>NC_132806.1:2950000-3550000 GCF_048594095.1 Paramormyrops kingsleyae | reverse complement strand
CCGCAGCGGGCGCCGCCATCATGCGGCAAGCAGGGCGCGCCGCAGCGGCCACCTCAGGCAGCTCAGGCGCCGGCAGGACAGGCGAGACAGGCAGTTCAGGAGCAGGCAGGACAGGCGAGACAGGCAGTTCAGGAGCAGGCAGGACAGGCGAGACAGGCAGTTCAGGAGCAGGCAGGACAGGCGAGACAGGCAGTTCAAGAGCAGGCAGGACAGGCGAGCAGGGCTGGGCCGGCTGGACAGACGAGACGGAAAGGACAGGCGAGCAGGGCTGGGCCGGCTGGACAGACGAGACGGGCAGGACAGGCGAGTGGTCAGCAAGGGGTGCTGCGGGCGTGGCTGCAGGCGGTGCGGCCGGAGCCGCGGGTGTGGCTGCAGGCGGTGCGGCCGGAGCCGCGGGCGTGGCTGCAGGTGGTGTGGCCGGAGCCGCGGGCGAGCAGGGCCGGATAGGCAGGACGGGCGAGCAGGGCTCGGCGGGCGTGCAGCCAGCAGGGGGTGCCGTGGCAGGCACCTCGGGCAGAGCGGTATCATCCGCCGCGAGCTGAACTGGCAGGGCCGACAAGCAGGGCAGGACAGGCGAGACGGGCTTGAGCGTGCGGCGGGCGCCGCCATCACGCGGCCAGCAGGGGGCGCCGCCATCACGCGGCCAGCAGGGGGCGCTGCAGCGGCCACCGCAGGCATTGCCGTAGACAGAGCGGTGGCAGCTGCAGGGACTGCATGCGGGTCAGGCAGGTCATGCAGGACAGGCGGGTCAGGCGGGTCAGGCAGTGCCGCGGGCAGAGCGGCGGCAGCAGCAGCAGCAGGCGGTGCCGCGGGCAGAGCGGCGGCAGCAGCAGCAGCAGCAGGCGGTGCCGCGGGCAGAGCGGCGACAGCAGCAGCAGGTGTAGCCGCTGGCAGGTCCGGAACGGGCGTCAGGAGGGGAGCCGAGCGACTAGGCGCTGACCCTTTAAGGGCTTTGGAGACCCGGGGAATAGAGTCTCTCACGGCGCGCCCTAGACGCTCTGGCCAGTAACAGTAAGCCTCCAACGGAGGCGGCTGCTCTCCGTGGGAGCCGGCAAAGCGGGCAGAGACGATGTCATCCCAGGCGGGCGGTGAGCTGTCATGCTCCCTGGGTAGCTCCCAGGCGGGGAGCAGAGAGCAGGCTCCCAGGAAGAGCGTCGGGGTGGCTGCCTCTCCTTCTTGCCGCGTTCGGCGTTGCTTACGCCGGTTCCTTCTGGAGCTAGGGGGTTGAGCGGCCGAAGCCGCTTTAAGCTCAGTAATGCGCTGTGGAAGACGCGTTTTTTGCGCGGCGGTGGAGGCTGGAGCTCTAGCCGTCTTGCCCAGGACGGAGAGGACGCTCGAAGGTGAGTCGGGGGGCGGCTCCCAGGAGGTATATCCCAGCCGGGACAACCAAACAGCTGCTCTCTCCCTCAGCCGACGAAGGTGTTCTTCCACCCTTACGTGGAGCTGTTTCTCACCGAGAATGTCTCTCTTGTTCAAGAGCTGCCAACACTCCTTTACGAGCGGGCGTGCCTCTGGATCGTCGCGGAGTTCCAACAGGTTGATCCAATGGAACACCTCTTCGTCGATCGAGAGGTCCGCCCCTACAGCGCTGAGCTTGGTTGGGAGATCTGTCATTCTGTCACGTTCGGCCGGTAGGCGAACCAGGAAGCAGGGGAGCTGAGCCAAACTTACGGGTAGAAGGGGGTTTATTGGCTGACGGACAAACTGGCACGGACATCAACGGACAATACAATGCCGAATCTGGCATACATGGGGAGACGCGGACTAATATACACAGGACTAATCAAATGAAACAGGACACAGATGATCACAAACAGGAATGAACACGAGGTAATGAGGGGGCGTGGCCCACATCGGGATCGGACGGAGCGGATCGTGACAGTACCCATACTGGGGCTATATTTTAATGTATGTAATTCCAAAAGATCCCATTATTGAAATAAATAATGTTCACATACCCTAAACAATAATTCAGATAAAACACAATATAATGAAATCATGTTCACAAGCACCTGAAATTTGCAGATGACACCAAGGTGGGTGGTGTAGCAGATACTGAACTAGCGGCTCAGCAGATACAGCGGGATCTTGATTTAATTAGTGACTGGGCCGATACCTGGCAGATGAAATTTAACATAGACAAATGTAAGGTACTCCATGTAGGGAGCAGAAATATAAAGTACATGTATTTTATGGGACCTACTGAAATAAAGGTAGCTGATTATGAGAAAGACCTTGGTGTGCATGTTGATGCTTCCATGTCTCATTCTCGCAAGTGTGGGGAATCAATAAAAAAAGGCCAATAGGATGTTGGGGTATATCTCCAGGTGTGTGGAGTTTAAGTCAAGGGAGGTAATGCTTATAAGATTATACAATTCCTTGGTGAGACCTGACCTAGAATATTGTGTGCAGGTTTGGTCACCATATCTTAAAAAGGACATTGCGGCCTTAGAAAAGGTGCAGCGAAGGGGCACAAGAATGATTCCTGGTCTTAAAGGAATGTCATACGAGGAAAGGTTAGTTGAGCTAAATCTGTTCAGCCTCAAGCAAAGGAGACTGAGGGGGGACATGATCCAGGTCTATAAGATTCTAACAGGTTTGGATGCTGTTCAGCCGAATAGTTACTTCAGCACTTCTTTACACAGCGTGTAGTCAGAGTATGGAATAGTCTTCCTGATAATGTAGTGCAAGCTGAATCCTTGGATTCCTTTAAATCAGAGCTAGATAAGATTTTAACAACTCTGAACTATTAGTTAAGTTCTCCCCAAGCGAGCTCGATGGGCCGAATGGCCTCCTCTCGTTTGTGTAGTTCTTATGTCCTTATGTTCTTATGATATTCAAATTTGGCTTTGAAATGTTTCTATGGACACTATTACTGATACTGTCCCCTTCATAAGCTGTTCATTATTATTTTTTATTAATGACATAATGTGAAACGTTAGTTAGCCTAATCCAGCCCATTAGGTGTAATATAAAAGAAACCCAACTAGGGCTGTCACTATTAGTTATATTACATTTTTTCTGAATTGCTAAAACACTAAACCTCATTCTTAGAACAAAACTGCCAATTGACAAAACTCATTTACTGAATCAATCGCTCACAAAACTTGAGACAATGTTCACCTAGTTAGACACAATTTGCACATCTGAGTCACCCTTTTTGCAAAACTCTAAATATATTCTCATTCATCAAAACATGTTTTGCACCACGGTGAACTTTTATGCAAAATAGAAAACAGGTTGCAAAAGTTAAGCAAAGCAAGAACAGAGTAGTAATCATTTAACCAAAATGACTCAAAACTGTTCACACAAGTTTTAAATTTAAAACTATAAGTAATCTGAGTAATCTGCCCATTAATCTGATGATTCATCGAGTAATCATTTATATATAATATAATATAATATATAATATAATATATTGGCACAAAGCAGGATCCAACCACACGTTTCAGGGTGTCACGTCCACAGCGGAAGGAACGAGCCAGAATGCAGGCTGTGTGGGTAAAACACCCACACGGGGATCTTCATTAGGACTGGCAGGGGAGACAGCAGACACAAACAGGCAACAATGACCGGACAAGGAACACTGGACTGAGAGACGCTCATGCACTTAATCAGGAGAAAACACGAGTCTTAAATATTTTGAGACTTATGGCTAAGACCAAGGCAAGATTAAGACAAAATCGGCTCAAGACGATGCCGAGATCAGGTCTAGCGGTCTCCAGACAGGTCTCGAAACTGAGACCGGATCTCAAGAACTACAACTCTGAATGATAGGACTCAACTCAAGTGTCGGTCATCATCACGAGAACTCACACACTAGGAAAGGGGTGACCAGAAGCACCTTTCTGTACATATTTATTAATAATTACATGTCCATTCAGTGTACACTGGAATAAATATTCAATGAATTCAGTTAAATTGAAGAATTCATGAATTCAATTAATTCAATTAAAGTGATTAATAACTATAAAAGGCAATAAGGCAGAAACATCAAGTAAAGCAGTAAAGTAGACTCTCTGGGACAACGCATGCATCTTGGATTTTCAGATCTGGTACTCCTATAGATCTATATTAATAAATTCATAGATCAAAAGAAATTGACTAACTGTAAAACTAAATACAAGTATGTTGCTCTTTAAGCAGTGCAATATGGGACAATGCACCACATTTGAATATTTTGTATTGCCATACATATTTATGAATAGCAACTTCATGTGGTGATTCATTTTACAAAGGAAACAATAAATGTAGATCTCCAGGAGCAGAGCTGGTGACAAATTTCTCTGATTCTGGGATTTCATAAAGTTACAATTAAACAGCATCACATCAGAGGGAGTGAAACCTCATAAATGCCTAATGAATAAAGTGGCAGCATCAATATTACTACAGCCCAGACCTGATTTTCAGTTTTAAAGGTAAACGGTGAAGTTGATTTTTTATAGATGCTTCTGAGAGTTTTTTTGTGCCAGTGTTAAATATTCTTAATTTAAAAATCATTTTGCAAAAATAAATAAGACTCGGGCGGCATGGTGGTGCAGTGGTTAGCACTGTTGCCTCGCACCTCTGGGACCTGGGTTTGAGTCTCCGCCTGGGTCACATGTGTGTGGAGTTTGCATGTTCTCCCCGTGTCGTCGTGGGGTTTCCTCCGGGTACTCCGGTTTCCCCCCACGGTCCAAAGACATGCTGAGGCTGATTGGCATTGCTAAATTGCCCTTAGGTGTGCATGTGTGAGTGACTGGTGTGTGAGTGTGCCCTGCGATGGGCTGGCCCCCCGTCCAGGGTTGTTCCCTGCCTCGTGCCCGTTGCTTCCGGGATAGGCTCCGGACCCCCCGCGACCCAGTAGGATAAGCGGTTTGGACAATGGATGGATGGATAAATAAGACTCCCATAGTGCCAGAAACACTGAAAAATCACTAAGTGACTTTCTCAGGGCCTGTTACTATGTAACACTGCTCCCTCTGATGTGATATAGCTGAAGGGGTTGGGGGTGTGGGAGGAGTAGTGATTAGACGGGGATCTAAAGGGGTATGTGGGCCATCCAGGGAATACATCACTGTAATTTTTTGTACATTTTTTATGCATTTATATGCCTGCAAATATTAAATAGTCTACCGAGTTACCATGGCTGCAACAAACTCAACAAAAGGTGAGACAAAGGCATATTTACCATTGTCTTACATTACCTTTCCTTTTAATAAGATCTTTCAATGGTGTTGGAAATATTAATTATATTAATTTTGCGATTGGAAATTTTGTCCATTCTTGCATGTTATGTGAATTCAGCTGCTCAGCTGTCCGTGGTTGCCGTTGTCTGATTCTCCTCTTCATGTTGTGCCAGCAGGCCTTGATGGCAACATATGTCTTAAAATCTTAACATACGCCTCAGAGTCAATGGTACCTTCACATACAGTACAGTACATGCAACTCTCCCATGATGTGGGCACTGATGCACCCCCATACCATCACAAATGCTGGCTTTTGTACCTTTCGCTGATAGCAATCTGGATAATGGGTTTCATCTTTAGCACAGAGAACTCAACGCCCGTTTTTTCGAAAACAAGCTGAAATGTGGACGGGCCCAGAGAACTCATCAGCGGTTTTGCATAGATTTGACGCATTGCTTCCCCTTTGCATAATATAGTTTCAAGTTGCATGTCTGGATACAGCAAAAGTGTTAAGTGACAGTGGTTTTCCAAAGTACCCCTGAGCTCTGGTGGCTGTATTTGTTACAGTAGCATGACAGTTTCTTAGGCAGAGCCGCCTGAGGGGTCAAAGATCACGGACAGTCAACAGTGATTTTCATACACTGAAATCTCTGCATTCTCTGAATCTTTTCAGAATATTATGTACTGTACATGTTGCAAGACCTAAATTCTCTACAATCTTGCGAATTTTGGCACAAAGGGATGAGCCACGACCCATTCTTGCTTGCAAAGACTGTGCCTTTGATAAACCCATTATACCCAATCATGATTATACCCAATTATGATACTTCACCTGTTTCCAATTAGTTTGCTTAATGTGGAGTCTTCCAAACTGGTGTTACTGGAGTATTCTGTACATTTTTCAATCTTAATTTAACTCCCAACTTTTCTTGAGTGTCTTGCAACCATCAAATTCTAACATTGCATATATTTCCAAAATACAATTAGTTGGTCAGTCCAGCTGTTGAATATCTTTTTTTTTTTTAATTTTGACAGTTAAATAAAGGTTCAAATGAATTACCAGATTTTTGCAGATTGATGCAGATTTTTGTTTTTATTGCCTTGCTGGAAATGGGGTTTGTATAACAAGCATTTAAAAATTGAGTTATTAAAGTGTTGCCACCACAAGCTTAACAGTGCAATATACATAAAATGCAAGCACAATGAAAATAGTTGTGTGTACCAGTATTATAAGGAATTAATGCAAGAAAGTACAAAGACAAATTACATTTGGGTAGTGGGTTAATTTGTTAAACAGACGCTATCAAATATCAATAATTGTTTTATAATGCCTGGGTATCGTGAGAATAAAAGGACAGAACACTCCATTTCCTTACTTTTTGTGAAAGCAAGCATTCTGTTTTCTGTCATACACATCATGTGTATCATGTAATTATACGGGTGAAGCTAAAATCAAGACAGGTACAGCATGTACAGGTGAGTGAAAGCTTACCGATTAATACTTATATATATATATACACACACACACACACACACACACACACATACTTTTAGGAGGTAAATGACTTACATTTTCATCACTATGCATTCATAGCTTGCATCTATGTAGTGGCATGTGTCCTTGCTATGCGTAACAACAGAATTTCTGGAGACAGAACTGAATCCTGTGCGTCTCAGGACCTCACAGAATGGTGCTGAGTCACTGTGCCTGTGATCAGAAGGATCTTGGTCAAGTTTCAGAGTTGGCACGGTGATGTGACTGTTGGGCCCACGAGCAAGACCTTTAACCCCCAATTATTCCATGGACGCTCTGACCCTGCTTTCTCAATTGTATGTTGCTTTCTATAAAAGGCATCTCTTACATACAATAAATGTGTGGTGAAAAGCATGGATGACATGCACAGAGTTTACTGACAGCATGCCCTATAATCCTGTTATGAAAACTGTGTATTGTCATTTTTCCCACCAGTATGGCATTGGATAAAGTGTAAATGATTAGTAAATCAGACAGAATCCCAAACAGCATTTCCTATTCTTTTTTCCCCTCACTGTTCAGTTTATAAAATTTTTGTGTAACACCATTTTTTAAGGTTATGATTTTAATTTTGCACCCTATTCCTAATGATATATGGACAGCGGACATTTAAATTATAATATTGAGTCAGTTTATTTTGTATGTCTTTGGTTCTGTCATAACTCACTACTAACATCTGCTAACATACACCCCGCTTGTTCAGATTGATGAACAAGCGGGGTGCTTGATGGTTGCTTGGGTGTGCTTGAGCCCCGTTGTGGATGCCGGCTCGTTTGCCAACTTTCTTTTCTGCTCGTAGTGCTTGCAGTGAATCCTCACTCAGGCAGCTACCTCAGGCGACACACGGTCTCGTGGCCTGATCTGCACTGCACGCCAAAGCTATTGAGTTTCTCCCTTAATGGCAGTTCAGATGATATAGGCTAAGCTTTGTTCACTGATTTCTAGCAGTTTCTGATGACTGCAAGTGTGTTGGATGTTGATTTCTTCCAGATTAAAGAGATTTTCAGCACAAAAGACAAGTACAATTTGCCCCCTATGTTTTTCTTTACATAACACGTTCTGTACCAATTTTCTCAGACCCCGAGAAGTGGCTGCATCTGCATGTTTATTAGGATGAATATGGTTCCTTATGAATTTCCCGTAATTCATCTATTAGGGACTCAATTTTAGCTGAAAATGAAAATCTACATTATCCATAGAACATGCTGCTGTACTCATAACAGTATGCTATTACATCTATTGTTTAATGTGTGAATGTGCTTCTTTTACACATTCTTAAATTTTGTAGGACCCGTTTATGTGAAGTATCACTTAAATTGACCTGTTACACCTCTAAAGGGATAAAGAATGCATGATAAACTCAATTGCAACCTCATCTTACCATTGATATTGCATTTCAAAGAGATCGCATAGGTATTTAGCAGCCGGCTGTGACCTGGAACATGCCATGTTAAATCTTATTTGATAGCATGTTTTTCCTAATAAAATAATAATAATAAATAATGAAGTAGTGATATTTTTGGATAAAAAAACTTGTCTGTGGCAAGACTCATTTGTGTCCATGGCAAAAAAAAAAAATGTAACCTAAGTTTTATATACTATTTCAATGGTAAAAAATTGTATTTAGATCAAAATGCTTGTCAGAATTAATGGTATGGCCAGAAGGACTTCCAAAGTAAGATTTTCATTGTATAGTGTAACTGACTGTGCACTGTGCATTTGACTCTTGAATCTTTGTGAATTTTCACATTACTGAGTATAGGAAAATGTTATGAAAATGAACATGGCCTGAATAAGTAGTCAGTTTGGGGTAGTAGGGCGGTGCAGTGATTAACACTGTTGCTTCACGCCTCTGGGACCAAGGTTCAAGTCTCCACCCAGGCTCTGTGGATGAATCTGTGTGGAGTTTACATGTTCTCCCCATGTCACTGTGGGGTTTCCTCCAGGTACTCCAGTTTTCCTCCCACAGTCCACATCCTGGGTTATTCCCTACCTTGCGCCTATAGTTTCTGGGATAGGTTCCAGGCCCCCACAATATTAAATAGGACAAGCAGGTACAGAAAATGGATGAAAGTAGTCAATTCTCAAGATCAAATCAAATAACATTAAAGGGCTAAACTTCCATTTGTGGTATAGTTTGGTACTTTTGATTTTTTTTTTAGTTAGTGTTAATTCCAAAGTACAACACTATATTATTATAACATGGTTTGTTGTTAATGAGCTTTGCTTTTACTTAACTTTGAGAGTTGAAACTAATGAAAAGAAACTGAACTCCTGATGTGAGCAAACAATTAAGTGAAATAACACTTATTGCCCTTGCTAGTCATTTAAATATATGATGTGGATTATTAGTGACGACACAACAGTCAAGTTAAGGTAATATTAAAAATTAAACTTCATAATTGCAAAACTTTTTTGTGGGCTAAGTTGTTTACAAGTAAAGTTATAATTGTGCTGTGTATATGATGTGGGGTGATTTCTTTATACTTATAGCTCAGTTGTGTATATGGTGTAGGCTGATGACCTGTTTGTTGTTGCTGAGTCATGAAAAAGTTGAATGCTTCTCATCCTCAGGCTTGACATCTGAAATTTTTGGCTAATAAAGCAATAAAGGGGAGTCAGATAGAATTTTCAGTTTAGTTTGCTTATACAGTTTAAGGTGTTATGACCGCCTGGCTCAACGGCAGCGCAACATAAAAGGAAACACCACGCAATCAAATAATCAATTAAAGTATTTATTTAAAGAAAAATCATAAGTGGGTACAAAGTCAAAAATAGGTAAATAAAGCAAAAGTCTAAAAGATGTCCAAAAACATAACCAAACCAAAGTGCCAAAGGAGGGACAAAAGGGGGGGGGGGGCTCCTCCAGAGTAGCCTCAGGTCTTTTCATACTCCTCCCAATTAGCGCTTCACACGACACACCTGCGCCTGATCACCTACTCAAACAGGGACAAGAACACAGGTAAAGAGTGGGCGGGACTGACAGACCGAAAGGGCCGTCACAAAGGGAAATGGGAATATACCACCTATGTCACCCATCGTTATGTGCTGCGCCCCCTGAATCCGCAAGGGTATCCATGTCCCTCCAAAGCTCCTGAATGCAAGTAGTCTATAGAAGTGCTCCTAATTGTAATGTACAGGCAATTGTCATTACATAATGTCATTATACAATGCCCAGGCAATAGATGAAGTGTGATAGTGCAACTTACATACCAGGTGCAAAATTTAAACCAGGCTTCTCCCAAGTTTTCACAATTTGCTTTTTTTCAGGCGTTAAGCAGAAATGTCACAGCCTGTGAACACATGGAGGGACTGAACAGTACTCCAAATTCCTTCAGCATCACCCAAAGTAAATGCTAGGCAATGCAGTCATATTTCTTTGAAGTCCACACAGCACAAGTAGACTGCGTGAACCTGTACCCTTAAATCCTTACATAGCATTGTGAAGGAGAAGAGTTAAGTGATATGGGTTCACCCTTCCACACCTTGGCTGAATTATGCACTGTTTCTCCTGGGTTTTATCTTGCGCTACACCAGTGGTTCCCAAACTGGGGGGCGCGCCGCCCTGGGGGACCGAGAGGTATTGCGGAGGGGTGCATCAATGGGATATCCTCAGGGTCATGTGCCACCCTAGAATAATCTCTTCACAGACTGGACGATTAAACAAATAAAGCAGCACAACATTACAGTAACTAATAATAAATAAACCGCTAACTTACGTGTACAACTAGAGCATTTAAGTAATTTATTTAAACTATATTTTACCAGGTAAATTAACTGAAAACCAGTTCTCACTGCTTTATGTAATAGCAGAAACAGCAGATAACGCATCGGAACTTCCTGGGATAAAAACGTCATACAAACGTCACGTTCTTCAGCCAATAAGGGCAAAATGTTGTCACGGAGGCAGTTACAGTTTGTTCAGCCGGCTGAGAGGTGCTGTACGATCTGTCTTAAGTCGTCTTGCTCTTGCAAGGTTTTTGTACCATGTGACATGGTGACGTGTGACAATGTTTTGCAGCGCCGGACAAAAAAATCTAATCATATCATGAAAAACGAGGTTTAAAATTTTCTACATGAAGTGCAGGGAGACTATCAATTAATGGGTATGATTTAGTGTTGTTTTGTGTTATAGTATAGGCTGAAACCTGCAGTTATCATTAAAAACAAAATGCAGTTATCGTAAGACAAACTTTAATTTGTGTACGCCAATGAATATTAACAGGAATGTAAAATCTGTATTTGCATAATTTGAAACTTATGCTGGACTTTTATTTTTAATTGATTGCTCTTTTTTCTCCCACAGTGGTGAAATTGCACCATTTGTATTTTGTAATTGCATTTGTTTCACTCAATTAGAAAAGGGAGTTGTATTTCAAATAAAGTTTGAATCTGAACCTGTGTAGTTTGAATGGGGGGGGGGGGTCTCAATAATATTCCTATCTAGAAAAGGGGGGCCCTGCAGAGAAAGTTTGGGTACCGCTGCGCTACACTAATAGGACGACTATTCCATACTCTAACTACAAAGTGCTTTCTCACATCCAGCTTAAAATGTTCTCTCATTAATTTCCACCTATTCACGAGTTCTAGTATTTAAATGAATATTGAATTAGCCATTTGGCTGAACAGCATCCAATCTTGTTAGAATCTTGTATGCAGTGTAGCCAAAAATTATTTGTACACTGTGAAAAAATGGTCAAAAATGCAAATGAAATTGAGGATATTGAAGAACAAACTTTGTTCACTAAATTGACTAAAATGTTACAATTAAAGAAACAAGAAAAACTTTTATTCAAAACATATTCTGGAATTGTTTTCAAATGGTGTAATTTATTTGTTACGGATTGGGGCGGTTCAGGCATGAGAAAGAGGCATGATGCCAGCAGAAATGTGGATGACCCATTTGCAGCTCAAAGGACAAATGGGGATTTATTAAACAAAACAGAAAACACTAAGTTTTCTACAAAACTAACTAAGTTTATCCACTACAAAACAAAACAAAAATCAAAAAGGACCACGAGGGGTCAAAAACAGAAGTGGATAAACAAAGACTAAATTTACAAAAGGGTCAAGACAGGCAGGCTACAAATAGAATGTTCAAAACTTTACTGACAATACAACCATTACAAACAATGAACCACTAGGGACTGAAACTTCTATTCGAGCTTAAATACAAAAACTGAACAGGGTAATGACAAGCAGCTGTGAAACAGACAATTAACCAATAGGGAAAGGCGCAGGACAACGAGCAATCAGGGAAACACATAAGGGCAGGCACAAGAATGGGCAACAGGTGAAACTAATTAACTCAGGGAACTGAACAGGGAAACTAAGAACTAACCAAGGAAACAGGGAAACAGAAACTAACACTGGGGAATTACAGACAGGTAGAAACACAAGCATGGGCACAAAGAATTTAACCAAAACCAAATGCAAATCAGAAGACACAGGAACTAGAAAAACTCATACAATGAAACACTAGGGAACAAAATACAAAAACAGAGGAGGTGGGATTCGAACACACGACAAAAGGGATTTACAGGTAGCCACATGCGCAACACATTGAGCCGTGCGGCTGATAGGAAAATAGGAAACACAAAGACTGACAGGAAGGACAGGATGGCCAGCGATGTCTGCTGGCCAAACAGGGAAGGGACACAAAAGACTGAGACAACAGGAGCTGACCCTGACACTATCACCTTCAAATAATTATTTGTACACCTGGCCATTGGAGTTTTCTCCAAGTCCTACTCTGGTATCTAGTAGGCCCTCCTTTGGCAGCAACAACAGCATGCAGTCTCCTGGGCAAGGGTGTTGCAAACGGCTGGGTCAAGGCTGTCCCATGAATGGTGGAGCATGTCTTTCAAGTTCTGTTCGTTGCTTGGTGGGTCTGATGGGTATTTCCTCTCCATCTTAGCCCAGGGGTGGTCAGTAAAGGATCTCAGTAGGAGATCGAGATTTTGTGGGGGCCACTCAAACACTTTTACACTTTTACCTTCTTGCTAAGAAAGACTTTCACACGCTTTGTAGTGTGCTTGGGGTCTTTTTCTTGTTGGGAAACCTAGTGCTGCCCAAGAAGTTTAGCAGCAGATGGGAGACAGAATCTCCTCATGCACCTCAGAATTCATTAAATTCAATAAAATTGCCGACACTGGAAGCTGCCATGCAGTCCTAAACCAACACACTCCCACCACCATGCTTGATTGTTGGATCAAGGCACTGGGGGCTATACTCCTCCTTCGAGTTGTGCCACACTCTCTGATGCCCATATGATCTATACATGTTGAATTTGGATTCATCAGACCAAACAACTGATTTTCAGAAGCTGATATGCTTATCAAAATGTTCTTTGGCAAATTTCAGTTTGTTCTTATTACTTATGAATGGCTTCCAAGGAACTCTGCCATGCAGCCCTCCTTCGTTCAACCTGTTCTTTATTGTTTGTGTGCAAACCTGAATGTCAGTAGCCTCCTTGACTGGCTTTGTAATTTGTGTAACAGCCAACTTTTGTGTTTTGTGGCAAGCTCTTTGATGTACCTGTTTGTCTTTGAACTGTGGCCTGTACTACGAAGGGGGTTTAACCAAATCAGATTTAGCCAGGAGGTAATTTGCAAACACGGGGTTGAAAAAATCGTGTTGTCTCAATCGGTGCTAATCAGTACTACGATGCCAGTTAAGAGGTTGATTTGTTACATCGGTGTTAACTGCATTGGAGTTTGTGCGCGTTCACATAAATGGAGCACATTTGGCAGCGCAAGTCACCATTTGACTCATGGCGCAATCTCCATGTTTCACGGAGGAAGACTGCATGCTAATTATGCAGGGTTATGAGGAGTTTAAATCAACGCTGTAAAGAAAGTCTGATACCACTGCAGCCAACAAAAGCAGGCAGGCCTGTTGGCAACATATTGCCGACCGAGTAAATGCAGAAGTACATTTTCTTGGTCATAAAACGTGGTATAAAATATCTCACGACCAAGTATTTGACTATGAAGTGTAGTCTGAAAAGAATTGAAATACTATTAATAAATACAGAGGCTCACAGATGTGACACAATTCAGAAGTAAGCCTATTATTTGCTGTTACGTAATGTAATGCTCTCTAAAGTTCCATTACTGTGATGTTACTCATAATGTAAACCTAATGTTAACAATAACTTAACTGATCTGATTTCAAATGCAATAGTAGTGGAAAGCATACATGGCAGCAAGTTATTGTTAACTTATTTAACAAATACAAATATAAAATCATCATATTAAGTCGTAGGCCTATGTATTTATATTTCTACTCATTATGAAAGATTTGTTGTGTCTAGCCTCCACTTATTAGTGTGTTTATGTTTTACAGCTAATAAGAAAAAGGTGTCTATTCATATTACACTTAATAGAAGGTGAGCCATTATTTAGCAAACAAATGATTTACAACAGGACAAAACAGAAGCATATGTGTAGTGAGGAAATGACTAGGAACCTGTCATCGCAGTTAAGTTAATTAGCCTCATATTCCATATTCAGTTACGGATCATCCAGGTACGCCGGCATTGTCTTCGAAGAAATTGTAGTTGGAGGGGTGGTGCTCATATAGGGCTGGCTTATGCAGAAACCTCAACTTAAATATACTGCAATACCACCTCCTTTCTTGCCTTTCTGGTCCCTACGAAACGATGTATAACCATCCATATTATATTCTTCTCCATCACTGTCACTCAAACATGTTTCGGTTATTCCTATAAGAGTCTGATGAATTAAGCGCCACTAAATCGTGAATTTTGTTTCTAATACTCCTAGCAGTTAAGTACAGACAGCAAAGGGTAGGCCTTTTACAGTGCCCACTTTGATTATTATTTGGAGCTTTCCACTGGTTCCCCTCCGGTTCAGATGCAACCCATCCGGCTTGAACAGGTCCACAGTACTCTGTAAACCTGAACCCCTCTTTCCTACACCACCCTTTTAGTCACACATTTAATCTTATCTCAGCTATCTTAGCCTGGCTTCTGAGTGGCAGTTTCTGCCTCTAAGCTTATCTGCAACTTCTATAATTTTTTCTCTCGCAGAACAGTTTTCCTACCCTTGCTTTGGGCCAAAAGCCTGTGCACATGATCCAGAAGGTCCCCTACCTGGGCACTAGACAGGCAAGATACTGTACGGGACTCTCTGTCATGCATACACACATAACTGTCTACAGCTCTGATAATTGAAAATCTATCATTGGTACATAGTACAGCGGGGCTGATTTCAGAAACAACATAGAGGTTAAGCTACATCTAGCTAATACCTTTCTATGTTATGCATTAGCTGAGAGCAAGGTTCTGTGTTCCCAAAACTAGTGTACATGGCTAAAGTCTAACCCGTCTGAGTTGCTTATGCCTATTGCCAAAACAGGGCTGGACCTAACCCCTCCCCGGCGTAGCCCACCCAGGTTACATGTGTGGGCCAGAAAACAACATTGTGAATGAACACAACCCTCGGTGGGGCCTCGTAGCTCTCATGCAGGGAACACTGCTTCTTTCTGGTTCATGAATGCACCCAAACCACCGCAAGGTCATAATTTACAGAACATTCATCCCACCACCCATTCATTTTCTGTACCCACTCATCCAGTCCAGCAGCTACAGTATCCCAGAAGCTACAGGCGCCATGCTGAGAATTACCCAGGATAACTCACGCTAATCCATTTCAGGGCACACACACTATTATTAATGGAAAATGAAGTTCCTAATTCTATTGAAACATGTCCTACAATGATTAAATGAGCCATTTAATGAGGAACAAAGGCTGTCACCCCTAGAAAGAGGGTGTGCTCATTCAATTTCAAATGTTCGTTAGCAGATAAGCTAATTTTTGTAAGAAGGACAAGACAAAATTATGAAAGGATACAATGCCTCCCCCAACCTCACTTCAGTAGTAAAACTTGTTACCTAACCACCATAATGAATTGTTTCACTTTCCCCTCATTCACAAAATTGTGGAGTATAAATGTATCTATTATTTCCTAAAACAGATCGAATAGAAATTTAATGCTAATTTTGATGGTACTAATTACTCCGAAGACTTCCATCTTCTAAACACATATGCTGGTCAGCATCGCAGGCAATCCTGGAGCCGATCGAAGGGAGCATGAGGCTGAGGTACACCCTGGACAGGATGTCAGGCCATCACAGAGCTTATACACATCATTCATTAAAAAGGCAGCAGTTACCCGAACTGCCAGTCTTTGCACTGTGGAGGGAAACCCAGAACCACATGGAGAACATCTCCACCTACACAGCGGTGGAACCCCAACCCTGAAGGCACCAGGCAAAAATGTTACCCACTGTGCCCCCCTCAGTGAAAACTGCTGCACGTTCATGATATTATACTGCTTGCAACATTTTTATGTGTTTATGTTGTTTTGATAAGACTGGTGATCAGGTTTATTTTGGGGTAGGCTTAAATCAGTTCTTATTTTTCTTAATTTGCATTTAATGGAGTGTGGAATCCTTGGTAATTATAAATTAACTTCTGAAAGTCATTTTACCATTGTTTGCATTTATTGAAGATGTATTGCACTGGCTTATACTCAATCACTCCAGCTGTGATCACCCTTGGTAACTATACTTTCCCTGTTATTAATATCATTTTTCATAGTCTTATTTTCACCGACCTGCCTGCATTTAAAACAAAAAGCTATCCCATTTGAAAAGATAGATTCCATAGTTACCCACAGACACTGACTGAGAGTGTGCCTGACTACAAATAATCCAATTTGCTGTTGTTATGCTAGAAGGAACATGAGGACTTGTTTCTATGCTGACAGATGGGAAACAACATCTTATGTATCTTATTCTCCATCCCCCTAAAGAGAGCTGCCCGGCTGCCTGGCTGTCATGACATTAGAAATGCCTGTGACCTTTCATTTACTGTATATCTCCTTCTATCAGTGCTTCTATTGACCGCAGTTTTTGATGAAAATAATAAATGGGGATTATATAAAGTAGAGAATGTGAGGGATAAGGTGGAGGTAAGTTCACAGTTCTGCCTCCATAAAGGTAGCAGCAGCACAAGGGAGATATAGTTACACACTGAGCATGCACAGATAGAATGGCTCCAGGAGAGATGGCTCTGCAGTCTCACTGCAGCTCTGGGGCCCTATTTTGATGATCTAACACGAAGCATAAAGTGAAAAGTGCAGCTAACATTTATGGATGTATCCAAATCCATTTTGCTATTTTGACGGAGGAAAAAACAGACTTAGCGCCAGCACAAGAATCAATAAGGTTCCTAGCCCTCTTCATTTTTCGAGGCGTGTTTTGGGCGTAACAAGCCTTAAACCAATTGGAATGGTGATCGAGTCACCTCACCTTTAAAAGGCAGTGGCACATGATCTACAGCGGATTGCTATTACAATGCTGCATTGGCCAGGCAAGCCAGATTGCTTTTTGCCCAAGGAAACGGATGTGCTCATGCACAAGATGGAAAAGTTATTTATAAAAACATACAATAAGCTGGTTGCCTGGTTGCATAAGTGTGAACTCCCTTAAACTGATACTTGAAGCACCTTTTAATTTAATTTCCATCTTTCTGGGTAGGAGTCTGTCAGCAAGCCACCTTGACTTGGTAATATTAGCCCACTCTTCCTTGCAAAAGCTCTCCAAAACTGTCAGATTGTGGAATCTCTTGTTCACAGCCCTCTTCAGGTCACCGACAGATTTTCAATTCGATTTAGGTTTGGGCTCTGGCTGGGCCATTCCGAAGCTTGTTGTGACATGTACAGTGACTGTAGCATACAACAAATACTTGTGAGAAATTCTTGCAGCTCCTTCAGTGTTGCTGTAGGCCTCTTGGCCATTGGCAGCCAATTTTGGAGGGATGTCCAGTTCCTGGTGACATCACTGTTGTTCCATTTTATATCCACTTCTTGATGACTGTCTTCACTGTGTTCCATGGCATATCTAATGTCATGGAATGTTTTTATACCCTTCTCTTGCCTGATACCTTTTAACAAGGAGATCCCTTTGAGGTTTTATAAGCTCTGTGCTATAGATGGCAATTTCGGCACCCAGGATCGATCCGTTCCGAAGATGTCCAAAACTTCTGGTCTCCATATGGAGTTTACGAAATGTTTAGAAACATCAGTCACGTGACCGCCACGTTCACGGCGAGAGAAAAAACCTATAAAAAACCCCAGAAAAAAACGGTGTGTGTTGGGTGTTTGTAGCATTGTTGGTTTGAGAGAGTAGTTTGGCGATCATTATTAGTTGAAATCCAATTGTATTAGTGAAACAGGCAGCAGTTAGTGTGATTTAGGCATAAGTATAGTGAGGGACATGTAGTTATAGTAGGTGTAATATCAAGGTTTTGCTTAGATTCAGTTACAAACATAAATCAAAAAGCTAGAGTATGCATAGACACATAGATTACATATACATATATTAACATTGCTAACATAGACAAAGACTGTTGTCTGAAACTGCGTTTTTGCACTGTTCTATTCTATACAAATAAATTAAAACTAAACCATTCCTATAACCTGCTCAACATACACAAACCTAGATAGGATGAGTATTCTAACCTCAGTAGCTAATTAATTACTATGCACACTCAATACTCGGAACTTATATTTCACTTCCGGACACTTGACCCATTTAAAGATGGTTACCATGGTCATTTTGTTTTTACTTGTTACAAAATAACCATGGCACAAAAATTGTTGTACCGTAACAAGCCGTTTTTGGTTGATTTTATACATTTGTTTCTTTTATTGAATGTCATTTTTCTTTGTTATTGAAAACTCGGACGTATGCGTCCGAACCACTAGAGGGCGAATTCTGAAAAGATATAGGTCACATTAAAGGTGGGAAAAGTTTTTAAATGATTTGTCATGGTCTCATTCTTTACATCACAAAAACCCGGCATTTTAGCATGGATGTGTATAATTTTTATATCCATTTTAAGTTGAATGGTGTTGTGCCAACAGGCATAAAGTACTGCCAACATAGCACTTGCTTTTGCTCAAATACCATCTCTACGGAATCCAAAATATTACCGTAAAGTAGAAGACAAATGGTGAATATGAGTGAATAGTTATTTCCTGTCTTGTAGCCATAGCTTCAGGGATAGGTTGCATTTCTTTGCTTCCGCAGCCATGCTTTTAAAACACTTATAGGAAGGTTACTTCACATGGCTTATAAATTTGTAAATAAAGACTGGTATTTGGGTTTTGAAGCAGGCAATTTCAAACTAATGACTGGCTTATAGTATTAACAATGGACTACTTTAAATTGAAATATAGTGGCTTGGGTTGTATATAATCAAAAATGTTTAATAGTAATAAGGTTTAATAGTATCTCATTTTTCATATCGCTGAGAAATTACACCGTGCTATACGGTATTTCGACGGTATTTTAAAAAGCAGTGTTGGTATTTTGAACTATTGCTGACAAAATTCCTCACTCGGAGTGGTGGCGGGGTCACCCAAATTACAGTTTTGCTGAAAGGAAATTCTGTGTCATTTCGTGTCACTCTAATACTGTATGCACTCTGTGGAGGCAACCACCCTCTGCTCTGATACGTAGGTTGCTGTTCTGATACGGATGTGCACACAACAGCATGAGACCTCGAAAGCACTGCACAACTTGCTAGCCAACAGTAAAATCAGGTCAGGTTATGATTAAACATTAATGCTACCAAATGTGATTTAAAGTGGAGGAACTTGTCATGGCAAGTGAATAGACTTGGACTGTCTTTACATAGTGGTATAAAGTAATGTTAGCTAGCATAAAGGTTAACATAGTTATCTAACTATTCAAGCTTACATTTACATTTACGGTGTGTAGCAGACACATGTAGTCCGTCTATTGCCATCATTACATGACTACCGTACAATCTGAAAGACTGTAAACAATTTTATCATAGTCTGCCAAGTGTCACCACCAATAAAATCACTGGACCCCCCAGGAGAAAAATACTGACTATGGCCCTGGTACTGAATTGTTTAGTCTATTGTGGCACACAGGTTTTCCACACATATTGAAACAATTTTCAGCAGATGGAAAGCATAGCCATAACATGGCAATATCCTAATTTAAACTGAGTCTTGGTGCAGGGGGCAGGCAGGTGATTGCAGGCAGGTGCTGTTGCTGGCTCTGATGGCAGAATAAACAGTGGTACAGCAGCAGGGAAGGAGAGCAGGCAGGCCTGAAGGACGTCACAGGTAATACAGGCATGGCAGGCAGCAGGGTAGGCTGAATATCTTGATTGGTGAGTCTCCAAGAGGGGTTGGGGAAATGAAACAGTGCTTCAATCAAAGTAGGGGAGACTAAAGGCAGTGCAAACATTTAGGTGAGTGCAATACGTAAGCTCTGGCAGATATGCAGCATAAGTAGGAGGGAGAGGCAAGTGGGAACACAGGCGCAGGGAGTCCCTGAATGTCAGCACTCTAATAGAAAGTGTGAAGCTACACTGACAGTTCAGTTCATCCAAAGCCAATGGCACCGATCCCCACCCAGCTCTACACCTCACACTGTAGGCCTAACTAGGAGTGAACAGTTAGCTAGAGCTAGAACTACAGTCCCTATAAGCCAGGGGTGTCCAATCTTATCCGCAAAGGGCCGGTGTGTATGCGGGTTTTCGCTGCAACTCCCTAATTAGATTACTAATTAGAGGACTGTTTGGCTGAAAAGTCCTCACACCTGGGTTTGAACAGCTGACCTACAGGTTATCCCAAAAACCAGCATATACACCGGCCCTTTGCGGATAAGATTGGACACCCCTGCTATAAGCTAAACTAAACAAGTGTGTTTTTAGTCTAGACTTGAATATTGAGTGACCCTGAATCTCATTTTTTTAGAATCAATTTGCACACAATACTCCACAGTGGCAAAGGAAAAACTGGTTTTTGAGTGTTTTGTTCATTTACTACAAATGAAAAACTGAAATATCTTGTTTAGATAAACATGCAGACTCTTTATGACACTTGCATTTGAGCTCTGATGCATCCCACTTCTATCAATGGTCCTTGAGATGCTTTTTCAACTTGACTTGAGACTACCTGCACCAAATTGAATTCATTAGCAGTGTTGGGAAGATTACTTTGGAAATGTAATTCGTTACAATTACAAGTTACTCTATTTGAAATGTAATAGTAGTGTAACTATTTCAATTACTATATGAAAGTAATAGTAATTACATTTGATTACTTTTTGATTAGTTTTCTAAATTATGATTGAATATTCTCAACCCTTAACCATTTTGAAATTTTGTAACCTGGTAGTGTTTACCTTACAGCAGTACTAAACACTGACTACTGTCAATTAAACTCCCTTCAATACATGAATTAACATGATTATAACTGATCAATTTAATAAAAATATAAAACATACCATACATACCATATAGGCCTAATAATGATTTTAAACAACGGGTAAGAATAGATCCTTGCTTCATACTCAGTGAAAACCCAGATTCCCTCAGTGTAACAAGTCATAACATTAATGTTACATAAAATATACCTAAAATATAGAAAAACAAAAAAGTTAAAACTCAGCCTTCAGTTATTAAATTCTAATGTGTGTTCATAATATAAACTTTTTGGGAGTTAAAACAAGATAAACTACGAGTCATTTGACCACTCCGTGACGCTTCAGGGTTATGTTATGATACAAACATTTTATATACAGTGGTACCTCGGTTCTCGAACTCACTAGATCTGAATATCAGAAGTCGAACCGTGAATGCTGACCTAATATAAATTGTACGCTCCAGGAAATGAGTCATACTACAATGCAATTCTTACTTGAATGCCTTCTTCACAGACTGGACGATTAACCAAATAAAGCAGCGCAACATTACAGTAACTAACAATAAATAAACCACTAACTTACGTGTACTATTAGAACATTTATGTAATTTATTTAAACTTTATTTTACCAGGTAAATTAACTGAAAACCAGTTCTCACTGCTTTACGTGATATTCGTGTAACTAAACTCTTCAGCCAATAAGGGCAAAGGTGTGTCATCACGGAGGCGGTTCCAGATTGTGCAGCCGGGTTAGAGGTCGCAATGAATCTAACCGTAATGCATTGCGTCAGGATCAGAATGCGTTGCTTTAAGCCAGCGCTGTAAGCAAGTCGAATGCACCCAATGACAGGACTGGGGAAACAAACTGAAACGCGGATTTAATACAGAGGACTAATGACAACAACCAGAAACAGTTGATCATATGGGGATCCCACGCGAGGTTAACGAGGGGGCGTGGCACACGGAAGGAGCGGACGATCGGAGCAGGACAGGGGTCATGTTTGGATAAGATCTTAATCGTTTTGGAAGCCATTAAGAAAAAAATGCCCTTCTTGTTTTATCCTGTTCATTTTGTGTTTAAATGCTAAAAAAAAAAAAAATAGGTGTAATTTTGGGGGGCCGGGAACCAATTAATTGGTTTTCCATTATTTCTTATGGGAAAATTTCGATCAGAACTCGAACTTTTTAGGATTCGATCCGGTGTCCGGAACGGATTAAGTTCGAGAACCGAGGTACCACTGTACTAATAATGATACTAGGGTTCATGGGAAGGGGGAAGTTATTTGCTTTTAGAAGTTTCCTTTTTGTTTGTTTCAATTTATTTTTTATGCAAATGTCTGTCTGGTATACATAACAACTCCCAAATTAAAGTTTATTTATGCACGCCACCTTACAAGTAACAATGTGGCATAGACAAAAAATGGTCAGTAAAGGTTGTCTGTAATGCTCTCCTATTTGCCTAACAAATAATTATCTAATATGCATAACTTTGGCTTGGACGTTGCTGTTCCATATGCCAGAGTCATACATATTCTAAAACTAAATAACCTGAATGTTTTTGTCAATGGTGGCAGCTCCTTAATTAAAAGATATTGCACGGTTGCTGTGCATCTTGTAATTAGCTGGTGGAAAATTTTGTGAAATATGCAAAACTTGTAACCATTCAAGTGCTTAGTGTTTTCAGTGTATTTTGAGTAATTTGTTGCACTGCATGCTTGTATTGCCTCACTGAAAAACTACAGAAATACTTCGCTAAGGCATCTGCCCCATATTTTGCATATTGCAGCAGAGAATTGACACTTTTTAATGGATAATGTATTCACGTTATATACTTTAAGCTTCAATTCAGATTATTGTTTTAGTGATATTTACAATTGTATAATCAGATGTTTCAGTAAAGAAATCGGTTTGACTATCTATTAAAATACATTGCTTGACAGATTGTGTTGAAAACCTCAAATCATAATTTTTTTTGCAATAACAGGATTAAATTTTGACAGAAGCAGCAATTGATCTCAAGCAAACTCTTTACCAAAACAGTTATGTCTGTGTTTCCCAAGTATATTGGGAGAAATGGCATCACCGTTG
Source organism: Paramormyrops kingsleyae (assembly GCF_048594095.1). NCBI lineage: Eukaryota > Metazoa > Chordata > Actinopteri > Osteoglossiformes > Mormyridae > Paramormyrops > Paramormyrops kingsleyae. The sequence goes on along the minus strand of NC_132806.1, from coordinate 3,526,933 downwards.
GGGTTGTGCCAGTGAAATGCATTTATTGGTCTGTTATCCACACTCCAAATATAAAATTTTGTCTTCAAGCTGCCCCAGGAAGTCTGTAACAAACTACTGTGTGACACTGTAACCGTGCTTATTTATTCCTGCACCATTTATGACCTTCTTTTCCCTTCCTTTCTTTTTTTTCTGTTCCTTTCTTAGGTCTGGCGCACCTGATGTTAAACAGTCAAGGTATGGTTCCATTTGTTTTTCGGCCGGTAACACTTCACTTAAAGGTGCTCTATGAAGGGTACATGACACCAACAGTCATTTGTGACAGCTGACATTTCTTGACAAAAGCATTTATAAGGGTTCATTCTAACTTTTGTAGCTGCCATAAATGCTGACATCAGGAAAAGAATGTCCTGCATTATCTCCTTGCATGAAAACTGCGTGTAAGGTACAGCACTAACTCATGGTATAAGCTTTGATACTAACACCGATTTTTTATAGACTCTTTTGTCCTAAGTGAGTTATATTTTTAATTGCAGCTTGCAACATTTGCATGAATGCCTGTGTCATATCACAATAATTGCATATTGGCATTTTACCCTTTAGTGCAAAGCTGGTTCAATATCTGAACGCCTAGCTAACGTAGATAACGCTTAGCTAAGACATCTTTTGAATGTCTGCAGACCTTTAAGCCAGGATCATAATAGGAATGTCTGGACATAACTTGTATGTATCTTAGCTCAGTGGGCAGTTTATGATTATAAAAGAAAAAACGCATCATGCCTGGGTTATTCCACCATTTTCATTGCAGGGAGATTCATGTATGAAATAAATATATGTGCTACAGCTTAAACCTTTATTCATACATTATTTTGTATTTGCAAAAAGTCTTATCTATAAACTGTGCAGCATGTGCCGCTGTGAACATTACCCTCTAGTGAAGCTGCGAATAATAAGCCACGAAATAAGTCTCTACGAATAAGAAGCTAAATGAATCGGAAGCTGCAAATAAGTAGCAAGGGCAACCATAAGCACAACGACAACGGAATTAGCAACTGTGCTGAGAAAGTGCATCAGCAGTTTTGGTAGACAGCTATTTAGAGCCAAATCACATCTAAAAACCTGCCCACTCATCCAAAAAAACACCAAGACAGCCAACCTAAAACAGACTTGATCACAGCTGTGTACTTGGTCCTGTGCACCTACCTCATTTTGAAATATATCAGACAGACCATCTGCTACATTAATTGATGTATGACAGGCAACATAGGTTGCGATTTTAAGTGCTCTGCATTTTTGGTCATCTTTAATTATGACATCTTCATGACTAGATATTGGTACTATAAAGGACTTTACACTACGTGTAGCAGGATTGCCAACTTCAGTTAGCTAGCTGTTGTGAGATTTTGAATTCGAGACCAGTATACCAACAGATTTACATGTATGTAAACCTTCTAAATAGTCTGCAGGGTTTGAAAACTATCCCAACGCTTTTGATTTAGCTAATATTAGGTTATAATGTATTAGTATAGATTTGCCACAAGATTTCTTGCATGAGAGTGAGAGTCTTAAAGAGTGAGTGTCATGTCAGATGTGTGAAAGATAGCAACCCTGATGGAGTAAGAGAGTAAGACACATGTTTCTTTGTGGCTACATACACGTTTAAGTCATTGAGTTGAGCTCTGATTTCAGTATTACAATATTTACAACGCGCCTTATATTCATCATTGGCGACCGGGGCGTCTCATTTTTAGTTCTGGGTCTGTTTCCTATTCCTTTTGGTACTGCTTCTTCAGAATCAGAATAAGAATTCGCCAAGTGTGCTGGGGCACACAAGGAATTTGCTTCCGGCTGCATGAGACTCCCTAGTACACAAACAATAAATTACATTATATAAGAAATAAAATTTGAAATATACACACATGGGTAACACTGTACAAGTATAAGGTGCGAGGTTGAGTGCAAACAGAGTTTAAGGGGGGAAATTGACAGAAGGCAGGTGACACAGCTCAGCTGTTTATGAGGGTGATGGCCTGAGGGAAGAAGCTGCTCCTGTGTCTGGTGGTTTTTGTGTACAGAGGTCTGTAGCGCCTGCCAGAGGGGAGGAGCTGGAAAAGATTGTGTCCAGGGTGTGACGGATCTGCAATGATTTTATCTGCCCGTGCCGTCCTGGATGGAGGGCAGGGGGGCACCAATGATTTTTTTCCGCCGCTCTCACTTTTCGCTGCAGTCTCCCTTGATCCTGTTTAGTGGTTGCTCCAAACCACATTGTGATTGATGAACAAAGGACAGACTCAATGACTGCAGTGTAGAACTGGCTCAGCAGCTCCCGTGGCAGACCGTACCTCCTTAGTTGCCGCAGGAAGTACATCCTTTGCTGGGCCTTTTTGAGGACGGAGTTGATGTTGGGCTCCCACTTCAAGTCTTGGGAAATGGTTGTTCCCAGAAACTTTAAGGTCTCCACCGTTGCCACAGGGCTGTTGGATATGGTGAGAGGAAGAAGTGCCTGATGGTGCCTCTTAAATTCCACTGTCATCTCCACAGTCTTGAGCGTGTTAAGGTTCTGACTGCACCAGAACACCAGCCAGTCAACCCCCCGCTGATATGCCTACCTATTACCATCCTGGATAAGTCTGATGACTGTAGTGTCATCTGCAAACTTAAGGAATTTGACCGCTGGGTCATTGGAGGTGCAGTCATTAGTGTAGAGGGAGAAGAGCAGTGGGGAGAGAACACAACCCTGGGGAGCACCAGTGCTGACTGTCTGTGTACCAGAAGACACGTCCCCCAGCCTCACATGCTGCTTCCTGTCTGTTAGGAAGCTGGTGATCCACTTGCAGATGGCATGGGAAACGTGGAGTTGTGAGAGTTTGAAGGAATTTCGGGAATGATTGTATTAAAAGCTGAGCTGAAGTCCACAAACAGGATCTATGCATAAGCCCCGGGGTAGTGCAGGTGTTTCAGGATCAAGTGCAGACCCATGTTGATTGAGTCGTCCACTGACTTGTTTGAACTGCAGGGGATGGAGCAGGTGGTCAGTGGTGTTCTTCAGGTGGGCCAGCACCAGTCGTTCAAACGACTTCATGACTGCAGACGTCGGAAGTCCTTATTAGTTCCATTTAGGAGAAGCAGCTCGTCCATCTTGTTAGGCAGAGAGCGGAGATTTGCCAGGTGTGCTTTCCCTCACTTTGGCATACCTGTACTTTATAATTGTTAATTTCTCACTGTCTTAACAACTTCTTTCTATGACATCCACAAGTCTATTGAGAATATCCGCTGATTCCAGTGAAACACTTCCCCCAATGATTTGTATATAATGTAATTTGTATGTAACGTCCATAACATGCGATGTTGATATTGCACATTGTCCAGCCCTATAATACACTACAGCCATTTTTCAAATTCAGTACAAAATACCCCGTTTCTTGTTGTGATGTCATTCAGCTCACGTACCAGATTTTACGCCAGTGGAAAACCAATACCTGGAAGTACCGTACTTCTGATACTTTCTCCCAGTACCAAAGTATGGTACCTGATGTGGTGGAAAAGCACCCTAAATCACCCTGACCTTGCTCTTGAGACTGCAGTGTGGACTTCCTGACTCTTTTAAAGTATGATCCCATTAATTTTCGTGATTTTCCATTTTCTTCCTCCCTTATTTTTTTTTTAGTTTTCTCTTTTAGATGCCGGAATAGCATGCCATGATTATTTATCAGTCTGTGAGTATAAAACAAACTTCGGTAACTTTTTTTTTTTGGACGGTACCATTTCTTTCTTAAATGATGTATGTTACCTGCAGGCTAATTACAGTTCTCTTTTACGCGATTGCACACAATTAACGAGGGATGCATGGAAATATATCAGAAGTAAAATAGTATATTTAAAAATATTAATTTTAAACTATATCTCTCTGTACTGTCTTGTACAATTTAAGACATCATTCATTTTTGGCCATCGATTGATTTCAGACAATAGTCTATTTTTGTCAAACAATGAATACAATCCATACTTAGTGTGTAACATCTATAACAAAAACAAATAATAATTCAAAAAACTTCTCAGGATTTATAATTTCCAGATGCATTGTGACATTGAGATTAGGCTGCTGTTCGTTAAGGCCACATAACCCTTCTTTAAAAATTATTCACCTTCTGTTTACAGCTGGATTTATATAACAAATTATGTCACTCTAAAATACTAAAGTGTAGAGTCAGTCATAACTTTTTATGTCACTTGAATGAAAAAAGTGCCATAACACAACTTTGTCAGCATAAACCTATGACAGTTGGCATAGGTGATATGTCAACCTGATACAGCAGTTCCCAATGTCAGCATTTATAACAGCTACAAAAGTTGGAATGGACCTTTATGTCAGCTGTCAAAAAGTTCTTATGTTTGTTCCCTTTATAGAGCACCTTTAAGTAAAGTCTTACCTGATTTTATTATTCTTTTTCTATTCTCTTCCCAAATTCTCCCCTCCTTCCTGATCTCTTCTACTTTTTTCTAAAAAAAATTTCGATTCTCTTTTTACCTTCTTCACCCCAGAAATCCAACCTTCTATTGCTTCATTATTTCTTTTGATGTCCACCATATTTGTGTGTTTTTGTATCTATTCACTGCATGTTCTATCCTTGTTTTCTGGCAACCTCCAGGATCTTTTCTGACCTCTGCTACCTCCACTGAAGGTATGCCTATCTACTCTTCCTTTTTCTTAATTTTAATTTTGTAGCAAAAGATTTTTTTTCATGTGATATAGCCTGAATTTACATTGATTTTATGAATCAAACATATACCTGGCAGTATATGATATGAATGACACAGCTGTCCATTGCGCACAATGTTTCTGCTTTCAGATGAGTTTTCTGTCAGCTTTGATTATTACTGTGCATCTTCTGGAGAATGATTCAGTTTTACTGTTCCCTTAAACCCATATATTGAAACGTAGTTAGAGAAACCCAGTGGCCTTAGAAAGCAAGAAACCAAAGAAGCATTGAAGAGCTGTTCCTGTAACAACAGAACATACAGGATGCATTTCTCAAAATAATTTACGGTAGATATAAAAACTGCCCACAACCCTGTTAAAATGCTAGGTTTTTGCGATATAAAAAATGAGACTACGATAAATCATTTCAAAACTTTTCCCACCTTTAAGGTGACCTATAACCTGTACAATTTAATTAAAAAACAAACAAATCTGTTACGGGGAAAATTACAAAAAATAAGAAATGTACAATATGCTGGTTGTATAAGTGTGCACACCCATAATCTAATACTTTGATGAAGCACCTTTTGATCTAATTACAGAATTCTTTTTTTGGGTAGGCATGGTGGTGCAGTGGTTAGCACTGTTGCCTCACACCTCTGGGACCTGGGTTCAAGTCTCCGCTTGGGTCACATGTGTGTGGAGTTTGCATGTTCTCCCCATGTTATTGTGGGGTTTCCTCCGGGCACCCCCCACAGTCCAAAGACATGCTGAGGCTAATTGACGTTACTGAGTTGCCCTTAGGTGTGCATGTGTGAGTGAATGGTGTGTGTGAGTGTGCCCTGCGATGGGCTGGCCCCCTGTCCAGGGTTGCTCCCTGCCTCGTGCCCGTTGCTTCCGGGATAGGCTCTGGACCCCCCACGACCCAGTAGGTTAAGCAGCTTGGACGATGGATGGATGGATGGAGTCTATCAGCTTGTGACATCTTGACTTGGGAATATTTGCCCCTCTTCAAAAGTGCCCAAAGCTTCTGCACAGCCCTGTTCAGGTCACCCTACAGATTTTAAATTGGATTTAGGTCTGGGCTCTGGCGGGACATTACAAATCTTTATTCTGAAATGATTTATCGTGGCCTCATTGTTTTTACATCAAAAAAACCTTGATTTAACAGGGGATGTACACTTTTTATATCCACTGTATATATGAACATTATACAAATTCCTTCCACAGTTTCACCCTCTACTTATTGCTCAATGAGTTGTTAATGTGGAATCCTCTATTTTTTATATGTACAATTCTCCAGTTATACTTCATTGTGCTTTAGCAGCAGCTGAAAATGAAGAAATAATTCATATGACAGAGCTCCAAGAAGTTAACTGTGAACCATGGTGACTATTTCCATAAATTCCATTACCTTAGGCTCTGCCACTTGTTTCTTTGCATTCATTGAAATGTCTCAACATATTTAAATGAAAATATCCAAGCCTCTAACCTCTGATCCACTGCTAATGACACACAATGTTCCTCAGCATAATTATGTTACAGTTCCATTTGCTGAGCTGAGCCAATCCAAAGTACTTTGAGAAATCTTTTGGATTGACAGGTAGCTGAAGCAAATGTCACATACAGACTTTTTGGGTGATGGCGTACCTGTTGTCTGCTAAGATAAGAAACATCAGAATCAGAATGTTTGGATTTTTACTAACAAAACACTTGAAAAAAATAATTACAGACAATATTCTATTGGAATGAAACTCATCAGTGACTTCTTCGCAGCTAATACAAACAAAAAGATTGGACAGATAAAACATTACTGACCACAAAAATAAAACTGTTCTATTCCACAGTTTCTGCTGTGTGGTTTTGTTCTTTGTACATATTTACCAAAAATCCATCAGTTGCCCAGTTTCACCCAGCAGAAATGTATCTTCCCTTGAGAACAGGCTATATTAGTTGAAAAATAATAATAATGGAAAAATCTCACTTCTCACAAAATCTAAATTAACATACATTTACTTATGATTGGAAAGAAAATAAATCCTCAAACTTTTAAGTTTTGTGAGCAATAGATATATTATAGTGGGGTCAAATGCATATTCCTGCAGAAAATAACTTGCACTTTTATGTCATGACATGATGCATCAAAGGTAACTGAAGGTGGAATTAGTATGAATAGCACGTGGACAACTACTAGATCTGTATGTGTTAAATCTCTCCTGAAAGTGAAGCAAATATATTAGGAGAATGACATGATTGTCATGGGCTGTACCGGTTTTATCTGTCTCTGCATTCTGATGATGGTGTTAGCTGTGCAGCTGTGGGTGAGCTTTTCACATTGTTCTTTACCTTCACCATTGGAGAAATTCTGGTGGATCAAGGCCCCGCTACTATGCAATCTTCAGCCTGAAAGACTAGATATCCTCCACTGGACTCTGTCAGGACCTCAATCCCCAGAGACACTCACAATCTCATGCTAACTAACTTTTCAAATGGCAGTTGCTCAAATAGGGGGTGTGGCTGACTGGTACCTTTTGCTGGTCCCCAGTCCCATTTGGAAAAGTTTTGGGGCATTCTCATTGGCAAAAGGGGTATCCCCAGCCCCCTGCAGCAGCCTTACTTGATTAACTTTGGTGATTGGATTCATTTGTTGTGAACAATATCATAAAATATGAAAGTTGCATTGGGGAGGGAAAAAGAAAATGAGTTAACTTTTAAATTATGAAACTAAAATTTTAAATAAACCTAAACATTGCTTTGTTGTGGCCAGTAGATGTTATGTGTTTGAGTATGAGTTTGTTAGCAGATGCCTTTGTTGTGAGACAAAATCTAATTCAACTACTAGTTAGTTTCAGTACTGGGTAAAAACTGCACTGATATTGTTGATGGCCTAATTGTCGGGGTTTGTTATAGGGCACCTAATGTAGCTGTAGAGGAAAGCAGAATATTATATGATGATATCAGGATTATGAGTAATAAAAATGATGTGGTGGTTATGGGTGATTTTAATTTACCTGGGATACAGTGGGACACAGTCTCTGGCTCTTCTGTAAATGAACTTGAGATGGTGGAATTAGTACAGGATTGTTTTTTTACTCAGTTTGTTAATACTCCTACCAGGGGAGAAGCCCTTCTTGATCTCGTTTTTTGTAATAACCAGGATAGGATTGGAAAATTAGAGGTTTTAGACCCATTGTACGGTAGTGATCATAACATGGTTAAATTCGAGGTTAATTTTAGTGTCCAAAGAGCAAAGTCTAAATTAAAAGTATACAATGTTAGGAAGGCTAACTTTAATGGTATGAGACGGAAATTAGAAACTGTAAACTGGACAGAGTTAAATAGCAAAACAGTAGAAGAGGCATGGGAATTTTTCAAAAGCACATTGTTGCAAGTGCAAGAGGACTTCATACCTGTTTCCAGCAAAACTAAATCTAGGAAACGACAACCAAGGTGGTTTACTAAGGAAATTAAGAATAAAGTTAGGAGGAAAAGGGCTCTGTTCCACAACTGGAAAATAACTAATGATTTCAAAATCAAGCAGGAGTATCTAAGTCTACAGGCAGAGTTAAAAAATGACATTAGGCTATCAAAGAGGGATGTAGAAAGAAAAATTGCATTGGAGGCTAAGCATGACAGTAAAGGTTTCTTCCAATATTTTAACTCCAAGAGAGCACTAAAAGCTGAAATCACTAATTTACAGGATAGTAAGGGTCTTATAATTGATAATGAAATTGATATGGTAAATGAGTTTAATGATTATTTTTCAAGGGTGTTCACAATAGAGAACACAAGTAACTTACCACCAATTAATACGAATACAGCATCGTCTATGACCAATATATGTATAACTGAGGTTGATGTGATACTAAGCCTAGCTAAACTCAAAATAAATAAATCACAGGGGCCTGATGGCATCTTACCTTTAGTCTTGAAAGAGATGAGGGATATTATTAGCCAACCTTTGACTTTAATATTCCAGAAATCGTTATCTGCGGGTGTGGTACCATCAGATTGGAAGCATGCTAATATAACACCCATATTCAAAAAAGGGGATAGAAGTAATCCGGCAAACTATAGGCCAATCAGTTTAACTAGCATTACTGGAAAAATAATGGAAGCTATAATTCAAGTGAAAATGGTAGATTACCTAGATGCAAATAACATTATAAAGGATAGCCAACATGGATTTAGGAGAGGTAGATCCTGCTTAACGAATCTGCTTGAGTTCTTTGAGGAAGCTACAAGTGAAATTGATCACAAAAAGGCCTATGATGTGATTTACTTAGATTTCCAGAAAGCCTTTGATGTTGTCCCCCACAAACGGCTCTTGTTAAAGCTTAAAGCTGCAGGAATTTTAGGAACTGTGGCAGCTTGGATCAAAAACTGGCTAACTGATAGGAAGCAGCGAGTAGTTATTAGAGGCACTATGTCACAGTGGGCCTCCGTTTATAGTGGGGTACCGCAGGGTTCAATTTTAGGACCACTATTGTTCCTAATTTACATTAATGATATTGACACGAATACATACAGTAAACTGGTTAAATTTGCAGACGACACTAAGGTGGGCGGGGTAGCAGATACTAATCTAGCAGCAGAGAGGCTCCAACGGGATCTGGATTTAATTAGCGAATGGGCTGATACTTGGCAGATGAAATTTAACACAGATAAATGTAAGGTAATCCATGCAGGGAGCAGAAATATACAGTACAGATATTTTATGGGTTCCACTGAAATAAAGGTAGCTGATTACGAGAAAGATCTCGGTATGTATGTTGATGCTTCCATGTCCCACTCTCGCCAATGTGGGGAAGCAATAAAAAAGGCGAACAGAATGTTGGGTTATATCTCTAGATGTGTGGAGTTTAAGTCAAGGGAGGTGATGTTACACTTATATAATTCCTTGGTAAGACCCCACCTAGAATACTGTGTGCAGGTTTGGTCACCATACCTCAAGAAGGACATTGCTGCCTTAGAAAAGGTGCAACGAAGAGCTACGAGAATGATTCCTGGTCTTAGAGGAATGTCTTACGAGGAGAGGTTAGCGGAACTGAATCTGTTCAGCCTTGAGCAAAGGAGACTAAGGGGGGATATGATTCAGGTCTATAAGATTCTAACGGGTCTGGATGCCGTTCAGCCAAATGACTATTTCAATATTAGTCTTAATACTAGAACTCGTGGCCATAAGTGGAAATTAGCGGGAGAACATTTTAAAACAAATTTGAGGAAGCACTTCTTTACACAGCGTGTAGTCAGAGTATGGAATAGTCTTCCTGCTATTGTAGTGGAAGCTAAAACCATGGGTTCCTTTAAATCAGAGCTAGATAAGATTTTAACAACTCTGAGCTATTAGCTAAGTTCTCCCCAAACGAGCTTGATGGGCCGAATGGCCTCCTCTCGTTTGTAAATTTCTTATGTTCTTATGAAGTTTGAGGTGTGTCGCGTTGTTTGTTGGCATAGGTTTGAGGATCATCATGACAGTTTTCTGAGTGGTTACAGAAAATGGATAGATTTATTAATATGGAATATTGCATTGAGTTCTCTAGATGACCATTTTACATATTAATCTGATGGAAAAGGGTCCTCAGCTTATGCCATGTTTCATTATTAAATACGTTTTCTTTATTATGGTGAAAGTACTAGGTGCATCAGATTTATTTCCACTTTTAGATGATTAAAATTACCAAATGCACTGAAAATAGAAATAACAATATCACAAAACAATAATATCTTTTTAATGTGCTACCATGGCTTGAAAATTGCAACTAAAATGAAGAACACTGATTTATCATATATATGAAAAGAGATATTTAAATAGTGCTGTGTATTCATTCAAGTCATTCATACACTTAACTCATATAATATTGTACATTTTATCAAACAAATATAGTTAAACAGTTAGTGTATCCTACTGTGACCAGAGCTAAAAAACATTGCTGTAATTTGTTGTAATTGTTTTTGAAAGTCACTTTGAGTGAAGTGAGCATCCATTTATCTTTAGGGGGGATGTAGGAGGTGACGGTAGGTTTATACAAGTCAGCATCTTAAATCCTGTAATTAGAGTAGCCTGGAAGTAATGGGGTATACAACCTTGTGCAAATTAATTGAAACAAGTTGACATACAGACGTGCATGCAGTGGCCTGGGACCTGCTGGTTTGCACAGCCAACAGGGCAGAGAGTATGCTGAGTGGATGCGCCGAGGAGGCACTGTGCCCACAGACTGGCAGGCCTGCTCGGGTAGGGTTAGAGCTGGGTGGATGCGCAGAGGAGGAATTGTGCCCACAGACTGGCAGGCCTGCTCGGGTGGGGTTAGAGCTGAGTGGATGCGCCGAGGAGGCACTGTGCCCACAGACTGGCAGGCCTGCTCGGGTAGGGTTAGAGCTGGGTGGATGGACAATGGAGGCACTGTGCCCACAGACTGGCAGGCCTGCTCGGGTGGGGTTAGAGCTGGGTGGATGGACAGAGGAGGCACTGTACCCACAGACTGGCAGGCCTGCTCGGGTAGGGTTAGAGCTGGGTGGATGGACAGAGGAGGCACTGTGCCCACAGACTGGCAGGCCTGCTCGGGTAGGGTTAGAGCTGGGTGGATGCGCAGAGGAGGCACTGTGCCCACAGACTGGCAGGCCTGCTCGGGTGGTGTTAGAGCTGGGTGGATGCGCAGAGGAGGCACTGTGCCCACAGACTGGCAGGCCTGCTCGGGTGGGGTTAGAGTTGGGTGGATGGACAGAGGAGGCACTGTGCCCACAGACTGGCAGGCCTGCTCAGGTGGGGTTACAGCTGGGTGGCATGACTGTGCTTTAGGCATCCATGTACTGTATGTTTCAAGTAAATGTTTTGGGGTTCGGGCAACTCGCTGTTTTGTCGCGGGGTTTCCTTCAGATTCTCTGGTTTCCCCCGACTGTCCAAAGACATACTAAGGTTAATTGGAGTTGCCAAATTCCCCATAGGCATACAGTGTGTATGCCCTGCGATGGACTGGCACCTGATCGTAGGTTATTTCCATAAAATTTTTATCAATCCACCAGGTCCTAAAACGTACCAAAGGAGATAAGTATGAATTAATGTGACCGTGATGTCCATCTTAACTGTGGCCAGCCTATCTGCAAATAGACTTGAAAACTTGTGTCAATTAATTTGCACAAGAGTGTAGCTTGTGTGCAGTGTTGCTGGGTAATATTTATCCAAAGGCAGTCAGCTATTATCACCACAGCCAAAGGTCATTATTTACCAAGGTTAAAGCAACATGAGGAAACATTAAAAGTGCAGAACATTAACCCGGATTTATATGCAGGTGCACCCAAGGGAGGGATTATGAAGAGAGGAAGTTGGGAGCAGTGCATCTGGGGTCGTTTGTGCCCAGGGTGCTGTAATGCTTCACTTGGCATGAAAAATCCTCTCTGACACATCACATATCCTCAAAACATATTTTATCCTTAGGGTACCAATTAGACATGATATCCATTAATTTAAGTTGCTAAATTATTGTTTGAATTACTCTTTGCAATTGCCAGCCAGGAACATCTTATTTTCAAACTTTAGTAAAGTTTAAGTAGGTAACACTTTAATTGAGGGGGCAAAAATAATGTAGTACTGCACTCTTATTTTACATATAAATTGACAAGAAACTAAGTGTTAGTTACATACTGTTCCTGTGTTTATTTATCATTAATCAAATGGTTCATTTATTTCATGTAGTTACTATTTGTTCAAGATTTGTACTTGAGTAGTAACTGAGATACTAAGTTACCTGTGCCTCCTCTAGTGAAGTATTACCATTTAAATATATAGTTCATATGTTATCTCCATGTTGCAAGGGTTTCTTACCAGGATATGAATACAACTATCAGGTTCTCCTATAAGCATTATTTTTCCTGGTCTGCCATGGATGGTAGTTCCTTCATTTTTTACTGAAGTAAAACACCACATATTTTCTCCCTGCTAAGGAAGAAAACACCTGCAAACACAGTGTTCCTAATCAATTTTTAATTACAAGTTGAAGTAATGTTGCTCTCTTCCCCACATATGTTTTCAGAGATTTCTGAAACTCTTATCAGCCTTGCACCAAGCATGTGGCAACAGAATTCATCTCCCTCTGCTCATTTTGTGCTGTGATTAAATTTAGGAGGAGAGGGAAATAATTGTAAAAATACTAACTGGAACTGGAAATACTCAAGATAGTAGGGCCACTGCTATGATACAGCCACAATTATCTTTATCAAAAGGGGTCATTCAGAAATAGACTAAAAATTAGACGATAATATTTATGTATCAATACGTTGTGGCTGGAGAGGGCTAGAAGAAGCTTATTTTTGATTTAAAAAATCCCAAAATAAAACATTTTTTAAAAGTAGTAGGCCTATAGTATATACTTGCACTTGCTTGTATGATATTGAGCTTTATAATTAGAGCTTTTGAAATCATATTTTAGGCCAGAAGCTCTTAGCTGAATTGTAGAAAGATAAGATAAAATAAGATAAGATCTATATTGTCATTGTCACTTGACAACAAAATTAAGAAAGTGCAGGTGACTCAATGTGAGGCATGAGTAGCCTAATAAAAGAATATATTAAAAACATACCAATTGCACTTACTATACACATTGCACAGGATATATTAATTGCACTTATGAAATATAAAAATTAACAGCTCTGTTTAGTTAAAGGCCATGATTGCTTTCGGATAAAAACTGTTTTTTAGGCGGTTTGTCCTGATTGACAAATTAGTAATCTGTCTCTGCTAAACTGGCGCGCTGGTCATCTACCAGAGGCTTTATGGAATGAGAGGCTCACCTACAGTGAGATTTAGCAGAACACTTCAGGAAACTATCAATTAATGACTGCTGTTATCCCCTTATTAATAGTTAATTCAGATATGAGTGAACAAGGCTTAAACTATGAAAAATATGAAGCAATTGCCCCTCCAGATAGGGTTCACTGAGAGCATTCTGACAAAAATCACAAGAACCCTCTAACTCTGGCCTTAATATATAAACACGATTAACGCCTTGTTTGAAAGCCCTTATAAGACTTAAAATGCAAATGATGCAGCGATACATTCCACCCAATATAATCCCATATGGCTACATACCAGAATTCTACCTGGGTAAGAACCATATGTTTGGTCAATGTGCCAGTATTTAACAGAAGTTCTTTACGATTCAAGAAAAAATGGCCTTGTTGTGCATACATAAATGCATAGAAAGAAGACGAAATTCTACCCATTCTCTGATGGCTAACTGCAGTCAGAGTGACAAGAAGGCCAGTAGCATTCTGGGTTGCACCACTCTACACAGGGCTCATGCATACACACTATGGGCAATTCAAAGATGCCAGTCAGCCTACCAGCAAAAACCATAACACCAAGAGGAAACCCACTTGCTTGTGCATTTATTCAGGCTAATTAAAAACATGTTCTTCGCTGCCTGCCATCATTTGGCATAATTTAGGCTGTCAAATCGATAAATCATTCTAAGCATTAGGAAATAGTTTATACTATTCACAACAATCAATAATGAAACTTATTATAATGTTAGCCCTCTCTAGTTCTAATGATATTAAATAAAGCATGGTGAAAACACATATGTAGCAATTTCAAACAATAAAGGATATAACAATAACAAATATATATCAAAAACAGTAATAATAATTATTGTTATTTTGTTCTTGTTATTACAAATAATTCTGACATTCAGTTGCAGAGCAGGCAGGTATATTCATCCACACAGAGGAATAACCAGCATCAAAATGTAATCCAGAGAAGGTGAAGCATTGTCTCTTTAGCTGAAGCTTCAGTAATGATCATATTGTTAGTGGTGCACCAATATGGAAATTTCCATCAATATTAATATATTTTTGTCAAATTTTGTTGTTACCGATACCTGGCTAACCTCTTACCACATCTTCATATTACAGTCATTGTGTTTTTAGCTGTAGTACTGCTTGCTTTGAATGTTGATGAAGTTTAAAGATTGGCCAGCAATATCAACATGTTAAGCAATATTGCATCTCTGACTTTATAAAGATGATATTTAATGCAAAATAATAAAAAGAGAAGTACAGTACTTCTGAAAACTCTGTTTAAGTGTGGCAGTGTGATGTGGATGAGTGAAAACAGAAAAAAAAAAAAATTGGCCTAATTGGTCCCTGCTTATCACATGACTGGTCCCTGATTGGATCCAACTAATTACACTGGGTCATTGTCTGATTGGCCAACCCCCCTGCCCCCGCCCCCCTAAACAGTAAACACACACAATGGTCCCACAGTATTGGTAGGGACATGTCCCTACCATCCATACACAAATATACACCGTTGTTTCTGAGTGGTAAAAATTGCGGTCCATAATTTTACCCAGAATCGTGCAAACCCACTCATCTTTTTAAGTTTTTGTTGCAGAAATAACAAGGTAAAAAGGAAAAGAAAAAACATGCAACAAATAATAAGTCAAAATGCCAAGGGCTTGCACAGTGAATACAGGCATAAGGCTGTAAGAGCCCATATCTGGAGGCAAACATTATTTAGTAGTATTATTATTGTTGTAGTTGTTTTATAGTGGGTGGGTAAGTGTTTTATTATATAATTCTGATAATAGCTGAATTTTGTTTATAATTTTTTACTTTATCTTTCCTTCTAGTAAGAGTCAGTGATATTTTATTTGATAGATAAAAATGAATTAGGGTTTTGTGGGACACTTCATACAGAGATAAAAGCAACACTGGCCACACACATAAATAGTCGGCTGTGACATTTCCTTAATGACAATCAAACTGTGCGTATGCATTTTCACTGTCAGCAATCCGCTACCATATTCCTTTCTAGCTTTATCGGTAGACACAGTATTGCTATTCTTATTGGACTTATGCATATTTTACCCTATTAACACTCTGTTCTGCTGCATTGAAATATGTAGTCCTGATGCAATCCATACTTTCATGATTGTTGCACATGGCAAGCTTTCACGTGCATGTGCTTGGGAAGTAATCAGGGTTTCATTAAGAAAACTTGACTCGACATCCAGTTCAGGAAAAAAATGAAGAGACCACTCTATAGGTTTTTAAAAAATCTGCATTTTTAAATGCTGGGTTAATCCTGGTTCTGCCGGCAGAAGGCCACGCTGAGCAGCAGGATGTTTCCCGGTTCAAGATTTCTAAGACAACAGTAAACAAGAACAAACTGAGGCAGGAGACACTGGGAATAACCCAACACCAGCCAGGTAAAGGGCAGAAGTAACTTTCTAATGTCAGAGACGACTATTAACTTATCCAACAGTTTCTCATGAATCAGAGGATGACATTAAGTGACCTTCCAAAGGAATGGGAAACATTAAGTGTAGGTGTGAAGTGTATTGTGAGTACAGTTTGTATCAGGCTCCTAGAAGCAGAACTGAAGTCCCATAAAGCAAGGAAGAAGCCCTTCAGTAATGAGAAACAGGGAAGAACCAGGCTGCAGTTTGCCAAAATAGTATATATATATATATATGTGTGTGTGTGTATATATATATATATATATATATATATATATATGTATGTATATATATATATATATATATATATATATGTGTATATATATATATATATATATATATATATATATATATATATATATATATATATATATATGTATATATACACACACATACACACGCACACGTCGGGTAAACATATGTTTATGGGGAACGCTCATTAAAATGCTAACGCTAGTTATGACGACCTTAACCCCTACCCAGCCCTAACCATAACCATAAGTAACTAGGCAAAATACAAGAGTTTTAGCATTTTTAGTTTTTTCATTGCAGTCATAGGAAACTGGTCCCCATAAGGGAAAAAAAACGGGTATTCATCATGTTGTGGGGACATTGTGTCCCCATAAGGTAAGGTATACCCGCTGTCTCACACACACACACACACACGCACACACACACACACACACATTATATTGCCAAAAGTATTGGGACACCCCCCAAATCATTGAATTCAGGTGTTCCAATCACTTCCATAGCCACAGGTGTATAAATTCAAACATTTGTGAAAGAATGGGTTACTCTCACTCAGGAGCTCAGTGAATTCAAGTGTGGTACTGTGATAGGATGCCACCTGTGCAATAAGTCAATTCATGAAATTTCCTCGCTACTAAATATTCTAATTAGTAGAATATAACTGCTAAACCTTGTGGACAGCCTTCCCAGAAGAGTTGAAGCTGTAATAGCTGCAAAGGGTGGGTCAACTCCTTATTAAAATCTAAGTATTAAGAATGGGATGTTATTAAAATTCGTATGTATGTAAAGGCAAGTGTCCCAATACTTTTGGCAATAGTGTGTATATACCGCATGTTTCTAAAACGCACTACTTAAATACCGTTAAACAATGCGGCACTGATTTTAGACTTGGTTTTTGTTGGTCAAAAGTACAATGTAATTTCACTGCCTTAAAATAGCAATTCACCAATAATGTACCTGCCCGTGCCTCATTTAAAACACACGACTCCCATGAGCGCGAAGCAGGTGCAAAATCATTTGCTATCTTGACAATATGCATGTATGGCATGAAAATGAACAATTCACTGGTACAAAGCTAGCAAAAACATTTCGCATCACGCTTTGGGCTGCACTTGCAGTGGTGGAAGATAGGGCCAAATATTACAAAGAGTTTGAATTTCATCCTCTACGGTACATAATGGCAATGGCAACTTTATTTATAACGCACTTTACACACAACGAAGTTGACCAAAGTGCTACAAGTGTATTAGAATAAGAATAAAAGCCAATAATAAACTATAAATCACATATAAAATACATTAAAATTAAAATAAATAGAATAAAATTAAAAATAAAAAACAAATGAAAAATGTCAATATGTCATGCTGTACAAATGTGTTTTAAGAAGTGATTTAAAGACAGATATAGAGGATGCTTGTCTGACGTATAAAGGCAGCTCATTCCACAATTTAGGTGCTACCACCGCAAAGGCCCGATCCCCTCTGAGCTTCCGACTAGTCCTGGGCACACTCAGAAGGAGCTGGTCAGCCGACCTGAGAGACCGAGAAGGTGTATATGGATGAAGGAGCTCAGAGAGGTACTGAGGGGCAACACCAGACAGACACTTATAAACAAATAAAAGCAATTTAAAATGGATCCTAAAATGCACAGGCAGCCAGGGAAGAGAAATTAGAACCTGTGAGTGCCAGTTAAAAGACGTGCAGCAGCATTTTGAACAAGCTGCAGTCGAGAAATAGAGGACTGACTCACCCCAGAATGAAGTGCATTGCAGTAATCCAGCCGAGTGGTTACAAAGGCATGGATTACTGTTTCAAAGTGCTGTCGTGCTAGAAAGTGCTAAATTTTGGCCAGCTGCCTCAGGTGAAAGAAGCTAGATCTGACAACTGACCGAATCTGGCTTTCAAGCTTTAATTCAGGATCCATTTTAAAACCCAAATTTACATTCTCCAGTTTGCAGCATGATTTCAGAGTTTTCAAATCAACAGAGGGATCACCAGCAGAACCAGGTCCAAACACGATCACCTCAGTTTTTGAATCAGTAAAACAAAGAAAATTTTATGTCATCTAAGATTTCATGTCCTCCAAACATGTTTGCAGAAAGTTCACAGACAGCCCATCCTTCCTTTTAAGGGGAACATAGATCTGGCAGTCATCTGCGTAACCGTGAAAGGAGACACCATGTCTCCTGAGAACTGAGCCCAGGGAGAGCAGAAAAAAAGAGAGAACAAAATTGGGCCAAAGATGGAACCCTGCGGGACTCCATGAGACAGTGGAGCGCAGAAGGACTCACAATTACCTAGACGAACCGAAAAGGTTCGATCTTTTAAGTAAGACTTAAACCATTCCAAAGCCACACCTGTTATGCCAACATAATGTTCCAAACGCGAGATTAAAATCTCATGGTCAACAGTATCAAATGCAGCACTTAAATCGAGTAAAATAAGAACCACACTGTCACCGGAGTCACATGATAAAAGAATATCATTAAAAACTCTTAAAAGTGCTGATTCAGTGCTGTGCATTGCTTTAAAACCAGATTGAAAAATCTCCTGGACGTTGTGTGCATTCAGGTGTGAAATTATTTGATTGTATACTATTTTTTCCAGAACTTTAGATAAGAAAGGCAACTTGGATATTGGTCTAATGTTTTCAGGGGAATTTGCATCTAGCCCAGGTATTTTGAGAAGTGGCTGCACAACTGCGTGTTTGAAATTTTTAGGAACCACCCCTGAGGTAAGACTGCCATTCATAATGGTTAAAATTGTTGAAAAACGAGGGGGAACAGTGTCATAAGGTGAACCTGAAGGCTTTAGGTGACCCACCTCCTCCTGTAGCTGAGCAATAGTAACATTCTCAAACTGTTGGAAAACAGCCGAGTACATTGGAGGAGCAGAGTGGTCAGATGTGGGCAAAATAATCTGTGCCCTAGTCGAGGCTACCTTGTTTATGAAAAATGCAAAAACTTTTCACATATTTCAAAAGACTGCTCAAGACAGAGAGCACGAGGGACATTTAGAGTAGTCTCAATTGTTCCCCTTTGCTTATTGTACAGTGGAATGATATAAACCCCAGCAGCCTCTTAAAATTTGAAAAGACACCTGTAAATTGTCTTTTTTCCCATTTCCGCTCAGCCCCGCGACACTCACCCCTCACAGCTCGAGTTTCATCATTTAGCCAGGGTTCAGACCTGGCCTTGGAGTGTCTGATCTTAAGTGGAGCAACAGTGTCCAGGACAGTTCGACAAGTGATGGATCCTAAAATGCACCAAGAACTGAGATCATCTGTATTATGCAGTGTCTCGGGGACGGTGTGTATCACATCAATATATCATTATAACATTCAGAGAATTCAGAGAAATCTCAAGGGACAAGACTGAAAACCAGAATCGGATAGCCATGATATTCAGGTCCGAAAACCACCGTCTATGAATGTAGTTTGTCACTGCATCCACAAATGCAGGACCATGCAATACCATGCAAAGAAGTAACCATATCTAAACATGATCCCAAAACACCGGCAACTTCTCTGGGCTTCAGCTCATTTATATATGATGAACTGAGGCAAAATGGAAAACAGTCCTGTGGTCTGATGAACTAAATTTTAAATTCTATTTGGAAACCATGGACACTGCATCCTCTGGTCTGAAGAGGAGAGGGACCAACCAACTTGTTATCAGCAGACAGTTCAAAAGCCAGCATCCTTGATTGTATGGGGGTGCATTAGTACCCATGGCTTGGGTAGCTTGCACATCTGGGAAGGCACCATTAATACTGAATGATATTTTGAGGTTTTGGAGCAACATATGCTGCTATCAAGACAACATCTTATTCAGAGAAAAAGACATTTATATTTCGTTGTACATTATAGCAAGCAGTTCCCAAACATTTACAGAGTATTGTTAAAAGAAATAGTGATGCAACACAGTGGTAAACATGCCCCTGTCCCAACTTTTTTGAAATGTGTTGCTGGCATCAAATTCATATTGAGCATATATTTGGAAATGCGGTTGTACAAATACCCATGCAATTGTAATGTCCAGTAAATCTGTGCACAGAAAAATGAAAATGATGAAAGTCATTCAGGTATTTAGCAGAGGTACAGGCATGATGCTCCCCCCCCCTCAACAAATCTTACCGCTGGCACCCCTGGTTCTCCAGCAGATCACTGAAATCAAAATGCCTGAGGTGTGATGTCTGTCTATTAATGCATGTTAAAAAGGCAGATAGATAGTACTGGCCATCTGGAGTACCATGTATCAATTTGTTTACGGAACTTTAAAAAAAAAAAAAAAAAAGCCACTTTGGGGCACAATGGGGCTTTTCCAAACTTTCCAACAACTTTGGCCAATGGTGAAGGCCAGAATGATTCGAGCTGTTATAACATTTTACGCAACCAAATACAGAAAACATACTAAGACTTTGTCCACTGTGAGCAAGGTTTTGAAGTATTGATACTATGAAACTGACTAGCTATTGAAAACAAATGGGAACAAAGTTTTTTTTAACACCTGAAGACCTGCTGTAGTAGTATTTCTTTGTGGCTTTATATCCAAGTCACCTCTCTGGACATTAGGGCTAGCATTGTAGTTTGTTTGAAAACAGTTTTGTTCAGCATTTAAGACATACATGCTACTTATCTTATCCTGTGGTGTGTGGTTGTGAGCCTGGAGATTGTGGAAATATGCATTAATGACATTCACCCCAAACTGTTAAAAATGCTGACAGAATATGGTCAGCTGGTCTTAGATCAGCACATCACTGAAGTGGGGGATTGAGCAGAGCTAATAAAGTTCACTGATGATATGTTTTAATAAAAAAAAAGAAGTATCTACCTTGCTCCAGGCGAGATGGGTCCATTTCCTTCAAATTACTATTCAGCTGCCATCTCTGATTAACCCCTTTCATTTTAAAAGAGGCAAACCAAAAACTGCTGTGTCTACAGCTATCCCTGTCTGATGAAAAAAAAACACTTAGCTGATCTTACATTCACAAATTTTTTGTCATCTCCATACATTTTCTCTTTTCCCATTTAGCCTGATTCAGATCCGTGTGCTTGGCTAGAGGAGGTATCACCATTCTCTAAGAGAACCAATAAATTACCTTATCCCTCAGTAGAACTGGAATCAAACTAAAAATGTGTTGCTAGGTTCTTGGTACAATGCATTATGTAATAATACCGCATTATGCAATGACTCAACAAAATGTGACAAATTATCACATCATTATTTAATAGCACCCACATTTTGTAATCATTTGCTGCATTTTGTAATTGACAGCTTGAAAGCAATATATATTTCCCTGCATTTAGTAATAAATTATTACATATTGTGCCAGTAATTACAAAATGTGGGGGCTGCACTTTTCCATGATGAAAATGTAATCAAAAACCATGATGGATGTCTTCATTGACACTTTGTCAAGTGATTACATAATGCAGCATGAATACATAATGTATTGTAACAATCCTTTATGCTGATATTTACATAAATTCACCATATTGTTCTCATCCTATATTCCACTTCATTTTCTGAAACATACAAGTAGGGCTGTTGTGAATTTAGGCAGCAGAATTCCAAAGTTCTGATGCAAATATATATTCAGACTGAAGTATCATTAAGTCATAATTAGGGCTGTCAATAGATTAAAATATTTAATCGTGATTAATCACACTTAACAACTGTTAATCACAAATTAATCAGAAATTAAATCATGAATTTATTCAACATTCAGCATTTACCATTAAGGAATTTTTTCAGGTGTTAATATTCTTATCAATATTACAGTTGGCAAGGCATGATTGCTTTTTGCAAATGTATGCATTTGTTATTGGAAATCAATTACCAACAATAAACAACGACAAAGATTGTCCAAAGGTCATCAGAAACCCTTCATCACTGAAGAAAAACTCAAGCCCAACAACAGATCGGTGTGACGTGCAGCAAGGACAGAGGAGGCAGACCCTGTAATGCGGTAGCAAACCAGTTTAATGAATAATCCGGGAATCAACACAGCCAAAGGGGAAATCCAAAATCTTAATCGAAGGGCAGGCAAGAGATCGGTGTCTAGGAGAGTCAGTCCTACAAGGACGACGATAGGAAGGGAGGAACGAAGTGGATGAGGTAGCAGGATGGAGGCAGGCAGGACAGCAGGGCAGGACGGAGCAGGTAGGGCAATCGGGGAGAACAAAAGACAGAAGGATGCTCGGTAAGGCACATTAGAGATAATGGGCAACGCGGATGACCCTGCAGCCGGGGAGCGGGCTTGGAAGGGTGTGCAGAATGGAAGTCAGACACCAGAGTAGGGTCCAAGATGTCTGACGCGGACACCTACGGGCATTCTTCGAGGGTTAAACCCCTCCCAATCCACCAGGTATTGTAGTTGACCTGCTCGACGGCGGGAGTCCAGGAGGGCTCACACCTGGTATACTTGGGAACCATCCTGCAAGGTACAGGGAGGAGGCACCGCTGCATCAGTAGACGGATGAGCTGAGCTATAACGCACAGGCTTCAGGAGGGAGGCATGGAACGTGGGACAGATGCGGTAAATTTTGGGCAGTTGCAACCGGAATGAGTCGGGTCCCACACGTTTAACGATCCAGAAAGGTCCAATAAAGCAGGCTGACAACTTACAGCAGGATGGGAGTTTGAGGTTACGAATAGAGAGCCAGACTCGTTGCCCCACCCGATAGGGAGGAGTAGGACGTGGGTGTTTATCAGCCTGGAGTTTCTGTCTCGAAGATCGTCTGGAGAGGGCAAGCTGGGTTCGACGCCACATGTATCGGGCTCCCTGGAACCACTTTTCCAGTCAAGGGATGTCACTAGTTGGGGAGTCCCAGGGGAAGAGCTGTGGGTGATATCTTAACACACATTGAAATGGCGAAAGGTTACTGACCGGGTTTACTCGGGAGTTAAGGGCGTATTCTGCCATAGAAGGTGGGTTGACCACTCGGTCTGTCTATCCTTGCAAAGAAGCCTCAATGCCTTAGAGACCTCTTGGTTGGTTCTTTCCGCTAAGCTGTTGGATTGGGGGTGGTACGCGGACGTGAGACTGAGGGAGATGCTCAACTTGGTGCAGAAGGAGCGAAATACCTGTGAGGTGAACTGGGGCCCTCGGTCAGATACTATGTCTTCAGGGATACCGTAATACCGGAACACCCAGGTTAGTAACAACTCAGCAAGGTCTGCTGCATTGGGAAGTTTAGGAAGAGCAATCAACTGACACATTTTGGAAAAACGATCTACAATGGTGAGTATCACGGTATTACCCTTCGAGAGGAGAAGATCGGTTATGAAGTCCATCGCTAAGTTTGACCAAGGACGTGAAGGGAATAGTAGAGGATGCAGTAGTCCAGCAGATGGTTGGTGTGAGGCCTTGAGCTGGGCACACTCTGGGCAGGAGGCCACATACTGTTCCACCCCCATTCGCCATCCAGGCCACCAATATCTTCGGGCCACCAACCAGAGGGTAGCGGCAACCCCTGAGTTTCCTGAGCTGCGGGATGTATGCACCCACCTGACCACAACTGACCGATGTGGGGCTGGCACGTACAGTCATCCAGGGGGCAGCCAGTGGGTGGAGTCGAGTGTTCGTTTGCAGCGCTAAGGGTTTCTTCTGGAGACCATGAGATGTTGGCTGCGAAGGAAGATAGGGCCAGGATGGGCACGGTTCGGTCCACTGTCGTCAGGGGGTCATATTGCCGGGATAATGCATCAGCCTTCATGTTTTTTGACCCCGGGAGGTAAGTAACTGACGGTGAAGCAAGCAAAAACATGGCCTAACAAGCCTGCTGTGGGTTCAGTCTTTTCGCATTCTGTACATATTCTAAGTTGCGGTGGTTGGTGTAGACTTGGAAGGGGTGCTTAGCCCGCTCCAACCAGTGTCTCCACTCCTCCAACGCTAATTTAATAGCCAGAAGTTCCCGGTCCCCTACGTCATAATTAACCCCCTGGGGTCTGAGGCTTCTTTTCCACTTTCGGGGTAGTCTGACATGCCTTGACATTTCAAAATATTTCACCTATCTAAAAAACATTTATCCCAAAGTGATACAATTGCTTTTATTCAGCACAAACTCAGCACCAATAATCTGAGACCTCTTAGAATGTTATTATTCAATTTTTTGTTAAAATCAACTTTAAACATATACTTTTCAAAAACCTATTTTCAGACATGCTGAGAAATTGTAAAAAAATCACATTATAGACATTTCTAGGTAAGACTTTTGAGCTCTGAAGCTTATAGACACAGTGGTTGGCTACACATTGGTGAAAGTGACATTCTGAAATTTTATGTGGTTTGTTTACTAAAGTGTTAGCACTTTAGAGTGACACTCTTTTTCTCAAAGTCAGTGGTCTTCACAATGAATATTGATGAGATAGGTGTCCTCACACCTGTAGTAGTTTGCATACTGTCAATGGCCCATCAGTCTGGAATGTCACTGCACCCCACACCCATCACTTTGGAAAGGCAGTTTGAAACGCAAGAAAAGTAGCAACAATAAAATCCCTTTCACAGTTTATTGGTAGATGGAATGAAAAATGAAAAACTGTGACTATATAAATATAGAAAGTGATAAATATGATGCAGTGACTATTATTAACGCTCTGGGGACGAGGGCATCGTCGACCGCATATCTTTCTCGTGTATTTCAGTTTATATCTCGCTGAAATCATTATGAAGAATCATGAAAAAAACACTGACTAAATCCGTTATCTGTCTTCTTTTCAAAACTTCCATTGTCGGAAGTATTAAAGTTTTTTAAATTAGGTTAAATAGGCAAAAAAGCAAATCGTGTCATCTTTCTTTGTTTTACTTGCGTCGGGAGCGTGTAGGACCGCTCTCAGCTGAAGATCGCTATTCACGTTGTAAATACGCTGCGTTTGAATCGACGACCACGTGATTGCAGGCACACAGGCTTAGCCCACTGAGCTATGAACACAGGTATGAGCTTCGCTGCTGAAAGTGGCAACACTGGCGCAAAGCTTCAGCGGCAGAGACGTATCCGTGTGCTATATTGCAGCCGATTAGTGTAAACGCTACCCAGACATGTGCTCTTGTTTATTTCGGTCACAATGGGCGTATTCACATATTTCTTCACCCAATACTCACTATCGGATTATCATGTTATTATCATGCGAATAGCGCGATTTGCAAGTGGGTGGGCGATCACAGCCGCTTCGAGACGCAGATGCTTAAGTCAGTCACTCTTGTTCTTTCTATTTGTATCACGAAGCTGTAAAAATATATTTAGTGTCTACCTATATATATTTGAAATGTAGACCGTCCAAGGTTTCTGAGGGTATTTTTAAAATGTGTATATGACAAAAACTCGCATTATTTAAACAGTTTTGAGAAATTTCTGTCCGACCCCAGGGAGTTAATCTCAGCAGGGGTGAGTTTTTTTGTAATACGCACATGGGTGTCGGCGGCCAGTCACCGGGTCCCTCTGGATGAGGATAGCTCTGACGCCGGTCACTGATGCATCCACCTCCACCTTGAACGGATCTTCAGGACATGGTTGTTGGAGGACTGGGGCCGAGCAGAAGGTCGAGCTTGAGCTTCTGGAAGGCGAGGTCAGCCTCCGGAGTCCACTGCAGATGGGTACCTTATCCTCTCGTAAGGGAAGTAAGAGGTGCGGCTACCCGGCAGAAATTTCGAATGAACGTGCGGTTAAAATTAGCAAATGCCAGGAACCGCTGCAGTTATTTAATGGTACGGGGCCGTAGCCACTCTTGGATAGCTACCACCTTCTGTTTGTCCATGGCCACTGCACCCGGTTTGATAACAGCCTAGAAACTGTACCAGAGCTTGATGAAATTCACACTTCTCCCCTTTTACGAAAAGATGACATTCCCGCAGCTTCTGGAGAACCTGGCGAATATGGTTAATATGCTGTGAGAGAGAAGGAGAGTAGATTAATATGTCATCTATGTAGATGACAACAAACTGGTTAACTACTGTACGTCACGAAAAATGGAATACATAAATGCTTGAAATATAGACAGGCTGTTGGCTAGACCATAAGGCATCACTAGATATTCATATTGACCAGTATGGGTTATAAAGGAGGTTTTCCATTCGTCCCCCTTTCGGATGCACACAAGGTTGTATGCACTGCGGAGGTCTAGCGTTGTGAAGATCTTGGCCTTCCGGAGTTGCTCCAGCGCAGAAGGAATCAAGGGTAGAGGTTCATGTCATTTATCTGTAATAGCATTTAGGGCTCTGTAATCAATACACAGACGTAACCCTCCATCCTTCTTCTTTACAAAGAAGAAGCCTGTTGTAGTTGGGGATGTAGATGGACGGATGATACCTTGCTTTAAGCCTTCTCGAACATAGTCCTCAATTGCCGCCTCTTCAGTTATTGATAAGGGGTAGAGCTGACCCTTGGGAAGTGGCACCCCCTCTAGGAGATCTATGGCGCAGTCACAATCCTGGTGAGGGGGAAGTTGAAAGGCAAGTGACTTATATTCGGTGGGGATGATGGAGATCCTCTGGTTCTGGACTTTCTACCATAGAGGCACAACAGGGTAAAGCAATACATTGAGAGAAACAGCGGGGTGACTAGGCAGACAACTCACCAGAGGACTTGTGAAATTGTGGATCATGCTCCTGGAGCCAAGGAAGACCCAGTATAACTGGGTCCTTGGTTTTGGGTAGAACCAAGAAAGTTATAGTTTCAACATGACAAACACCCACATGTAGCATTACCGGGGTGATCTGAGCCCCTTGTAGGGGTGCACCACTAACCCCCAGCACAGCAATGGAAGATGAAAGAGCTTGCAGAGGGATTTGCAGTTTCTTTTCTAGAGCCTGATCGATAAAGGTCCTGGCTGCCCCAGAGTCAATGAGAGCTCGTGCACACAATTGTTCTCCAGCAAATGTTACCTCAACCTGTATGGTGAACTGAGCTTGGGAAACACCCAGAAAAGCAGAGAGGCCTACCTTAATGGAGGGTTCCAGGCGAGGGGGGCAATTAGGATAGGAACAGAGAGTGTGTCCGGAGAGACCCTGCGTGGTGCGTCGGCATCTCTCTGTGGTGGTGAGAGGAGACCGTCCGAGCTGCATAGGTTCAGGGAGTTCTTCCGTGGCTGCAGGGGGTGTCATATGCTGGCGAACCCGCCGACAACGGCGCTCTCTAAGGCTGTTATCCAGAATGACAGACAAGCTAATGAATTCCTTGAAAGACAGAGGCACCCCTGGACATAAGTTCATCCTGTATGTCCGGATTAAGGGCTCGCCAATAGAGAATCCGTAAGCAATCCTCCGGCCAGCGCAGTCCTGCGGCGAAGGTGCGAAATTCTAGTGATTTCTAAAGGATGTCTTTGTGCCTCCCTTCCTCAAACTCCGTTGCAAGGATGCTCTCATCCAAAATCCGAGCATCATGGGTACTGCCAAGCCATTGTGCTACAACGTTAGTTATTTTATTTTCATGATTGCAAACTAACTGGACATTGATTAAATATAGATTTTTTTCTGTTAATAAATTGATCTTCATATTGTACGGGAGGTTGAATCCTGATGTGGGTCCCATCTATGATCTGTCCCCCCGCACACTCTTGGGAAGCCGGCTACATTAAAGAAGTGTGTCGCTATTTCATCCTCTTCTCGTTTTGAGAGGAATTTCACCACGGTGTTCAACAGACGGGCAATGGCATTTGAAATTCTGTGAATGACGCGGCACACCGTTGACTTGTGGATATGAAATACATTGCCCATTACAGCCTGGAATGAGCCTGTAGCATAAAACCGCAGCGTAATCATTAATTGCAACGCAGCTGGGAGAGCACAGCTTCTGATTGTGGAGTGGTCCAAGTGTAGACGGTCGGACAAATCATAAATTGATTGCAGGTCAAATTTATAAAACAAAATGAATTGCTCATCATTAGGCGTATCTAAGGGGTTCTCCCGGTCGCAGAACACTCTTTTTGGGATGTGTTCATTTTTGTTATTTATTATCATAAACTGCAGTTAAGGTTAGAGGTTTCCTTAGTTTGGTTGCTAAGGTCTTTTGTGCAACCATTAAGGGATTCTTTACATATAAGACCAAGATAAGGAGAAAAATTTAAATACTTAAGAGAAAATTTTAGGGAAATTTTAGGGAAACCTTAAGGAGGAGACTTAAGGGTGTTTTGTGCAACCGACTTTATTTTAAGGAGACCTTAACTCGGACTTTAAGGAAAATCTTAACTTAAGGTGTTTTGTGCAACCGGCCCCAGGCCTTTAATGACTTTTAGGGCACAGCCATCAACAGTATGTCTGTCTGCAGGGAGAATGTCAACCTTGTCAAAAGGTTCACTTACCACTGCAGCAACGTTCATGTCACTGCTATGAAGTCAGCAGATGGATTGGGAAAGCATGGGGGTTCATGAGGTCGCTGGAAAGTGGTGTGTGGTGCTCCCTATATCTATGCAAGAGGACGAAGTCTTTAGAGTCCTGGTGCTCCCTGTTTTGCTGTATGGCTGTGAGACATGGATGCTATGAAGACTGGACTTCTTCAGTACTGTGTCTCTTCGGAGAGTCCTTGGGTAGCGCTGGTTTTATTTTGTGTCAAATGAGCGGTTGCTAGAGGAGTTCTGAATGAAGCACATTACCTGCATTGTGAGGGAGCGTCATTTACGGCACTATGGCCATGTGGCGTGTTTCCCTGATGGTGATCCAGCTCGCAGGATCCTCATAGCTGAGAACCCCAGTGGCTGGACCTGGCCAAGGGGACGCACACGTAACACCTGGCTCCGACAGATGGATGGCCATTGCCGGAGAGTGTGACTGAATCGTGTGTCTGCCTGGGGCTACAGATAGGTGACTGAAGCGTTCATAAATATAAGGTGGTTTGATTACTACAGTGTTAGAACTTTGGATTGGCACTATTTTCAAAATCAGCGGCCTACACAATGAATATAGATGAGATGTGATTCGGGCAGTTGTTGTGGCCATCCTGTACCTGTCACGCAGGTGTGATATTCAGATGTGCCGATCCTGTGCAGGTGTTGTTACACGTGGTCTTCCACTGCGAGGATGATCAGCTGTCCTTCCTGCCTCCCTGTAGCGCTGTCTTAGGCGTCTCACAGTGCGGACATGGCAATTTATTGCCTTAGCCACATCAGCAGTCCTCATGCCTCCCTGCAACATGCCTAATGCACGTTCACGCAGATGAGCAGGGACCCTGGGCATCTTTCTTTGGGTGTTTTTCACAGTCGGTAGACAAGTCTCTTTAGTGTCCTGCATTTTTAGAACTGTGACCTTAAATGCCTACTTTCTGTAAGCTGTTAAGGTCTTAACGACCATTCCACAGGTGCATGTTAATTAATTGATTATGGTTAATTGAACATGCATGGAAAACATTGTTTAAACCCTTTACAATGAAGATCTGTAAAGTTATTTGGATTTTTACAACATTATTGTTGAAATACACAGTCCTGAAAAAGGGACGTTTCTTTTTTTGCTGAGTATATAATAATATAATTACAAAATATATTCATATATTACTGCTGAACTGGGACACATTTCCCAAAAGTCCCCTTTAGCAACTTAGACAGTTGAAACCATTCGATTGCATAGCTCCACAAGTGTAAATAACAACTATGCTTTTGGGAAACATACCCCTCTGTAAGTTCTGAGAATGGCGACACCCTACTGGTAAAATTTGCTGGAGGGATGGGTGCTGTGGTGACTGCGCAATCGTCACATTTTCATAGTTGCTGGCATCTGAGCCCCTGAAGGGCTTCCCTTTTTGTTCCCTTTATGAGCAGCCCTACCTGGTAAGAGTTCAAGTTTTGCTCACTGTAATACTGATACAGTGGTACCTCAGAACTCGAATTTGATCCATTCAGAACTCCGGATCGAATCCTAAAAAGTTCGAGTTGTGATCAAATTCTCCCCATAAGAAATAATGTAAAACCAATTAATTGGTTCCCGGCCCCAAAAAATTACACCAAATTTTTTTTTAGCATTTAAACACAAAATGAACCAGATAAAACAATGAGCATATACTATACTAAACACATCTAAGCACATTTATCAAAACAGTAATTTATAAAGTAAGAAAATAAATGTATTGCCTATCAAGAATCCAGCGACTCCAGAGTTGCTTCAGCAGGCATTGCGGTGAGGACTGGCAGATAGTTCAGAGCGCAAGAGGGGCTGGAGCTGGCAGAATCTCAACTAAGACATAGGGCTATGTTGGGCACAGTTGCTATCGGTCAAGCAGGGTTAGGTACCTTCCCACAGCCACGGTGTGACCTGGCCCAGGGTAAGGATAGACGCCATCTCATCCTGGAGGAGGTACGAGCAGGTGTTGAGGATGTGAGGACCAGCAGGATAGTAAACATGCGTCAGCAGGGAGCATCAACAAGGTGGGAAGGAGCGCTGGAGAAGAAGCTAACCTGGAATGACATCTGGAAGGCAGAGCCACAGTATATTAAGTTCATGGTCCAAGCTGTGTATGATGTGCTACCAAGTCCAGCCAACCTACATGTCTGGGGAATGAGTGATCTTTCTACGTGTCCTCTATGCCCAGGAAAGGGCACATTGGAACACATTCTCAGCAGCTGCCCAGCAGCCCTTGGGGGAGGATGCTATCGCTGGCACCATGATCAGGTGCTGAAGTCAGTGGCCGAGACCATATCCACTGCAGTGGCCAACAACAAACATACCCGTGGTCAGAGGACAGTACCTTTCGTGAAAGCTGGAGAGAAGCCACGAGCACAGTCAATATCAGCAGCCAGTTTCCTTTCATTGGCATCAGACTGGGAACTGCGAGTTGACTTGGGCAGGCAGCTCAAGTTCCCAGGGTATGTTACAGCAACCTCTTTGAGACCAGACGTGGTGTTGACATCTGTCGCTTCTAAGCAAGTCCTCTTATTGGAATTAACAGTCCCCTGGGAGGACCACATGGAAGAGGCCAATGAGCGCAAGTGGCTTAAATATCAGGAACTCATAGAGGCATGCCGGAGGAGAGGCTGGAAAGCCCGCTGTGAGCCAGTAGAGGTGCACTGTAAAAAAAAAAAAATGTAAAAAAACGGTAATTTTCTGGCAGCAGGGGCGCCAGAAAATGTCTGTAAAAAAACGGAAAAATACTGTCAGGAAAAAAAACAGCAAAAAACAGTAAAAAAAAAATTGTAATTTCTTATCCTATAATTACGGTTTATTACTGTTATTCTACTGTTATATCCTTATAAAACCATGAAATCTTTTAATTTTAACATAAATTTATTGTTAAAATACAGTCATACACCTCTAAAACACAGAAAATTGTCTTTAAAAAAGTTTTAAGTACAAATAATAACATATACTGTAAAAAAAAAAAACGGTTTATTACTGTTATTCTACACAAAAATATCCTTATAATACCATGAAATCTTTTAAATTTAACATACATTGTTAAAATAACATTGTTAAAATGTATGCTAACATACATTAAAATATTCAAAGACAGAAAAATTATTTAAAGAATGATAAAAAAGTAAGTACAGATAATATATATAGATATACACACACAGTTTTTATAACAGTTCTTAAACTTTTTTTTTGCAGTTTAAACTGCAAAAATAAGTAAGATTTGCTTTAATAATAAAACACACAACAACAGTAATCTTAATTTTGTTTTATTTGTTATCTGCAAATACAGCCTGTGATCAACATTTAACAAAGCATTTTTTTTTTATGAAACTGGTTCTCCCCACTGGTTAAAACTACTGGTCTTTACTGTGAGTTTTTTTTTTTAACCCTGTACTTTGAAATGTACACAATTTAAAACGTGTAAACACACGTTAAAACGCTGCACTCACTCAAGATAACAGTCAGCCACAAAATACAAGCAGAATGAACCCTTTACACATTACAGAATAGTATATAAACTAAATGGAAATGTATGAAACAAAAAGAAGCTGGCATGTCAGATGTCTACTCACGCCATTCAAAGTCTGCAATGTTTGTAATCAAAGAAAGAACCTTAGGATTTATGGACTGCTGTTTTTTAGATTGCTGCTTCTCCACTTTGGTCCCCCTATCTGGATTTATCCTGAAAAGGCATCTGTGAAGACAGAAATACACTTGAATATAGTGCTACAAATATTTTTCATAATCAGCAATTCTGATGAGCCATATAAAAAGTATTTAAACTGAGCTAGAGAGGTGACAGACATATCTAAAGGTATAGTTCACCCCAAAATAAAGTTGTCATCATTTACTCAACTTTAAGTTGTTACAAACCTGTACACATTTATTTCTTCTGTTGAACACAAAAGATACTTTGAAGATTTGTTTGTAACCAAACTGTTGATGGACCCCATTGACTTCAATAGTATGGAAAAAAATACTTTGGAAGTCAATGGGGTCCATCAACTGTTTGGTTACAAACATTCTTCAAAATATCTCTGTGTTCAAAAGAAAAAATTCATACAGGTTTATAACAACATGAGTGCAAGTAAACGATGACAATTTTATTTTGGGGTGAACAAGTATCTCCCATTATACTACGGGACCGTTGAATGCTTGAATCTGATTGGCCGACGAATGTTCTGAGGTGTGCAATTATTTTCAGGGAAACGCACGGCGAACGTAGTTCCAGGCAGCTCTCTTGACCGCATTACAGTTCCATATCACTTCGCATAGTTAACTGTAATAACGGAAATTAGCATACAGTACCTATACAGCACACAGGACTAACAAAAACAACATGACAGACGATTTTCCGAAAGTAAATTTTAATATTTATGGTGAATATGAAATGTGAATGTGTTACACACTCACACAAAAACGTGTTGTCAGCGCTGCCCTGACGATTTTATCAGTTAGCCTAGTGTAGCAACTTAAAGGCTACACATGACATTTCTCACTAGCGAGGTAATAACAGCGCTGCATCTTAAAGCAGACTTACAGTTTAGAGACGGTGCTTCAGAACACTGTTGAGGGACACACAGAGGTAGCCTAATTCATACAAGCTCTCTCTCTCTCTCTCTGTTTCTCTTTCTCTGTGTCTCTGTCTCTCTCGCTCTCTTTCTAATAACTTCATTATTAACTGCATTAGTCTGCTATCAACGGCTCAAGCCTCCATTGCCAGCTTTAAAATGACGTTTTGGAACTAGCAAAAGAGTCGTTGGATGAGATGCGGAAGAAATAATCCTACTCACAATAGCTTTTGATCCTACTCCGCTTCGCGTCGTGGCCGCATCACCACCTCGGGTGTGCATTATTTTTCTAATAATTCAACGGCCCGTCATCAATTATTCCTTACTTAAGCAACTGTGCCTACAATGGCTGTGATGCGTTCCAACAACCAGTGTTAAAATCTGCTGCCAGTGTCAACATCTCCATAGATCATAAAGGAAGTGTTACACCATGTCCTAACCAGCCGTGACGGCGACACAGAACGATTCTATTTTAGAAACTGCTTCTATTTTTCCGTGACATCGCGGCTGGAACTACAACACAAAGTATGGCAATGATAATCTCAGGTACTGTTTATGTGCTTTATTTAATGTTAAAAGCGTGTAATGTGACTTTGAATATCATTTATTGTTCCCAGCCTTGTAGCCGTACTACCTCAGGTCTTACAATTACACAAATGGAAACAAGAACGTTTCAAACAAAATAATACATTTTGATTTATTATGTTTTTAACTAAATTAATCTCTGGGGCCGTGCACTTGCCGCGGGAGCCCGCCCACACGCTGTTCTGATTGGCTGTGGTTTTTGATTGATTTTGTTGCATCTTGTAATCGTGTCTGGTGTGGACAGGCAAATTGCTTGTCGCTGGAATCTTAACGCATCGCGTCTGGTTAGGACACAGTGATAGTCGCACCACAAGATTGATGGAAGGTGAGAATGTAATGTCCAACAGGGAAAAAATTGTGATCTATTAAATCAGAATAGACAGTTCATAATGTACCAATACCAGTTGTCTTCCCACAGATGCCAGAAATGCACAGCGTCTGCTCATTTTGCTCCTGTCATTGAATAAATGTTGTAATGATCTTGCCACCAAATAAAATTTATCTAGACTTTCTTCTGTTACCGGTTTCATATCCATTAATTTCCTAAATGGATAATTGTTTATCTATCCATCTTTGGGCCATATATACACACTTTTTGTTCTTCAGGAAATGCATTTTGTGGTTAAACTTTAAGTCTTACCTCTGCATGAACTCCAGAGTTGCTCCAAGTTCCAGTGGATAACTGATGTTGAGGCAGTAGTAGGATACGAACATCATTACAAGGGCATCACCACAATTTGTAACCCCATCTTTCACGATGGTCTGGTCCACAGCAATCATCAAGTTTTCAGCTGTGAGGGGAGAACTCCCTACAGTACATAGGAAAATAAGAAAAGTCAAAAACATTAGGTTAAAAGAAAAGTCTAACATCACGACTGTCAAAAGACCACATTATTTGGCTTGCATATTAGCACAACAAGAAAACCTTACTATTCTGGGTTTTACCTTTCCATTATGTTAAAAAGTTAAGGGTGTCCACCAAAACATAATTCTCACAGTAACTCATGTATTTTCAAAACAGTATGACAGTTTATCTGTGTAATACAAATTAAGATATTTAAAAGTTATCAGCTGTTTTGATCCAAACAATGTAGATGAAAGGCAGCCAACATTGAGGATACACAAAGATAAAAGCATGAGTGTAATCCATTTGACCCATGAGGTTAAATCCAAGTCTTCTGAAGCAATACAAACACTTTACTGTTTATAAATATAAAATGCAGTTGTAACTCTCAATTTAAAATCACATATAAAATAAATAAGGCCGTAAAGTGAAACCTAATTTGTCTATACATTATGGCAATGGTGATTAATGAAATTCTATGCTAAAAGAGATGTGACATTTTGTATGTGATGTGGATGTACACTAAAATGTGTTATGATTTGATACTGTAGTTAATAAATCTCATATAAAGTGACCATATTTGTTCAGAAGACTTGAATTAAAACACGAGTAATGTGGATTACATTAAAGGTGAATGGTAACCAACAAGTTCCATCAATGTATGGACATAAACAGCTGATAACTTTCTGCAATATCGGTGTTCTAAAAATTAACAAGTTTGGAATGACATTATGGTGTATAAATGCCAATTTTCTGTTTTGGCTTGACTACCCCTTTAATGAACTTTTAAAAAATAATTAATTTAGTTCCATAATGCTAGTGCTACGCTGATGAAGGTCTAATTGCAGAAAATGCTTAACCCATTAACAAGATATACTTAAGTTTACTAGAATCTCCAGCCAGCCCCTGATTTAATATGCCTGTATCAACCCGTTCATAAATTTTAAAATGCCTTTTGCTTAAATGGGATAAAACATAAAATACCACATACCACACACAACGACGCAAGGCGTGCTGGGCAGTTGATCAACTTCAGATGGCAGACACGTCTCATCAACCATCACAAACATCTTGGCCTGATCTTCACTGAAATGTTTCAGAAGCAGCATCACACATCCAGGAAGATAAGGATCTAGATGCTTCGCTTTGGCACTTTCAATGCCTTCTAGGATGCCCTCTATTTTGCTGTTCTTCTTGTCATGGGACATGAGATATGAAATGACTCTTTCACATTTACTTGAGATGGCTCCTCTGTCAACATCCATATCTGTTAGCTCTTTGAAGTGGACCATTATCCCGCACATCTCAAACAGATATGGCCACTCTTTTACCAAAACAGGGGTTTCCATTCTACTTATGTCGATTCTCTGAGTGTAGAAAGTAGCCAGCATTTTTTCTTGAATACTTTTGGCGTTCTTGCTTTTTTTTTTTGTGAATGTTCTTTAATTCTTCTTGTGCACATTTCTGAGTCTCCTCAGTTTCACCCGGTGGCAGCCGTTTTGCTTGCCAATTTGTGCAACCATATGTATCCACTCTTCTTATCTTGGAAGGTGGGTCTTCTTCCTCACTTGCACTGAATGTCTGTCTTTTCAGGTAAAGTGAGGTTTTCCCTCTTTTCATGTTGTCAAGTCTAGCCTGCAGCTGCTTGGTAAGGGAGTCATAACCACTACCAACAACTTGATCTTCAATGACATCTCTAAATGACAGAGGATATCTTGAAACAATCTTCCTGGCAATTTCACATAGATGTTTCTTCCCTGGTGTAGGGCAGATGGTTAGAATCTCTCCTAACATCAGGCGAATCATTTCACGTCTTTCACGTCCTGTTGGCCGCTCTTTATTTTCGAGCTTTCTGGTAAGTTCTGACGGCATTTTACTCCAGGGTATCTCAAAATTGAAGTGCCAGTTGTTATTCACTGGAGTGTTTCTATGAGGAGTTGAGACTTCACTTGAGCTTGAGGAAGACTATGGAGAGTTGGAATGAACTGCACTGTATTCATCTGGAGAGGGCAGAAAAAAAAATTCAAAATAGTTCATTAAATTTTAGCATTCACTACTGGCCTATGACCAGAAGACATGACACAACTCGAGTACATTTTTGATGGAGTGTGAAAAAACGACAACAAAAAACAGCTACTGTATGTGAAACACTAATCTATTCTACCAGGCTTAACATCGAATTTAAATGATAAAGCATTTTCAATTGTAATATTGATACATCACAGTCTAACCCTAAGCCTGAACAATAGAATATCCCTTATTGTATTGTTCAGGCTTGTTTGTCTCAGATCAAAAGACAGTAATAATTAGAAAATACACTTTAATTAAGCCAAAACATTTTCATCACACATACTTGTAGATGGATGGTCTCTGCATGGCATTGTTCCTGTGTGTGTGCTTATACATCTTTCTGGCTCAGCTCTGGTAGGCAGATCAGGAATCTCTTTGGCATCCTTTTCAGCTGGACAGAAGACAATAGGATTTAGGCCTGCAAAATCTTTCAAAATCGCTTTGCAAAACTCAAATACAACTGATCCATTATGTTGTGAGGATATAATATTTTTTATGTGTTTACAACTTACAATTAAGTATACTTACAAAAAGCTTTAAATCTCGCAATCAATTTTCGAGCTTCAATTGGCCTGAGGGTATTAACAAGATCTGCCTCCTGGACATATTTTAAATCTTCCACGGTTTCCACACCCAAGGTCTGAAGAGCCTCTAACAGCAGGTCATTTGAACTTGAATTTGGCAGCACAGAGTAAATGAAGTCAGAAAGACCACTGTCTACATCATCCATCACTAAGAAAAGAGAGAGTCAGACATTGTAATTCAGTGTTAGCCCAAATAAATATCCAAAGTGCAATTCAGCCCAAAAGGAAAATGTAATGTATTCTTCATTTCTTAGCTTCAGGGCGCAGCATATTTGAAAGCTGTTGCTAGCAGTGGTCAACTTTAGTAAGCTAACTAACTTTTTTAGTTAGCCAGCCACGTGCCACACAGTCATGGCCACAAAAATACAAGCCAACACAAAGATAATGTTCTTATAAATGCAACGTTAAATTGCGTTCAGGTAACGTTAACACGAAGCTAAAATGCATCTGCAACCTAGCTAATGTAACATCTGACATATATTACTTGTTTTGTTTTCGGTCGTCAATCTTAATGTATACTCTAGTTATGTCAGTATTGCGTTGAATTTTTGAATGTGTCAGTAAATATTTTCGACGTTACCTCTCTCACAAGTGTTGCTTCCTCGAAAACAGCAGAATAGTTCACCAGCACGCCGCCGTCTTCATCATGTCGCTTGCTTCTTTCTGCGTGCGCCACCAACGTAGCAGAGTTGTCAATTCTGATTGGCTTAAATAATTATTGCCGTGAAAATGATTTGCTGAACACCGAGGTTTGTGATTTGTCTTTTGCATTGGTTTTCGTAGCTTATTATTTAAATTGCAACGGTCTTTTTTTTAAACAGCTAAACTTACCATACCATATCAACTTTATTTGTTAAGCACTTTACAACAACCAAAGTTGTCCAAAGTGCTGTACAGAAAAAAACACATAAGTACAATTAATACGCACACAATAAAAGCATTCAAAGTAACAAATTAAAACAAGCAAATAAAGTCGACATCTTACTATGTGTCAAAAGCCAAAGAGAAAAGATGTGTTTTAAGACTGGTTTTAAAAACAAAAAAAGAAGAGGCCTGCTTAACACAAGTAGATAGATATACTTTTAACTAGGATATCTCTATTTTTAACAGATCTCTGATAATCTGTGACAAGCTAAGGGGTGTCAGAAATTAACACAGTTGTTACAGTATTTCATGTGTTAAAAGAGGCCAGCAGGTTAATAAAAAAAACTTTATTTTTACAGTTAGTTTCGTTAAAATTATCATTGAAAATCTGTTAAAAAACAGATATATACTGTATTCCATTTATACAAAGTTTCTCTGTTAAATTACGTCACACGAGTCAATAAACAGTTTTTTTTTTGTAATTTTAATAAAACATTTCTGTAATTTGGAAAAAACAGGGAAAACACTAAAATTTATTGGCAAAAACTGTAAAAAAAATATATTTTTTTTACAGTGTGGGATGTCGGGACTTTGTGGCCCGCTCTCTGTGTAAAGCCTTCACCCTGCTCGGAATCACAGGAGCTGCAAAGAGGAAAGTCATCAAGTCCACCATAGAGGCTGCAGAAAGAGCCTCTAGGTGGATTTGGATTAAAAGGTCCGAAACGTGGGCCAACGCTGCTGGGACACAAGTTGGGGCTTGATCATCCCCGGCTGGGTCGCCTGAGGGAGGGTGTCTGATGTTGTGAGACCTGAAACACCCGAGGATCTCAGGAAACATCACTGATGATGTGTCCCAGCACATCTGCAGATGTATCTACGTACCTGTATGGACTTTTCCTTTCTTCTCTAACACTTCCCTCCTTTCCTGCCTGCTAATCCACCAGATTGCCAATGATGGTTAAGCTAATGGAGGACAACCGGGTTTAATTAATTGTTACTTGTAGAGCCAAAGCCAGCTTATGGTATATAATGAGTTGATCCAAAAACTCTAGTGACTGAGAAAACACAGATCTTGTGAGTGGTGACCTTGGCACAGGTCATTGTGTGAACAATGATGCCTTACTGTTGAAAACATTACACCAATGGGGTGCCCAGTAGTTAGTTGTAATGCTGGAGCCCATCATCAATATAGTGTGCAGCCCCCCCCCCCCCCAACCCACCCACACAAAGCACACAGTCCCTGATTTTCAGGCTACCACATGCTGCTTACAGATACGACCAAATGACTGAAGATGTGAGTCAGCTGACCTAAGACGAGGTCCTGGATCTGGTCCTATTCACTCATTTCCATTTCAGTTTTCACTCCATCCACAAATATGGTCTTGAGTGGACTATAAGATGTCTCATAGTTCTCTTAAGTGACTTCTGGCACCCCTGCATATTCCAGCCAGACCTGTTTGAAGTGTACTGCAAACTCTCTCACTTCTTCAGCTATATGTCTTAATCCAGTAAGATATGCCCTATATAAATTACTCCTCTTGGTTCTTTGGTGGTTCTGCTGGGGTTGGCAGAAGCAGGTGGGACTGCTGCTAATCAAACACAGCTAGTAGCCCACCGCCAAAACTGTTTTACACTCCAGCTGGTGGAGGGAGAGCAGATGGGTCGATAAATCAGGGGTCTGTGCCTATTTGGCTGAGGCCTGCTCCTCCAGGACCTACATGCTCCAGACATCTGAGACACAGTGAGTGGTCATTAATCGCTTGCTGTGAATCTTAGAAGTGAATCACTGGCTTTCCTGCAGTGCTGTTTTCCAGTATGTAAGCCCTGTATGATATTTAATTATTTAGGGGAAATGAGTATCAATAAATATGCCCTCTAGCTTGTACTGTAGAAATGGAGTATTTGAATGTCCACCAGGTTGCATTTCCTTACAGGTGAAGCCAGACACATCTCATTGACTGTCCAGCATAAAGTGTCCAGCTGCACAAAGTTGATGGAGATGCTGATGAAAATATTTTTTGTTGACATATGATGCCCTGGTATTAGCAGTCTGCCAAAAATGTTTGTGATTTTTTTGTTTTGTGCTATTAGAGGTCTCCAGTTGTATAAGTCTCCCATGAATTTAACTGAACCAGCACTGAGCTTCGATGAGCTGGACTTCTGGTAAGAGAACTGAGGAAGTGATTAGGGCCTCCCATGGCTGCTCAGAACTGTCAGACCTACCTATTGTGTTTGCCCAGGGTATTACCCTATTGTGTGCAGTAATTATTAGCCCCTCTTGTGTTGCACCTGTATGTTCCCCTTTAAATTTAAGGGCTTAGGCTTTAGCAAGCGAGTCAAATATTTGTTGTATGTGTTGTCTCTGCTGGCAGTGGTGTGTGTGGCTTCTTTGTTACCTCAATTAACTTAGTCTACGCTGTGCCTTGCAAACATAAATCTTGCCAAATTGTTTGAAAAACTCAAGGAGATCTTGTTATAGAAAAATTTCAAAAACACGCTCAGAAATATCGATGAATATACACTCACCTAAAGGATTATTAGGAACACCATACTAATACGGTGTTTGACCCCCTTTTGCCTTCAGAACTGCCTTAATTCTACGTGGCATTGATTCAACAAGGTGCTGAAGGCATTCTTTAGAAA
This sequence comes from Paramormyrops kingsleyae, assembly GCF_048594095.1. Classification (NCBI taxonomy): domain Eukaryota; kingdom Metazoa; phylum Chordata; class Actinopteri; order Osteoglossiformes; family Mormyridae; genus Paramormyrops; species Paramormyrops kingsleyae. The sequence continues at coordinate 3,486,270 of NC_132806.1, read as the reverse complement.
TGTTGGCCCATATTGATAGGATAGCATCTTGCAGTTGATGGAGATTTGTGGGATGCACATCTAGGGCACGAAGCTCCCGTTCCACCACATCCCAAAGATGCTCTATTGGGTTGAGATCTGGTGACTGTGGGGGCCATTTTAGTACAGTGAACTCATTGTCATGTTCAAGAAACCAATTTGAAATGATTCGAGCTTTGTGACATGGTGCATTATCCTCCTGGAAGTAGCCATCAAAGGATGGGTACATGGTGGTCATAAAGGGATGGACATGGTCAGAAACAATGCTCAGGTAGGCCGTGGCATTTAAACGATGCCCAATTGGCACTAAGGGGCCTAAAGCGTGCCATGCCAAGAAAACATCCCCCACACCATTACACCACCACCACCAGCCTGCACAGTGGTAACAAGGCATGATGGATCCATGTTCTCATTCTGTTTACGCCAAATTCTGACTCTACCATTTGAATGTCTCAACAGAAATCGAGACTCATCAGACCAGGCAACATTTTTCCAGTCTTCAACTGTCCAATTTTGGTGAGCTTGTGCAAATTGTAGCCTCTTTTTCCTATTTGTAGTGGAGATGAGTGGTACCCGGTGGGGTCTTCTGCTGTTGTAGCCCATCCGCCTCAAGGTTGTGCGTGTTGTGGCTTCACAAATGCTTTGCTGCATACCTCGGTTGTAATGAGTGGTTATTGCAGTCAAAGTTGCTCTTCTATCAGCTTGAATCAGTCGGCCCATTCTCCTCTGACCTCTAGCATCAACAAGGCATTTTCGCCCACAGGACTGCTGCATACTGGATGTTTTTCCCTTTGCACACCATTCTTTGTAAACCCTAGAAATGGTTGTGCGTGAAAATCCCAGTAACTGAGCAGATTGTGAAATACTCAGACCGGCCCGTCTGGCACCAACAACCATGTCACGCTCAAAATTGCTTAAATCACCTTTCTTTCCCATTCTGACATTCAGTTTGGAGTTCAGGAGATTGTCTTGACCTGGACCACACCCCTAAATGCATTGAAGCAACTGCCATGTGATTGGTTGATTAGATAATTGCATTAATGAGAAATTGAACAGGTGTTCCTAATAATCCTTTAGCTGAGTGTATATAGGTAGAAACTAAATATATGTTTAGAGCTTTGTAAGGAGAATAAAAAAAATAAGGGTCACTGACTTCAGAGTCTGAGTCACGAAGCAGCTATAAAAGTATAAAAATACTTTATAAATTGGAATTGCAAAGCATGTGATGTGAACCTTTGCCTTTGACCAGACATAAACTGTTTTAAAGCTTGGCATCCTGATCAGGACTGACAATTTATTGTGACTACTGTAATATTCCTTTATTGTTTTTTTTATTCTCGTAATATAAAGTGATATTTTATTAATCTGATATGCAAATCGCCCACCCATTTGCAAATAGCGCTATTTGTATGATAATGATACGATCATCCCATGGTTGTTACTGCGTTACGAAAACATGTGAAAACTCCCATAAACAAGAGCACAAGTCTGGGTTCTGTTTACACTGACTGAGGACCTGCAACCTTTTATTTTGTGATGTGAGAGAGTTTTCACTGGGGAAATGTGGTAAAAAAAAAAAAAAACATCAGTTAAAAATTCATGGATAACTGCGGATTCAGATATGCAGTAACTGTAAATTATAAACTTTGTAAAGTACAGTATATAATATACACGCACACACACACACACACACATATGTTAGGAAAGCTGACTTTAATGGTATGAGACAAAGTAGGAAATTAAAACTGGATGGAGTTAATAAAACTATTGAAGAGGCATGGGACTTTTTTAAAAGCACATTATTGCAAGCGCAAGAGGGCTTCATACCTGTTTCCAGCACATCTAAATTTGGGAATTTCGTTCCAAACTTAAAACATAAATGTACCTAATTGTGAGATATCTGTATTTGCTGTGAGCTCGAAAAAAAGATAAGTTGACTATAAAGAAGTTTTTCCGTTGCTGTAACGGGATACTTGTAAGAGTTTTCTGTTTTACTGTTTGTGGAAAAAAAAAACAGCCATTTACTGTTTGGGGAAAAAACAGAAGAACAAAACACTGCTTTAGCCATTTACTGTTCAGGATAAAATAGCCTTTACAGCTCATAATCTGTGGCTGAACCATCAAACATGTCCTTATCTAGGAAATTTGGTAGTAGAATTAATGTTTCTGTACAGCGGACTACTGAGAAGGGAGGAATGGAGCCCACAGATGTTGATGTGAAATATATGATGAAAAATCTCAGTGAATATCTGGACACAGCTTTCTGTTTCAAGTCGACCGCTGCTGACGTCCATGAGAAGTATGCTATCAATACAGATTCAGGTGGCATTTGGTCTTTGGATGACATGCGAAGAGCATGGGGTAAAGCATTGCACATCAGAGATGGGGAAAAAAAATGGTTGCAGTGGACACTTATTGTACTGGGTCAGATTCGCCGTCAGAATGACGTGATTGCACAAACTAATGCTGGCCGAAAGCAGAAAAGTTTGCATGAGAAAGCTGCTGCTTTAACTAATGTTGTCTGTGAAAAGAACAAACAGCTGTCTGGCAGAGAAAGAGAGCTGGCAGAAGAGCAACCTGCGAGTGTGAGTGCCGATGCTGCACGTGCGAGGGCAGATGTGGGGAAAGGTGCTTTATTGAGGGAGTTAACGAACTGCAGAGCCGAGATGAGCAAAAATCATATCGCTTTGTTAACAAATCAGCTGCAAATGGCTTCGATTGCAGGAAATGCTGTGCGACCCCTGGGGGGTGGAGCAACCACATGGGTGACTCCACCTATTCCTCATCCAACACCAGCCCTGCCTGTGACTGCTCTTCCACCTGTCCCTCCTGCACCCTTCCTCCACAAGCGCCCATGCCAGCAGAGTGGCTGCATCCTGCTGAAGGTCAGAAGAAGGATCGGAAAGAACAGTGCCTCACATGGGCAGAAGAAATAAAGGTCACAATGGAAAAAAGAAGCAAGAAGATGAGTGCTCCTCCCCAGTGGTGATTGTGAGTACTATACCATCAGTGACCTATCCCAGCGCAGTACCAGTGATGGCTTCAAGCACTACATCTCAAATAATGTTTTATACATCTGTAAATGATGAGACGTCAGAAAATGAAGCCCGACCCATTTGCCTGGCTCCTCTGAGAACAAAAAGAATCAAGGCAAGAAAAGAAGAGGATGAAACATACACCTAGCGGGATGTGTACACTCATGAAGTGGCAGACCCAGTGAAAATAGATAAATGGTCTAAGGAGCTACCACATGTGAAAAAGTGGGGCCACAATTCAAACAGGTTTGGCTGGAATATGCAGGGGTGCCAGAAGTCACTGAAGAGAACTATGAGACATCTCATAGTCCACTCAAGACCACATTTGTGGATGGACTGAAAACTGAAATGGAAATGAGTGTCCCCTCCAGACTGTAAGGAAGATGCGGACATGCGCAGACTGGTCCGCTTAGCCGCCAGTATTGAAAATGACATTGTGACTAGCATCAGAATGGCACAGTTTGAACGGACAGAGAAAAAGAAGAATGGCAGAACTAAGAGGAACAACAGAGCTAAGGGAAAATGTAATATATGTGGCAAAACAGGCCATTGGGCAAAAACCTGTCATTCCAAGGGGAATGCCTATTCTGGAACCAAGAGAAATCCACCAATGATGCAGACATCAATGCAAGGTTCCAAAAGCTGACATTGGAGCAGAAGACATGGCTCCTGAGTGCCTTGACAAACAGTAAACCAGGAAAACTGTAGCTGCTCGAATTGAAAACTGGTTAACAGACAGGAAGCAGAGGGTAGGGGCTCAATGTCTCAGGGGGCCTGCGTTCATAATTTTCAAAAAAAGGAACTATGACATTGGAAACCGCAAACTGCTGGCTGTAAAGTTGGCCCTGGAGGAGTGAAGGCACTGGCTGGAGGGGACAACAGAGCCGTTCCTGGTCTTGACTGACCATAAGAACCTCGAGTACCTACAGACCGCTAAACACCAAAATGCCCGCCAAGCTAGGTGGTCCCTGTTTTTTGCTTGCTTTAACTTCCTGTTTTCTTTTAGACCAGGGTTGGAGAACCACAAGCCAGATGCATTGTTTCAACAGTTCGAGGTGGGGGACCTTAAGGACGACCCTAGTCCCATTTTGCCACCGATCCGCTTTGTTGGAGCCGTTTCCTGGGGTATTGAGGAGGCTGTCCAGGCGGTCCAGTGTTTTTTCCGTCTTCCTGCAGGGGGGCCTCCTAATAGGCTCTATGTTCCTAGGTTTCTACGTCCTCGAATGCTCCAGTGGGGACATTCTTCCCTCCTAGCATGCCACCCAGGAATCCGGGGAACTGTCGCCCTCCTGAAACAGCGTTTTTGGTGGCCAACAATGCTTCGGGATGTCCGAAGCTATATCGCTGCTTGCCCTGTCTGGGCACGAAACAAGACTCTGTCTCGGCCTCCGGCTGGACTATTGCAACCCTTACCTGTACCTCGTCGGCCCTGGTCACATGTTGCCTTGGATTTTGTGACTGGCCTTCCACTGTCAGAAGGGCACACAGGGGTACTTACTGTGGTTGACCGATTCTCTAAGGTGGTCCACTTCATTCCCATTCCTAAGCTCCCCTCTGCAAAAGAAACTGCTCAGTTATTGATAGATCATGTGTTCAAGCTCCATGGATTGCCGACTAACATTGTCTCTGACAGGGGTCCCCAGTTCGTTTCCCGTTTTTGGCAGGAGTTTTGCAGGTTACTCGGCGCCACAACAAGCCTGTCTTCGAGATTTCATCCCCAGACTAATAGCTAACCAGGATTTGGAGCATATGTTGCGCTGTTTGGCATCCCACTCCCCTGGTTCATGGAGTAGATTTCTGTCGTGGATAGAATATGCTCATAATTCCCTACCTGTGTCTGCTACAGGTCTGTCTCCTTTCCAGTGCTGCTTGGGATACCCCCCTGTTTCCAGCCCTAGAAGAGGTCGTCACGGTGCCCGCGGTGCATCATTTTCTGCAACGATGTCATCACACTTGGCGTCTAGCCCGCTCGTTGCTACGTTCCAGAGCCCGGATGGCACTAACAGTCGTCGCTCGCGTGCACCTGTCTACCGGGTGGGACAGAGAGTTTGGCTGAGCACCCGTTACTTGCCGCTGCACTTCCAGTCCCGCAAGTTGGCCCCTTGTTTTGTTGGGCCGTTTCCGGTCTCTAAGATTGTCAGTCCCTCTGTGGTGTGCCTCCAGCTTCCGCGTTCCATGTGGCGTATCCGTCCGTCCTTCCATGTGTCCCTGCTTCGACCTCATCCGACCAGTCCTCTGGCCTCCCCTGTCCTACCTCCGCCCCCGCCCCGGTTGGTGGATGGGGGCCTGGTGTTCACTGTCCATCGGTTGTTGGACGCCCGTCACAGGGGATGGGACCTCCAGTACCTGGTGGACTGGGAGAGTTATGGTCCTGAGGAACGCTCCTGGTTGCCAGCCCGTTATATTCTTGATCCGTCATTGATTTTGGACCTTCATCGTTGTAGTCCAGACCTCCCGTCTCGTCCGCCTGGGGGCAGTCATTGGAGGAGGGGTACTGTCATGGATGGCACTGGAGAACCCCAAGGGATTCTGGTCAATAGGGCTTCCCCGAGGTTTTCGCAACCTGTTGTCCAGTTTTTCTTGTTTTACCAGTTGCTCCCGTCTCGGACAATCCTCTCCCAGCTGTTCCTAGTTTTCCCTGGTTTTGGTATTCTATATCCGGCAGCTCGGTTTTCCGATCCGTGCGAGATCTTCATGGTGTGCCCAGAGTTTGAGCGTCTGATTACTGGTGTTCTGACTTCTGCTACGATTCCTAGACTCCGAGTTTTTGCTCCGACGCCGATTACCCGACCCCTACCTGGAGACCCAACCTTGCTCTACGCCTCTGCCCTCTTCTGTACCGATGCCGATCGCCCGACCCCTGCCTGGAGACCTGACCTTGTTCTACGCCTCTGCCCTCTTCTGTACCGACGCCGATCGCCCGACCCCTGCCTGGAGACCTGACCTTGCTCTACGCCTCTGCCCTCTTCTGTACCTACGCAGATCGCCCGACCCCTGCCTTAAAGAAACGGAAATACCTGAAGCAGATCCGCATCAGTATCCGTCTTCTTGTCCTCACAACACTGGGAGTCTATGAGAGCTTCATATACAGCTTTTCCATAAGCAGTGTTCATTAGGCAGATAGATTTGCAGTCAGATATTTTAGACCTGCCTGGAAGCCAGGTTTCCTGCATGGTGTTTGGGTGATGTCTTAACAAGACAAGATAAACTGCCAATACATGCCTTTTAGGGAGACTGTGTGTACGTCACAAGTGGGGAGGGGAGAGAATGATGAACAGGTAGGTCGAGAGAGCTGGGTGAACGTAGGTCGTAGACGTAGAAAAGGGTGTACACTAGGGCTGACTTCTAATAGTCGAGGATTCGACGATTCGATTCGTAGACGTCTGATTCGACTATGAACCTCATAGTCGAATAGTAGGAAAGTGTTATGTAACCAATGAGAAGCAGCTAGAGGTCGACCGATATATCAGCCGGCCGATATATCGGGCCGATATTTAGCATTTTTTAATGTATCGGCATCGGCCGATATCCGAGTGCACTACGCCGATTTTCAGACAGGCACGTCTGCGGGCAGCCCAGTGTTATTGTTGCTGTGGAACACGTGACCCATGCTGCCTTGTGCAGGACCACAGCCAGAAGTTTTGGAAGAGTCCTGGGATAAAACGGTAAGGCTTAAATTCTGATCTTTCAATGACCTGTTTATTTAAGTAGTTTGCTATGAAATGTTGCTTTAAAAGAAAACGCGAATTACGCTATTGGGAACTGGGGTAATGATAATGAGCCTTCAACCAACTGTAGCTTACAGGTAACATTAAGGATCATTGATTCTAATAGAGTTCGTTTTGTGCGCTTATTGGTGGGCTCACAGACGTTTTTTAATCGTTAAAAATCATTTTAATTGTTAACATTTTAATTATTACCATATCAGCCCGATGTTATCAGTTATGTTTTTTTCTTGTGTCGGAGAGTTTCACTCTGTGAGTGTGTGGGGCGGAGCAGGCAGCTCTCAAATACTGCAGCGTGTGTGAGAGTTGCGTTACTCTGCCCTGATCACAGACAGCGCCGTCCTCGGAGACACAGAGCTGCTAAGAACAATGCATGGCGGAGAAAAGTGTTTGTTCGAAAGCGTGGTTACCATTTACTTGAGCTGATGCTGACAATGGTCCTTCTGTGCAACTTTTTTTCATTTGAGACCGGAGATTCAAACAATTTTTCAGACGTCTAGATAAAAAGTGCATGACTTTGCGCAGTTAGTTTCCTCATTAAACATGTCTATCCTTTATACGGGCTTATACGTAGACAACGTCACAATCACTAGGGGCTTATGTTGTCCTTGCATACAAGGCTGTGCAATACGACAGTTATTTTATTTTATTTTCCGGGATCACTAGATTCTGATTGTGAATTTGGCTTTAAATGAATAAAAGGTATTTGTTACACACCATGTTTTTCTTTTAGTTTTTTTTAACTCTTTTGTTTGAAATAGAAAAAATCTAGCTGCTATCTAAAAAAAAAAAAAAAGGTTCGACTATCAGTCGACTACGGCAAAATCGAACGAATCAGATTCGACTATGAAAATCCTTAGTCGAAAACAGCCCTAGTGTACACAGTTTACAGAAGCGGCATCACCTGAAGTGACGGTGTCTAACCGCTTTCAGGTGCTTCCAGCTTTAGAGCCGGAAGAGACTGAGGAGGCAGGTGGGTCCTTAGGCACTGAGGAGCCCCCTCCCCCCAGGAAGAGGGAGGTTGTGGTAGTAGGGGATTCAATTATTAGAGGTGTAGACAGTTATGTGTGCACCCGTGATAGAGGGTCCCGTACGGTGTCTTGCCTGCCTGGTACCCAGGTAGGGGACCTTCCGAATTGAGTGGACAGGCTTTTGGCCCCAGCCGGGGTGGATCCAGTGGTCGTGGTGCATGTTGGCACCAATGACATAGGAAAGGGCAGGAGGGCTGTTCTGCATGATAAATTTATAGAAGTCGCGGATAAGCTTAGAAGCAGAACATCCACGGTGGTATTCTCTGGAATACTTCCCATGCCACGTGCAAGCCAGGCTAAGTTAGCTGAGATAAGGGGATTAAATGCGTGGCTAAAATGGTGTTGTAGGAAAGAAGGGTTTAGGTTTATGGGGCACTGGAAGACCTTTTGGAACAGGTGGGACCTGTTCAAGCTGGACGGGTTGTATCTGAACCATAGGGGAACCAGTGTATTGTGGAGGCGTATGTGTAGAATAGTGGAGGAAAGTTTAAACTAGGGACTGGGGGGGGGGGGGGGGGGGGGGGGCAGGGAGGTTAGTTATGAATTTATATGGGGAGAGACGGAAAGCCCAAATAAATATTAAAAGTGGGCACTGTAAAAGGCCTACCATCAGGGGCAGATCTAGAGAAAAATTTTTGGGGTGGCATGAGGGTGGCATGGAGATCAGATAGGGTGGCAAAATCGAAGCCATTTCTTTACACATTTGCAGGTGCTACATTTTCTAATACATGCCATATATAGTCAAAAATACATCATTTTTTGTTTAAAATAACGTAGTCTAACATTCTTTTTGGCATTACCCGAAATAATTAAATATTTCAGTTACATTAAAAATATTTTGGATTTTATGTACTGTATAGCCTATACAACAAATAAGCATATATCCCAATAAGTACAAAATCCAGATACCTACACAATACAAGGTGGATTAAGTTTAACTTGTATTTTTAATTAAGTTTCACACTCTTTTTATGTTGGAAATACATTCAAAAGTGTATTATATCCTTACATTTACAGCAAAGTGTCAAAGATCTGCACTTTACAAAAAACACTGAACAAAATATGAAAAAAAAAAACATTTTTCACCATCAAGATTCACTAGTCAACTACTTAAAGTTTATTTTTCATTACATTAGGCCACGTTGAAGAATATTGTGTCTACAACAGCTGAATGCGGCGATTTCCATGTTGATGAGCAAACCGTCTGACAAACTTATCCAAATCCAATGCTTTTGTGCGTTTGGACTCAATACTGAGTATAGACAGATTGGACAGTCTTTCCTCTGTCATAGTTGATCGTAAATAGTTTTTAATTATCCTCAAAGCAGAAAAGGTCCTTTCACAAGATGCACTGCTGACAGGCAACACTACAGCTATTTTGCACAGCCGGAACAGTTCAAAAAACACATCATTATACGACTCCAAGAAACTCACAAATTGTAGGAGAGTGGTAGGAATTGTTTCATCACTCTTTGCAAGTCTTTCTAAGACTCGCCTAATCTGAGGTACTTCATGCTTCAGATCATCAGTATTGGAGTCATAAGCACGGGCAAGAAGTAGTACATCCTCCTCTCAGAAATGTGCCACTTGATGGATTTAATGCCTGAACACCTTTCATTATATTACAGTTCAGCCTAGAAAAGCGTCTTTCCATTTCTCCCATCATACAATCTATAACTGGGTAGAATACTTGGATTCTGAACATTTCTTTGCTGTCTGGGTCTGCATGCTGTCCAAGGGTAGAAGTAACAAGAGAATCATAAAGTTTTCTTGCTTTCTGTATTGATCGTTTTGGGATGTGTTGGGTTGAAATGCCACTTTTTTCACATGTTTCTACAATATTAGTCCACAGGTCATCAAAAAAGGATTCAGTTCGGTAATAAACCATTGTCTCCTTAAGCGATTCAACTAGGTTTATAGCCTTAGACAGATCAACAGTTTTGGACTGAAGCATTTCTGATAACATATTAGAATCACTCAATACTTTTCTGAAGAGTGCAAGGCATCCAACAAAATTCAGATCCATTTGAACCAGAATGCCCTTTGCTTCTACAGCTCTCTGTGCATTGTTCTCTGATGAGATCTCTTCTAGTACACGCAAAATTGCAGGCAACCTGTCCATTATATTGCGACATGCTATATGTCTAGAAGACCAACGTGTATCACTAAGGCGCTGCAGTTCTCTTGGTACCCCATGAAACATTTCCTGCTGCACTGTCAGCCATTTCTGTTGGACGTAAGATCCAGATATGAATGTGTATAATCGTTCTAGCAAAGAAAAGAAATTTCCTGCATCAGGCACACTTTGGACTGCATCTACTATGACAAGGTTTAAGCAGTGGGCACTACAGTGAATGTAGAAAGCATATTTTGCCACCTCCTTTATCCTAGCTTGTACACCAGAAAGTGACCCACTCATCACAGATGCTCCATCATACCCTTGGCCAACAAGGTTCTGTCTGTAGTCCAGCCCATGTTTTTCTAAACAGCCAATAATCTTGCTGGTCAGCCCAGCAGCATCCAGTCTGTCTGCCTCTTGAAACCCTAAAAAACTCTCGTGTATTGCACCATTATAGTAGTATCAATATAATATCAAGACACCAATATATACAGTAAACTGGTGAAATTTGCAGATGACACCAAGGTGGGTGGTGTAGCAGATACTGAACTAGCGGCTCAGCAGCAACAGCGGGATCTTAATTTAATTAGTGACTGGGCTGACACCTGGCAGATGAAATTTAACATAGACAAATGTAAGGTACTCCATGTAGGGAGCAGAAATATAAAGTACAGGTATTTTATGGGACCAACTGAAATAAAGGTAGCTGATTATGAGAAAGACCTTGGTGTGTATGTTGATGCTTCCATGTCTCATTCTCGCCAGTGCGGGGAAGCAATAAAAAAGGCCAATAGGATGTTGGGGTATATCTCCAGGTGTGTGGAGTTTAAGTCAAGGGAGGTAATGCTAAGATTATACAATTCCTTGGTGAGACCTCACCTAGAATATTGTGTACAGGTTTGGTCACCATATCTTAAAAAGGACATAGCGGCCTTAGAAAAGGTGCAGCGAAGGGCCACAAGAATGATTCCTGGTCTTAGAGGAATGTCATACGAGGAAAGGTTATTTGAGCTAAATCTGTTCAGCCTTAAGCAAAGGAGACTGAGGGGGGACATGATCCAGGTCTATAAGATTCTAACAGGTTTGGATGCTGTTCAACCGAATAGTTACTTCAGCATTAGTTCAAATACAAGAACTCGTGGCCATAGGTGGAAATTAGCGGGGGAACATTTCAAACTGGATTTAAGGAAGCACTTCTTTACACAGCGTGTAGTCAGAGTATGGAATAGTCTTCCTGATAACGTAGTGCAAGCTGAATCCTTGGGTTCCTTTAAATCAGAGCTAGATAAGATTTTAACAACTCTGAACTATTAGTTAAGTTCTCCCCAAGCGAGCTCGATGGGCCGAATGGCCTCCTCTCGTTTGTATATTTCTTATGTTCTTATCTAACTACAAAAGAAATTTGCTCTGATTTACTGACATCTTTAGTCTCATCTACAATGACTGAAAATTGTGCACTGTCTTTAACTTCTCGCACGATCTCCTCAGCAACCATTTCAGCCAAACATGAAATAATTTCATTCTGGATGGTTTTACTGGTGTACAAAGCATTTTTGGCTTGTTGTTCCAGTCTCCTTTTAACCACAGGATCATGATTGCCTACCATGTTCAACATTTCTAGGAAAATGCCTCTTTTATTTGAGTCAGCAGACTCCCTGTGTCCACGTTGAGCTATATTTTCTTTAGCAGTCAAGATTAGAATTTCTGCTATAGTCTTAATGTAAGTCTGGTTTTCAAGCACTTGTTTCTGGCGATGGTCATCCATTGCCGACTTTCATTTTTTTCACTCATTTTGTTATACTCTGCCCAAGCAATCATTGCTGTTTTATGACTCTGAGACTTTGCATGACAACAGAACCCACTGTCTTTAAACATTGCTTTCTTCCAATTACGATATCCAACAACTGAAGTAAACACACTTTTGGGAGCATCAGGAAGAGAGAAATGCCGGCAAGCAAAGCAGTAACAAGAGTCTCTACTCTGGGAATATTCCAACCAAGGGTGTATTTTGTACCATTCTGGGCGGAAGCTCCTCCTGCTGCACCCTTGATATGTCTTGATATGAGGAAAACTCAGATGTGGCTGTGTTGGGTTGTCACTTCTAGCTTTGGATATGTCTAAAAATCACATGCAAAACACAAAATATTGCATGAGCTTCAACTGTGTTTTGAAAAACCTATTTGCTCAAATAATCTGATATGCACAAATTAATTAATTAGATTTGTATTGCAACATAGTGCTAATGCATATTTAATATGATTAAACCATTACTGTAATTTAGTTTTACATGTTAGTTATATATTATATTTTTCTACATTTATGCAAATTCAGATAGACATCTTACCATGGGGATCGCTTTGACTAAACACAGAGAACTCAGGCTGTCTCTCCTTCCCTCTGCTGTCTGACCCTATCACCTTCTCTGCTTTGGAACATATTTCTTCTTCCTCTGCTGCTTCTTGCCCTGGTTCAGCTCCTTGCCCTGGCTCAGCTCCTTGCCCTGGCTCAGCTCCTTGCCCTGGCTCAGCTCCTTGCCCTGGCTCAGCTCCTTGCCCTGGCTCAGCTCCTTGCCCTGGCCCAGCATCTAGCCCTGTGTCTCTCTGATCTCTCCTCTTTGTGTGAAAGAAACTAGTGATGTCACCCTTTCTCTTCATACCTCTCAGTAGTGTCTGAAATTATGCAAATGAAGATTTAATACGAAGGCCCTTTTCACAAAATCAGTGCGAATATTTAATGCATTAAAATTATTTTTTCAGACTCGCCTGCTAACGCAGGTGTTCCGCCCCGACCGTGTTATTTCACTGGACGAATTTGCGCATATAATTCAAACCGATTTTTCAAACGTTTCCGATCCGAATACACAAATAAGACCAATCAGATCAATGCATTTGGCAACAGTGCATTAGGAAGCCGTGATACAGCTTCAACACCAGGATCAAACGATAATATCATCCCTGCTGTTGTCTTCTCTGAGAAACGGATGAACCACAATCTTCATTTCCCACTTTTCTCGTTTACGAAGATTAGCACCAGCTCGTCAAGGCTTCATATCAACTTCATTTTTTAGACAGTTTTATGAGAATAAATTATCCGCAAAAGCGCAAAGCGTTCGATGTGCATATATAAGTTTTTTTTCAAGTTGATGATGATCGCACTGAGACTTACTGCCGTTTTTACGCAACGCGTTCGATGTAATGGCCTTCACCGTTAATATTAAAACTAAAATGCACTTGATTACCCAAATTAAAGTTTCTTACGATTTGCGCACTTTTTTCATGATAACCGCAGCTTTCACGGTATGCAATAGCACAAAACAACATTAAATAATAAACATTAAGTACCGGAAAACTATCAGTGAATGTACAGAAATATAAACCTTGTTTTTCATGATTTATTGGGCTAATAACACTTACCTTTATGATATTCCCAGAGAATACAAATCAACAGTCTGAGTTGAAACGTGAATACTGCGCGCGGTGTTCATTCGAAATGTCCCCTTGCACCAATCAGAGCATAGCGTTGGTAGCTATTGACAACACGTTGGAGGAGCTCTGGACTGAACCATTTTTTTAGGAGGCAAGGGGGGATTGAATCAATTCAGTTAGTTTTAAACTTCATGCTCAGTACAAATTGAAGCTTGCTTGATCGAAGCATTAATGCTATCGTATTTTAATAAACAACATTGCCATATGCAAAAATAGGGTGGCACTTGGGGTGGCAAGGGCTTATTTTAGGGTGGCACTTGCCACCCCATGCCACCCTTCTAGATCCGCCCCTGTCTACCATTTGTGGTCTGTATTTAAATGCTAGGAGTATTAGAAACAAAATTAATGATTTAGAGGCTTTAATTTCATCGGACGCTTACGACATTATAGGAATAACTGAAACATGGATGAGTGACAATGACGGTGAAGAATATAATATGGATGGTTATACGTTGTTCCGTAGAGACCAGATAGGCAAGAAGGGAGGTAGTGTTGCAGTATACGTAAAAGAAAACTTGCAGGCAAGGGAACTCACTGATAAAAATAAAAATTCAGAAGCTGTATGGATAAAACTTGATGCTAAAGATTCAAATGGCCTAATTGTCGGGGTTTGTTATAGAGCACCTAATGTAGCTGCAGAGGAAAGCAGAATGTTATATGATGATATCAGGATTATGAGTAATAAAAATGATGTGGTGGTTATGGGTGATTTTAATTTATCTGAGATACAGTGAGACACAGTCTCTGGCTATTCTGCAAATGAACTTGAGATGGTGGAATTAGTACAGGATTGTTTTTTAACTCAGTTTGTTAATACTCCTACCAGGGGAGAAGCCCTTCTTGATCTTGTTTTCTCTAATAACCAGGATAGGATTGGAAAATTTGAGGTTTTAGAACCATTGGACGGCAGTGATCATAACAGGGTTAAATTCGAGGTTAATTTTAGTGTCCAAGGAGCAAAGTCGAAATTAAAAGTATACAATGTTAGGAAGGCTAACTTTATTGGTATGAGACTGAAACTAGAAACTGTAAACTGGATGGAGTTAAATAGCAAAACAGTTGAAGAGGCATGGGAATTTTTTAAAAGCACATTGCTGCAAGTGCAGGAGGACTTCATACCTGTTTCCAGCAAAACTAAATATAGGAAATGACAACCAAGGTGGTTTACTAAGGAAATTAAGAAAAAAGTCAGGAGGAAAAGGGCTCTTTTCCACCATTGGAAAATAACTAATGATTAAATTAAGCAGGAGTATCTAAGTCTACAGGTAGAGTTAAAAAATAACATTAGACTGTCCAAGAGGGATGTAGAAAGAAAAATTGCATTGGAGGCTAAGGATGCCAATAAAAGTTTCTTCCAATATTTTAACTCCAAAAGAGCTCTAAAAGCTGAAATCACTAATTTGCAGGATAGTAAGGGCCTTATAATTGAAAATGATATTGATATAGTAAATGAGTTTAATGATTATTTTTCACGGGTGTTCACAGTAGAGAATATGAGTATAGAGTAATAGAGAATAACCACCATTTAGTACGAATACAGCGTCGTCTATGACCAATATATGTACAGCGGGGAAAATAAGTATTGAACGCGTCAACATTAGTCTCAGTAAATATATTTCTAAAGGATCTATTGACATGAAATTTACACCAGATGTCGGTAACAACCCAAGTAATCCACACATACAAAGAAATCAAAACAAATAAGTACATAGATTAAGTTATGTGAAATAAAGTGAAATGACAGGGAATAAGTATTGAACACATGAAGAACAGGAGGTGCAAAAAGGCACGGAAAGCCAAGAAACCAGCTGAAATCTGTCAGTATTTAAAAAGAAATCCTGCCCCCTATCAGTGCAAATGAATATCAGCTGGTTTAGTCCTAATTGATGGCTTATAAAAAGGTTTCTCATTACCAAGGTGTCACACAAGAAGCATTTCATGATGCGTAAAAGCAAAGAGCTCACTCAAGACCTTCGCGACCTGATTGCTGCAAAGCATACCGATGGCATCGGTCACAGACGTATTTCTAAACTTCTGAATGTTCCAGTGAGCACCGTTGGGGCCATAATCCGGAAGTGGAAAGAACATCAATTCACCATTAACCGGCCACGACCAGGTGCTCCTTGCAAGATTTCTGACAGAGGAGTCAAAAGAATAATCAGAAGAGCCAAGGACCACTCGTGGAGAGCTTCAGAAAGACCTGGAATTAGCAGGTGCAGTTGTTTCAAAGAAAACAATAAGTAATGTACTCAACCGCCATGGCCTCTTTGTACGCTCACAGTGTAAGACTCCACTACTGAAGAAAAAGCATATTGAAGCTTGTTTAAAGTTTGCCGCACAACATCTGGACAAACCAATAAAATGCTGGGAGAATATAGTCCGGTCAGATGAGACAAAATTAAACTCTTTTTATGTTAATAGCACACACCATGTTTGGAGGAGAAATGTCACTGCGCACCACCCCAAAAACACCATCCCAACAGTGAAGTTTGGGGGTGGGAACATCATGGTGTGGGGCTGTTTTTCAGCATATGGTACTAGTAGACTTCATATAATTGAAGGAAGGATGAATGGAGAAATGTAGCGAGACATTCAGGGTCCCGAAGATGAAACAAGGGTGGACATTTCAGCAAGGCAATGATCCCAAAAATGCAGCCAAGGAAGCTCTCAATCGGTTTCAGAGAAAGAAAATAAAGCTGCTAGAATGGCCCAGTCAATCACAAGACTTGAATCCAGTTGAAAATCTATGGAAAGAACCAAAGATCAGAGTTCATAGGAGAGGCCCTATAAACATAAAGATTTGAAGACAATTTGTGTGGAAGAATAGGCCAAAATCACACCTGAGCAATGCATGCGACTAGTTTCTCTATACAGGAGGTGTCATTACTGTAAGAGTTCAATTGAGTTTAACAGTTGTATAACTACAGTACAGAGATAATGTTGGAAAAATAAATACTGATGTTATATTTGAATATTCAATGTTAATTCAGCAGTATCCATTTTGTGTTGTTGGATATTGTTGTGAGGACTTTTATTATGAGGAGAGAGAGGATTCGCGGGAAATCCGGAATAAAGGAGAGGAAGCGTTAAGAAGAGCTCGTCCGTGTCTGAGGGTTTTATTATATCAATCTTCTAACTTTCTCAGTTTTAAAGCCCCGAAAGCACCCACAAACAAGTATTACACTGGTGGCAGCGGTGTTTTTCGTCGGACATTCGAGTTTTTTTTATATACGCGCTCAGTCTGTACATCGCGGTGTGCCGTGGATAATTTTCAATGATGTCGGACGAGGAAGCACAAGCATCGCGGGGGAATAATGCTCGACCCTCGCTGCCGCGCCGTGGACAATCGTCTCCGAGAGACATTCCATTGCCACCGCCATTCCGCAACGATGGCAGTGAGTCATTTCAGCTGTGGGCTCGTCGTTACGAGGTAATACAAGAGGCTCGCTATAAAAATAGCGGTGTTAATTTGGATGCCTTGTTAGCAGCTGAGTTGCCCACTAGATTGCCGCCTGAACTGTTTATTGTTTGGGACAATTTTCCGTCTGCAATTCAGAGCTCCTTTGCTGCAGCCAAAAAGCAGCTGCAGGATGCTTTTGGTCAAAAGGATGTGATTGCATCTTTTCAAACGTTTCCAAATTCACGCCACAAGTTACCTAATGAACCCATGGAAGTGTATGCTGCAGATATATGTAGACTAGTTAAAGAGGCTTTTCCAGATTTTGAACCAAATGCTTCTGAATATATGAAACTGTCCAGATTTTTGGCTGGTCTGGATCAAGAACTGCAGATTAAATGCCATGAGCGGGGAGTGGAAACTTTCAAAGACGCCTTCCAAGTCGCTACCCAAGCTGAACGGGCCCGCCAGGCAGCTAGATTGGTTCAGCCAGTTTCGTCCGCCGTAAGGGACTGTTCCACAGCGCAGACAGTTAATGCTATTTCCGATTCTGACACTGTTGGTCTGAAGCAAGCTGTTACTGATCTTACTAACACAGTCAAAGAGTTAAGTAAGGATGTTTCAGCATTGAAACTGCAGTTGCATGATCAACGAGGGCGATCTCATCGAACTCTATCACCATATCGCTGCAGCCCAACTAGATATGACGCGTCTGGAAGTGCATCGTATGGACATTCACGGACCAGACATTCCGATGCTCGTTCTCCTTCACCTGATAGGTACAGAAGATCGCCAAACCGTCGCAGGGACCTGTGCAGACGAACCAATGATACATACCAGCGTAATGACCACGGGGAAAGGTTCCAGGAGTGCGATTACCCAAAATACTTTGCTGACTTCGGCACTGACTACTACGAGGATGGCAGGCGAGGACGATGGACTGACACAACATCGTACAGTAGCCCTTCATTTCAACGGCGGAGTCCGAGCCCTCATCGGAAGCATGTCACCTTTGAGGACTACAGAGATCGTCATCAGGGACCTCAGGAGCCCAGCATGGATCTTCAGCGTGGTCCACGGGGCATGTACAGAGATCACCATGGCCATCATCGGGGAAACTTCCACTAGCTGATGAGGCGGGGCACACATCAGCTGTTTCACCACCAGCCCCAGTCGACACCATACGGATGACAACCACAGACAGCAGTCTTCCAGATAACGAACGCTGTTCTGCTACAGACCTGACGGACACTTGTACAGCACACATCAGTGGCATTGTTGAAGGTACTGACATGCACATCATGATAGACACTGGGTCTAGCATTTCATTCATTAATGAAACTACCCGTATGGCCATTCCATCTTTGTGTAAGAGACCACTTAAGAGAAATTTCATTCTGTCAAAATCTGTTACTGGTCAGAATTTGGACACTCTGGGAATTGTGACTGTTACTCTGAGACTAGGTACACTAATGTTACAACATGACATGCATGTAATTAGAAATGTGAATCAGGGTATCATACTTGGTTGGGACTTTCTCCAACAGCACCAGGCAGTCTTGAATGTAGGTAAAGGACTGTGCTGCATCTATGATCAGACTTTACCTTTGCTTAGCCCATCTCAACTTGCCCCTGTACACTGTACGGCTCAAATTACTGTGGCCATTACCATTCCTCCACAATGTGAGATGCACTGTACAGCTAAACTCGTCCCATCTACTGTTAATTCAGGTTTAGCTGATGGTTACGGTGGGTTATTTGAACCATATCCATCTAAACTAGATGGCATTGCCATTGCACGCACCCTTACTGTAGCTGAAAATGGTCAGACTGTAGTGCGTGTCATGAATCCAACAAACAGCCCATTTATACTGCAACCAGGTATGCAACTGGGTGAGTTCACTCCAATTAACCAGAATGATGTTTTTCATTACTCAGATTCTGTATGTACTGTGACCACCCCTCCTACACTAGTGTCGCCACTTCCATTTGGAATTCAAAGTGGTAATTTGTCTGACCCTCAGGTGAATGAACTACACTCACTGTTGCATGAGTATTGTGATGTGTTTAGTAAGAGTCCTACAGATTTTGGTAGAACAAATGTAGTCACTCACAAAATTAATACTGACAGTGCTATTCCAGTTAAAAAAACGAGCATACCGTACTTCCCCTCAAATGCAAGAGGTGATTCAGTCACATGTTGATGACATGTTGGAAAAAGGTATTGTGGAAGTCAGTCATAGCCCTTGGGCTGCGCCTGTCGTTATGGTGCGGAAAAAAGATGGTACCTGGCGCTTTTGCGTAGATTATAGGGGTCTTAATTCTATCACTATCAAGGATGCTCATCCTTTGCCCAGGACAGATGACACCTTAGATGCACTCCGAAGTTCCTCCATATTCAGTACTATGGATCTTTCATCGGGGTATTGGCAAGTGCAGCTACATGAGGCAGACAGACCAAAAACAGCTTTCACCACTGGTCGTTCCTTATATCAGTTTACAGTGATGCCAATGGGCCTTGTCAATGCCCCGCCTACTTTTCAACATTTGATGCAGCTAGTGTTGCATGGTCTTTCTTGGAAAACTTGTCTTGTATATTTAGATGATATTATTGTCTACAGCAAGAGTTTTGCTGAACACATTCAACACCTGAGAGAAGTTTTTCAGCGGTTGAGAGCAGCAAACCTGAAGTTAAAACCATCTAAATGCTCTTTTGCGCAACAGCAAGTGACGTTTCTGGGCCATATTGTATCAGCAGCTGGCCTTCAGCCTGATGAGAAGAACATTCAAAAGATTAAAGAATGGCCTACACCCGAAAATCCTACAGAAGTTAGAGCTTTCTTGGGCCTGTGCTCATACTACAGGCGTTTCATTCGCTGCTTTGCTAAAATGTCCCAGCCACTGCATGCTCTAACTCAAAAGGGGAAGCTGTTTGCGTGGACCAGTGTAGAGCAAGAAGTTTTTGATTCTTTGCGACATGCACTTACTACTGCTCCAATTCTTTCTTACCCGGACTTTTCAAGGGAGTTTCTCCTCTTTACTGATGCTTCCAACACAGCTATTGGATGTGTTTTGTCCCAGATCAATGCTGCTGGCAACGAAAGTGTCATTGCTTATGGCAGTCACATCCTGACACCTACTGAGAAACGATGGTCGACATATGACAGGGAGTTGTGGGCCATTGTTTGGTCCATTCGTCATTTCCGTCAGTATCTCATGGGTAATTATTTTCGGATTATCACCGATCATAAGCCCTTGCTTAATCTAAGACAATTGGTTTTGGCTGGGGATCCAACAGGTCGCCGAGCAAGATGGGCTCTGGAAATTGATCTCTATGATTGGACTATCGAGTATCGACATGGTCACAAACATGTCAATGCTGATGCCATGTCTCGTCGACCTGACGGGAACAGCAGTATTCCAGATGACATCAAACCTGTCAATTTTGTTTCTGCTTCCACGCAGACCGAGGTAGTCGAGTCGCCTCCTATGTCTATACCACCTTTTTCCTCCAGTGCAGATTCTGGGTTTGAGCAATCAAATTCCGTTGTCTCTACCTTTTCCACTGTTACATCCCTGAATATGGATAGAGGAGATATACTGAAAGCTCAGAAAGCTGACCCTGTTTTAAACATAGTCTCCGAATGGGTGTTAAGTAAGAAGAGACCTCCATATGCAAAGCTCAAAGATATCTCTAACGTGTTTCGCCATTTCTGGAAGGAATTCCCACGGCTTATCTTTGTAGACTCTGTTCTTTGCCGACGAGTCAGACCTCCTCCGGGCGAACAGATTCTGCAGGTTGTAGTTCCACCTGCACTACAGCGTAACATGTTTGAATTTTTGCACGGTCATTCCCTTACTGGACATTTTAGTGCACAAAAGACAATGCAACGTGCCCTGGGGAGATGTTACTGGCCCCAAATTTCTAGGGACATTACACAGTGGTGTGCCGAATGTCAGGCTTGTGAGGCCAGAAGACCACAAACACCACATCAGCAGGCCCCAATGCAAAACATAGTGACAAGCATGCCTTTTGAGAAAGTTGCTGCGGATCTGACTGAGTTGCCCATTACACGTAAAGGAAATCGTTATGTGCTTGTAGTAATGGATTACTTTACGAAATACCTAAATCTGTATGCACTTGCCGATCAGCGTGCGACAACTGTCGCCAAATGCTTGTTTGAGGAGTATGTGAGCCATCATGGGGTGCCCCAGAGTCTGCACACTGATCAAGGTCGGCAGTTTGATTCTGACTTGGTAAAAGGACTGTGTTCCCTGCTTGGGATTCACAAAACGCGAACTTCACCATATCATGCCATGTCTGATGGTATGGTGGAACGTGCTAATAGAACCGTGAAAGATCAGCTGGCAAAATATTTGTATACCAAAGGAGGGGAATGGGATGATCACTTAAAACAGGTCGAATTTGCCTACAATACAAGTGTTCATTCCTCAACCAAACATACACCTTTCTTTTTAGCGCATGGTAGAGAAGCTCGCTTACCTGCTGATTTTCTTCTTGGTATACCCCCAGCGACTTCCAGGGCTACATCTGGAACTCCGAATGAGTATGCGCATTCTATGCTTGGACGACTACGTTCTGCTTTTACCTCTGTTGCAGACAATATCCAGACAGCTGGAGTGCAGCAAAAGCACTACTACGACCGTCACATTCGGCATACAGCTTATCAACCTAATGATCTTGTATGGGTTGACCTTCCGGCTCTGTCAAGACATAAGCTTTCTCCGAAATGGGCTGGTCCATACAAAGTCTTGAGCAGACTAGACTCACCGACAGGTGACACGGGAGTAACTTATAAAGTGAAAGATCTGCTTGATTCTAGGTCAAAGCCTAAAGTCCTGCACTATAATCGATTAAAACCTTATCGCTCTGCGTGGTCACCTGATCCTAGTCCACTTCTGACATCCCCTAAAGATGAACGGCCTCCACTTACAGCACTATCAGGTTCCAGACCTTATGGTTTTCATGATTTTTTTGTGCCAGAGCCTGTAAGACCAGCTCAACTGATGCAAGAGAGAGATGTTACATTACCTCCTATTCAGTTTGAACGTTCTGAGGGTTCTAGAGGTGGATTCCGAATAGAACTTCCTACTGACAGGCCTACAAATGGCATGACAACAAGGTCAGGACGGGCTGTGCATCCTCCATTACGTTATAGGGATGCATAAGGGTTTATTAACAGCTGAGTATAGGTTTAGGTAATGTAGGATTGATAACAGAGTGGAGTATTGTGACATATGTTAAAAAGGGGGGGAAGCTGATACATTCCAAGTGTTGTTTGTATTTTGTTAGATGTTTATAATGTTCAAAATTCTAAATCTTGTTTTGACTGGGTTACATACCAAAGTGTGTTGCTTGAACAAAATTCAAATGCCTAGAAAACATTTTTTTTTCATTATTTTTTTTGTATGTGTGTGTTTTGTGAAGGATGTACTGTTTCTGTTTTGTATTTTCCAGAAACGAGGACGTTTCTTTTCAGAAGGGTGAATGTAGTGTAAGAGTTCAATTGAGTTTAACAGTTGTATAACTACAGTACAGAGATAATGTTGGAAAAATAAATACTGATGTTATATTTGAATATTCAATGTTAATTCAGCAGTATCCATTTTGTGTTGTTGGATATTGTTGTGAGGACTTTTATTATGAGGAGAGAGAGGATTCGCGGGAAATCCGGAATAAAGGAGAGGAAGCGTTAAGAAGAGCTCGTCCGTGTCTGAGGGTTTTATTATATCAATCTTCTAACTTTCTCAGTTTTAAAGCCCCGAAAGCACCCACAAACAAGTATTACATTACCAACAAAGGCTTTTCTACTAAGTATTAAATAAATTTCAGTAAGCGTGTTCAATACTTATTCCCTGTGTCATTTCACTTTATTTCACATAACTTAATCTATGTACTTATTTGTTTTGATTTCTTTGTATGTGTGGATTACTTGGGTTGTTACCGACATCTGGTGTAAATTTCATGTCAATAGATCCTTTAGAAATATATTTACTGAGAAAAATGTTGACGCGTTCAATACTTATTTTCCCCGCTGTATAACTGAGGCTGATGTGGTAATAAGCCTAGCTAAACTCAAAATAAATAAATCGCAGGGTCCTGATGGCATCTTACCTATAGTTTTAAAAGAGATGAAGGATATTATTAGCCAACCTTTAACTTTAATATTTCAGAAATCGTTATCTGTGTGTGCAGTACCTTCAGATTTGAAGTATGCTAATATAACACCCATATTCAAAAAAGGGGATAGAAGTAATCCAGCAAACTATAGGCCAATCAGTTTAACTAGCATTACTGGAAAAATAATGGAAGCTATAATCCAAGTGATAATGGTAGATTACTTGGATGCTAATAACATTCTGAGGGATAGCCAACATGGATTTAGGAGAGGTAGATCACGTTTAACGAATCTGCTTGAGTTCTATGAGGAAGCTACAAGTGAAATTGATCACAAAAAGGACTACAATGTGATCTACTTAGATTTCTAGAAGGCCTTTGATGTTGTCCCCCAGAAACGGCTCTTGCTAAAGCTCAAAGCTGCAGGGATTTTAGGAACTGTGGCAGCTTGGATCGAAATCTGGTTAAATGACAGGAAGCAGCAAGTAGTTATTAGAGGCACAATGTCACAGTGGGCCTGCTTTCATAGTGGGGTACCGCAGGGTTCAATTTTAGGACCACTATTGTTCTAATTTACATTAATGATATTGACACCAATACATACAGTAAACTGGTTAAATTTGCAGACGACACCAAGGTGGGTGGTGTAGCTGGTACTGATATAGCAGCAGAGAGGCTACAGCGGGATCTGGAATTAATTAGTGAATGGGCTGATACTTTGCAGATGAAATTTAACACAGACAAACGTAAGGTAATCCATGCAAGGAGCAGAAATATAAAGTACAGATATTTTATGGGTTCCATTGAAATAAAGGTAGCTGATTATGAGAAAGATCTCTGTGTGTATGTTGATGCTTCCATGTCCCACTCTCGTCAGTGTGGGGAAACAATAAAAAAGGCCAATAGAATGTTGGGTTATATCTCTAGGTGTGTGGAGTTTAAGTCAAGGGTGGTGATGTTACATTTATATAATTCCTTGGTAAGACCCCACCTAGAATATTGTGTGCAGGTTTGGTCACTATACCTTAAGAAGGACATTGCTGGGCAGTGTGGACTTCCGGTAATGGCAGCGGAGTGATCAGTCGCGCTTTTCACCTCTCCCAGTCCACGTTACTGTTGTTCATTATTTAAGCCTGCCCAT
This sequence comes from Paramormyrops kingsleyae, assembly GCF_048594095.1. Classification (NCBI taxonomy): domain Eukaryota; kingdom Metazoa; phylum Chordata; class Actinopteri; order Osteoglossiformes; family Mormyridae; genus Paramormyrops; species Paramormyrops kingsleyae. The sequence continues at coordinate 3,462,180 of NC_132806.1, read as the reverse complement.
CTTTCTTTGATTTGGCATTTGATCAATTCATTGTTAGTTTATCATGCCCAAATCCGCAAAACAGAGTAAGATGGACCATTCTCGGGACTTATTTGAAGAGTGTGCTGATTCTAACGAGGCTAGCGCTAGCAGCGGTATAGCGGTTAGCAGGAAAAGTTCGCTACCTGACTTATCTCAAGAAGCGTTGCTGGAACACATTTCTGTCGTTGTTGCTGATGAAGGTCGGCGTACGCAAAAGATGTTGAATGACTCTTTCGTTAGACTTGAGTCTGGTTTGGACGCGAAAATTGATAACATCATCAAACGCATTGACGAGGTAGCTGCAGTCACCGACTCCCTCGCATCTCGCCAGGCAGAATCAGAAACTCGCATCTCCGCCTTGGAGGACGACGTTGCTCCTCTAAAAAAGAAACTGGCCGCACTCGAGAAACTGAACTCGGCACTTTCGGACAAGGTTACAGATCTGGAGGGTCGTTCCAGGCGGGACAACATCAGAATTCTGAATTCATCTCTGATTTTTCTTTCTTCTCTTTTATATAGATATACAATTCTTTCTAATTCATTTCATTTTGTTTCTATGTTTTTGTTTGTTGTATATGTTATTGCTGTTTTATACTTTTGTAGTTGTACTTACAGTTCCCCGCTTTGGTGTTAACTCCCTCTTCTTGTTACCGACTTTAGGACTGTAGTACTTCTTTGTGTGGATTTTTTCTTTGACATAATATGTAGTTGTGGCACCCAGGACTATTTGATCATAAAAAAGGCACCCCCCAACAACTGTTCGGTTCATTACTGGTGTTTCCATGATTTTTGCTGTGTGGCACTCCCTCACATTGACTCGCGACATTGACCAGTAACCTCGGGTGCTATACCGATTTACGCCAGTAGTGGTGCATGAGAGACAGGCTGACTGTGAGTTTTTGAAGCAGCTCAGTTCGAGCGCGAGCTAGTACAGCAGTCAGCACGGCTTATAGCGATCAGTAGTGACTGTTATTTTCTGCGATTACAGTGAAATAAAGCCAACTTGTTACACGCCAATCAATGCTTCATCGTAACGTGTGTAACATAGTACATCATAGTCCATAGTGTTTTTGAAGTGTACTATGTCTTAAATACTGTTTCTTGTGTCTTAAAAGATGTCAAAGTAATAATAATAATAAAAAATTGTTCAAAAAAAAAAAAAAGAAGGACATTGCTGCCTTAGAAAAGGTGCAACGGAGGGCTACGAGAATGATTCCTGGCCTTAGAGGAATGTCTTATGAGGAGAGGTTAGCTGAGCTGAATCTGTTTAGCTTTGAGCAAAGGAGACTAAGGGGGGACATGATCCAGGTCTATAAGATTCTAACGGGTCTGGATGCTGTTCAGCCAAATGGCTATTTCAATATTAGTTTAAATACTAGAACTCGTGGCCATAAGTGGAAATTAGCGGGAGAACATTTTAAAACAAATTTGAGGAAGCACTTCTTTACACAGCGCGTAGTTAGAGTATGGAATAGTCTTCCTGCTAGTGTAGCGGAAGCTAAAACCCTGGGTTCCTTTAAATCAGAGCTAGATAAGATTTTAACAACTCTGAGCTATTAGTTAAGTTCTCCCCAAACGAGCTTGATGGGCTGAATGGCCTCCTCTCGTTTGTAAATTTCTTATGTTCTTATGAACTCACCGAATAGGCCCTATTTCTGCTTTGAAAAGGCGAAGCATATGGTATATTCATAGTGGAGTTCTAATTTTGTATGGGTTGAAAAAGCATCAAGTTCTGTCACATTGTGATAGTATTTCATTTCTGTAGAGGGGATCCTTAACAATTCTTGGGGGTCTCTGGCTTGAAAACATTTTAGAACCGCTAGTCTAAGGCAGGTTAGGATGCTAATATATGTTTTTCATCCTAGATGTAAATACTTAAACTGAAAGGGAATTCTGTACATTAGCTGACAAGCTGTTTCATAAACCCCCAGTAGCTGAAGGCTTTACTGGATTTACAAAACAACTTGCATTCTGTTATCAGGGAAAGTGTTCTGGATTTACTTCAATCGGCTTGGTAATGTAAGCAGGGGCCAGACCCTTCAGTGTCTTGCAAGCAAAGAACAGAAGTCAGCCCTGATATTTGGATAATATACCTTTTAGCAGTTGCTGGTATGGTGGCTCAGTAGGTAGACCTAAAACCCCTCATCTCAAGGATGTGGTTTCAGTACTTGTCACCAGCTCAGTATGTGGAATTTGTAGTGGTATTCTACCTTTGTGTGCATAAGATTCTTTCAGGTTCTGTTACTTTCTACCACAGACGAAAACATGCAGTTTAGGTAAACTGGTTTCTCTGTATTACATTTGTTTCCTGTAATGAACCGAATGACTGTTGTGCCATGGTTTGTAAAACAGCTGGAACTTGCTTCTGGGATTGGGCAGTAGAGGAAGGAATGCAATTTGGCAATTTCTAGAAATGCCAGTGGTTATGGAGCTTAGGGGCAAATATTAATAACTGGTCAGTGAAGCTGGCTGCTTAGTCTTGAACTTTGATGATGATTATTTGCTTGGCTATGTACTTAGGTAGCCTGTTTTTGCTCTTCCATCCACACTGAGGTACTGAGGTAGCTTTTATTATTACCTATCAATGCAGATGATGGTAAAGTGTCAGAAAATTGGGAAATACTGTATCATGTAATGCTTCCTGTTCTCATGGGACAGCAGATATAGCAAAAAAAAATAAGAGAAATAACTAACACAAAAAAATGGATAATGGTTTTTTTAAAGCAACAGTAAGTGAAGTCAATATAACCCAGAAACCCTTTCAGAAATCCTCCTTTAGAACATCACATCTCATCACTCAACCTATAAATATCTACATAGCCAATTAGTCAGATCAGAGCCAGCTGAATCTCATTAATTATATTACATCTATGCACACGGTTAGTGATTAATTTCTGTGATGACTCAAAGCTGCCTCTAAGCAATTGCTGTCCAATCCAGCTCAGTTCACAAATTGTAAAAGTAGCTGTTTAGGGCGGATGGTGGTCAAATGCCAGTCTACAGCTGGTACTCCATTGGGCCACAAAACACTGGGGGCTTGGAGATGGGGTTAAAATTTAGCAATATATTTTCAAAAGTCACAGCTTTTTTATGACCAATGATGTTTGTACGTTGTGAATGTGGCATAAAAAAGGAAATAGCTAAACATTAAATCTGGCCGCCGATCAATCTCCCAGCACCCCTCCCCCTGCTTGGCAGATGTTACCACCCTTGGAGTTGGCATTCGTAAGCAAAAGACATCATAAAAATATACATGCCAGTCCACGGCATAAGGTTGGGAATGTAATTTAATAATAAAATAATTAAATCTCCCAAGTAAATTCATTTGTCAAATACACTGATGATGATTGGTTAATTGTGTATTTATCTCTTTTTAGCAGATTTATTTATTTATTTTGGAATGATTATTCTAAGAAATGACCTTTAAAACAGAGATTTAAGAACAAAACTGATAACCGTAATTGTAAATTTGCCCTTGTGTACCAAGTGTGGTATACTTGACTTCTCCTTTTTTTACAGTGAATATTTAACAGTGGATATAAAAGAGACGATTAAATTAATACAATGCAAGTACTAAACATTTCTAAACAAATCAATAAAAATGTACGTGAATTAAAAGTCTTGGAGATAAGGTGCTGGAGGGTACATTGGGGTGGTGATTATGCCTCACACGTCTAGTTTATCGTCTGGTTATGTAGGCCAAACTCTATTGATCCTCTTTTGTTTGACAAGCTTGCAGTAGCTGTTTCCAAGTGTTGCTTTGAATACTGACTAGAATGGCATTAATCTGAGAGCAAATGTATGAGGCTGGAGATCTGTTCCTCACAGGAATCACTGTGAGGGAAAAGTTAATGCTGCATCATTGTATTGTTCACAGTGATAAAAGAAACAATTCAATAATGTGCAAAATAGTGAGAGAAAAAAAAACAATTAATTTGTACTTATTATCCACAATAAAGTATGCATCGGTGTCAAACACAATATTGATCAGAAAGTAAGCTCTGAGTATAGTATCTTCCATATCCCAGAGCAACATCCAGGAAGGACCTCTGGTCCCAGCACCAAGGGGAAGGAGGTGAATTACGGAGGCTTTAATGGAGTTGAACAGAAGGGAGGTGGTTTCATTTTCCTGACTGCCAGACCTGCTTTCGAAATAAGATAAATTACAGAGCTGATGGTCTTGGATTAATGACTATTAGAGGTGGGAGAGAGCAAGGAAAGGACAAATCAGGTGGACCTGAGGATGCAGGGTGTTGACTCTGTAGGCTTGCAGTTCTGCTGCTCTTGGAGGAAGACAGCTTCAGCATTGAATGAATTATTGACGTGTAGTAGCACACAGTGGCAGGAGCAAAGGTACACTGGTCAGCTACTTGTTACCTGAAAGTCACTATTCTCACCATCACTGCAAGCTCAGGTAAAGTATACCCATTAATCTATCCCCTGGCGACCCAGTAACATTAGCAATAACTTTCTGCTATGTCTCCAGTGTGAACGTGGAACTGTAACAGATTATTGTGTTCAAGAAGGATTGGGGCTTCAACACCTGTATTCAGTACATTGATATCAGCTGGGAGACAACCACATCCATTATTCACTTCCTGCAACACATTCACTAAGTTAGCACATTTTCCCACAGACTATGTGCAGTTAATTTATGCTGTTGTAAAAATTTTGATGAAATTTAGCAAAATTCATTGCGCAAGTTGCATTTTTTACTACATTTGGTGATTGAGTGAGGGGCTTGGAGTAACAAGTCATTTTTTTATATGACATATACAGAGAATGTCTTCAGAAATCCTGAAGTGAAATTTATGACATTTTAAGACCTTTTTAAATACCACTTCAAGCTGAATGTAAGACCAAACTGTAAGTAGAAAAATGCCTGACCAGAATCAATGCCCATATATTTACAGTATAGTGACTACACTCACTTTTCATTGAAGTTTGCATTAAAAAAAGATTTTGTTTTAACCAACCAGTTAAGTACTCAGTGACTGACTCTTTATACTCTATTGGTGGGTTGAAACAAAATCATCCTGGTCAGGATTTTTTACTTTCTGACCCAGAAACTTTCACCTCTGGGTGATTCTATGAGAAATATTTCTACTACGAACCTTCAATCAAAACAGTGGAACAATGGACTTAGATTAAGACATTCAATGTCCCATTCTCCAACATCACAATCATATAAAAGTGGCAGATTTAACAGACTCTTTAATATTTTAATTTATACCTTTTTCATGGTTTTCTGCTTGAAAGACTAGATACCTAGCTAACATGCGTTCTGGTAACTGCATACACCCCATGCTGCTTTACCACCAACTGTTGAAAAAAAATTCTCATGTTAATTGTATCAAATGTTATCAAAAGTAAGGGGTATAAAATAAAGCAAGATTACAATGCACCCTTCATAACCCAACTGACACACACAGACACACCTGTAATCATATATTTGTGGGGACTACTTTTCTATGGGAAAATGCTAATGTTAACTATGACACCCTTAACCCCTAAGCAGTCGTAACCATGACCATAAGTAACCAAACAAAATACATTAAGTACAAAAGTACATTTTACATTTTTAGTTTTTTGATTGCACTACTGGATTTTTAGAAAATTGAGTTTTCCCTTTTGCAGACCACGAAACTGGGGACCACGAAACTTGAAAATGTCTTAAAAATTTCGATGGACTCTCTCAAAGCATATTGTGCATGAAAAATGTCACATTTTCACAACTACCTCAAAGTAACATGGACCTGACTGGTAGATGAACAAAAGGATGATCAATGCTTCATAGTAAAATACACATTTTAACTTTTTTAGGATTTTAAATTTATTCCAAAACTGACAACACAGACAAAAATAAAAAGTCACAGAAAAAGATGTCAAAAAAGCAAATCAAGAAAACAGCAATGGGCTTAGTTTTATTGCTCTCGTGACAATGCACACTACAGGCCAGGAGTTGTATGAATGAACTAATTATCTTGTGTTTGTCCTGAGCACAGTTACAGTCTGCTCCCTACTGTCCCATGGAAGTCAACACACATAACTGCATGGCTGCAGCACGTTGACCCTGCAGTAACATCACTATAATTGTAGTATAACTGTTTTTTTATTTGTTATTGTTTCATTTGTGATGGCTACATGGTTTCAGCTGATGGCCACCACCTTTATGACATGTTTTAGTGCAAGATGTCAGTGTAAAATGTGAAACATTTGTGGAGGTTGGGGCATGACATATATGTGCATGGTGTTTTTGGTGGTGGCACATGGGACCTGTCTGTGACCATGAGGGATCAGGTGGGCCTTGAGTCTGGCCCTTATTCTTAAAAATAAGAATTGTCTGAATCAAATAGTGAAGTGGTCTAGTGAAGTGGTTAATGAGAGAGCAGCAGATGAATCCTGAGATGTTGTTTTCCAGGCAGGTACAGAATCTGTCTGGCTCTATATTAAAAGATACTTCTCATCCACTACACTATGAGTTCCAGCTGCTTCAGTCAGGACGAAGATATAGAGTGCCTCAATGTACAACAAAACGTTTTAAGAACAGCTTCATCCTTATTGCTATAAGCCTCCTAAATAAGTGAATGAGGTATTAGTCTTTTATGTGGAATGTGGAATTATGGTTATGTGATTGTCTTATAGTGTTATTTTTGTGACTCACTTTACTGCAAAGCAAATTTACCTTTGGGTGCGAATAAAGTTGAACTGAACTGAACTGAACTGAACTAATGAACCTTGTTGCTCAACATAATTGAGTCTTTGCTTGCCTCCTCTGCCAGGAATTTGTCAGTTTATTTGGGTGTACTCCATGGAAATGGTCTGTTTCCAGAAAGATCACAGCAGACTGGTACGTTAACTAGCACAGACCTAAAGATTAAGGCAAATGGCAGTTATAAATATACCTGATGTTCCAGTGTTTCAACTTTCATGGATCATTATTTAATGTCAGTTCAGGCCTTTAAAATTTTATTTTGGTTTCCAGTTTCCTACAATGGCATTTTCCATGCAGATCAGGCGCACACTGAGTGGTAAAATGAGCTACTAAATAAAAAAAATACAAAAATAAAACATAATTTTTCAATAAAGAGGAAGAGGGAATAGAGAGGGAACCATGAAGAAGTAAACAATGAAAAATGAAGATAATTATCTGAAGTTCATAATGTTTGGTTATGAGTGATATCAGACAACATTTAGCTTCATATCTTCATTTCTTAAACACAGTGGCCATGTTCTACAGGTCAAAATCTTATTACTAGACTGTTTGTGTTAGTGTTGCCAAAAAGATCTGAAACTTCCTTTTAAAGTGATTAATATAGAATCTTCATACAATTACATTTGGACATTTGTATGCACAATAAACACTTTATTTTGCCCACAATAGGGTGGTCTTTGTATACATTGATGCATTCCCAGAGTGAGAAAAGTTCCAACTAGGGATTCTGCTCCTTCCATATCATTTAGCAGTAATGGAAAATGGCCGGGGCAGCTGTAGCGAATGGAACAAGAATGACGTGGCTTGTATTGTCACATTGTTTAGCTGCATTGTAATATCTCATCCATGTTTTTTGAATAAAGGTCTATCTCCATTTTATATCTGCATTTTCTATAATTATATAAAGGTACTTTCAAGTCATGAGGCGAAAATGCAACAGTGCAATAAAAGCTTGTAAGACGATTTGTTGATTTGGTTGGCACTAGTGCAATTAGGTAATTTATGAAATGATATTGTGCAATTTGACTTGAGTAAAGCATAGATACTGCAGGACTGTAATAGTTATATTCCATAAAATAATTAAGTACATTTCATTTTTATTCTCCATATATAGTTTGAAATTAGGTAAATCAAAGACTGTCATTGACTGTCATTTCATGTTACGTACTAGCTAGCTCTGAGAAAAAAAATGTGATAAAAAATACACTTCTGCAATTCATGTATAGAGTAAAACAACATAGTGGTAAAGATTATGTAATGTTTGCTGTCAAACTGCAATATTCTTTTTTTAAGTAATATCAGTAAATGACGGTAAATAAGTGTTTTTTTCTTCATTAAAGGTGCCATTTTTTCTGTATTTTAAATTGGTCTGTGGTGTCTACTTAGAAGCTATGTGAATGTGGTTTGGTTAAGTGGTTTTACTGACCCATTTATAACCGTATTATTTGGCTATGGAATGAAATAGGATGTCTTGCCTTTTTTGGTGGGCTCATTAATATGTTGATGAGTTCTGCTCTTAGAGCTGGGCGATATGGCCTAAAAATAAAATCTCAGATTTTTTCACAATAAATCATATATTTTCGATTTGAATCGATTTTCCCCTTCCCTACTCAAAATAGGTATGTTAGCAAAAATTTAAAAATGGTATTATTGTAAAATGGATTATTTATCACGATGGAGCTTGAAATAATCTATCCAATGACACCAAGATCCCTGTAATAGGTTGAGAAATAAAAAAAGTTAATAAATTTCAAAATCTTTGAATGCGGGGTAATTAACGTCCTTTGTTTTCAATAGAAACAAAGAAAAACCGGTGACCGAAAACCTGGTTTTCATTGCATTAAAATGCTGTAACTTTTATTTCTTTAGATATTCTCATGAAATTTTCAGATGATGTTCATTGGACCTTAATCTGCTTATTCCAATGGGGATTTACGTGATGCATCATTAAAATGATACCAATTAACCCCTAATTAGCTAAAGTAATCAATAGTGGCAGTACCCGGAAATGACCAAACTGATATTACTGTTGTGATCAGTGGTGATCGCAGGGAAGGACGAGGCAAGACGGCTAGAATCCACAGGCAAAACGGGTTTATTTTAGAGAACACGGGGCAGACGACGACTAACACCAACGAACATCACGAAACTTCAATGACAGATCTCACACATACGGACTTAGACATGGACTAAATACACCAGACAGGCTGAACTGAACAAGCAACAGGTGATCACAATCAGGAATTAACACGAGGTAATTAGGGGGGCGTGGCACACATGAGGATCGTACGAGCCGGACGTGACAATTACCATAAAGATTGCCAAGTATAGTCTCTGAAATAAAACCTTGTAGGAACCATATTAACTCTGAGCTGGAAAAGTAAAAAAATATTGTTCTAGGCTAAAAATTAGGTTAAAAATTATGACAACACAAAGCACATGCTTGTATGTTTACAAACATTGACCTGACCAATCAGACAAGAGCATTATAAATCAGGAATATTAATTAGCTAATAGAACTCAAGAAAGCCGATGACGTCAAATATAGCCAGAAATACAGCTGAGGCATGTAGCCTAATTGTTGACAAAATAAATCTTTAAACATCAGCCAAATAAAAGACCCAAAATGTAAAAAAGTACAGTAAACAGGCAAAAGACATTCTAATATTCATTTGTGCCCATTAATGGTTGAAGAAACACAAGATTTGCAAAGAAAAACAATGAATATTCACAGCATCGAAACTTGCTCGGCAGCCTCCATTTTGGAATTTTCACTACAGACACATTTTTTTGCTGACGCTTGAAAACAAGTGCTGACGCTCCAAACCTCACAAAACTTTCTAAATTTGATCTTGAATATCTAATTTAGTAGTCTATGCATAATCTATTTGAATTTCTACCCATCTTCTATTACAGTTTTTGCCCGTTGCTTGAACACGTTTTGCAAAACTTGGCTCATCGTGCCAAAACTCTACACACAAGCAAATAAGACACAACACTAGGAAATAAACCATTCAAATCTATGTCAAATTGAAACTCCGCCATCAAAACCTAACAATCTTTTGTCAAAATGTCACTCTATGACAAAATGATACCCACTTGCATCATAAGAATACACTGTCAGATCAGCAACAATACGCTAGTCTACTTTACATAACACACTACAGGTTTTTGTTTGCACTGTTTTTATTCAGTTCTACAGTAGGTACATTTTCACAACAACCAAAAAATGACATTCAACACCCTACATTACAGTAGTGTATTTACTGTACAGTTAATTTAGTTAAAGCAAAAAAAAATAAAAATACACTACTGGAAACAGAAAAACACAATTGTGCGTAAAGTGGGCTTAATGGATCCTGCCGTCTGTTGGGGTCTGGCCACAGGATCTCATCAACATCGCAAGCAATGTCTTCTCTCGCTAAGCATCGGGGAAAATATCCCCTTGTGTGCAAATCCATCCATGGATTGACCTTACCTCAATGTCTCCGCAGGCCTGTTCCATTGCCTGCAGAAGAGGCATGCGGGCATGTGGTTGGCGGTCATATACGTGCCATCTCCGAGCGGGAAAAAAACTCTTCAATAGGGTTGAGAAATGGCGAGTAAGGGGGCAAATACACAACCTCAAATTGGTCATGGTTGGTGAACCAGTTCCGGCAGCCGATGGAAACTAACATTATCCCAGACAACAAACCTGGGCTGCTCTGGTCTGTCCTGTACAACTACATCATGAAGTGCATCTAGAAATGCGAGTACAGTATGTCTTGCCCATTATAGGGACCCAGTTTGGAATGATGATGCAGTAGCCCTTGAAAGCTTATGGCGGCACACAATGTGATATTTCCCCCGCGTTGCCCCGGGACATGCACAATCGCCCTGTGGCCAATTATATTACGTCCCCGTCATCTATTTCTGCTAAGGTTGAATCCAGTCTCATCAATGTAAATATATTCATGAGGCTGAGCAGCTCCATCCATGTCCAAGATTCTCTACAACAAAAAATACATATTGTGGATGGCAGTACTCAAAACACAACTACACTACTACACATACAGAACCACTTCACCACAAAGGTACCTGTGTAGCTTTCTGAACATATCTATGTGGTACTGATCCAATGGTACATATTCAGCTGTTACTGGATTGCACCCATTCTGTTTTGTACAGTAAATGTAAAGGACTGTAACACTTACCTGTACATATTCATGTCGAAGTCCTTTGACCCTGACACTGTTCCTCTCAAATGGGACCCTGTACAATTGCTTCATGGTCATGTTGTGCTTTACCAAGATGCGTCTGATAGTTGTAATGCTTACTCGATTTATGTTGTTGAATACTTCCCTATCTTCAAGTATGTGTCGCCGTAACTGGTGGAGACAGATAGCATTATTTGCTCGGACTAGGTTCACAATGGCAAGTTTCTGCTGTTGGGTGAACAGGCGTTGGCGTCCTCCCCCAGTAGGTCTTCTAGCCATTCTGTAGAAAAATGCAACGATAAATTATTGGTTTGCTTCTTTTTCACAGTACTGTAGATACTGTACTTTGCCGTCAATACCATACACAGTTATCACAGTATGTTTCACAAAACTACCACTTTTGTTCGAAAAGGAGCATTAGCCGCCCTGCAATACAGTACATGTGATATGGCAATGTGATATGGTACAGTACTGTAAATACTCTAGATACAGTCTGAGTAGAGTTGAAGACATACCTGTTTTCCAGTCGGAATGTCCTTATTATGGAAGCAACTGTGAAACGGCTTAGATTAGGGTGGACTCTCTGCCCAGCTTCCCTCATAGTCAGGCCATGGTTTATGACATGGTCCACCAAAGTTGCTCTTATGTCATCAGAAATAATAGTCCTTGCATGGCCTCTTCAACCACGTCCTCCTCTCTCTCTCTCTCTCTCTCTCTCTCTCTCTCTCTCTCTCTCTCTCTCTTTCTTTCTTTGTCTTTGTCTTCCTCTAGCTCTAGCTCTAGCTCTAGCTCTAGCTCTCCCTGCCTCCATGCTTGCAAAGTTCTCAAAATGGCTTAAAGTGAGGCCTTTTTGTAGCTGGCTGATTGGTGTTCAGTTTTGTAAGTAAGTGTTGTCAGGTGTGTGCCTAAGTGTTTTCAATTACCCAGTGTGTTTTGTATTTTGAATAGATGTGTTTTCCCAATGGTACACTGAAATGTCAATTTTGACCGAAGTGTCTTATGTATGAAATAGTGTGTAGTGTGCAGGAGCAAGTGTGTTGCAGAAAGGAGCAAGTGTTTTGCAGAATTGCAACTAAAGTGCAAAGCAGCGCTTTTGTTTAAGGTATGGTTAGACTTTGTTTAAGATATAGTAACAACAACTTCAAGTTATGTTACTTTGGTTTAAGCATGTGTCTATAGTGTTCAAGCAATGGGTAAAAACTGTAAGAAACATGTGCAAATGAAAAAACAAATGAACAACGAAACACGATTAAGCAGCGTCATGTCGTCTCAGTGGATCTGGCCACAGCACCTCATCCACTTTACATGCGACATCTTCCCTTGCTAGACTGCGAGCAAAGAAGCGTGGGGAGTGTCTTATCCATCCCTGGATAGCTCCTATGGCAATTTCCTCACATTCCTCCTCCATTGCTTGTAGAAGCCCCTCACGCACATGGGGTTGATGATCATAGACTGGGATTTTGTTTAAGGTTTAGCAAAAAAGAGCGGATGAGTTTTGCAAATTGTGTCTAAGTACCCGAACAGTGTTTGAGGTTTAGTCAAAAGAGTGTTTGATTCAAAAAATGAGTTCAGGCCACAGAGAATTTGGTTCAGGGAATGAATTTTAGTTTTTTGGCAACTGAGAACAACTGTGTTCTCTAAAGACAGAATTGTGTATTTCAGTAAATCCCTATCATAAACATTAGTGATGTAACGATACTGAAAACTCACAGTATGATAATATCGCGATAAAAGGTTCACGATACGATAATTATCACAATATTAAATAAAAAAATACTTTTGATAACTAATGATCAACATGTTTATATCAAATTAGTTCTTCCTTTTCACATAAAGTGCTTCTGCTTTTCTTCATTAGTGAAATATCCAGCTATGACTTTAAGCCTTTGCCAGAACTTAGCAGTAATTGTCCTTTGCAATAAATGACTGAACAATGCATGTAATTATAAAACAAAAACAAGCAGTCAGTACTTTTATAAAATATTAATTATTACTGCAGCATCTGAATCTTTTACAGTTTTTCTCAGTCGCTTTCATGCAATTTCCTCATCAGAAACACCATTCTCACCACTCTTAATGCAGTTCTCAAAACAGTTCATGCATTTCTCCCAACACTGAATCACCCGTGCAGAAGCTACTAAAACAATCAAAACCTTGTGCACGTGTGTCAGAGCATACAACATCAGTCAATCACTTCAACACTGTGACAAATGAATAAAACACTTTCACCAGTGCATCAAGACTTAATCAGCAAATGCTTTAATCTTTTCAGTAAACCTGTACTCAAATCTAACGGAGAGAAAAAAGAAACACAACACAGAATAAAATGTAACGCAAAACATTTGTAAATATACAGATAAATACTATAATACTGAGAAAGCATGGCTAAACCTGCACCAAATTACATACCCCTTGCTTTAGAGCAGGGGGAACACAGATGTGCTGTGAAGTCCCTCATGGGGCATCCAGTCGCTCTTCCCTGTTAGGCCACATCATTGCATCTACGTCACACCTGATATTTTCTCTTCTGAGACAAAGCGGGAAAAACCTTTTGGCATGCCACACCCAGGCCCGACGTGTGATGTCCCCACAGCCAGCATCCATTGCCTCCAATAATGACATTTGATCATGGGGCCTGCAGTCATACACCTTCCACCTCCAAGCAGAGAAGAATTCCTCGATGGGGTTGAGGAATGGTGAATAAGGCGGCAGGAACACCATCATCATTCGTTGGTGGGTTTCAAACCATTCCCTCACATGGTTTAAATGGTGAAAACGTACATTGTCCCAAATCACAACAAAACATTTCTTCCATCTTCCATTTCCTTTAGTTAAAAAAATCTTCTTACACCACATAAACTGTAAAATCAAGTTTAGCAAGTTTTCTTTTTACTGTATTCTAAATCCTATGGCAGCGTATTCTAAATCCTATGGCAGCGTATTCTAAATCCTATGGTAGTGTATTCTAAATCCTATGGCAGCGTATTCTAAATCCTATAGTAGTGTATTCTAAATCCAGTGGTAGCGTATTCTAAATCCTATGGCAGCGTATTCTAAATCCTATGGCAGTATATTTTAAATCCTATGGCAGCACTCGCTGCAGCCAACCTCAACCGCTTCTGCAAATGAACAACCCTTGCTCCCCACGTTACTTCGTGACATCACATCACAATTATTTCATATCGCGATATTTATCGTTACATCCCTAATAAACATACATGGTACTGTAAAAGGTTCTGTGTGTGTAGTGCATTTTGGTTGAAGACAGTAAACTCACTTGTCATCTTTCTATAGTGTTTACACCTGATTGGTGAGTTACTATAAGCACCTACTTGTCTTCACACTTAATGGTCATGTCTAATCAGTTGGTTAATGAGTGTGGTATTTTGGAGGGTTGTGCATTGAAATGGCAAAGAAATGACATCATGTTAGATTTATGTGTCTAATGTAGAGAAGTGTGTGTAGTGTTTTGCAAAATATTGTGTGTAGTGTTTTGCAAAAAGTCTGAGGCTGAGAATGTGTTTATAGTTGTGCAGATCTGGGCTGAGGTTTTGCTGCTTGGTTTTGCTTGTGTGTTAATTTAAATTTTTGTGTATGAGCAATTACAAAAAAAAACTGTAATATGCCATGAGAGAAACAAAAAGAATGTCAATATTGTGCCGATATATTGCATGTTGAAGTATCATGGTTGCCTAAAATATAAAATTCCTGCTTGGTCACAGCTGCAAACATAAAATACGTAAATTACCTGTTCAATGTGATTTTCAAGGTAAATTCCTGTTTCCAGTAAAATTTTGAGGCTCCAATTGTAGTTTGGTTGCTGATCCCTGACCTAATCGGAGTGCAGAAATACAATGAACATGACTCACATGTGAGGTGGACAAAAACAAAGCCCTGGGGCACAAATGACCTAAATGCCCAATGTTGTTGAGGCTGGAGAGCACACAAGGAGCAGAATAAGACAACACTGGCCAATCTGGGCAATACAACAGACACTGACACCAGTAGAATTCCAAGACAGGGACTAGACTAAGCACACTAGGGAGGCCCAATAACTTGCTCGTATACCGGGGAGAGCAGGCAACTTAGGGAGATGGAGGACAGAGCGGGGCAAGTGCCAGCTTACTAATTTCAAAAATGGAGGACTACAGGGGAAGGTTAATTATCTTTTCACTATGACGCTTCTGGGGATATGTGGCCCTGTTTTGTTGTGCAGAGCTCTCTGTACTGGTTAAGATAATCTTTGTGCTATGTTGCTTTTGGGAAGCACTTCTGTTTTTCCAGCCATCCATCCATCCATTATCTATACCGCTGTATCCATCTGGGTCACGGGGAAGCTGGAGCCAATCCCAGTATCATCGGGCGAGAGGCGGGGTCCACCCTGGGCAGGTCGCCAGTCCACCACAGGGCCCACTTCTGTTTTTTTAGCACAAAAATGTTGTTCTGTTTGCAGGCTATTATAACAATGGTCAAGACCGTGGGGTAGCTAACTAGCTAGTTAAGTCAAAAGTAATATTAGCTTTAGAGATGCAAGACATTTACTGTAAGTATTGGCCAATATTCATTAAAAATCAAGAGTTCGGCATTAGTATAATGTGTCGGTCTTGGCCGATATCAGTATTTATAATTAACCGCACCAGAGCTAGAGACAACTACTAAAATGATGTAGATGATTACACTGAATGATAAGCCATTTTCCATAGTGGAGGATAAGAGATTTCATCACCACATTCACTGCTTATAAGAAGTGTCCAAGTAATAGCCTGCAACACGTTTATAATTTATTATTAAATCTGGTTCGCAGATCAATTAAACAAAAAGCATGTAACATCATTCTGCTAATCCGCACTGGCAGACTCGGCAGGTTTCACTGCCGTTTAACCCCCAATCAGGTACTGCTTACTTTAATGTTTGTCTTTTTTCTGGACAGTTCAGTTGAGGTGTTCTGATTAATGAGTGGCAGCTACAGTATGTTTCTGCTACATCTGTATCTCTGTTTTGATTGCAGGATTAAAATAAGGTTGTTCTGAACAGGGCTCCAATATCTGTTTAGTCTGAGCAGCAAGCTTTACAAGAGAGTGCTTTTTTGTCATTATACTTCAAATATTAAGTACAATGATATTGTGTTGGCATCTGTTCGCGTGCAGCAATTGAACAATGGCAATAGAAATGAACAATTAAAACACAAATTTAAGATAGTTTGACAGGTAATTCCAGTAAAGTGCAGACAATGGAGGGAGCCGCGTATGTGCCGTTACCGTATACAGAGTGTTATTATACAGAAGGTAATAAAAAATGAAATGTTAATATACAGTCTTTAAGGTGGTTGTGTAAAGTGCCTTTATGTGTGGTGAATGAGGAGGTAGTGTGTGGCGAAAATAACATTCCTGGGGGGACAGGAAGAGTGCTTGGTTTGGGGAGGGAAGGTGAGAGCCACAGCTCTAGGGAAAAAGCAGTTTCTCAATTTATTAGTCTGTGATCTTATTGCTTTCAGGACAAACAGGTGATGACCAGGGTGGGTTGTGTCTCTGATTATGCCGCTAGCCTTCTTCTTCTGTCAGCTAGTGTAAACAGTGTCCAGGTTTGGGAGGATAGCCCCATTAATTTGCTGGGCAGCCTTCACCACGCAGTGTAGGTCCTGTCACTCTGCAGCTGTGCAGCTG
Organism: Paramormyrops kingsleyae; assembly: GCF_048594095.1. NCBI lineage: Eukaryota > Metazoa > Chordata > Actinopteri > Osteoglossiformes > Mormyridae > Paramormyrops > Paramormyrops kingsleyae. The sequence continues at coordinate 3,445,585 of NC_132806.1, read as the reverse complement.
ACAAACCTGGCAGTCAAGCCACATGAGAGGATACTTACAATGGTGCTGGTATAGAAGCTGATCAGAAACTGCTGAGGTACGTGGGCTGGTCTCAGGCTACATCCACACTGCTATGATTTTCTTCGAAAAAAGAGTCTTCAAACAAAAATTATTTTCATCCATACAGTTGTTTTCACATTGTTTACTGAAGTACAGAAAATCCCTAAAATACGAACCAGTTCTGCTCCAAGACTGGATTCTCAAGTCCAAAAGTTCACAAGCCCAACTAAGTCAGGTCTTCATCCAGCTGATGGTGCCCAAGCCCACAAAACTTAACTCCCATCGAAAATGCTTTTAAAAGTTAATCTTTGTATTTGCTATACAGTTGTGGTGCATTTTAACAAGAAACAACAGAGAAATAATTTTTTATTTCCATTGTTTTCTGTCATCTGATCTCGCTGTTTACCATTATTGAGCTACCCTACAATACCACTGCAGACCTAGCCTACCTCTCTCTCTTCACCTCATATTAAAAACATTTACATAAGAAAATGTTTTTTTAAAGTCAATATTTTATTTTTTGTTATTGATTTAGAGTGCATTTTAACAACCAACAACTGAGAGTACTTTTTTCCATTGTTCCTGTCAGTTGATTTTGCTTACCACTATATAGCAAGTGAGCCTACATACATGTATGCTATTTGTACTGTACAGAACAAAATCATTTTAGAAATTGATTGGGCTTGCATTTTTTAATGATTTCAGGTGCAACTGAGTTCTTTTCCCCCTCATTTTCAGAAAGCTTAAAGAATTAAAGAATTGATTGTTTTCAGTCAGATTAAAGAAAAAAAAATTGTAAATCCTAATTTAAGAAAAGATTTTTAATGTTACCTTGTACTACTAACACCTGATGTTTGGGTTCCTTGCTAAAACCGACTTTTTCTACACTTTTAAACAAGCGATCCAAACGAAAAATTTCTCACTTTTTCTCAGTGCACACGCGTCCAAATCCTGCCTTGTCTACTTCTGAACGAACCGAAGATAATTCAGTCAGTGGGTTATCTGAGGTACAGCCATCGGCGTCCGGAAATGTACAGTTATTCAAGGATGACAACTCCGTCCTGTTAACAATGTCTGGAAGACAGTTTATAGCGGCTTGGTTACAGGAGTTTGCTTGGTTACGGTATGACAAGGGAAAGATGTGCTGCAGCTTTTGTGCACAAGCTGGACAAGAAATTGCTGTTAAAACAGAATTCATTTGTGGTACGAGCCATTTTAAAAAGGAAACTGTGAAAAAGAATAGTGAGAGTAAGAAACACAGGAATGCCAGAGACTGTGATCGCTAGGTCTGCTTCTCGTGACACCCCCACAGCAAAGGCAGTGCAACGTGCTTGTGAGAAAGTGACAGAAAATGAGATAAAAGAATAAAAAATTTTATTCAATGCAGCATATATGATTTCACTGGAAGAAATACCATTAGCAAAGTTTAAATCTCAAATTCTGCTGGTGAAGAAGAATGGCATGGATGTGTCAAAGACATATGATAATGATACAGCATGTGCAGAGTTTGTAGGTTGCATTGCAGATGAATTAAATAGTAATGTGCTGAAAGAAGCTTTAAAGGTAAACTACGTCTCTGTTATAACTGATTGTGCAAGAGATGTCTCAGGGAAAGACAATGTATCACATACTGTAGGTATGTATCTGATGAAACACCTAAGACTCATCTAGTAGGTTTGGCTGAGATTAATTATAGTCATGCAGAAGGGATTCAAAACACCATTAAATCTGCTTCAGAATGTTGTCCCAACCAACCCAAATTGGTGGGTACATAAAATGAGTGCTTTTGGAGCAGATGGTGCAAGTGTGAACATGGGTGCAACAGGGGGAATAGGGGCACTTTTCAGAAAAGAGATAGGTGAACATGCTCTGTCTTTCCACTATCTACCCCATCGGCTGGAACTGGCAATGCTAAACACACAAAGGTCAATGGCAATGATTGAAAAAGTTTATGACCTTCTACAAATAGTGTGGAAAACATATCATTTCAGTGCCAAAAGCAAGCGGGAGCTGAAGGCTATAGGGGCAGAGTCTGGATGCACAGTACGAAACCCATCAGCAGAAAAACTCAGCGCTGGTTGCCACACATTTATCAGACACTCTCAGTTTTTCTCCATTCAATCTATGCAACATGTTAGGGGCATTACACTGCTGTGCATCATCATATGGAACAACTTGCAGCCATGTGCAAAAACACAGACATAAAGGGAAGAGCCAAACACATTGTTCGGCAAATGGAAAGCCTGTATTTCGTTGGCTTTTGTTACTTTTTATATGACCATTTTTCAAAGCTGAACCTTACACTTCAAAAAAATTCTCTTTTACTTCTGCAATTTCGGCTGTGTGGTAACAACTAAAGGACTGAAGGAAAATGCTTTGAGAGAAGGGAAGCTGCAGGAATTCTTACAGCACATAGGTTCTCAGTCTGAAGGTTCAGTGCAACAGGAAGGGCAATCAACAAGCAGGAGTGAGAGGGCTGCAAGTAGCCCCACAGTCATAACCTTCCAAAATGTTAAATTGAAAGGCCCCCAAAATCAGGCCACATTCAGAAATGATCTAAAGGCCGCAATTGAAAAAACAGCTGACATTACTGTTAAAGAATTGCAGATTAGGTTTGCAAACATGATGTCAAGTGTTACACAGCACAGACATTCAAAGGGATCAGTTATTTTCAGTGTTTTGTCATGATGCATGGCCAGAGGACATTGATAGCTATGGCAAGTGTGAGATAGACACACTTGTTAAATGGTACAGGGAGCTCTTATCAAACAGTGGCTGTGATGTCACAGCTGTGCAGAAGGAATGGCTAATGTTGAAAATATTAGTGAAGGGTCAGTTTATGGATAAGACTTACGGTGACCTATGGACAGTGATGCTGAGCAAGGAGCCGTTCTGTACAGATTTTAAAAATTTGCTTCACTTAGTCGAAATACTGCTGGTGCTTCCAATATCTGCAGCTCAGTGCGAGTGAGGATTTTCAGCACAAAACAGAATAAAATCAAAAGTGCGCAACTGCTTAAGTGAAGAAACACTGGTAAGGATCAGTACAGAGGGCCCTACACTTGAACTTTTTGACCCAGAGCCCAGTGTAAAGCGCTGGGTGTCAGCCAGCAAAAAAAAGCACAGACTAAAGTATACTGGCTGGCCTAATGATGCTGACATTGTAATGGTTAGTGACAGTGAACTTGTAGAGTAATTAATTGCTTTATATTTGTACACTCATTGCGAAATGATTATTTCTGGTGTGAAATGATTGTTTATAGTGTTTGCCATGGGCGTCGCCACCATTAAATCTGAGGGGGACGTGTCCCGCTCACATTTCATAATTATTCGTTTGGACCCCCCCTACATTTAACATAAAATATTAGTTTTATGCAGGGACGGATTATGGGTTGTGTGGGCCCCTGGGCAAAACGTTCGCGAGGGCCCCCGAGGGTGGGGGCACCACCAGCATCACCACCACAACCACCACAATTCAAGGGCCCTTGGCAGCCAAACGCCCTCCCTCCATGTTTCCATCAGAGGCCCTATAGGGTCAGGGGCCCTTGTAGGCAGAGGATCAAAGAATGTAGGCCCTCTAAAATAGTCAAACGAAAATACATTGTTGATAAGTGTTGCAAATTGTTTTGGGCTAGGGGCCCCATGGGCCCCCTGCACCCCAAGGGCCCCTGGGCAGCGGCCCCGCTGGCCCGGTCCGTAATCCGTCCCTGGTTTTATGCCAGTGTCCCCCCCCCCACATTCAAAATGCTTCTGACACCCTGGTGTTTGTTATTATGTTAATTCTTGCGTTATTATGTGTAAGACATTTTCAGTGTTTGTACTTGTAGTGTTCCTTACTCATGTTGTGTATAAGACTCTGGACTTGAAGTATTGCTTATTAGTAAACATTTGTACTGTTCACATTTATGTGTCATTTATTCTTCTGTTATTATCTATAAGACCTTGTAGAAGACACTAGTAGGCAGGTCAAATAGCTCAGATAGGAGAAGGCAGTGTGAGGTAGACTGAAGAAACAAATAAACAATTCAAGTAAATATTATTTACTGTCGGACCCTGCACTGTGACCCCCAAGCTTGCTCTCACCTATATGTGTGTATCATGGATAGCAAGATGGGGTAGGCAAAAAGAGAATTTACCCACAGGTTAATAAAGCATCACTATTCTATTATTACTCTATGTTTCTATCTCCATATTTGAGCAAAGAGAAGCATCCAATGCATGTGCAATCTATTCGCACTGTGAATGGCAAATGAAGGATCATTTAATTTCATTTACTGATTGTATTTTAAAGCTTATAATAATATATCTCATTAATAAAACCATGATTAATATAATTCTCTGTAGTTTAACCTGCTGGGTTTCACACTATTATATGATAAACCTATTGTAAGATATAAAGAAGTGAGCATATGCGGATTGGCTTATGGAAGTCCCAGAGTTTGTAAACTGTTATTCAGTACTGTTGGAAATTGATCCTGTAGTGGTACTTGAAGGTATCACTATATAAGAGTGCATGTTTGTGTGTGTAAGGGGTGTCAGATGGCTCTATATTATCATTTATACCAATATTTTAGAATTCTAATATCACATATTTAAATAAAAATCCCCAGCCTTAGTTTAGAGTTCATAAAATACCTTGATGCAACATACATAAATCACACAACATTCACACAATATGAGACATGGCATGAGACAATTTCAAAACATTTCCAATTACCAAAGAAACTTAGTCTAAGGTGTTAAGAAGAGAGGAAAGAGAAATCTGCCATAAACTAATGTAAAAAGGAGACTAGATATCCTCAGAGGATGAAATATTGTTCTTTAAGGATACTGTACGTTTTTCCAGGTTAGAGTAATCTAACTTTCTGTCTTTGCAGTTGAGTAATGTGTTTTTAATGTGGAATGTAATGAGGAAATGCTGAAAAACACAATTTCAAAACATTTCCAATTACCAAAGAAACTTAGTCTAAGGTGTTAAGAAGAGAGGAAAGAGAAATCTGCCATAAACTAATGTAAAAAAGAGACTAGATATCCTCAGAGGATGAAATATTGTTCTTTAAGGATACTGTAAGTTTTTCCAGGTTAGAGTAATCTAACTTTCTGTCTTTGCAGTTGAGTAATGTGGTTTTAATGTGGAATGTAATGAGGAAATGCTGAAAAACACAGGACTGCCGAAACTAAGGATCTTTAATAGCCTGCTCATGACTTCTGACCAAAACACTTTGTGGGCATCACAAAGAATTAATCAACTATTGAAGATAGAATGTGTATTATTTTGGGTAAATCCCATACCTTAGAGCAGAGGTATTCAGTCTCTGGGGTGCAAAGGAATGACAGGGACACAGGTGAGCTAGGGGCAGTTCTATTTCAAAATATTTCGTAAATATAAAAAAAAATGTGAACACATTATACGCCTGTACACATTATATGAGGCTAATAAACTAAAATAATTAAAATGTGTAAAACAAACACCATATAATGAATATGTCTATGAAATCACAGGAGTGCCATAAAATAATAAATCCATAAATGAATAAGAAAATAAGTGTTGAATAAAAAAAGTAAAAATAAATACAAAAAAGAATATGAAAATAAATGTTTTTTTATTGCTTTTTCCCTGTTGCTCCCTAATATCCCTATATTTATATACAGCTAATTTTAGATTTATAACATAGATAATATAATATAGATCTGCCATAAGATTTCTTGTATGAGAGTCTGAAAGTGAGAGTTGGCAAAGCTAACATAATTGACACAGATAATTGAATCGCAAATCCACATTTTGTAGCTTGGATTCCAGTTGTTGCTGTGGATTGCAACAATCTATTTCCTTATTTTCATTATTTTTCAGTAAAAAGAGTCTGTAATGTCTGGAAAAAGATAGCTCTGATTTCTTGTTAAAGGAAATGAAAACGAAAGGAGATTTACACCATTTAAAAGGACCATACAGTTTTAGCCTTTCTTCGATGAAGTATATAGAAATGTCCTCATATCATTTAATTGAAAGTGGGCTTGCAGCAAAAGGTAATACATGAAAATATAATAATATATGGTTCTCAAGATCAGGATTAAGAAATCCTCTGCTTGATCTTTAGGAGTCATATAAGATACTTCTGCATCAGGCTTCTGTCCTAGCTGGTTCTGGTCCAGCACAGCATAGATTCAACATTTTGGCAAAACAAGTTAGCGTGATGATAGACATTTTTTTATATTTTTTTACAACAAGCCAGTTATTCATGTAGACATACTTGACTGTGCTATGCTTGGCATGCAGTACAGGTATCATACAAGTGAGAACAAAGATGGCCCAGACATTCACTGTATTGCTCTGTTTTGCATGATCTGATCCTTTGGTCAAACCTGGAATTGACCTTTTGGAAGTTTGATTACTGCCTGAATTTGTGAACCAGGTTCCTTTAATCTCCCTTCTTCTTTTCTCCCTCCCTGCACAATCTCATTTTCCTGCACCTCACTCTCCCCTAATCAATAACTGAGTGGTTTCCACCAGCCCCAGTCGTTAATTTTTAATGACAGTGTAGAAAGCTTGAGTGTTAGTGTGAGTATTTGATGGTTCTTTTGGTTGGGGACGTGTCTGCACAGCTTGGCATGTATGTGATGAGTTGCTATGCAATGTCAGGAGTGACAATTTTATAATAATCTATAATAATTTATCTTAACTGTGGATCTCGTGCCATTTGTGAGGGTTTCCTGTTAATCTCCAAGCCATATTAACATTCCTCATTAATATCCTTTAGCTTTTATTTAAATTAATCCTTCAGGACAAGCTCCTATAGAAGGAGAAAAATAAGTTACTGCCTTTGATAGGGAATGGATGAATTCATAAATTGAACAGTTTATCCAGTCTTGTCCTATTTACAGGAGATCACTGAGTGATCGGGTGAATATATACTGCAAACTTTTATTCAGTTCATAACTGTGGCATGTCTTCCTCTTAAAGAAGTCATCTTCAATCAAGTTGTGAGAGCGGGGATGTCCACAAGGCATCTTGGGGATGTTCAGCAATACATGTATAGACTGTCACCCATGGCCTCAACACCATCTAAAATACTTTCACTGTCTGATGACCATTTGGCGTGTTTTGTCCCTGACTCCAGTGTCCAGGGTTTTCATTTACTCTCTCATTTCAAGCTGCAGTTTAAGAAACAGATGGAAGCATTTCTTGGAGGAAATGAGGAAGAAGGGTGTAGAAAATGGCAAATCACAAACAAACAAAACCACTGAAATATGCAGCAGAAATACGTAACTAAACAGAGGGAGTAGGTACCATTTCCAAGTATCAGGCAATAGTGGCTTCTAGTCTAAGCTGCAAACAGTTTCCTCTATATTAATGGCAGTCAGACAAAGCTGACTGGTCACTGCCGGGGGTGCTGTCGCATAAAGGTAAACTGGCATGTGCTGTATAATGCTTGGGGAGTCCATTGATCTCCAATGACTATACTAGCCATTAACTGGGAGTAATTACCCCACGTAATTATCCCACGTAAAATAGGAAAAAGTAGTAAGTAAACTAAGAGAGGTAAATCGAATGCTAAAGTATGTATAGGAACAGTGAAACACTAAACATTGGAAAACCCACTACCACAATATGTACTATACTGTACATGTAGAGTATAGGGTTTTTCAAAGTCTCAGACCAGGACACTTGTGTGTCTTGAGTCTTTTTCATATCAGTCAATATTGATTATTACAATATAAGGCATTATTTCTGTACTTCAAGGTTCCATTTTTGCTTAAATTCTCTTAGGATTTCTATTAGAAGATTCTGAACATGAAAAAGGCACAAATTGAAACGACTGAAAACAGAAATCCAATTAATTTTAATTAATAATTACCTTATTCCATGTAAGCATCTTTGAGAACTTGAAAAGCACTATATAAATAAAATGTATTATTATGATTATTATTATTATTAATAAATCATAGGGTTTTAAATTTCTGGTAGAGATGTCTCTTGTCCAGTAATGAAAAATAAAATGTTGTGTCCAATTTGTAACTTATATGGGACACATTGTATATCCTATTGTAAATGTAAATGCTAATTTCTGGTGTTTGTGACTGTAAGCGCTTGCATTTTGTATGAATGGCAGTTCTTCAAGTAGTGAAATAAGTCTGCTGTATTTCCAGCAATGGCGAGCACCCCCGCAAATCCTTCAACGCCAGGTGCAGCCGAATAATAAAGAAATAAAGAATCCTACTTCGCGGAAATTCATTTAATGCGGTAGAGTCTGGAATGGATTGACCGCGATAAACGAGGGATGACTGTATGTGTTAAAAGCAAGCTGATGCATTTTGAACAGCTTGGAGACTGGAGACAGAAGGTTTATTTCCTCCCATAAACAAAGCATTACAGTAGTGCAAATAAGATGAGATGAAAGCATGAATACGCATTTAATGCTCAGCTGTAGATACTATTGTGTGGATCTTACAGATTTGTCTTAAATGAAGAAATGAAGATTGTGTAAGGAAGCCCATTCCCGCCACCGTGGAAAAAAATAAAAAATATATATATAATTTAAGTCGAAATTTCGAGATATCTCAAAATAACGAGATAACTAAGTATAGTTATCTCATTATTTTGAGATATTAAGATGAAATTTTGAGATAGTTATCTCACTATTTCAAGATATTAAGTCGCTATATCTCGAAATTTTGACTTTGTTATCTCAAAATTTCTACTTAGCTATAGACTGAGATTGACAGGTGGATCGTTGCAGCATCAGTAGTGATGCGGCTGCTGCATCGGTCTGTCATGGTGAAGAAGGAGCTGAGCCAAAAGACAAAGCTCTTGATTTACCGGTCGATCTACGTTCCTACCCTCACCTATGGTCATGAGCTGTGGGTAGTGACCGAAAAGACGAGATCACGAATACAAGTGGCTGAAGTGGGTTTCCTCTATAGGGTGGCTGGGCTCTCCCTTAGAGATAGGATGAGAAGCTCAGTCATTCGGGAGGGACTCATAGGAGGCCCCAGGGAAGACCCAGGACACGCTGAAGAGACTATAAATAAACAGACTATAAATAAACAGATGTTACCCAACCACTGAAGATTTGGACACAGCTTTATTCAGTAATTCATTCTATCACCAAGTACTCAGAACAATTTACAGTTATAGGATTTAGCAGACACTCTTATCCAGAGCGACGTACAACAGTGCTTGGTATACCACAACTACACATCAAACTGTTACGCAGTTACTGTTACGCAGTTACTGTTAAATCAGTATTCCAAATCAGTCTTTTCCTGGGAAAGCTGCTTAATGCACGCGCATGTGACTGCGAGTTTCTCATTATTTTCTAGAAATTTTGAGATAACTAAGTTGAAACTTTGAGATCGTTATCTTGTTATTTCAAGATATTAAGTCAAGATTTTGACTTAAATTATATATTTTTTCCCACGGTGGTGGAAACGGACTTCCATAAAATATGAGCATCAAAAGATAAAGACTGATCTAAAACCACACTAGGCTGAGCCATCAAAGAGTTAGGGGGTAGCGTGTGGCTCAGTGGGCTAAGCCTTTGTGCTAATCAGATGATCACAGATTCAAACCCAGCCTCAGCACATCTGGGGGTCCTTGACCCAGACCCTTAACCCCCCGCTCCCTGGGGACTGCTATGGGTGGCCGCCCTTCACGGACAACATACTCTACAAAAAACTACATGGGAGGAGCTTGTTAATGATCTCAATGGAGCAGGGACCACAGTCACCAAGAAAACCCATTATGCTGTTATGGTTTGAAATCCTGCAGTGTTCGCAAAGTACCCCTGTTCAAGGGGGCCCATGTTCAGGCCCTTCTGAAGTATGCCAGTGAACACATAAATATTTCCAATGAGGCTTGAAAGAATGTGATGTGGTCAGATAAGACCAAAATTGGGCTGTTTGGCATCAACTCTACTCGCTGTGTTTGGAGGGAAAAGACTGCTGACTGTATCCCCAGGAACACCATCCCTACTGTCAAACACAGAGGTGTTTATTCATTATGCTTTGGGGGTGTTTTTCGGCCAAGGGTACGGGATGGCTACACTGCATCAAAGGAAAGATGGACATGGCCATGTACTGTAAAATCTTGGATGGGAACCTCCTTTCTTCAGCCAGGGCACTGACAATGCATTGCAGATGGGTCTTCTAGCAAGACAACGAACCGAAGCATACGGCCAAAGCAACAAAGGAGTGGTTGACGAAGAAGCACATTAAGGTCATGGAGTACCCTAGTCAATCTCCCACAAAAGAACGATGGAGGGAACTCAAGCTTTGTGAATCCAAGTGACAGCCTAAAAACTTTAACGAATTGGTGGAGGTCTGCAAAGAGAAGTGGATGAAGATTTCTGCTGACCTGCATGAAAACCTGCTGATCAACTACATGAAACGTTAGACAGCTGTGCTTGCAAACAATGGTTATTCCACCAAGTACTAAAGCATGTGTACTAATGGATCAAATCCTTATCAAATTGGTTTGTAACTGTTACATAATGATTATTTTCTTGCTTGTTTTGTTAATAATCTATCTTTTGCTGTTGAAATAAACCTACTGGTGAAATTACAAACTTCTCATTTCTTTATTAATGGGTCAACTTAAGAATTCAGCAGTGGGTCAATAATTTTTTCCCTCACTGTATTTGATAAATAAGATGAAAACCAATTTAATGCAGAACCAGATATCCTAACCAAATTCTGTAACCTATTAATTAAAATTTTGTGATCGACTGTGTCAAAAGCCACAGTAACTTCAAGAAGTCCCAACACTAAAGTCACCATTATCTGAATCCATTAAATATCATTGAAAACTTTAAGAAGGCCTGTTTCAGTAGAATGTTATTTATGAAAACCTGACTGAAAGGAATCAAGGAATTCAAATTTCTCTAAATAGATTGTGAGCTGCCATTCGATTACCTTTTCCAAGATTTCACTAATAAAAGGTAATTTAGAAACTGGTCTAAAGCTGTCAGGTAAAGAAGAGTCTAAACTAAGTTTCTTCAGTCGAGGGTATACCTGTTCAAAATATAAAGGGACACAACCTTGCAGCAAGGAACAGTTGATAATGAATACTAAGAATGGACCTACAGAATCAAAGGCTCCAAGCAGAACAGAAGTGGGAATAATTTCAGAAGGGAAAGAAGAAGGTTTCATCTTAGTTAATAAATCAGAAAGATCAGCAAGTGAAATTATAAGGAGGTAAAAGACTCGATATGCAGGGGTTATCAAGGGACAAAGCGAAAGGAGATGGAATAGTTGACCTCAAGTTCTTAACACTCTGGGGTCGAGTGCATCGTCTACGATGCAGCGTATTTTTCGCGTCTATTTCAATTCATATCTTACAGTTTATGCAGAATCATGAAAAAACGCTGACTAAATCCACAATCTATGTTCTTTTCAAAACGTCCATTGTCGGAAGTATTAAAGTTTTTTAAATTAAGTTAAACTGGCAAAAAAGTAAACCATGTCACCTTTTTTTGTTTTACCTGCATCGGGGGCATATAGTACCGGTATATGGTAATTTGATGAATATCGTAACAGTGAAACGCAATCCAGATACATCCTCATCAGCACCATAAAAGGGGGGGGGGACGTGGCCAGGTGACAATGGCTCATGCATACACATGAGAGCTCCTACATATTCAATGAAAGGAGCCAGAAATAGTAACATGAGTTAGGTTTTTCTTATTTATTTATCCAACTGAATGTTGCAACTATACCATTTAGTCATCTTCATGTAGCCAAGACTTTGGTGATCAGATATCTGGGAACAAAACAAACTGCCAGCATTGCTTACTGTGTACTTTTATAATGTTTATAATGCCCACCACCACATCCGGAAAGCGAAGGTGAGCTCAAAAAGAACAGTCCTCCGGGCACAAAAAGTTTCAAAAGATGCATTACCTCATTGTCACGCTACCATATAAACAAACAATCCATGCCTTCCCTACAGAAAAACTCATTTAAAATAAATGATTTGTGAGCGATGGAACCAGCATTAATCACCTTGATTAACGGCAGTGCAGAAAAAGGACCTTCACGAAAAGTTGCAGCCGGTGTTATGCCGAAAAAGGCATCCCTGCCTTAGAATGCATGCCGGTGTTCCGACGGATTGAGCTTTTAACCCTCTCCAGGCAGGCGTTGCTGATTTGCAACAGTTAAAAACTAATTACCTTATTACCCCAGATACATATTTTATGAGTTTTTTTTACTCAAAAGTACCACTGCAGGTCTTGGTTGTCCTTTAGCAACAAAAACTCAATTTGAGCCTGAAAGGGTTAAGGGTTTTTTGGGGGTCAGGGGTTTTTTAGGGGTTAGGGTTAGGGTTTTAGGGGTGTTTTGGGGGTTAGGGTTAGGGTTTTAGGGGGGTTTTGGGGGTTAGGGTTTTAGAGGTTTTTTGGGGGTTAGGGTTAGAGTTTTACGGGTTTTTTGGGGCTATTGATTAGCACTACGGTAGCCTTACTCGACAAAGTAGCTCAACTCGTTTCAGATCAGCGACCAATCGCTCATTTAGAGACAGGCATGCATTCTACGGCAGGGATGCCTTTTTCGGCATAACACCGGTACCAAGGAAAAACCCTAAGCAGGCTAGGATTTCTCCCTCGGTGGAAAGCAATATTATGTACTCTTATGGGTTATGGGATATCATTGAAGCCATAGGGGATGCAGGAACAACAGATCACAGGCAAACCAGTCTTGTAATGGTGCAAAATTTGTACCCAAACTGTACTGTGGATAGAGGGCACTAATCCACACCAATGCACTACCTCCAAAAATGACAAAGCATGACAAAGACACTACTGTAGCTTTTCGTGATGGCCAATTCGCGAACGAATCATTCTTTTTTTTTTTAGTGAACCGATTCGTAAGTCTGAACGAACTGATTTTTTAAATTATTTTAAAATTGATCTTTGGCTATACCAACATCCAAAAGCATCCTCCGCAATTTCGGATTTATTTTTCATGTTCCGTCTGCGCTTGTCATCACTTTTACGTTCATTCTTTTGTTCGTCACTTACATTCCTCACATTTGCGTTCATAGACTTCCTTCTGGTGCCGAGAACACCCGAATGGCTAAGTACCTGGTTGTCGTGAGACACGGTTGCTGTATAAGTGAAGATACGTGGCCTGTACTACGAAGCGGGGTTACTGGCTTATCGGGGTAACTTGTCGGATTTAAGGTACCAGTTTAAATGGACTTCATATTCGCTCACTTACATTTTGCCCCCCCCTGCATATCGAGTCTTACATTTTGCCCAGATTACCTTAAATCCGACAAGTTACCCCGATAAGCCAGTAACCCTGCTTCGTAGTCCGGAACGGAATAAGTTTGAGAACCGAGGTACCACTGTGTGTGTGTGTGTGTGCGTGTGTGTATATATATATTTTAATTCATTAAAATAATGCACTTATTGCATTTGCCATTTATACAACTGTTTGTACACGTTTGTTTGTGCTTATTGTATGTGACTGCTTACAGTATTATTACTGTGCTTTGTCTTCTCATGTCATTTCAAGGGTCCAATTACTCACACATGTCTTTTCCTGTATTAAAATAAAAGTGCAAATGTGTCCTATTTATCCAGCGAAATTGTTGCAAAGACTAGTCTGAATGCAATCAACAATGTAAAAACAAAGGGTCTTCACATCTGGGAATGGGGGGTTCTGCTAAGTAGCTCCTCATCTCTACTATAATATCAGCTGTAGGGTTCCTTGCATTTACTGCTTCTGCCACACTCTTGTCAAATTCTTCCCAGACTGTACCTTGCTGAAGGGGACCAGCGCTTTGAACAGCACAAGATGTATCCACTTGAATGCTGGACCTGACCCTTGTAGCTGCATTGATGCTTCTGGCTGCCTCATCTGCTGCAGCTTGATCATGAAAGGCCCCTTGCTTGAATCGGGGGGGCAAATAGAGTTGCTCACATATCTGTAACAACATGTGAGTTACAACTAAAACAACAACGGACAGTTGTTCCAGTGTAGCTTTAAGATCTTAAAGAAATAGTTTTTGTTTTCAGAATTTACATGTTGATATGTTTAGTATAAAATATACTAATAATGTCAAGACTAAATGAACCATGATTAAATAACACGTTAACAGGTATAGTAAAATGTTACTGCACTGATTTCTGTAGTGACCTCTTCAAAGGGCTTCAGAATTTCACAGGCATCTTTTAATATTTTCCATTCAATAAAAGACAGGGTTGGAAGGCTGGGATTGACCAGGGCAAGTGTTGCAAAAATCGTTGCAGCATGTAATAGGTGGCGTTCCACTTTGTTATGACATCCTGTTTTAATGTCAGTGTTGGAAGGTCCATCTGCTACTGTATTGCTCTCAGGCGCTCCTATGCACATACTCAACAGCACGTTTTACTTGTGTCACTACCTCTTGTAGGTGCTTTAGGCTCTCTTACGATTACAGTAGGTGTACAGTATGAGCAAAGCAGGGCAAGTGCTTCCATCCAGCCTTTTTAACTGCTGCCTTAATGTTGTTGGCATTATCAGAAACACAAGCCACAACTTTGTCTTTAATTCCACATTCATCTGAGATCCCTTGTAAAAGTACTGCTAAATTGTCTGATGTGTGTCTGTCCGTAAATGAAAAACAGTTTAATAAAGAGGATGAAAGCACAAAATTGTCATCTATGTAACGGCATGTTATAGCCATAAAACTGGTGGTTGTTGAAGTCCAGCAGTCTGTGGTGAGACACACAGCAGATGCACAGTTGTCATACATCCGTGGCAACATTGTTTTGGCAAGTGTTTTTCTGTTAGGCAAACTGTAAGTTGGATTAATGATCTTTGTGAAGGCTCTAATTCCCTTGTCCTCCACTATAGAAAATGGCTGAAAATCTAGAGCTATCATTTTCACCAACTCCTCATCCACTTTGTTCTGTCTGCGAGGGCCCATTAGTTGTGTCACATAACTGGGAATTGATAGTTGTTGATGCCTCTGGACACCGGTGTCTGCTCTAGAACTGGATGCATCAACAGGACCAGAATCACTGGTGGTTGCAGCTGAAGTGGCAACACCAGCTAAAGATGATTCCTCTGAACCTCTGGGTCTAACTACTGTGCTTAGTTTGCAGATGCCGTATAAAATTTGACATTGATCCACCTGAGCCCGATAATACAGTTTTGCAGATTTTACATTTTGCTTTCTGAAATCCAACATCCTCAAAGTTAATCCAAATATCGCTCCTCTTCCTAGAGGTCATCTTTCTGTCTAGCTGTGCTGCTTGGTGAGGGGTAATGTGTGAGAATGCGGTTGCAAGATCATCACCATTTGAAAGACAATTAACAAATGAAATGTTTATGAATGGCCTGTTAATAGTTTGTTGAAGGATATCGATGTCTGATTCAACGAATGGAAAAAACATGCGGACTATTGCATCGTCTAATCGTTGTTCTGTCTCACTGATGTTTGTGCTATGTCCTGAATAACACAGTAACTTGCGCGTAGCGTGACTCAGTTGCCAAACTGATCCCAAGAACCCTTGCACGTTTACAAAGGAAATACGGCTGCACTGATGAATGGGATGATACAAATGCAGTTACTTTTTAACTATCCAAATAGTTATTGTTTTGTCTTCCCAAAAAGCATTAAGAAACATTGTAAATGATGCATATTTTATTATTTTATTTGTGTTATATTATTATTATTGTTATTGCTGTTGTTGCTGTTTTAGTGTCATTATTGTTCTTATACCTGTGGTGTGTTGGTCACATGCTTATACACAATATGCTTGAAAATATTTTATATACAAATTAGTGAAGGCCCTGTTGATTTTATATTAACACAATGAAGAAATACTAAACAGTAATACTAACCGACTATTAAAAGTACTTGGTTCGTCCTGAGGCTCGGTTGCTGTGTAAGTGAATGGTGGTACGGTTTCGGTTCGATGAACGAATCGAAATTGCGGTTGTCTGACACTTTGTGACTCAAATGAACAGTATGCAAATGATCCCAAGCGCCAATGTGGCGTTCAATGCGATAATGCTGCTTCGCAGATGAATAATAAAATAAACTGAGCTATTTCTGATTTATCACAACAGTAAAGTAAGCAAATGTCTTCTCATGTCATTTCATACACTTTTTTTCTGCAGAAATGTGGGTTAATGTGGTGAAAACTTTTCGTCTTTATTATTTTGGTGCTTTTCCATGTCTGTCCACTAAGTCATAGTCTTCCTTCATGTCCTGATGTGTTCCGAGAATAACCGAGCGCCTGATTCGTCGTGGGACTCGGTTTCTGTAGGCCTATAGGTCTATTGATATACGGTCTCAGCAAATCCCTGAGAACCCGTTCGATGAATGAATCGAACATGGTTTTCGGACACTCAGTGACTTGGTGAATCGATCCCAATTAGAGCCCTCGTGGCGTTTACTGCGGAAATGCAGTTACGCTCTTAAAAGGAATAAAATAAACGCAGCTGTTCATCATTTATCACAACAGTAAATTATTGCATTTCTGTATAATAAAACTATATATCAAAAAACAAACTAAGATATTTATTAACTTTGACATTTAGACAACAACGTATGCAAGTTTACTCATGCTCATTGTATGTGTATGTGTGATTGTATTGGTAATATTGCAATTGTTGTTAACTGTGATGTAGTCCTTGATACTCATGCACATGAATTTGGCTTAAGTAAAGAAAATAAGAACTATATATACAGTATATACACGCGTGTTTATTCAGCATTGACAACTTTTCTGCTTTTTATATAGTGTTTTTTTTATTGTGAATAGTCAAGCTTTGTTGAACATTTTTGTTGAACACCAGCGCCATCTTTCAGTCAAATAATGTAACCTTGAGACTCCGTTCGATGTATCATCCGATCCCATGATTCGTTGAGTCAATTGAGTCAGGCGCAAAAAAAAGATGACAAGAAAAATAATGAATCATGGAATCGATTTTCACACACATTTCAAAAGAATCAAATAAGTTAATTGAGTCGAACTTCCCATCACTACTAGCTTTACTTACTCACTTCCTCCTCCGGTCAGTCCTGAACCACACACTTTCACTCCCAATAGGCAAAAGTGGGAAGACACTAAGCATGAAATTGCACTCCAGCATGGGTATAAAGTACCTGTGATCTCTTGACCAACACTGAAACTCGCTCATCACGGGTTAAATTTCCAAAAGTGAATGACACTCATATTTCAATAAAAGTGCTACCAAAACTAGAACATAAAACAACCGCATAAAAAATAAACACTAATACATACACGAGAGCAGACACAGAAACAGAGATGATGGCACAGCCAAACAGAGGCAGCAGCGTGTGCCACATAGTTTGTTGTCATTAACTGAGTTTATCCACAATATTCCATTTAAAAAACATGCTGTTAGCTGCTGAAACTGAACAATGATAAAACTGGCTTTATGTTAATCTGCCATAAATCTGTCTTCGATAAAACTGGCTTGTTACCACTCCTCACCAGCAGCTCATAAATTCATCCCTCTTCAACTGTTTGCAACCTTGGTGTTATTCTGGACCGTTCACTCTCACTATACAGCCCAGTTTAATTCATCAGGAAAACCTCCCTTTTCCATCAGTGTCCACCTAACATCTCCTAACCAGCTGCTGACCATCATCCACGCCTTTCACATACAATTCAAAATTCTCCTCCTCACCTACAATTCAGGTCAGGTCAGGTTGGAAAGCATGCACTGGTAGAGCATGTTGCTGCACCCACCACATGATGAAACGCCTTGGGATCCTGGTTAAAGACCCCCCCAAGCCGACAAGAGGTCCAATCCCGCACTCCAGAAATGGCCATCTATCTGCTGCAGATAGGTTGATGCTGGGGTACTGGAGAGGAGCATCTGTCCATTGGTCTAATCTCATATCCAGGAGGAACAATTATGTCCCAGTTTGTGAAACACTGGACCAGTTATTTACCCTCACTAAGATACTTAATTGTTCCAGAGAACAGGTTTGACATTATTGGTTGAACTGTCACCCATCCTGTAGTGAAAAATAAAATGACATGTCCTATTTTTAACCAATATAGGGTGTGATTTTTTGCCATATTTTTACAAATTGAAAGTGGAATCCCTAATTGTTGGTATTTCTGATCATAAGCATTCTGTATGTTTTACTGGATGACAATGCTTCACGTGTTGATATTTGCAGTACAATAATAAATAATAATAATAATATTTTTTTATATAGCTCTTGTTGTGATCGCCGGCGGGCGAGCGGTGAAGTACGAGAGCCAAGCCGGTGAGACGGGCAAACGGGGTTTATTACACAGGACTGACGGCGACTAAACATTTACAACAATACAATGACGGATCTGGGGAAGACTGACTCAGACGAGGACTAAATACAAAAGACAAGCTAGACATAACAGGACTCAGGTGATCACAATCAGGGCTGAACACGAGGTAACGAGGTGGGCGTGGCACACATCAGGATCGAACGGAGCGGATCGTGACAGCTCTTTTCAAGCCAGGTGGCAGAAAGTGCTTTATGTTATAAAAAGTACTTATAGTATCAAGTACTGCCACACAACTTTTTTTTAAACCAAAATCTCATTTTTCTGAAGATGTTGTGACTGCTGAGCTGTTACTTTCCTGACACTCGAGGTTTCCTGTGAGGGAGTGCTTATCTCTTCCATGATACTACTAAACAGTAGCATGTGGCATGCTCTGCTAACTCAATCAACCTTGCTGTCCATTTGTTGGGCGTAGGTTTTCTGTTCTTAAAAGGCATATGATTGGTTGGATGTGTGCTACCAAAAAATGTTCCCTGTCAACAGTTTATCCAAGTTTCTCATTTTTTTGTTGTTTGAAATTCATGTGTTGGTAAGTTGACATATCACTTTTATTGCCCAGCACTACATGGATGAATTGGATGGTTGCTGCAAATACTGGGGTGACATTAGGAGAGTTTCTGAAATGGCTAAGACTCATATACATAGACGGAAAATCATAGTTTTACTCCAACATGAAGATCATTTAAACACAATTTTTTGGCTACTTAAACTTTTGTACAGCACTGTAGGTGTATCTAAGAAATTGACCACTGCATGTGTTAGGATCCGTGTCGGGCGAGCGGGGGATCAGGCGAGAGAGCCGTGAATACTGGAAAACGGGGTCGGACAGGACGAAGGGGAGCACACGGCAAACTCACATTAATGACAGATCTGGGGAAACAGACTTGAACGCGGACTAAATACAGGACGTGACCTCAGAATAAACGCAAGACAGCTAATACGATGGGAATTGGCACGGGGTTAAGAACATAAGAACATAAGAACATAAGAACATAAGAACTATACAAACGAGAGGAGGCCATTCGGCCCATCGAGCTCGCTTGGGGAGAACTTAACTAATAGCTCAGAGTTGTTAAAATCTTATCTAGCTCTGATTTAAAGGAACCCAAGGATTCAGCTTGCACTACGTTATCAGGAAGACTATTCCATACTCTGACTACACGCTGTGTAAAGAAGTGCTTCCTTAAATCCAGTTTGAAATGTTCTCCCGCTAATTTCCACCTATGGCCACGAGTTCTTGTATTGGAACTAATGCTGAAGTAACTATTCGGTTGAACAGCATCCAAACCTGTTAGAATCTTATAGACCTGGATCATGTCCCCCCTCAGTCTCCTTTGCTTGAGGCTGAACAGATTTAGCTCAAATAACCTTTCCTCGTATGACATTCCTCTAAGACCAGGAATCATTCTTGTGGCCCTACGCTGCACCTTTTCTAAGGCCGCTATGTCCTTTTTAAGATATGGTGACCAAACCTGTACACAATATTCTAGGTGAGGTCTCACCAAGGAATTGTATAATCTTAGCATTACCTCCCTTGACTTAAACTCCACACACCTGGAGATGTACCCCAACATCCTATTGGCCTTTTTTATTGCTTCCCCACACTGGCGAGAATGAGACATGGAAGCATCAACATACACACCAAGGTCTTTCTCATAATCAGCTACCTTTATTTCAGTAGGTCCCATAAAATACCTGTACTTTATATTTCTGCTCCCTACATGGAGTACCTTACATTTGTCTATGTTAAATTTCATCTGCCAGGTGTCAGCCCAGTCACTAATTAAATTAAGATCCCGCTGTAGCTGCTGAGCCGCTAGTTCAGTATCTGCTACACCACCCACCTTGGTGTCATCTGCAAATTTCACCAGTTTACTGTATATATTGGTGTCTATATCATTTATGTAAATTAGGAACAAAAGTGGTCCTAAAATTGAACCCTGCGGTACCCCACTATGAACGCAGGCCCACTGTGACATCGAGCCTCTTATAACTACTCGCTGCTTCCTATCCGTTAACCAGTTATCAATCCAAGTCGCTACAGTTCCTAAAATACCTGTCGCTTTGAGTTTAAGTGAGAGCCTCTTGTGGGGAACAACATCAAAAGCCTTTTGGAAATCTAAATAGATGACATCATAGGCCTTCTTATCATCAACTTCCTGAGTAGCTTCCTCAAAAAACTCCAACAGATTTGTTAAACAGGATCTACCTCTCCTAAATCCATGCTGGCTATCCCTCAAAATGTTATTTGAGTCCAGGTAATCTACCATTTTCTCTTTGATTATAGCCTCCATAACTTTACCAGTTATACAAGTTAGACTGATTGGCCTATAGTTTGACAAATTACTTCTATCCCCTTTTTTGAAAATGGGCGTTATGTTGGCATGCTTCCAATCAGAAGGTACCACACCTTCAGATAAGGATTTTTGAAACAGTAATGTTAAGGGTCGGCAAATAATATCCCTCATCTCTTTTAACACTATAGGTAAGATGCCATCAGGGCCCTGTGATTTATTTATTTTGAGCTTAGCTAGGCTTTGCAAAACATCAGCTTCAGTTATATATATATTAGTTATAGACGATGTTGAATTAGTAATAAGAACTGGTAAGTTACTAGTGTCCTCGACAGTGAATACCCGTGCAAAACTATCATTGAACTCATTTACTATGTCAATGTCGTTTTCAATTATAAGACCCTTACTATCCTGCAGATTAGTAATTTCAGCTTTTAGAGCTCTTTTAGAGTTAAAATACTGGAAGAAACTTTTAACGTCATCCTTAGCCTCCAATGCGATCTTCCTTTCGACATTCCTTTTAGCTCGTCTAATGTCATTTTTTAATTCAGCCTGTAGATTTAGATACTCTTGCTTTATTATGTCATCATCAGTTATTTTCCATCTCTGGAACAAAGCCCTTTTCCTCCTTACTTTATACTTTATGTCCCTATTAAACCACCTAGGTTGCAATTTCCTAGATTTATTCTTGCTAGAAACAGGTATGAAGTCCTCTTGTACTTGCAATAATGTGCTTTTAAAAAATTCCCATGTTTAAAAAATTCCCAGGAGGGAGGGCGTGGCACACACGAGGACTGGTCATGCAGGTCATGACAGCATGTCCATCCAGCAATTACCTACATAAATTTAAAGTAATTTTATAACATTATTTGGGGTCATCACTTCCCAAAAAAAGGGAAAGGATGTTTAACATGGTGTTTCGCTGCCTCAGAATGATCATGTATAACTTGAAGATGTTTAGCAAGCTACATTAAAATCTGAATTATCTAACTTCATAGGAAATATAGACGTAATTTGGTCTACCCAAGGTAAAAAAAAAAGGTCTTAAAAGACCTACTCAATTTGTTAAGGAACACAAACCTTTGTGAATCAGTTGATAGCACATTCCACTATAGTTTTTCATATGATTTTCTCTTCCTGTACTGCCACAACATGAACAAAAAAAAAAAAAAAAAAACACAGATTAAGACATTCTTTACATCTGACTTTGGTTTGGATCCATATTTCAGCCTATGTCAGGTGAAGGTTAATCTAAGCAAATGTATATACAGATACATTTATATAGCATTTTGTTCTGATTCTGGGTCTAGTGAGAATGACTTCAGCACCTCTGGCAAAGTAGACATAACACTGTCTAAACAATAGTTGTAGTGACCACGCGCAGGGCGAGTGAGCAGGGAGCGGGGAATCAGGGTTAGGCAGACAGAAATCCAGAAAACAGGGGATTTATTGGATGCAGAGCACAAAGACGTGGTACAAACTTCAATGACAGGACTGGGGAAACACACTTGAACACGGACTTAAATACACAGGACAAATCAGAAATAACACGGGACAGCTGGTTACATCGGGATTTCACATGAGGTTAACGAGGGGGTTGTGGCACACAGGAGGATCGGACGATTGGGCATGACAATTTGGTGTGACATTATTTGGGGGATAAGATGAACGGTGCGGTAAAGTCTTCCATCACACATAGCCTGTCAATTTCTACAAGTGAAGAATGTAGATTAATATTTCAACTAGATCAACGTACTGCAGTAACCCTCAATAAGCCCATACAAGCTTTGCCAATTTTCATTTTTGGCTCGATTAATTTATTATAATTACTATTGTCCATTATAAATATTATTCACACATAATGACATACAGGGCACATTATAAAGCAAGGCTGGCCAATCTTATCCAGAAAGGACCGCTGTGTATGCAGATTTTCGCTGCAGCTCCCTAATTTACATTACTAGTTAGAGGACTGATTGGCTGAAGAGTTCTCATCCCTGGGTTTGAACAGCTGACCTAAAGGTTATCCCAAAACCCTGCATACACAGTGGTCCTGTGCGGATCATACTGGCCACCCCTATTATAAAGAGAGGTGCCCTGAAAGTGCTGCATCTTTCAGCTATACCTTCTATATTGCCTGTTAGAAATTTACACCAGTGACTGTTTCTCTAGTGTCTCTTTTGGACGTTTTTGGAGACAGCACATTTTAAATTAAATTAAAGTATGTTTTTTGTTGATTTTGTGTGTCACCAAAAATCGGTCTGTGTATCTGGAGAATAAATACGCTGAAGGATAATGTCATTTAACACATCAACTGTGAAAGGGGGTGACATGATTTATCACATTATTACTTTCTTTAAAGCATTATAGTCTTTCTGCTTCTTGATTTTCTTTCAATTGGTTTTATTGCCTTGCAACCGTAATGAACATGTGTGGCTGTCTTAAAATCCTATGGAGTCCTTGTGATATTCCTGTAGAGTGTGTCCTCACAGCAGGTGGCCCTGGGACCATGAACTGACAATGACCAATACCACAGCAATTTCCATTGTCACCATGGCAGGTGACAATGGGTTAATGTAGCCATTTCAAAACTTCTGCTAAAATCACCCAAGTATTTGCAGCAACCATCCAAAACAACCATGTATTTTTTGCCTCAATGACTAGGACACCTTCAATAGCTTAAAAATGACTTTTAAGATTAATTAATTGAAATGTAATAAATACATGGAATGGCTGAGGTGCCCCTGAGAAGGGTTTGGGAACTGAAATGGTGTTCATCTAAGCCATCCAACTAGAAATCAGTAACTGTTTGGAGAACAGAAGAAATTCTTACTAGTTTTTATTGTGTTATTCTTTATTTGTGTATGTTCTAATGCTAATGTGTTTTTTGTGCTGAATAAAGTGCACTTACTACCCAGACTATACCCAGACAAATAGCTTTAAACATTTTTTTGACTACCTAAGACTTTTGCACAGTACTGTATGACGCAAATGCTGCTTCCCTACTCAAATATGGCCAGTGAGAGCCAGTGAGGCGCGTAAAGCCGTGCTGTAAGCAAGCATATGATTGTCAGAAACTAAACCTGGAACTGAACGTATCTGCCTACAGTGAGTGAAGGGCCAAGTTGGTGAGTGAGTTGATGAATGAGAAAATTTCCCACTTCTTTGGGTCTATCATTCTCCTTCTGAACAAGAGATCCAAAGGAGTGAATGAGTTGGTGAACGAGTCGGTGAACAAGAGACTCAGACAGGCTACTGAATGAGAGAGCCATACCTCGGTCATGAATGAAATACTGTACACCATCTACTGTTGTAGCATATAACCTACTTGTGAAGGGTCTTCCGTAACTGCAACTGGATTTAAGAGATGCTACATTTTCACGCCTAAAAATGATTTTAACCAAGGTTTGTTAGCGTCTGCATGCTTAGCCTACAGTTCAATAATAAATGGTATTTTTCTCAAATGACTTATTGGTGGTATTTACCTTACTTTTTAGCACTATTTTTAGCACTATTTTGGACACAAATATTTCATATATATTTTATGCAAAGAACAAGTTAGTGTCACTGAACAAGTTAGTGAATGAATCAGAACAAATCTTTTAGGTGAACTGAATTAAATGAACTGTGCTCCAAAAAAAAGAGTAATTTCACCCATCACTGCCCTCCTCTCTGAAAGTTGCAAGGTGAGATGAAAAAAAAAACAGTTGGCATGTCCACTATTCTTTCAGGGAGAAGGAGAGTAAACAGAGCTCATGCTGACCTGCTGTTGTTCAGTGACACAACTCAAAAGGAATATTCTTCAGTACCGATACTAATAAAATAGAAAATAGTATAATTTTTAATGACAAGGTATTGCGGTACTTTTTCAGTATCGGTATACCATGCAATACTAGAAGACAGACTTGAATGCTTTTCGTAGATCAGGTTTTAACACTTTTTATTCCTTTAGAGTAAGTCCAAAAGGACTTGAATCCTGGACAGTTCTGGCACCCTCAATATATGCATATCCATAAATGTTATCTCCATGTCTCCAAGTTTTGGCAGATGCATCTCCATGTCTGTGTATGTTTTCAAACAGTCATTTCGGATGTAAGATTCTGCATGTGCATGGTTACATTCAGATTTTCTCAGTTACAGTCTGCACACTGCAAAGAAGGGGTTACCAAAACTGCACCAATGAGTTCATATAGTATCTAGGGAAAAGGTGTAGTGAAATAAAGTGAAATTAAGCTGTACACTTGAAGAGAAGCAATTAACATTGAACACATTGATGAAAGCTCAGTTATTAGATATATGAAATGCTTACTATAATGTCATTATTTTCAGTGACTTATGAGTGACCTTGTGCCCTCACCCATTCCCACTGTAAGACTTGCTGTTGTTGTTTGGGAATTTGAATACTCCAATATAAGGTAATGAAATAGAAATGGCAACTCAAGAAATGAGCAGTCATAAGTGGGCACCAGGGGCACTAACACGGGGCTGTTCCACAGGTGAATATGTCCCTGTACTGATACAGACACTGCAATGGGAAATCATTCCCATTTATTTTGTTTTTTTCTAAAAACGTCACATAACTGGAGATTAGTCAATATTCTGGAATAAAAATTAATTTGTTCTATTCCAGCCACAGAAACACAGAGCTTGTGTCTTTCAGTAATTAACTCTGATTCACCCAGCAGCCTGTGGACAATACAGATGAAACTCTCACCCCCTTAGACACAGCTGTTATTGTGTATTAGCATCTATCTCCTGTACAATGGTGTCTCTGTATTTCCCACAAAGTCCTTGCTAAATTTGCATGGGAATGAACAGTTCCAGGAAATATTAACCAGTTTATATACATCTTAAGGATGCCTGATTTATTTTAAAAATCTATTTTATTCCTTACCAACAACTTAAACATCCTAACAATGCTTTCAGCTATTTACAGATTATTTTTTATGCAGAATAATTATTTCAATGTTCACAATTGGATTTGTTCATTAGTAACATGTATTGGTAAGCTTTGTTGATTATTTTTTGTACTAGTAGTGTAAAGATGCATCTATGTATTGTGCAGAGCACTAAAACACAGTGCGAAAAATATAAACCTGCATAAATATCCCACTTGCGAGGGACTCTCTCGAGCACAGAAAGAACTGCTTGCGCATCTATCATAATATCGCAATCCGACTGTGTTTTTTGTCTCTTAACTTTAGAGTTTTCGTCACACTTCAAGTAGATTGCCTTCAACTGTTCTCTTTGCTCAAGTGAAATTTTTGCGTTTGAGTTTTGGCAGTTTTGGCTCATGACTGGCTCTGTTGCTGAATGCTATTGGCTGATGACTCCTAGTATTGGGATGGGCTGCACACTATGAAAACCTTGTCCAAAAGATAGATTTCTGACAATAGTCATGGGAATTCATTTTCCCATTCACACCAGCAACACCATCATCAAATTTGCTGATGACACCACCATTGTAGGACCGATTGACAACAACAACGAATCAGCCTACAGGGAGGAGGTTCAGCAGCTGAGACAATGGTGTGACATTAATAACCTGGAACTGAATATATCTAAAACCAAGGAGATGATAGTGGACTTCAGGAGAGCCAAGCGGGCTGAGCACTCTGCCCTCTACATCGACAGAGAAGAGGTAGAGAGGGTGGACAGCTTCATGTTCCTAGGGGTCCACATCTCCACCGACCTCACTTGGTCCACAAACATCTCTCACCAGGTGGGGAAGGCACAACAAAGAATGTACTCCCTCAGGAAGATGCGTCAGGCCCACCTCCCCCAAAAGCTACTAACCAATTTTTACCGCTCTAATATCGAGAGCCTCCTGACCTACTGCTGCACAGTGTGGTTCAGTAGCTGCACTGAGGAAGACAGGAAGAACCTGCAGCGGGTGGTAAGGGCGGCAGAGCGGGTAATCGGAACAGCACTAACCCCTCTCAAGGACATTTACACTGGCAGACTCCACCGGAGAGCCAGTAAAATCATCAAAGACTCATCACACCCGGAACACTACCATTTCTCCCCCCTCGCCTCTGGCAGACTCTATAGGTCAATCAGAGCAAGAACAAAGAGACTGAACAAAAGCTTTTACCCACAGGCAGTCAAATGCGCCCATCAACCACCCCCTGAATGACTGTTTCTGTGAAACTCTATGCTTAGGGCAGGTCATTAAGCACACACTACCTCGACTGACGTATTGTACACATTGTACTCAAACACTCATACTGTAATAGGATGGCTGTCTCTTTTTGTGTGTTGTTCTTATTTCTTATTTATGACTTTCAAGTTTTTATTGTCATATACAGATAACAATGTAGCATCATTACCCGCAATGAAATTCTTAGTCTCATGTTCCCCCAACTTTACATATACTCACAAGCATATAGACATATAACATATAAACTTTAACTTTAACAGCACTTTAACTTGTGCTGCTAAACAGAGAGCTGCTAAACTGTTTTTCATTGATTCTATAATAATAGAAATAACAATAAAGATCTATTTTATCTTATGGTGTATCATTATGGTGATGACTGTTTGAAGCTAGCCAGATCTTTTAGCTGTTTCTTTCCAAGAGTTGTTCATTTTTCTTTTCTTATTTTTAGGGGCTGAGGGTTACTAGGCTTATCTGTGAAACAATCACTAAGACAGGGGTAAGATTCAGACTTAGACATCCCACCAGTATAATTTCATTTTGCATTCATGGACTAGGTTTAGCAGCACTAAATTACTCATACTGCCAGGCTGCCATGTCAATGATCTGTATTGTAAACATTATAAAAGGTGATGCCATATAATAGTCAGTGAATTACCACTTTTATGTCGACGGAGGGGAACAGGCTAGTGGCCAATGGGAATCATTGCATGCATGTTTGTAAAAAATTGTTAAAGCTTGGGTATTGAATTATTATTATAAAAAACATGATTTGCTTTTAACTTAGCTGCCTATCGACGTTCCTCTTCGTCGCTGATCTGTATCTTCTGTAGAAGCTCTTCAAGGTGTGCAGTCAATCACAAAACCAGAAGTCAACAGCCAACAGCATTTGCGCAGAGGGCAGCTGAAGGTTATCTACTTGGTACGTCAAGATGGAAAAAAACATTTGAGAGGGAAAAAACATAGTCTGAGCGTGACATTATGATATACATGCACACTGTTCTTCTTTCTGTACTCGCAAGCTTTACATTTGCGGATATTTATGCAGGTTTATATGTTTTACGTTGTTATACTGCTCTCTAGTTTTAGTACTGATGTGATGCCATACACTACTTAATTCAGATAATTCATGCAAACATGACCAATCAGATATATACTTCATCTCAAATTAAGTGTGACTAGATATGAAATTTGGTGATTATTGGTCACTGGTTTGGAACATTTAGCCACGTTAAGCTTTTGCACGTTAAGCGTTTTTGAAAGTCCCAAGTCAATGATACAGCTACATTGTGTTCAAAATAAAGAACACAGCATTATTTTTGTGCTATTTTATTTATTATGGTGAGATCACCATATAAAAACCGGCCTATTAATATGATTCCCGCTCCTGCATGTTCCCGTTGACTGCTTTTCTCGTCATGTCCCAGTCCTGTGATAATATTGAAATTGACTCCCATCCCACGGGATCAATCTCATGGCCCATGGGATTCCCAAAAAAATTGCCAGTCTCTAGTGGTAAAATTTTCTCACATATTTAATCATCTAAAATCGATATAATCTTTCTCCAAGAAACACATCTTGAAACAACACAGCAGAGGTATCAAAGTGCTAATTGAATTTCAGAAGCTTACCAGTCATGCTTTTCGTCTAAGGTCAGAGGGATTGCTCTACATTTTTGAAAAATTATTATCTTCCATTTGAATCAGAAGACAGATTTATTCTTATATGTTATATTTTATATATAATTCTTTTCCAACCACCTTAAACATATATGGGCTAAATGCTGATGACTTACATTCTTAAAGTTTTTTATTTATTTCCTGACTCTTTATTACCCAAGTCCAGCCATACACTAATTGGAGGAAATTTCAACTGCAACCTAGATCTGTTCCTATGTATGTCTTCACACAAGCGAAGACAGTTACTACGGTTCAGGCCCTAAAAATAACTTAATTGGATCTTGGAATATGGTAGATATTTGGTGACTACAACACCCAACAGAGGAGGATTACACATTTTATTCGCAGATCCATAAATCATTCCCAAATTAATTATTTTAGTGGACTCCAAATCAATTACAAACATATTCCTCACTAAATATTGTTACATCTTGATCTCAGACCATAGTCCTGTCAATCTCAACCTAAAACTCACTTTACCAAAGCAAAGTTATTGTTGGTATTTTAACTATTCACTTCCCACTGATAAAAATCACTCAATTCCTCAATGGTAATCAAAAGTGTCCGATCCCTGCCTATGGCCCCCACTATCGGAAAATGCCCGATGGTCCCACTAACAGAAACACTGAATGTGGTGGTCAGAGTGAAGGTATTCTCTTATGAAGCCTTAGTTAAAAGGCTGAGACAAAATAAGCTGGAACACATTGAAAAAGAAACCTCAGACTCTGAAGTGAGGACAAACACAGACCAGTCTATTCCAAATGTACGTATCTTATTGTCATCTATGGGTCATTTCTGATTATTGGGTGACCTGGATGTAACTATATTGCAGTCATGCTGATGTGATATTTAAGTTCTGCTTTGTGATACTGACAGACTACTGCATTTTCATTCACTTTTAATATGAAGTGCTTCTAGATAACTGAGGCTTTTGTCTTTTCATTTGACCTCCATCTGCTCTGCTACATCTTCCTTCTACCAAATTGCTGAATAATTGAGAAGGCAAATTTTAATCAATGACTTTTAAAAATTGTGTACTCAAATTCAATTGAGTAAAAGTAACAGCTCTAGTTGCAACTATAGCCCAGATGATAAAATGCATATAAATTGTGTTGTTGCTCAGTTCCAAAAAAGCAATTCCTTTTACTTTCTAATATTATATTACTAGGTGTTAGATATTGGTCTAGTTTGTTCATGTTGAAATGCATCCTGGGCAGTGATGACTTTGCAACTACATTTGCATTCTCCATGACCTGCGCCTAATGAGCAAACTTCTGAAATTGCCAGTGTGTTCTAATGCTCACTGACACATGCCCTAACCATGCAGAGGGCAAATCCACTTGCATTACAATCCCATTAAGGATCTGTTTTCACAGTGCAGGAGGTGGTCAAACTGAAGAAAGGCTGCTTAATGATTTTACATTTCAAAAGGTTACAGCATAAACAGGTAAATTGTGAGACTGTAGTTCTAACCTCTCTGCCACAATGCCACCAAAAAACTGCTAACTGGCAAGATAAAATTGCAACAAAAACACTACTCTAGAATAGGTAGAAGATGGATGGATGGACGGATGGATGGATAAAGTATTGGGGGGGGGAGGTAGCTGGCTAATTCTGTTGAAAGGATTTCGTAATACCGCGGTATACCTTAATGCCAGCCAATCCTAGACTAAAAGCTTTAAAACTGTTCATAAAAATGTTCACAACACTGCTTGTATTTATGTTTGTTGCAATACATCTGCCCTCTCCGGGTTTGGTGGAATTTCAGTACAGCATGCATGCACCGCCTGTTCACGGACAAATGTAGCATGAACACAAGAGCACACGGAATATTAGTACAAACTGGGATTCATCTCAGATAAAGGTAACATCTATGCCAACCCGCAGTACCTGAAGAGCACCAACAGGGGGCCCCAGAGCAGGGGAAAGAATGCCTCCTCGATGCAGGCGACACACAGGTCTTTGGATGTGGCGTTGTTGAGGCACTCGAAGGACAGCAGACAGAGAGAGAGGAGGCGATCTGCAGGGTGGGGAGGAAGAGTCCTACAAAGTGAGACCATGCCGTAATACATATAAAAAGTTAACCTTGAAAAGCTGCTATCTGATTCACAGTCAAGACATCATTAGCATTTCTGACTGATTTGGCAGACATTTCCATGCATGGGCTGTCTATTTGGGGGTAAAGGGTCCAACACAGGGGCCCAACACAGGGGCCCAATGGTGAAATCACTTTGCCACCTTTGGGATTTGAACCAACAAACACAGCGTTCTAACCCGCTGAGCCACACATGACCTCAAGCGGTCAAAGGCTTCCTAATATGGTACCATAGGAAACAGTCAGCGCTTCAGCTGGTTGATGGTGGGAGAGATACAGCAAAGAGTCCCTCCATTACGGGCCCAGAAAGCCCCACAACATCACAGATGCGACTCAGCCAGGGCGTATTTTAAGGGGGGGGGGGGGGGCAGGGATGGCGGGAAGGAGTCACAGCTCATATTACTGATACTGAAGACAGAAACATCAGAGATGAGCTCAGCCGACAAACAAGCCAGTCCCACCTGGGGCCCTGGGGGTGTCACAAGGGGGCCCTCTGGCATTCCTTACATTGGGTTGTTCCACCATTTGCATTACCAACTCCTTAACCCAATAGTCATAATTAAACCTTTAACAAAAGTTAATTGTGCATTGGGGGCAAGGGGGGGGGGGGACAGGTCTGAGGTCACCCGCCCCCCCCCCCCAATAAAGACAGCAGACCCTCACAGCAGATATGGAGGTCACGCACCAATGGCAGCGTGCACGTCCTTAACGATGTTCTTCAGAGGTTCCCGGAGCGCCAAGCCCTCCAGCTCCGGGATGTGGGACACCACCTCAGGCCGGCGCTCACACCCTGGCTCCAAATCCATCTGCGTCATGAACTGCTCCAGATCCTCGAAGGAGTTCTCCCGGTCGGGGAGCACAGGTTCCCCCTCGCGGTTGGCGTTGTGGTCATGGTAGGAGGGCGGCGAGGCAAGCAGGCCGGACTCGGAGCGCAGGTTCTGAGCGCTGACCGAGGTCTTGATGGCCAACTGGGAGGGAGCGGTGATGGGGGGGGGGGGGGGGCACTGGCTCACCAGGGGGTACAGGCGGTCGTATATATTGTACTGCAGGGTCTTCAGGAGCTGGACCACGGGGTGATCCGGGCAGCTGGTCACACACAGAAAGACAGACATAGACCCCAGCACAGAAACATAAAGCCAACCTGTCCCACGTGTGCGCGCACACACACACACACACACACACACACACACACACACCACATCATACCTCAGCAGGTAGGAGACCAGGCCTGACACCAGCATGCTGTCGTTGGGTTCCTCTTCAAGCTGGTTTTCCAGTCCTGCAGAAAAGTGAGCAGTTGCTGTCAGAGCCTGCAGACATGGTCTGGCATTACATACGGCTCAGAAACACAGCCAGGACAGTTTGTTTGCGATCCGAAGCAGGAGACAGTGAATTTACACATAGCAATTGGCCAAGTGTCAGGAGGGCACAATACGTCTTACATTTTTGTACATCAATTAATTTTTTTTTTATATAGTGCCTTTCACAACAGAGTCACCCCAAGGTGCTTTACATGGGTGTGTTATGATACAGTGCAACATCATAAAGTAAGAACAATAGAAAAACTGGGAAATGGAAAGACAAAGAAATAAAAGTAAGAATGACCATTGTAGTGTGTGTGTCAGATGACAATGGAGGAGAGGAACCAAAAACTCACAAGTACAGAGAAAAAAACCTCTGCGGGTCCAAGGTCAAGTGGCTTCCCCCCTCCCCCCCGGGCTGCTAACATTATAGGAAAAAGAAAAGAGTGAGCTTGCTTGCTAAAAGCAAGGTGTAGACTGTAATCAAGTCTATTGATTTTCAATGCCAGCCTGTGCAGGATGCAGATTGTAGTCTGCACCCATGATGTTGCAGCTTGTCAGTCACATCCACAATGTCACCCTTCCGTGGGACTGAATGAGGACTCCAGCTCAGATAGTGCCCACCACAGGCACCATCTGGACATGTGGGGAGGCAGAGAGCATGGGTGGTCAGAACATGCATTGACACATGAATTGACAAGCATAGTAAATAAAAATGACATGTACAGCAGCACCAGCAGCCATAGTTGCAGTGTGTTATATGCTAAGCTGTGTGTAAGCTAAACTGAAGAAATAGGTCTTCAGTTTAAATTTATTGACTGAGACCAATTAAGCATCCCTACCGTAGGCTGGAACCATTCCACAATATAGGTAACAGAATGTTTTACTGCGAACTGTCACTTTATTTATATGTAGGACAAGAAGGGAACAATGAACGCAAGTACAATGAACTAGGATGCTGGGAGTACGCACGCTACGCTCAGGGGCGGATTAAGGTGTACAGAGGCCCCTAGGCTACAGTAGTCTGTGGGCCCCCCAACCCCGCCCCCCTCCGCGCCAATGGGGGCCCCCTTGCAGGCTGGCACACGTGGGGCCCCTAGGCGTAAGCCATATCTAGCCTGTGCGTTAATCCGCCCCTGGCAACGCTGCTGCGTGGCGGGAGTAGCGGGCAGAAGTTGTACTAGTTAGAATTTGCACACAGAAAAAAAAAATTGATGTTGCGAAAAGGAAACGGGAGCCCAACAAACACAATTTGGACTTACAGTCCTCTTCATTCATATGTCTGAAAATTCATAAGTTGAAAGTTCATAAGTAGAGAAGTGTTTGTATACTGTAAAGTATGTGTACCATAGCCAAAATTAGATATGCTGGCAATTATTTTTTTAATGCTGTTGAGCTAAAAAGATCATAATTTTGTTTTCTCGAGATAACAGCATAAAAAAATTGCAAGCATGGTCGTTTTCAATTTCCGTAGTATATATGGGTGGGATCTTCACAGAAGCAGGCAGGGGAACAGAAAAAGGAGGATGGGGGGCTAAAAGGAGGATGCAAAACAGCAGTCTGGACCAGGGAGAGGAAAATCAGACTCTACAGATACAATCCCCATGAAGGGTTGCCATATATTCCTCCTTTGTGGTCTGTAAAGTGAAGCTGGTTAGGAGAGCTGAGGCTTAGAGAGTGCTTAATTTGTATAGTGTACCCTGGGTGCTGGTTAGGAAGGCCTGGGTCAGTGGTGCTGTTTGGTTAGGACATAATTTGTTTGTCTATAGGAACAGAAAGTGTTTGCTAATAGTTTGCCAATGTGTTTATGCTGACGGATTGTAGATAGCCCTGCCTGTGAAGATTAAACAAAGCAAGCTTTGTATCCCACTGTACCTCCACAGCACATCTCATTCCACTACTGTGATTCTGGCAGACACACTGTAGTGAGTAACAGAAATCTCTGTATTCCTCACATGCACATAATTATGACCTAAACCTTACACAAACCTCATACTAAACTGCAAAGCAATATGCAAAATGATAACATTGATTCAGCTGCTTTCACTTGTACCTTAACTCTTGCGTTAATTGTACTTCTGAACAAGATTGCTGGTGATTTTTTCTTTTTATGTTGATGTTTACACAATCAGTCTCCTACTTTTGATTTTTAGATTTAAGTTGAATTCCTCATCACCAATATTCATAAATGCATAGGATAACAATGTTAATTTCCCATCTTTTTTTCTCCCTTGTATGATTCATTAAAAAGCTGCCTAAATATATACAAATTCAGCTGGTGATTTGCTAAGAATTGCTAAGAATATAAAACACACACTCTTCCACCCAGGACTCCATCTGCCTCCATCTGATATGACACCAGATTATTCACATTGCATATGTAGAATATGAGAAATATTTTGCAGTTGACATGAAGAGTTAACTAGATGCAAGTTTAACATTTTTACATGGCAAACAAATGATGCAGGAAGAGCAGAAAGCACTTTTATAAAAAGCATCACAATTCCCATGCAAGATCATATTAAATTCCTTTCAGCTCAGTCTTCACAATTCTCTACTTTCTCTAGACCTTCATTTTAAAAGTTACCTGAATGTAAACTATTCACAGGAAAGTTAGATTTCACCTCTATTCAAAGTCAAGTTTTTTTTTTTTTTTTTTGCCAGACCCAGGTCTGGGTGCCACATTTTCATGCTGAGTTAAATAAATCTTTTAAACTATCTAGTGGTCTCACATAACAAATAGATATGCTTATTTCCAGTGACTCAACAAGGTGGCATGGCTACTTCCACCAGAGATGCATAACAACTAGGTTTAGCCACTTTCCCAACACCAGCAGCAAGAGCAGGAACTAGCCTGGGCACTGATATAACAGAGGTTTATGGAGAATGGTGGGAACTGGACTGGACACTGATAGAGCAGAGCTTTAGTGGGATACAGCAGGAACTAGTCTGGGCAGTGATAGAGCAGAAGTCAGGAAACAGCTGGAAAGAGCCCAGACACTGATAGAGCAGAGGGTTAATGGGAAACGACAGGAATTGGCTTAGGCACTTATAAAACAGAGGTTGGGAAACAGCAGGAACTAGACTGGGCACTGATTAGAGGTTTATGGAAAATGGAGGTAACTCAACTGGGCAGTAATAAAGCAGAGCTTCATGAGAAATGGAGGGAGCTGGACTGGGCACTGGTAGAGCAGAGCTTTAATGGGAAACGGCAGGGACTGGCCTGGGCACTGAGAGAGCAGAAGTTTATGGGAAATGGTGGGATCTGGCCAGAATACTGATAGAGCCAAGGTTTATGGGAAACATTGTGGTTTTAAGATCAAATAAAACAAAACTAGATAAAATATTTTAAATCATTTGTCTTTCTGGCATGTACCCTACAATAAACAATCAATCAGTATAATAAGGTATACCTTCATTTCGTCAATTGTTTTGTATTGTCATTTTTTTTTTTTACTCCACACAAATTCACTTTCCCAGACTGATGTGTTACATTAATGAGCTCATGAGAATGACTCATATTGTGTACAAGAATGAGTCCATATCTTTTTGGGGCTCACCTTTTTCTCTGCTTCATTCAGAACAATTCTGTAAACAAGCATATTTGTCTAACCTATAGGTATGGTAGAAATGTTAGTATAAATGTGTTAATGGATTGCCACCTTATTGTGGTGGAGGGCTTTGCGTGCCTCAGTGAACCTGGGGGCTATGTTGTCGGGGGCAATAGCCCCTGGTAGGGTCTCCCAAGGCAAAAAGGTCCCAGTGGAGGGGCCAGACAAAGAGCAATCCAAAAGAACCCCATGAAAAAGTTTAAAAACAAAGTCTCGTTTCCCTCGCCCGGACTAGGGTCACCAGGGCCCCACCCTGGAGCCAGGCCTGGGGGAGGGGCACGTTGGCGAGCGCCTGGTGGCCGGGCCTGGGCCTGTGGGGCCCGGCCGGGTATAGCCCAAAAGAGGCACGCGGGACTGTCCCCAGGTGGGCCCACCACCGCAGGGGGAATGTCAGGGGTTCGGTGCTTTGTGGATCGGGTGGCGGCCAAGGGAGGCCCTGGCGGTCCGATCCCCGGCTGACAAAACTGGTTTTCGGGACATGGAATGTCACCTCTCTGGTGGGGAAGGAGCCTGAGCTTGTGCGTGAGGTTGAGATGTATCGACTAGATATAGTCGGGCTCACCTCAGCACATAGCTTGGGTTCTGGAACCAATCTCCTGGAGATGGGCTGGACACCCTTTTACTCTGGAGTTGCGGCGAGTGAGCGACGCCGGGCTGGGGTGGGGCTATTGGTGGCCCCACAGCTGGGTGCATTAACAACGGAGTTTACCCCGGTGAACGAGAGGGCTGTTTCCCTGTGCCTTCGAGTCGGGGATAGGTCTCTGACTGTCATCTGCGCTTATGCGGCGAATGTCAGATCGGACGGTCGCAGATGCAAAAACCCGGGCGTGGGAGGAGTTCGGTGAGGCCATGGAAAGTGACTTTCGGTCGGCCTCAAAAAGGTTCTGGCAAACCATCCGGAGTATCAGGAGGGGTAAGCAGCTCCTGGTTCCTACTATTTATAGTGGGGGGGGGGTGTTGTTGACCTCACCTGGAGACATCACCCGGAGGTGGAAGGAGTACTTTGAGGACCTCCTCAACCCTGCCTCAAATACATCTACGCACATTGCCTTTGAGACATCTGAGGGCACAGAGCCCGAGGGTGCTGGGGGGGGCTTGCACATCACTGGGGCTGAGGTGGCCAGGGTGGTTAAAGAGCTCCGTGGTGGCCGGGCCCCGGGGGTGGATGAGATCCGCCCAGAGTACCTGAAGGCTCTGGATGTTGTGGGGCTGTCGTGGCTGACACGCCTTCTCAACAGTGCGTGGAGGTCAGGGACGGTGCCGCTGGATTGGCAGACCGGGGTGGTGGTCCCCTTATTTAAGAAAGGGGACCGGAGGGTGTGTTCCAACTACAGGGGGATCACACTTCTCAGCCTCCCTGGGAAAGTCTATTCCGGGGTACTGGAGAGGACGGTGAGATCGATAGTCGAATCTCGGTTTTCGTCCTGGCCATGGAACACTGGACCAGCTTTATACCCTTGCAAGGGTACTGGAGGGGGCCTGGGAGTTTGCCTATCCAGTCTACATGTGTTTTGTGGATTTGGAAAAGGCTTACGACCAGGTTCCCCGAGGTGCTCTGTGGGGGGTGCTTTGGGAGTATGGGGTCCGGGGTCCGCTGTTGTGGGCGATTCGGTCCCTGTACGAACAGAGCAGAAGCTTGGTCCGCATTGCCGGTAATAAGTCGGACGTGTTCCCGGTGCGGGTTGGGCTCCGCCAGGGCTGCCCTTTGTCATCGGTCCTGTTTATAATATTTATGGACAGGATTTCTAGGCGCAGCCAGGGTGTTGAGGGTGTCCAGTTTGGTGGCCTCAGGATTGGCTCGCTGCTTTTTGCAGACGTCCTGTTGGCTTCATCTGCTGGGGATCTCCAGCATGCACTGGGGCGGTTCGCAGCCAAGTGCGAAGCGGCAGGGATGAGGATTAGCACCTCCATAAATAAAGGTAGCTGATTACGAGAAAGATCTCGGTATGTATGTTGATGCTTCCATGTCCCACTCTCGCCAATGTGGGGAAGCAATAAAAAAGGCGAACAGAATGTTGGGTTATATCTCTAGATGTGTGGAGTTTAAGTCAAGGGAGGTGATGTTACACTTATATAATTCCTTGGTAAGACCCCACCTAGAATACTGTGTGCAGGTTTGGTCACCATACCTCAAGAAGGACATTGCTGCCTTAGAAAAGGTGCAACGAAGAGCTACGAGAATGATTCCTGGTCTTAGAGGAATGTCTTACGAGGAGAGGTTAGCGGAACTGAATCTGTTCAGCCTTGAGCAAAGGAGACTAAGGGGGGATATGATTCAGTTCTATAAGATTCTAACGGGTCTGGATGCTGTTCAGCCAAATGACTATTTCAATATTAGTCTAAATACTAGAACTCGTGGCCATAAGTGGAAATTAGCGGGAGAACATTTTAAAACAAATTTAAGGAAGCACTTCTTTACACAGCGTGTAGTCAGAGTATGGAATAGTCTTCCTGCTATTGTAGTGGAAGCTAAAACCATGGGTTCCTTTAAATCAGAGCTAGATAAGATTTTAACAACTCTGAGCTATTAGCTAAGTTCTCCCCAAACGAGCTTGATGGGCCGAATGGCCTCCTCTCGTTTGTAAATTTCTTATGTTCTTATGTTCCAAGTCCGAGACCATGGTTCTCAGCCGGAAACGGGTGGTTTGCCCTCTTCGGGTCGGGGAAGACGTACTGCCTCAAGTGGAGGAGTTTAAGTATCTCGGGGTCTTGTTCACGAGTGAGGGTATGCGAGATCAGGAGCTGGATAGACGAATCGGAGCAGCGTCTACAGTTTTGCAGGCACTTAACCGGTTCGTCGTGGCTAAGAAAGAACTGAGCCAAAAAGCAAAGCTCTCGATCTATTAGTCCATCTACCCTCACCTATGGTCATGAGCTATGGGTAATGACCGAAAGAATGAGATCGCGAATACAGGCGGCCGAAATGAGGTTTCTCCGCAGGGTGTCTGGGCTCTCCCTTAGGGATAGGGTGAGAAGTTGGGATACCCGGGAGGGCCTCAGAGTAGAACCGCTGCTTCTTCACGTCAAAAGGAGCCAGTTGAGGTGGTTTGGGCATCTGGTGCGGATGCCTCCTGGGCGGCTACCCGGAGAGGTTTTCCGTGCATGTCCTACAGGGAGGAGGCCCCGGGGCAGGCCCAGGACTCGCTGGAGGGATTATATCTCTCGGCTGGCCTGGGAACGCCTCGGTGTCCCCCCCGAGGAGCTGGTAGAGGTAGCTGGGGAGAGGGAGGTCTGGGTGCCTCTCCTGAAGCTGCTGCCCCCACGACCCGAACCCCGGACAAGCGGCAGATGATGGATGGATGGATGGATGTGTTAATGTGTAGCATGGACTGAAAGTTTAGAATGCATTGCTGATAAATTAGCAATGCAATCAACTGCATAGTCCAAACAAGCTTATATGCTACAGTGTAGGCTGCAATGTATTATTCCAAGCCAATTGCTATGTCCATGAAAAAATAGGGCAAATCATGTTCCATATAGATTCAAATCAGTGTTTCACAATCCAACTGGAAAGATGTGATGCATTGAGTCTCCATCAGTTTAAGTACATTAAAAGAAGGGCAAAATATGCTTTGTCATCTCTGTCTTTGCACCCTTTTCTGTCCGTTCTTGTACCACTCTTGCAGAAGCACAAGAGCATGCACTGTGGGTTAGGATTGCAAGTACATACTACTTCCGTTCAACCTGTGGTTTGTTTACTCATTTTAATTGAAACAATTATTTTTAAATTGACGTGTAAACCTCAGACTTAAAGTCGAGGGGACAATACACTTAATTAAGTACATTAGACATGTTCTTTAGTTGCATTAGTTATGTAAGCTGTTAAATGCTCTGTATAGCACAGGTGACAAGTAGATCACGGATTTATGCAATGAACCCCACCTTCCCTTACCTTTCACAAGATGGGATAATCCATACCAGTAGCATGACAGAACTGACTGTAATTAGGCCTCATAAGGGAATCCCGATCAAAGCCCAGACCTCCACAGCTTGTGTCTTTTGGCAGCTTATGCAAGGACTTTGCCTTTAACTTTGTCTGGATCGTTCTGTCCAGGGAAACAGCAGGTTTGATAAATCTCAATAGGAAATGTGCACCAAAGGGGCGTCCTGAATTCCATCTGCGAAGCTTTGTGCTGTGACTATGAAACATATCCCCCGTCCCTCCCTGTTACTCTGTGTTCTAGGAACACCTTTAATCATTACCATTTAAAGCAGGCAGTGTTCCACTGGCTTGCAGCTAAAAATTGTACAGCATTTATTACTTACAGTGTATTATATTTATTTTGCATTTTCATATACATATAGTAATCAAATGTTTTTCAGAGGTCCATTAAATATATCTCTATTTCATTTTCAGATATGAAAGCATGCAATACATAAGAAGGCTTTATAGCAGTGCAGGTTTATTTATTTAGTTTTTACATTTTGATGAAGTTTCACATTGGCCCTTTAGTAAATACTGCCATCTCACTCAGCTTTGTGCCATATTCTGCCTGGGTTGTAATCTAGGCTTCCTTTGAGACACTGACTATGATAAGCAGCTATTTTTTTAACAGAAAAAGCTACTAATTAAACAGAAACCCATGAAATCATAGCAGTAGCTAAATGTGTCCTTGACACTCTCTCCACAGGGAAGGAAGAGTCCATGGCCACCTTCAAGGGGAACGAGTTTTTCTGCTATGACCTGTCGCTGACGCCCATCCAGAGCAACACAGACGAGATCACGCTCTCCTTCCGCACGCTGCAGCGCAACGGCCTCATGCTGCACACGGGAAAGTCAGCTGACTATGTCAACCTGTCACTGAAGAGTGGCGCTGTCTGGCTTGTCATCAACCTGGGCTCAGGTGCCTTTGAGGCTCTGGTGGAGCCTGTCAATGGCAAGTTCAACGACAACGCTTGGCATGACGTGCGTGTCACCCGCAACCTGCGCCAGGTAAACACTCTCTCTTCTGGAGGCTCTGCCATCAAGCATTTCTCTTTCCTTTTCTGCAGCTTGCTCTGGACAGTCTGAGGAATGGCATCACATTGTGTATTTCAGCATTTATGGCACTCTAAGCAGAGGATACATCTGCTGCTGTTTGTCAGAGATCATGCTAATGGGGTCGTGTGAGGGTCGCATGTGTGGCACCCTGGTTGAGCTCACAGTAAACAGTGATATATGGTTCTGTGTTGTTAAGCATATGCTGCATTTAAAAAGGATATTACATTCTTGTGATATTTTGGGGAACTGCAAATGTTTGCTTTATTTATTCAGATACTAATAATTATACAAGAGCATAATTACAATTCAAATGGATCTATAAGGTAAATGCAGAAAAAAAGTGAAAAGGAAATCAGCAGTTGTCTGTGCACTAGGCATGCAAAGATACATCAGTGCATCATGATGAATTGATTACTAAGATGGTGATTCAACTGTATCTGTAAAGATTACAATAATTGGTTATAATAATCATTTTTGGGCCTTAAGGATAGTCTTACTTCCAGGTTGTGTGCTCTCGTGCTCACGTGCTACAGGTAGACATACAAAGTACTGTAGCAGTACCAGCATGCAAAAATCCAAGATATTTGCATCATTCTGATGTGTTAATCTTGGGGGATATTTAAACTTAATCAATATTCAAAGTTATTAGCACCAGAGCTAAAGACACAACACACATTGGATGATGAACCATTTTCATATTGTTTTTTTTCAGTCAAGGTTTAGGTTTTCAAATTAACCTAACAATGGATTAATTGAACTAATTAATGGTAGAAATGAAAGAATTCCAGTCTACTGAATCATTCTCTAGACTGAATTGAATGGAATTGAATTGGGGCCAATGATTTAGACCCCTACTGTGCACCAATCAGCAGTTACAGATAACAAGAGAGAGACATAATAAGCTTCACTTCTAGTTCTGTAATGGAAAGGAATAACTTGTCAAAGCCTGTAATCAGGATTCTCATTGGCTACTACTAACAATCCTGATGTACAGTAAAACCATTACAAAAGATCTTTTTTGTTTTCTCCCTGACAAGACCACAGGTACACGTTTCTGCTGAGGTAGAACTGTGTGCAATGGTCTGGCTTTCCAGAAATCCCAGATCTTCAGGTTTATGCATATTGTTTGCACTGTGCTAACATTGCACGGCCTTTCCATTTAAAAAAGGTTAAATCACATGATTTGCAAAAATGTCAACCTTAGCAAATGTACTAATCCCCAAAAGGAAAGCCTTTCATAATCTGAATGAGATTGTGGATGCAAACAAGCATGCTCCTGACTTGAAAAGGTATTATTATTATCATTATTATTAGAAAAAGATTACTTATGTCTTATATCAAACAAGATTAATTATATGGTATTTCAGAGGCTGCTTGTTTCTGATGTGAATAAACTTACATAGCTCTTATAACAGTAGTGTCATACCTCCAGAATTATGGGCTCAGACCCCACACTATCTATGTGTGTGATGCCGGGTCTGTGGTGATTCTATCCAGGTGCTCCATTTTCCTCCCATGGGCAAAATGGGAGGTCAGCTCAGGACACCTGCTCTTTAAATTACTTGTGTGTCACTAAGTTTGCACCCTTCGATAGCCTCGCATCCCAGCCATGTGCTTTGTACTCTCAATGTAACAATTAATTAAATACTGAATCTAAACTGGGTAACAAGACTAACTCAGGGCAGGTGAGACTAATTAACAAAGACTGGGAAAACAGGCCAAAGATGAAACTAATAATTAAATCAAGGGACTGGGAGGGGAAAACTAAGACTGACAGAAACAAGGAAACAGAATCCAACACAGGGGATTAAGACAGGTAAAACACAACCAGAGCACAAAGCAAGAAACCAAAAACAGAAAACAAACCACAAAATCACAGTAACTAGAAAATCTGATGAAACCAATACAATAACAGAGGGGGTGGGATTCCATCACA
The DNA here is from genome assembly GCF_048594095.1 of Paramormyrops kingsleyae. Taxonomy (NCBI): domain Eukaryota; kingdom Metazoa; phylum Chordata; class Actinopteri; order Osteoglossiformes; family Mormyridae; genus Paramormyrops; species Paramormyrops kingsleyae. Next base: position 3,403,202 of record NC_132806.1, on the reverse strand, counting down.
AGACAGGGACAGGGAGAAGGGAAAAACACAAAGACTGCCAACAGGAGCAGATTCTGACCATGGCACTTTAAGACATGGACATACACAGGAAAATACATTGGTGGGGGAAGATGTAAGTAGGAACAGGTGTAGTTTAGAGTTATAAGTCACAACTAGGACTCAGAGCATTCAGTTAAAATTCATTTATTAACTTTTACATTTCCATGTGATCCATCCAGTACTTCTAGAACTTGTACAAGTTGGTGAGTGTATAAGGAGTAGGGATCAGGTGGGAAGCAGGTCACAGGACTGTCTGGGGAATACACTGCTGTCATTTTGACAGTCTCCCTTTCTAGTCTTCAAATAGATTTTCAATCTAGGTGTTAAACATTAAACAAGCAAATCTGATCTGATTCATCTAAATTATGAAGTTGATAGATATTAAGAAGAGATAAGCAAAACTTGTTTGACTAATCTAAAATATGAAGTTGGTAATAACATTTTTATAATTAAGTATAATAAGTATATTGATAATTACTTTAAATGGTAAGTTAACCATATAATTTTGATTTTAAAAAGATTTTCTTTCTGAGGACATTAACATCTTTGCCATATTTTTAATGATGAGTGATTTCAACAGCAACACCACAGTCTCTAAAGTCTATGGAGTCCAGCAGAAATCAACAGAGGTGATACTGTTTAGATAGAAGTAACACAGCAGTACTTTAGTAAAAAATGCAGTAGTTGGTATAATCCTGGTCCTGGCTCCCGTGCACTGCACATTTTAGTATCTTCTGTACTCAAAATACACCTGACTCTACTTTTCACCTAATGAGCAAATGTTTCAGATGTGTTAAAAGCTGAGAGAACACCAAAATGTGAAATACAGGGGCACTCCAGGACTAGGATTGGTAAAGTCTAGTAAACAACCTAAGGAACACATACAAGTAATACTTTATGGACAGCATAGAAAACCTTTACATATGAAACAGTACATCTGCACTCATATCCTATTCTTGTGTACCTGATTTAAAGTCTTCATCATATGACTGGTTCTCACACCAACCTCTCCCCCTTTCCTGCTGATGACTTCTTTTAGGTCACCGGCATGTCCGTCCAATGAATTTCACTTCCAGTGGAACTGTAGAGATGTATGGAAAGTCTGCATTGATCTGAAATGCAAACACACAGATGCAGGGTGCGTCTGAAATCACATACATACAAGAATGTACTGAATTCCGTTTGAAGCCTGCTACTCAATCATAATGTAGTACATACTCTATGTATTGGTGAGTACAGTACAAATGCACTCGCACAGTATCTAACCCAAATTTATACCAATGATGTAGTCAGCAAACATTAAATACTGTTAAAACCCCACTGAACATTAAAAACTGTTAAAAATTGTAAATTGAAAAAATACATGTCCAAGTCAACTTATGTAACTTGGAAAATGTGTTCAGAGTGACACTTCCTCTGCCATCTTGACAATAATTTCCAAGCAAGTGACATTTCTCATCTCTGTTGGCAGCTCCAGTGGCATCATGAGAGTGAGCGTAGCATCCATCAGTTGCACATTTCCAAATGTTCCAGAACATGTTATGTCAGTTACCATTTGCCTGCTGTCTTATCCATACTGTGGATTCAGACATATTGTTCACTTCACATACTATATTTCTCCTACTACATAGCAAACAAATATGTGATTTTGGACACACTCATAATCTTGAGATTAATATTGAGGTCATGATTAACTATTATTGTACATGTATGTATATTGTCAATCCAGGCTATCGTCTATAAAAATACACATTTTTTAGTTTTTGCTTTACTGTTGAACAAATTTCTCATTAATGGATAAGAAATAAATCATAAAACTACATTCATGAGAATGGTCACTGGGCAATATATTACACTTCACTTCTGATCATGCATTTCTGACCTAGGAATAACATTAGCTTTTCTACGTCGTTATCTAGCACTTAATTATTGCGATTTGAGCAAACAGAATACCCTGAATAGACATAAAAATGTATCAAATGTGTGTTACATTTGATAACTAATGTCATAATATTTTCCCGAGTTATCTACAAAAATATCGCTAACCAGCCAACGGCACCTTGGTATGTTGGTACACCATAGCACGTTGACACTGGATGCAGGAAACAGCCCAACTGTGGACATCCTTCCTCAACCTATTCCAGACAAACCTGGCTATAAACTGCTGAGATGCCCACCTGCCTAGGCATGAAAGCCTGTGCACCACTTCAAAAATATGTTTATGCCAAATGGCTGGTCTAACCAGTCCAGTCGAGAAATTGGAGAGAGTGGCTCCACAGTTATGGAAGGGAACATCTGGCAGCTGCAAGCAGGTGACTGCAGTCCTATAATCCTGTACCTTTGGGTCAGTCTATTGGCTGCCAGGTTACACTTACCTGCAATGTGCCGAATGTCACATTATGGACAAAAAGAAGGAGAGCTGCCACTGCTGACGAGGAGACTAAGGCATGGCTGTTTTAGCCATCCCAAATGCCAGGGTTTTTTGTCAACAAACACCGTGACTGGGTGGCCTTCCACAGGGAAATGGAAGCAGGTACAGGCCTGGAAATTTGCGGTCAATAGTACTATACTTTCACTCATGCAGTCTACGTAAGTTGCTGGCTGAAAAAGGCAAGCGGATGCCAGATGCTGTCCACCATCTACTCATGCTCTACACCCACAGCGTAATCCATGCTGTTGCTATTGAGCGAGATCAGGGCATTAAGGGGTAGGGCAGCATGGTCGTGTTAATTCACCTTGAGAGCCTCACAAAGTGGCCGTATCAGCTGTGCTGCCCATGGAATAAATCGGTGGTAGAAAATGACCATGGCCAGAAATTCCTGCATGGCCTTGGATATATAGGGTTGCAGAAATGCAGAGATGGACTCAATTTTGCGTGGTAGAGGTACATCCCAGCCCCCGTGATGTGGTGGCGGAGGCAATCAATGGAGGAAAGGCCAAACAGAGTTTTGTGGGTTGATAATCCACTCATGGCTACTTAGGCACTTGAAAAGTATCTGGAGATGAGCTAAATGGTCACTCCTGGAGGTGCTGGCAACCAGAGAGAAACAAGAATTTAAAATCCTTTTTGGTACTATCTGTTAGCCACTGGAAATACTGGTCAGCTGTCCAAAGGACACCCCAAAAGCCCAAACGCAGTGATGACTGCAGTTTTTGCAATATACTCAGGATGCATTGGAACCTGCTGATAGGCAAATACCAGGTCAACCTCAGATAAAATGGTCTTACCTGCCAATCGAGCAGAGAAATCCTGGATATGTGAGATTAGGTAGTGATCTGGGGTTGTGGCGTCATCAAGCCTTCAACAATCACCACAAGGGTGCCAACCCCCAACAGGCTAGAGCACCATGTGGAGAGAGGAAGCCCAGGTGCTGTTGGAATGCTGAACAATGCCGAGGCGCTCCAGCGCTTGAAAGTGAGGCTTAGCAATGGATAATTTACCCGCAATGAGGCACTGGGCTTGGGTATGGACTAATGGTCCCATTGTAACAATGTGATGCTCCACACCATGCTTGGCTGTGACTGACATTAAAGTGGGCTGGGTGAGATCTGGGTACTTCACAAGCAGATGTGAGAAGGTATCAGCTGCACCTAAGGTGCTAGGCAATCTAGACAAACCAGTGTTGCTGTGCCAGCACAGAACCAAATGGAAAGTCTCTGCATTTACTAGGAGCTGGTTTTTCATGTCCACGAGCAGGTTGTTGGTACACAAAAAATCTGCTTCAAGTAGAGGACTGGACACCTCAACCACCACAATATGCCACCAGAATCACTGGCCACTGAAACAGACTGCCGTGTTATGTGTGGTGTAGGTACGGATACTGCTGCTGTTGCCAGCCTTCATGGTTGGACCCCACTCACCAGAGTGCAAATCTGCTACAGATCTAGTCGTGGTCTTTTCACTAGTATCGCAGAGGAAGCAGCAACCAGAAACAGTGTCTGTGACATAAAGCAGGCAGCCAGCATGGCCAACGTTCACTGCGGCTAACAAGTGCCGGCCGGTGCATTGGTTGCCCCATTACAATGATAGGGAGGCTCATGTGTTTTAGCTTTGTCACCAATCCAAGCATGTTAAAGCAGAGACCTGGTGCCCCATGCTGATGCACTGCAGAGACAGTAGTGTCAGCCGATGGTAGTGAGCTTTCTGAGCCCCATGTACGGACGGCTCAACAATCTCCAAGCCTGGCACTGTGTGACTTGTTAGCCTCTCTGGCAAGTTCTCTGCAGTCCTTAACTAGCACATTAGCCAGTGCTCCCCATATCTCTGCGGGTAACTGTTTCGGGAAAAGCTCCCTAAAAATGAAGCAGGGCTAATGGATGAAAAGAAGAGCTAACGTGATCCATCAGCTTTGAGGCCTTTGGATCTCCTAACCCAGGAAACGCAAATAAACTGTGGATATGTACAGCCTATGAGAGCTTGAAAGTTTGCAGTAACAGATCCTTTAAAGTGTCGTATTTGTCTGCTCTGGACAGGTTTGGCAGCAGACTCACCACTCCGTAATGCCCCGCACACCCAACTGAGCACTTGCCTGTGTGAACCTAACCGCCACTTGGCTGCCCCAAAACTCCGGGAGTTTGAGCACAATTGCATTTACGAGTATGTTTGGAATGAAAAGCAAAACGCATGAAAATATTCTGGGTGGTCACCACTGTGGAGGTGGGGTGCAGCGACAAAAAGAAAACGGCAGAAAACCCAGGGCAAGGCATGACCACTAAGGATTATTCCCATGGGAAATGACAAACGAAAACACATGCAGTGTGTAACATTATGAATGATGGGCAGATATTCAGTATATTTACATGTGGTTATTGAAATGTCCGTGGTTGCCTCCTACTGAGAGAGCCATGATTCGCAGGGAGCTGACATGATTTATCTTGATCTCTGGCTTTAGATTATTTCAATCCAACAGGGACGCGTAACCTTTTTATGTCTGCTGTGTGGGATATTATTACTGAAAGGAACTGATTGGGAGAGAGGTATAAAAGAATATGAGAAGCACTGGGTGCAGCATGTAGCACATACTGTACTATAAGCAGACACCCCGCAGAGACTTGTCAACACTGCTGATTGGAAAATGACATTGTCTTTCAGGATTCAACTGATAACTTCCAGGATTTTCCATTTTAAGCAGTTACCAGTGTCCTGGCTTTGTTCAGCTTTATGAACTGGTTTAAGAATTGTTGGAATTTTAATTCATTCTGTTAAATACTGCAGATGAGTAAAATGAAAACTTGCACTGCTTATGTGATGTATAGCTTGTGTATCCAGGTTAAGGGCATCTGTATGCAGAGGGTTAAAAATAGGAAAGGCCAAACTCATCCACCAAATCAAAGATCATATCAAAGTTGAAATGACAGGGAATATTTGTTTAATGAAATTCAGGGCTGGTTCTAGCCGATGTGGTACTCTAGGAGAGCGTTGCCATCAGTGTGCACTGTCCAAGACAAAGTGAAATTGTTTGGTTTAGATTGTGGAAGTTTGTATTTCTGACTTGGACACTGATGTGTTTCTCTATGTAATTGTATATGGTCAAAATTTAAACAAACATTAAGTGTATGTGAATAAATTATGTCATTTTGTAGCCTAAATGTAAAACTAGTTTTCTTTGGGAGTTTTTAATTTGATATTTTGACAAAATCTGTCTGGCTATAAATAAAAATCACAAAGAATTTTCCTTGGTCTCTATATAATTGAATATGCTTTTACACAGGCTAGACTGAATCTCAATGCAGGCTAATCCCAGGCTAAGAGCGGTAAAGTCATAGTGTCTCTGCATTTTCTCCATTAGAGAGCTCTTTTTCCCATCATTATTGTTTAAAGAACCATTATTGGCCCCAATAATAATGTAATTTATCCAGCAGTGCTGATATATTTAGAGCACCTTAATAATGACATGTCAGCTGAGCCCTAGTGTGCCTAGTATGTATGTAAAAGAGCATTTATCTGGTTTCTGTTCTTTGTAGAGATAAAAAAGCAGACGGCTGCACAGAAAGATGGAGAGAAAGTAAGTGAGACAGTGACAGACTAAGCAGAAAAATGAGAGTCAATTACCAGCCCTGAAATAATTTGCATTATAACTCACGAGAGTCCCTCCTGACGATATTGTAATGTCACAGGGACATGGACAGATCAAAAATAACACTTTATCCATCAGACCAATCAAAGGATCTCTCCTGTCAAAGTGACCTCAATAAGTCAGAACGGAGACATTTCAGGGCTATTATGTGCACTAAAGGAGAAACAGGAAAAGATGCTGCCCTGACATTAGCACTGGACGTATTTAAGATGTTTACAGAATATTTTAAAGATCCTCTATGCAAAAACCTGTCTTATTACTGCTACTGCCAGTAACTACTGCCAGGGATTCAATTCTTTGCTGAATCGCTTGTCCAGATCGCTTGTCTTTCTTCTTTGGGAAAATATAAAACAGTTTAATACTGTATAATGATGCCAGCTTCGTAAACCTTGAGATGTATGCAATCTTCTGGATTGCATACATTTCTAACAAGGGTCATGTCCACTTATCTCTTCTTGTTATGTACCAGATTGACTAAGGTTTAAGAAACCTAGTTATATACAACATAATAGGAGCTGCCTGGCACAATGTAAAATACAGAAATGTAGAAAATCGATGTGATATAAGCCAGTGTTTACCATTAAGTCAGCCTGCATGCTGAAGGCACTCTGCAAATCCTCATCTTATCTCAGGCTACACAAGTGCAGAATTTCATGAGCATACAAATCCTCATTACATTTTTCCCCCAAATGCACAAAGCATATAATACAGTTTTCATTTTTTTTTTTTTTTTTTAGAAAATTACCTTCTGTGATCATAACCTCACAATCTCCTCCCTGACACAGATCTATGCAAAAATTCAGTTTAACAGAATAGGGAACAGATATTATCAAATCAATCACTGATCAAATAAATTACATCAGTTCCTGTGATATTTCCACTATTCCAAGCAATTTGTAACCTAGCGACAGGCCCTGTTATGCTGTGCTATTTGGATGGCGGGCATGATTAATTCTCTGAGCTACACATGGAAATGGCTCTGGCTTTACAGTCATCCACTAATCAAGGAAAGCAAAATATAAACAAGCCAGAAGCATACTGCTTTCATCTGTTTATTTCTGAATTGAATATGAATAGTGAAAATTAGTTCTGTGCCCTGATTTCCATACTTTTGGGTTGTTACATATTAAGTTTATTGTGTATGCCAAACTCTTAAAACCTTTTCAGTTAAAAAATGTAAAAATGTAGTTTGAATGTTCATGGGGAAAGGTTTTGAACTCATTTAGCTAATGAACAGAGCATGTGAAAATATAATGCGACAAGCCTCCCCTTACTAGTCGATGGGGAAAATCCACTGCCCCTCCATCTTTTCGCCTGTGCTGCTTTTTGGTCTGTCTGTCAACACAGCCATGTTCTTTAAAAGACCAGATGGCTTCTGACTTGTTACAATTCAGGGCAATGGCTGATGAACAGATGTCACACATTCAGCAGAGATCTTACAGATTAGAAAACTGCTTTTATCTCATTGTTTGCACTGTAATTTTAAATTGTCTAAGCCATTATGTGCCCTTTGCTGCCTGGCATAGGCTCTAAACCCGCGTTAGTCCTCAGGGACCCCAGACTGTCCACATTTTTGCTCCCTCCCAACTCCCAGGAAATTGGGACAGAGCAAAAACATGGACCGTCTGCGGTCCTGTGTAACTAAGCCCACAAATTGTACTATATGGAGCTGCTTAGTTTATAATACTCTGTGCTCCCTTTAATGATGGGGCAGGGAAAATAAGAACTTTTCGGTGACGACCTTAACCCCCACCCAGCCCTAACCTTAACTATAAGTAAACAAACAACATACCAGACTTTTGACATTTTTAATTTTTTGATTGCAGTCACAGATTTTTATCAAATGGAGGTTATTCTTGTGTGTTGTCCCCACAAGGTAAAATGTTACAGGATTTTATCACATTGTGGGGAAATCAGGTCCCCATAATCTAATAGTTACAAAAATTACACATACACACACACACACACACACACATTAGCAATAGCAATTAGTCAAATTGCTCTGTCTTTGGACTGTGGGAGGTTAACAGAGCTCCTGTAGTGCAGGTAGGATTTGAGCCCCCAACCCTGGAGGTGTGATAAGTGTAATATTTGGTGTAATACAGTGGTCATTTATTTTGCAGCCTCATTACAGAGAGCTTTTGTTACTTAATCTGGGTTTAGCAGTTAACACAGTTAGAAGGGTCTAGAAATCTATGCTGCAGGCTGTATGTGTCTGTGTACACTGAGCTCACGGTGGGCAGCTCTCCTGCGAGTCCCCCTTGATGCCCTCACATGACCCCATCATGGTTTTTAACACTAACTGATCTTTTCCTCTTGTCTTGTGCCTTTTGGCTTCTTCCTCATTTCCTGTGGTGGCCATCAAGTACTGTGATGCTTGATTTAAAAGTTTTAGGAAGGACCATGTATGATGCACACTGCCCCACCAACTCATCTGTGATGCCACTTGTATATTTGCCATCAGGTTTTATTTGCCTTATCTGTTTCATGTTTCTTTTTAATTCAACAATGTCAGAATCAGTCAGTTTATTTAGAAAATGTGAATGTGTCCTGTACAATTACCTGTTTTGTATGCAAATCTATTAAGATCAAACTAATCAATTTATTAAAATATTTTGAAATGCTCTTTGAATAATACAAGTTCTGTCATGACAAAATACAAACTATTCATGCTGTTCTTGAATCAGCTGAAGACAGTATTCTGCACATCTTCTAGCTGATTACACATTACACAGCCAAATATATACTATGCCATGTAGCACTGTATGGGCCGAGCCCAAGAGAGGCTTTATTTACATTTTTTTACAATAGGTTAAAATATAATTTGTGCATGCATATACTGTTAATGTACCGGATAAACTGTTAGTTATATTTAATCAATAAAACCAATATTGGATTATTTAGGGGAAGGTTTAAGAAATTTGCAAGTTTCTAAGTGGAATATTTTCATCAGGTTGCCCTGGATGGTCCCGTGTTGAGGGTCTAGCTCAAAAGACTAACCTAAGTGCCCAGTAGCAGGTCTCTCTCACCACTCTCAACAGCACAGCAAGACTTTTAATGAGCTGAAACAAATTCAGCCCGCAAATACTTTGCATTGTTGTCCTTAATGCATGACTCATTGTTTAATAATACATTTTAGAAGAAATTACCAGCAGGATTTCCAATCTACAAATTCTCAGGTTGGCTGCTGATATAAAAGGAATGTTTTCTGTAATTTGGTTCCCATTTATTTGTGTGCGCCTTGATTTTCATTGAGACAGGGGGCATAATTAAATGTCTGAAAATCACAGAAATGCCATATAAACACAGAATTATGTGCACTTTAAGGCTCATGAGCCCTTTTCTGTCAGTATTTTTCATATAATTCAAGTGAATGGAAGGTCTTTTCTTTATTGGGCATATTGGGTATATTTTCTAAATCTTAGCATTGTTTTTCAAATTGATGTGATGTTTTATAACATAAAAATGGCATTTGAGTAGGATTTTATGAAACTTGTGTAGAGTTCATTGTGAAATAAGCTGCCAGTTGTTTTGAGGATGGCATGCATCTTCCCAGAAAGCTCACTGACATCCCAGCCATACCTGTTCTCAAACTGATTACGGCTCGTGCCCATGATCCCCCCTCCCCCACCCTAACAGCAGGACTTCCCCAAATCCTTCTCAGTGGAAGCTAATCTACAACTTTTGTGTCTTTCTAACAAAATTCTTGAGAAATTTCAGCATTTTTTTGCTGAAAGCATTGTTGTCAGTTTGTTTAGAAAATGTGAATGTGAAAAAGAAAAAAAGAAAAAAGAATTTTTATATATATATATATATATATATATACACACACACACACACTAACATTGTGTCTCATTGTGTCTTTCATCTGTTGATGTCCTACTTAGTAACAAAAATGACAGTCCTTTCTAAGCAAATTGTTTTATGATGGTAAACATTGTTGTATTTTTTATTTTATTTTTGGATTTTTATTTGCAAAATACATTACAAACCTTATATTTAATGATAAGTTGTTATATATGTATCTTTTAAATTTTTTTTAAGTTACGTTTATGGTTCGGCTATTTTCATGAAGGATGATGCTGTATTGCTTCTCCTCAGACTGGAGAACTCTCCTCTCTTCATCTCAAAGTATATCATTGTTTCTTTTCCTTTTCCTCCTGTTTCCTCCCCAAGCACGCAGGCATTGGACACGCTATGGTAAACAAACTGCATTATATGGTAGATATCATTCTAATTGTCTTATACTTTGGTTTGCCCTGGGTTTTTCTTTATCTCCTCTTTAGTTTGCTTTAACTAAAATATGCAAACTTCAATTTCAAGGTATAGAGCCAGTGTTTTAATTCATTTTTTTCATTATTGTCTGTTTTATAACTCCCCAATCCAGCACCCTCCATCAGCTCAGACAGCACCACAGCACTTACACAAATCACTATACCATAACCTATAATCAACTGATTTCATTTTTTTCTCTTTTTTTATGTATCTTTTTAAAAAGATAGAATTTCATAGCATGAATAAGAAATCAATAACTCAATGTCGATTTTCATTCAATTTTAATTGCCATAAACATTATACATATTTAATTCTGATTCCAGTAGCAGGCTGTAGGAATGGACAAGTCAAGACGGAATGAGTTCATCAAAATATTCTTTCCATATCAGTTCAGAAAACATATTTATAAAAAAGATTCTGCGAAGTTTAGTTTTTTTCTCCTCAAGTATAAAGACTACAGGTATGTATATCTTGGTAATTAATGCCAGTTATAACTAACAGGCCACCCCTGATTATTGATTATCTTATAATTAATATCAGGAGTTACATTCACATTTCAGCCATTGTCAATTTAGACATGTAAAAAAGTCCAGTAATTTACAAATATGTGTCAGTGTAAAGACCTGCAGAACTATCAATAGCAACAGCTTGTCAGAGAATCACAGGATTCATGGCTAAGCCGGGATTAACTCAACTGTGATTATAGAGATCTCATGATATTGAGCTGTACGTGCAATTGCGAAGAAAACAATCATCACTATGATGTTGTTATATTTTTAATCATAAAAAATAGTGGAATCACTTGGCTATACCTCTGTTTGGATATTAAGAGCAAGTTACAGTATATATAATATATAAACTTAATGATTAATTTTCAGAATAGAATTCCGAGGCATGTCTCTTTATCACTGTTTAATGAAGAGTTCATTCCATAACCATTCTGTTTCTCCATTTAGCTTAGGCAAATACGTTCACTTTTGTCAGAAAATTACGTAACATTTATTCCTATCTTAGATAGAATCTTGCTGTAAGGCAGACTTGCTGACTTGGCTCTGTCTCCTGCTGCCTGCCACTGGACTTAGAGAAAAGGAGATGAGCAGTTACAGGGTGCAGTGTCCCGCATGCTGCTCCACGCCAGGAATACCACTGCAAACGTGTCCAATCTACTGTCTTCATTAATACTAACAGAAACGCTCTTGATGAATTTTAAACCCGCATGCATTTAATTTAACATAATTTATACAAATCAAATACTCAACATTTTTCTTATACATGTTTTATGGATATATTAATTGATTATATATTATTATATATTTATTTATGATAAATTACCAATTTATAAGGTGGATGAAAAGAATTTCTTGGCCACACCTATCACATTCTACATTTTTATTATAGATGTATACTTACAATTTTACAAGCCAAATTATCAACTCACATTTCACCCTACTGAAACCAGAAGGGGAAGAGGTTTTTATTTTAAATTGATGGGGGAGTCAAATGGTCCAATTTATGAAAATATTTTAGGGAGATTGACAGTAAACAGTATTTTGTAATCTAATCTTATTATGTTTTTTTGGGGGGCGGGGTTATACTGGTTATGAAGGTGCTTTGAAAATGAAGTATAATTAGAAGAGTGTTTTTATTACCTTAATAAAATATTATTAGCTGAGACAGAGTGTGGGTGAGTTTAATGTCCGCTAATGCTATGCACAACTAGGTGTAATGTCTACTGCACAAAAATGTGGGTATAATCACCTAAATAATTGCTGCATCTTTAGCGCAGTGTGTATATCTCATTGTCTACCACTGTGCACACTGGTGTAACATTGTGCAGACTGTGCAGTGGAATACATTCTACCACACAGTGCATGCCTGCATCATTTGCAAGAATCCAGAGTCCAGAATATAACATGGCAGCAAAACAGAGTAGAAGTAGACATTCATTGAGCTAGTGTGACTTAGGAAGCACTTTCTATCTCCGCATTTTGACTTTTTTCTCCATAAAAAGTACTCCATCATTAATTCCTTAAAATAAAAGCCTGGCCCCATCCCCCAAGCCTAAAATCTCTATTTCTGGAAACCTTTTAATTTGACATATTTTATCCTCTGTGATACCATGGGTTTAGTCTGTTCTGTATGTCATTTGTGTTTTGCTTCCTGCTTCTGCCTGACTGCACGGCATTGCTGATATCTATGCATCAGAGTCTGTGTATGTTATGCTGCTGTGAATGTCCGCTTTGCTCATATGTTTGCCCCCTGTTTCATGGCTCTTTTAGAAGTTTCCTTTGATTATACTTCCAATGTGTTTCCTTGCCTTTCCTACATGACTGATTCTCCTGTTGACATACTTCTGCTCGGACTTCCCTTGTTTTCTTGATTTCATTCAGTGGAACTTCTGTCATTTTAATCATCCACCCTGGCTGCTATGTGCATGGGTCCTGCTCATCCAATCAGCTTGAATGGATCCTTTTCTTTCTGTTTTATGAATATGAACCTTAAAGAACTTCAATATTTAGCTAAATTTGATTGGGTCTACAAATCAAATTGCAGAGAAAAATCTTGTGTTATTTGTTTACTAATTCTATTACTATACTAAATTTTCTAAAACATAATACTAATAATGTTTGAATGAAACCTTGTGACTGTACTAACAACCATTTTTGTGTCTGACTCTCCCCTCCTCAGTAATGTACTAACCAGTTCTACTCACCCCTCAACCAAATTCCTTAATACAAATTCCTTAATTGCTTTCAACACAGAAAGATATCCCTGTAACATTCTGGTAAAAGACACACAGACACACATGCACATGTATGCACACATACACACCCACTCACACTCCTATCATGTCCTTAAAATCCCTTCCCTGCTAACTTAGACAAATCAGAAGAGCAATATCAAACTAGGGAATTTTCTTGAAGTCTGGGAGGGACACACCTACAATTTCTGCATGACCTTGGCTTCTCTTATTTCACTTTGCATTTATAATTCTTATTGCTGATCCTTCTGACTCTGACAGTGATCCAATTGCCAGCCAACTACTGGAGGATTACAGCCCTACACTGTAGCTTTGTTTTCTGTTTCCATCTGCTAAGTCAGGAGGGGCCAGGGCCTTGTGTCCAGCTGTACATGAAAATAGAACAACTACAGTATTACAGCTAACCGGGTGTCAAAAAAGGTCCCGTCCTCCAATCTCAGCTCCTGGAGAAGTTTCATGCACAAAAAAAACAACAGAAACTAGCAAATACAATGATAGAAATGAGAAAAGGAGAATTTACTATAATGGTAATTCAGACAGCTCCTTCTGAAGAAGCTGTTTCATCATTTGACAAAGAAAAACTAAAAGCATTGTGGTTCATTCGTGAGGATCAATCCATCATAATCTATAACATGACATGGCAGCTGTACCACTGAAAACATCCAGTTCACTCTACTCTGTGGCACGCCAGTGGTCTGAAGTTGATCTAGCAATAAAATTTGAGAGTATGGTCCTGTTTCATGTCAAGCTCCAAAGCCCAGACTGGGTGTTACTCAGTGTTCCTGTCAATGTCTCCACACATAGTCTAGAGACAGCAATGTGTACTAGAAACCAGAACATGTATTAGAAGATGTGACAATGTTTAACCACAATGACTGCATACCAGAGGCCTCTGTGGGACTGGACTGGCACTGATAAAAGACAACAATTGTCGTCGTTACCACTGAGAAGCATTCAGAGGCTTAAATGATCATACTCTGAGTAGAACAAAACTATTTTTGACATTTATATGACAATTATATTGGACTTAGAACTATGAAAATGAGATTATTTGGTGAGTATGTGCCTAGCACTGTGTCTATGCCATCACGTATGCCCTTTTCCATTAGCTCTGAAAAAGTGGCTTCTGTTTTAAACAACTGAGATAGCTTTTATTTGATCTATGTGATCAAAGGCAAACCACAGCAAGAGATAGCTGAATATCATTTAATCCCTGAAACTGTCTTTGTTCTTCCATAAATCTTGTTATCTTTAAACGGTGGCAGACTGAAGCAGAGCTGGAATTAATTTCAGTTGTGAAGGAAACTGTCATGATATAATCCAATTCAATTACAGGCTTTTGGTTTAATGTCACATTATACCAATAACTGAAGACACTGGTTCCAGACAGCTGGACAGCGTGTATGTGGAGGTGGTCTATACGTACTGATGGTGTTTCAAAGATGATTAGTAAACAAGTGACCCTTCAGGCAGGGTTTAATCAATGTGAAGGAGAGTCTGCAGACCATTGCCCAATGCTTCTGTATAGGGCATCTGTATCTGGCTCATGAGTGTGTGTGTGTGTGTGTGTATATGCACTATACTGCCAAAAGTATTGGGACACCCCTCCAAATCATTGAGTTCAGGTGTTCCAATCACTTCCATAGCCACAGGTGTATAAAATCAAGCACCTAGGCATGCAGACTGCTTCTACAAACATTTGCAAAAGAATGGATCATTCTCAGAAGCTCAGTGAATTCAAGCATGGTACCGTGATAGGATGCCACCTGTGCAATAAGTCCATTTGTGAAATTTCCTTGCTATTAAATATTCCATCGTCAACTGTTAGTGGTATTATAGCAAAGTGCGAAGCAATTGGGAACAACAGCAATTCAGCCACAAAGTGGCAGGCCACATAAAATCACAGAGCGGGGACAATGCTTGCTGAGGCGCACAGTGTGCAGAAGTCGCCAACTGTCTGCAGAGTCAATAGCTACAGACATCCAAACTTCATGTGGCCTTCAGATTAGCTCAAGAACAGTGAATAGAGAACTTCATGGAATGAGTTTCCATGGCCGAGCAGCTGCATCCAAGCCAAACATGACCAAGTGCAATGCAAAGCGTCAGATGCAGTGGTGTAAAGCACGCTGCACTGGACTCTAGAGCAGAGGTGATGTGTTCTCTGGTTCACGCTTCTCTGCCTGGCAATTTGATGGATGAGTCTGGGTTTGACAATTGCCAGGAGAACGGTACATGCCTGACTGCAATATGCCAAGTGTAAAGTTTGGTGTGGGGCTGTTTTTCAGGGGTTTGGCTTGGGCCCTTAGTTCCAGTAATGGAACCCTTAATGCTGCAGCATTCAAAGCCATTTTGGACAATTTCATGCTCCCAACTTTGTGGGAACAGTTTGGGGATGGCCTTTCCCAATTCAAACATGAAGCAAGGTCCATAAGGACATGGATGGGCGAGTCTGGTGTGGAGGAATTTGATTGGTCTGCACAAAACCCTGACCTCAACCCGACAGAACACCTTTTGGATGAATTAGAACAGAAACTGCGAGTCAGGCCTTCTCATCCAAGTCCCTGACCTCACAAATGCTCTCGTGGAAGAATGGACAAACTCCTAAACCTTGTGGACAGCTTTACCAGAAGAACATAAGAAATTTACAAACGAGAGGAGACCATTCGGCCCATCAAGCTCGTTTGGGGAGAACTAATAGCTCAGAGTTGTTAAAATCTTATTTAGCTCTGATTTAAAGGAACCCAGGGTTTTAACTTGCACTACACTAACAGGAAGACTATTCCATACTCTAACTACACGCTGTGTAATGAAGTGCTTCCTCAAATTCATTTTAAAATGTTCTCCCGCTAATTTCCACCTATGGCCACGAGTTCTAATATTTAAACTAATATTGAAACAGCCATTTGACTGAACAGCATCCAGACCCGTTAGAATCTTGGATACCTGGATCATGTCCCCCCTTAGTCTCCTTTGCTCGAGGCTAAACAGATTCAGCTCAGCTAACATCTCCTCATAAGACATTACTCTAAGACCAGGAATCATTCTCATAGCCCTCTGTTGCACCTTTTCCAAGGCAGCAATGTCCTTCTTAAGGTATGGTGACCAAACCTGCACACAATATTCTAGGTGGGGTCTTACCAAGGAATTATATAATCGTAGCATCACTTCCCTTGACTTAAACTCCACAGACCTAGAGATGTAACCCAACATCCTATTGGCCTTTTTTATTGCTTCCCCACACTGGTGAGAGTGGGACATGGAAGCATCGACTTACACACCGAGATCTTTCTCGTAATCAGCTACCTTTATTTCAGTAGAACCCATAAAATACCTGTGCTTTATATTTCTGTTCCCTGCATACCTTATATTTATCTATGTTAAATTTCATCTGGCAGGTATCAGCCCAGTCACTAATTAAATCCAGATCCCGTTGTAGCCTCTCTGCTGCTAGTTCAGTATCTGCTATACCACCCACCTTGGTGTCGTCTGCAAATTTAACCAGTTTACTGTATGTATTGGTGTCAATATCATTAATGTAAATTAGAAACAATAGTGGTCCTAAAATTGAACCCTGCGGTACCCCACTATGAATGCAGTTTTCGATCCAAGATGCTACAGTTACTAAAATCCCTGCAGCTTTGAGCTTAAGCAAGAGCTGTTTTTGGGGGACAACATCAAAGGCCTTCTGGAAATCTAAGTAGATCACATTGTACGCCTTTTTGTGATCTATTTCTCTTGTAGCTTCCTCAAAGAACTCAAGTAAATTCGTTAAACAGGATTCACCTCTCCTAAATCCATGTTGGCTAACCCTCAGAATGTTATTTGCATGCAGGTAATCTACACTTGGATTATAGCTTCCATTATTTTTCCAGTAATGCTAGTTAAACTGATTAGCCTATAGTTTGCTGGATTACTTCTATCCCCTTTTTTGAATATGGGTTTTATATAGCTGCAAAGGGTGGGCCAACTCATATTAAAGCCTATGTAGTTTATGTGTGTGTAAAGGCAGGTGTCCCAATACTTTTGCCAATATATTGTGTGTGTGTGTGTGTGTGTGTGCGAGCGGGTTTACCTATCCTTATGGGGACACAATGTGACTGCTATGAAAAAACTAAAAATCCAAAAACTCTTGTATTTTGTTTGGTTACTTATGGTTATGGTTAGGGCATGGTAGGGGTTAAGGTTGTCATAGTTAGCGTTAGCATTTTTCCCATTGAAATGAATGAGCGGTCCCCATAAGGATATGTATACCCTACATGAGCGAGCGGGTGTGTTTGTGTGTGTTTTGAAAGATTACAACAGCTTAACACTATGGATTTGTTGCCAGTAAAATTGTTAAGCATTTACATCCCAGTGAAGCTTACTGCTACCTTCACATAGTGCAAAGTGAAAGATACCCCTGGTCTGGTGGCACCATGTCAGACAAACCACTTTTATTTCACTTCACCTGAACTTGTTTTTGTTATATGAGCAGTTACATCTGTTACACAGTGAAATCCTTAAATATAGTACCTTTAGATATGGACTCCTAATCCCAGGGTAAAAACAATCTATTTTTATATCAATATATCCACAACAGACAACTTTATCATCTTTATAAGCAAGCCCCAAACAGAATAATATTTTTGTACTAGGCATATGTTTTTGTTCCTAAGATGACACACACCATATTAATATTATGTAAACCTATTGCTCAAAATCTTTGAAAAATGACATTTAGGAAATGCCCCACAGGGAACAAGCCAGAGGCAACATTTGACAGGAGTGTGTGGCAATCACTTACTACATGTCTTCAACACGGTGCATGAAATAGGGAAAAGGGAAAGTAGGAAAAAAGAAAGTAATAATAATTATAATAATACATTTTATTTACATAGCGATTTTCAGAATCTCAAAGATGCTTACATAGAATAAGGTAAGCAGAAAACAAAACAACAAAGCACATTATGGATTGTGTTTGAAATCTGAGACAGAGACCGATAGACGAATGTCACTGGGGAGGGAGTTCCAAAGTGGGGGGGGGGGGAATGTGAGGTCACCATAGCCATGACATTTAAATGGGGGGATGAGGAGGAGCCAGAAGAGGAGGATCTAAGACCATGGGGAGGCTGGTAGGGGAGAAGCAGTTCAGAAAGATAAGATGGGGCTTGGTTGTTGAGAGTTATGAATGTCAGGAGAAGTATTTTAATTGATATGTTCTTTTGAAGGGAGCCAGTGAAGGCTCTGAAGTATGGGAATGATGTGTTGGTAGGACCGAGTGTGGGTGAGGAGGTGGGCGCAGAGTTCTGAACTGTCTACAGTTTATGGATTGAGTTCCCAGTAACACCAGCAAATAATGAGTTGGAGTAATCTAGACAGCTAGAGATAAAGGCATGAATAAGAGATTCAGCAGAGTAGGAAAGGAAGGGTCAAAGCCAGGTGATGTTGTGAAGATGCAAGTAAGCTGTTTTTACTGTGGAATGTATGTGTGTGTCAAATGAGAGGGTTGGGTCAAAAGTAACACCAAGGTTACGAACCAGGGGAGAGGGGGAGATGGTGGTGGGGTCCAGTCGGCCTGATTTTGTTGAATCTGGATTTTGTTCCTAAGACAATTCTGTCTTATCACTTGAGTTTTAGAAAAATTTGGCTCATCCATTGTTTGATTTCAGAAACACATGATTCAATGTATGCTACTGGCAGGTTGTTTATGGAACTAGTACTGAAGTAGATCTGGGTGTCATCAGCATAGAGATGGGAATTTAGATTAAAGCGGCGAATGATCCGACCTAGGGTTTGAATATAAATGATGAAGAGCAGTGGCTCCAGGATAGAGCCCAGGGGGACGCCATGTGTGATAACTGATGTGTCTGATTTATGACCTGATCGGGTAATGAAATGTTTTCTGTCAGTGAGATATACAGTAAAATGAAGCAGTTAAACGCTGCCCCACAAACTCCCAGGTTGTGGAGTCTTTGTATTAAAATAGGGTGAGAGGCTATGTCGATGGCCGCATTTAAGTCGAGCAGAAGTAGACAGCTTATGGCACCAGTGTCTGCAGCAACATGTAGGTCATTTAAGCCTTTAACTAAAGCAGTTTTTGTACTGTGGAATTGGCAGAAACTGGACCGAAGAGGGTCATGGAGGCTATTATTTTGAAGATAGGTGAGAAACTGGGAGTAGACTACATGTTCTAATGTTTTTGAATAGAAAGGGAGATTGGAAATCGGACAGTAGTTGATAAGGTTAGTTTGGTCAAGACCAGGCTTTTTAATGATTGGGGTGACAGCTGCTACTTTGAAGGCAGTAGGAACATGACCATGGGCAAGAGATAGATTAAACGGTGGTGAGGAAGGGACCAATCACCACGAGACATTTCTTAGTGGTGTAGGAAGAGGGTCAAGTGAGCAAGTGGCAGAATTTGCAGTAGTGATTATGTCACAAACCTCAGAAATAGTAACAGAAGAGAACTTGTTCAGACGGCTAAGTGGAGCTGGCACACTGGGTGAAAACAAAAACACTGAATCAGCATATGAGTGGTTGTGTCAAGAGAGGCATAAATAACAGAAATTTTGTAGTTGAGAAATTTAAGGAAAGTGTTACAGATTTACGGGGTGGCAGAAATATTGTGATCAAGTGCTTTGAATAATCTCTTGACATTAGAAAACAGACAACGTGGGTTCTTATAATTGCTATTTATGAGATTGGAGTAGTAGACAGATTTAGTAGTATGTAAGGCATCCTTATAGCAAGTCACAAGTTCTTTGTAGGCCACAATATGGACAGTGAGGAGGGTTTTCTTGAGTAGTCACTCAAGTCTATGACCTTTCTGTTTCATGGAACGAAGCTTAGGAGCATAGCAAGGGGCAGAGGTAGCAAAGGACACCAGTTTGGCCTTGAGGGGGGCAGAAGAATCTAATGAGTCACATTTACTGTTCTGAAAGAGAGAGAAAGAGGTGGTAAGGAGTTCAGAGAGAAATGTAGGGCTCTGATAAATCAGCAATACTGTAACAGAGCAGGGTAAATTCAATGCAAGATATTCAAATGATGTAACCATAGTAGGATTAACTTCAATGATTTTGAGAATGTTGTTATAAATTACAGCAAGACCACCATGTCCAGCAGGGCAAGGTTTATAGATATAGCTAAAATTAGGGGGAGTGGATTGATGCCGGGTTTCAGTGAAAAACAGAATGGTGATCCAGCAAGGAGGAAAATTGGGCTTATCCTCTGGACGAGGGTCTGGAGAGTATGTAGCACCCACGCAGTGCGCCACACAGCCAGTACACAGCAGGATGTCGGGGCACGTAGGCACAGGACCAGCGACAGGTAAAACCCAGAGGCGAAATCCAGAGAGGAGAGGTGAAATCCAGGAAGGAACCAGTCAAATGTAGTAAAATAAGTCCAGATGGAAGCAAAGGTCCAGTAAGTCTGGGGAAGAGGTATGAGTAGTGGCGTGCAGCAGGGCAGTACGGACCAAAATAGTTAATAGAAGACGTAGGTGAAATTCTTCGGTGATTGTCGGGCAATGTATAAGCAGAGAGTGAATGGACAACAAAATATACTAACAGATACTAGCGATCATCAAGATTGCTACTGTACAATAGATAAAACAAAAAGACACTTTTAAACACTTTTTAGAAGCAGCATTCAAAACAGACGGACGCCAGTAGTACCCTCACCCAGAAATGACGCAGGCAAAAAAACTATTACAACAACGATGGGGAGAGTAAGACAGAAGACAATGAGGAAGCAGAACTCCCAAGTAAGGAGAGGCGGCAGCTGTATTTATACTGACAGCATGAACCTCAATGTGCTGTATTTATGCTTCATGTAAGAGGCTGCCTAATGGTCCAGTATCACATTCTCCACATGGACTCCACAGATACTTATGACAGCTCTAAGCAGCACAGAGTTATCTGCATCCTGATGGGGTTGCAGCCCCACTGTTCTCTTGCTATAGTTTAATGTGCCAAATTCTCTGAGTTATAGAATCAGACTGTAATGTTCTGTCTGAGGTGCACTCTAGGCTGCCCTACCGTCAACTTGGTGCTCTTAACCTGGTAGTAAAGAGCTGGATTTCAGCATTATAAATTTTCATATCTACATATTAAAAAGTAACAGGCTTTTAGTTTACTCTGAGACATCCATACTTTACAAATGTAAAAAAGTATATTACAGTTAGCATTGCTTATATGAATTCAAATAGCCAGCAGAAGTTAATGAAGCATTATGGGTAGAGAGCATGGCTTGACTGTGTCAGTTACAGAAGCACCGCTTCACTTCAGTGCAGGAACATAAATGTGACAGGAATCACTATGGATCAGTGTGCTCTGTGACAAGTAGCCAGTGAACTGGCCAAGGACTAGAAGTATCAGGTAAAAATGTATTTTAGTAGGAATCAAATAGCTTAACAATGAGCGACGTGTGTGTGTTCACTGATCTGTTCAAACGTGCTGATAGTCATAGACTCCTGATAATCAGGGATTAATGGTACAACGGGATTATTGAATTTCTCTGCTTCGGTGATAGAGAGAAGATACTAGTTTTATTGTATTTCTTAGATGAAAAACCACATATTAGCTATTAAGTACAAATGAGAATCAAAGATGGTCTAACAGTGTCCCAGGAGCAACTGGGATTAAGGGCCTTGCTCAAGGGCTCAACAGTGACATCACTCTGCCAGTTGCAGGAAGATCACAGACACAGAGTCTGAGCCCACAGCCAGATAGAAGCTATTGACAAGCTTTTCTGATAACCTGGCAGCTACAGCTATGATTGGCAGTCCATGGGAGGTCTGGGAGGCCTAAATGGTGATTGTTTTTACAGCATATCATCAACATATCAATGTGGCTGGATAATGGCTGCATGACAAATAAACGTAGATGAAAAGAAAGAGGAATACCCTTCAGATCACCAACATTGCGCGTGAATTCTGAATAAGTGTGATATGCAGTAAATACAATCCTTTTTAAAGTAATTTTCAAAAAAAGGATTGCTCCAGAAACTGTACAAATTTGTGGGTAAAATTTGTTTTTTCATACAAAAAAATAAATAAATAAAATAAATATGGATATACTGAAAATCACTGCTTTAGAAGTGGCTTAATAATTTTAAACTTTAGTAATTTATGCACAAATACTGTAGTTGATAATAAATTAGTTTTGCTAGCATATGCAGTTTTAGAGGCTTTGCTGGGATTGGATCCTTGTGCTGGGTATTGTTTCTAACAGCACCATTAATTAACTCACCTTATTTAACCTAAATTAAAATAATGACTTCTATTGGAATGGTGAAAGCTTACATGTGAGTTTTATGCTCATAAAATCTTCTGTTTTCTGTGGTCCTCTCAACTTATAAATAACAGGTTTTTTATCACATTGTGGGGACATATAACATATAATATATAATATATGGCCCACACCCAAACACCTGTGGACAATCAGAGAATTCCAATTCACCTTAGTATGTTTTTGGACTGTGGGGGGAAGGTGGAGTACCCAAAGGAAACGGGGAGAACATGGAGAACATGCCAACTCCACACACACAGAGCGATAGTGGAGAGGAGTTTGGTGACAGTGCCAAGCACTGCACCACCGTGCCACTCCAGTTTTATTTTATTATCAGTTAATGTTGATCTTAAATTTAGATTTTTTTTTGTTACTATGATATAGTTGTTCAGGGGCCAGAATACTTGCATAAGTATGATGTGACCATCTTGATGCGCCAGCAGGGGGCGATCAGCACCTACAATAGCAGTACTTTCCTTGCCGTTGACTACCACAGAGGTCAGCAGGATACAGCCAGCTGGTCAGCTGTACTCTCTCTGCCCCTATGAACAGTTAGCTTTGAGGATCACTGCTATCTCAGTACTGACTCCCCTGATACACACCACAGTGACCACAGCCACTGTAAGAACCAGTGTTGCACTGAATTACCTTAAAGAATTAGATGTACTCTCAGTCACATAATTACATGAAATAGGCAAAAAAAAACACAATTCTATGAGCATGATGCCTCGTTTCTTGGCCAATATAAATTCAATTCAACACAACAGTAATATACTACATCTTCATCAAACTTATCTTAATTACGCTGTTCATTCAATTCGCAGGTAAATGAGGTCCAATTAAGTACTCAATTGGAACACTAACCTCAATACAGAGTTTTATCTTCATCAAAATGAAGCACTAATGCACTCGGAAACAACATTGTTCAAGAGGCTGTAGGCACAGGTCATGTCAAAAAACCTGCAAGGTTGAAGCTTGATTAAATTTCTTATTCCACTGAAGAATTTTATGTAATATTGCTGTTATATATGTAAGGAAAAGAGTAATGTGCATTGACAGATCTGCAATTCTCATTCTCTTAGGCTAGGGCTGATCCTAGCCGATGTGGCACCATAGGTGAGCATCACCTCTGCCAACCCATGGGCGAAGCTAAGTGAAATTGGCTGGCAAGTCGGCGCCTCCTTGGAAATTGGCACCCTAGGTGGCTGCTTATGTCATGTAATATAACTGACCGGCCCAGTCTTAGGCTTAATGAGCTGAAAATGAGCTGTCTAACATACTATTTATATCATGTGTAGCTTGTCCTAGCCACAGAGGCCTGCAGAGGGTGAAACAGCATGTCGAGTGAATCACCAGGACAAAAAGGTGCCTCTAGAGTCTTATGGCTGAGACTGAGAGGCTCAGGAGAAGCTTCTAGTCCCAGGCCATTGTGTTCATTAACACCACCAGTTAAAAACTAAAATAAGCTGTGACTGCAACCTGCATATTTTGTCATATTTTCTTATAACCTTTATCTCTACTTTTATATACTTTGTATACGTTTATATACTCTGATGTTTCTATAGTTTTATAGAACTGTCTTGTCCTGCCCGTCACATCCACCTGGCCCTGCTGTGTCTTCCTTGTCATGCCCTATCAAGCCATGCCTGTTACTCATTTGTCTTACTCCTTGTTCTTGCCCTCGTGTTAATCACTTCAGCACATGACAGAATGACTGCACTCCCGAACGATCCTTGCAGCCTGCACTTTTGCTCCATCTTTCACGCCTCTCTGCATCCTGCAGACCAGATACCTTGACTACCTCAGATTTGAGGGTCCAAAGGATTGACAGCGCCAAGTGGAGGACTTTTGCACAACTTTTGTCCCATCTAGACAACACCCTGGAGCTGAGGACTAATCCCATGGTCTGGAGGATCCCCAAGCCACCTTCTGGTCACCGGAGAGGGTGCTTGCAAAACTTATCTAAGGTGTGGATCCTCAAGAGGTGGGTAAGGTCCAGTGCATGTTGGCTGAGGTGTGGGGAATCACCAAGGGTGAGACTGCAGCCTCTTTGCCTCCTGAAACCACTCAGCCTGCTGCTTCCACCCAGAGGCCACCCAGCACACCAACTCTCCGCTGCATGAGGTCACTCAGCTCAACGCAGATTCACCCACTGGCTCCCTGATGTTCCTCAGGCTTAAGAAGAGGAAACAAAGGAAGTGGGCCGAACCCACACCAGAGATCATCCTACTTGGTCCAGTTCAGCCAATACCTGGCCCAGGTGAGGTCTCCGCCACTCCAGTGCCCAGCCCAGAGCCCCTTGTGCCCCTGGAGACTCTAAGCCAGGCTCCCGGTCCAAAGAGAGCCTCTCTGCTCGTCCTCCAGGCTTCTGGCCCAGAAAAGGCTGCTCTGCCTGCACTCCAGGCTCCCAGCCCAGAGAGAGTCTCTCTGCCCACTCATCCCAGGCTCCGTGCCAAAGAATGGCAGTATCTCAGCTCATGCCTAGCCCGAACCTGATCCAGGTGTCCTGGCTCCACCCAAGCTCATCTCCAGGTGTCTTGACCTCACCTCGTCTCTTGATATCCCACTGGCTCCTGTCCAGTCTCCTGATGTCTCGCCAGCTCCAGCCCAGTCTGCTGACATCCTGTCAGATCCAGCCCAGTCTCCTGATGCCGTGCAGGTACCTTGATGTCCCGTTGGCACCTGCCTCATCTCCTGATGTCCTGCAGGCAGCCTCCTCATTTCCTGTCAACGCCTAGGCGGCCTCCTTGTCCCCTGCCTGCTGCAGCCAGGCCAACGCCCAACTCCCTGGCCATAGCCAGGCTACTGCTTCACCCCCTGGTTGCCGCCAGGCCACCTTGGGCCGACCCTGACAATGCCTAGCACAAGGATTTGGAATAGGACCCTCTGGGCCTTGCCCTAAATCCCACTCTGTGACCCCCAACCTGTTACTCATTTGTCTTACCTTTCATTCCTGACCTCATGTTAATCACTCCTGCTGCCTCTTGTTTTCTCCCTCGTCAATGTCGTATATATGTGCATCCCAGTCCTGTGTTCCCCAACAGAAAAATCAAGTTCTGAGTTGCATAGGAATTTATGTGATAAAGGAACCACAAATGAACTGAAATTGTTAAAGAGGTACTCAGCTCCTGTACTCACCCAGACCCTTGAGAAACTAGTGAGATTAAATTAGTGTGTGTGTGTGTGTGTGTGGTCATGTATATATTAGATTATAGGGGCCAATATGGCTATTGTGTCTTTTGTTGATCTGTTTTGTCTCTAGGCAAACTGATGCTGAGGCTGACATGATGCTTCTGATGTGCCTCATTACCAGCTTCCCCAGACATCTGGCTGGTAAGGAAATGAGTGCCACAGGTCTGTAATTGTTCAGACATGTGGCAGCTGAATGTGTAAGAACTGGAATTACTGTACATGTCGTAAAGCAGGTAGGAACACAGGATGTGGCCAAGGAGAAGGTTAAAGATGTTAGTGAAGAGCTCTGTGAGCTGATACACAGACTCTTTAAGGTAATCTGATCTGGCTGCTTTCCTAGGGATGAGGGTTTGGAGGCAGGGTCTATCTTCTTGAGGGCTGAGGATGGGTGTGTCCTCTTTTGAAAGGAGGGTCTGCATCACTTAATCACTGTTTTCCCTATCAAACCAAGCATAGAAGATCTTCAGTTTCTCGGTGAAAGTAATAAGCAGAGGGATATGTTGTCCCTTTACAGTCTGTAATGGCCCTAATTGCTTTCCAGACATGTCAAGGACTGGTTGAATTGTTGAATTTCAATCTGCTGTTTATGTTTTAGCTTAGTGGCCTTGATACCCTTTTTTATGTCAGACCTGGCTGTGCTGTATACTCCTGCCTTTCCTGTTCTGTAAGCTGCCTCCTGAGTTTTACAATGGTTACATGCTTCTCATGTCATCCATGGATCCTGGTTTGTAAACACACAAATCAGCTTCCTGCTGGTAACATTGTCTACACAGGAACTGATGTAGTCTATAACTGTAGTTGTGTATTCCTCTAGGGATGTTCATTTCTCTACCATAAGCCGTCTCCAAAGGCATTTCAGAGAATTTGGCAGTACTGTACATCCAAGACGCCATCGAATGTGAGCATTTGCCCACTCAAGTCGGTCACGACGACGAACTGCAGCCAGGTCCCGACCCCGATGAGGACGACGAGCATGCAGATGAGCTTCCCTGAGACGGTTTCTGACAGTTTGTGCAGAAATACTTTGGTTATGCAAACCGATTGTTGCTGCAGCTGTCCGGGTGGCTGGTCTCAGGCGATCCTGGAGGTGAACATGCTGGATGTGGAGGTCCTGCGCTGGTGTGGTTACACGTGGTCTGCGGTTGTGAGGCCGGTTGGATGTACTGCCAAATTCTCTGGTAGACATTCCTGCAGTCAGCCAATTGCACGCTCCCTCAAACGTTGCGACATCTGTGGCATTGTGCTGTGTGATCAAACTGCACATTTCAGGGTGGCCTTTTATTTTGGGCAGTCTAAGGCACACCTGCGCAATATTCATGCCATCCAATCAGCACCTTGATATGCCACACCTGTGAGGTGGGATGGATTATCTCGGCAAAGGAGAAGTGCTCACTAACACAGATTTAGACAGATTTGTGAACAATATTTGAGAGTAATGGGTCTTTTGTGTATGTAGAAAATATTTCAGATCATTGAGTTCAGCTCATGCAAAATGGGAGCAAAACTGAAACTGTTGCGTTTATATTTTTGTTCAGTGTACATTACAATCACTATATCATTTTCAAATTTCCCTTTCACAATAATAAATATTCCCTCTTATCACTGATTACTTTAGTACATTCAAATTTCACTGAGTTGGAAATTAGTATATTCACACCTCTTCTACAACATGCTGGAAAGTACTGTAAAATACACTGCCCAGCCAAAAAGAAGTTGCCATTTGAATTTTTCATTGGGCCGCCTTTAGCTTTGATTATGGCGCACATTTGTCATGGCATTGTTTCCACAAGCTTATGCAACATCTCACCCTTTATTTCCATCCAGATTTGCATTCATTTCTCACCGAGATTCAGTATTGACACGTGAGTTGAACCACTCCGTAAAGCCTCCTTCAGCACATCCCAAAGACCTTCAATGACATTAAGGTCAGAACTCTGTGGTGACCAAGTCATGCGTGAAAATGATTCCTCATTCTTCCTGAACCACTCTTTGACAATTCGAACCCAATGAATCTTGTCCTGGAATATGCCCATGCCAACAGGGAAGAAAAAAATCCATTGATGTTGGATGGAGGTGTAACCTGGCCATTCAGTAGATGCAGGTACTCAGCTGACTTTACTTTAGTGCTGCATAACGTCGCTGAGCTGTAATAATGATCCAGCCATTGGCTCTTAAGTATTTCCTGAAATAAATTCAAATGGCAACTTTTTTTTGGCCGGGCAGTGTATAGCTAAACCTCCTACGCTTCTCACTTTCCCACCCCGAGAAAAATATGTTTCCTGTAAATATATAGTCTACAATTTGTCCTTCTTTAATTTAGCCATTATTATCTGACATTTAACAGGGTAATTCAGACCATTAACATTCAGCGATAGTATCTTAATGTTATTCCCTGCCATTCCCATTCATGAAACTATTTTGCAATCCAGACCCTAGCATAAAAACAATAAATGAAACATAACATCAATTGAACACAGAACTTTGTGACTTCCATAAAGAAGGATGAATTTGTGTTCTCTGTTGGTGGGAGGAGAGTGCCTCATATATGTAGGACCCCTCCCTACTAGTGAAAAAACACTCACATATACCAGAAATGTCCAACATTTAGTGCTTACTTATGCCATTTCCTCAGTCAGTTTCACAAGTTTGTTGAAATAAGTTGTAAGTCTTTCTAAAGATGTGGCCGAGAGCTAGTATTTTCAAATTGTGGTTCACCAAAAAAAAGAAAGTAGACAAAAAAATTGAACAACTAAATAAGAAATGAAAAACCTTAAGGCTATCTGCTTCATTTTAAATAAAACCAGTTAGAGACAAATTCTTGATTTTGCCTAAAAAAATTACAACAGGAAGTTTAAAAATCTAAATTAAAATAGATCAATAACATTCAAATTTCCTCACTACAAGTGATTAAACCGCACCATTTCTGACATTGTGATTCTCTTCTAAACTCAGTGAGCCTCTCTCTTGCATGTTGGGCTGCTCTGAATGAAGTGTTGGTGTGTTTCTATGGCAACAGCTCATTCAGGCCCTTCCATGGCCACCACGGCGTTCGTTCTCTGTCACCTGGAATCCGCATTTATTCAGGTCCTGGGCTGCCTCTTCCGCACTCCAGTAAATCCACAGTCCAGAGTCCCATTGAACTCGCATCTTGGTATAGGGCACATGTGTCAAACTCAAGGCCCGTGGGCCACATCCGGCCCGGCGTACAATTATACCCGGCCCGCAAGATCATTTTATATATCTTTTTTTTAATGGCCCGGCGATAACACACAAACTACAAATCCCATAATGCAGCGCAACAGCTGCCTTACCGAACGATAGGCTACCTACGATCATTCCCGCATCAATTACGTCAGATCAATCAAGCGTCTGTTGATGTATACAACCCTAATTTCAAGTCAAAGCTAGCCCCTAACAATGGCCGAGAGAAGTTGATTCAGAAAACAGAGCCTTTCAAAACCGGTGGGAGGCTGAGTATATGTTTACTGACATTGCTGGTTAACCCATGTGTCTTGTTTGTGGAGCTAATTTGGCTGAGAGAGAATCTATACAACACAGAACCTTACCCCAAACATAAACAAACAAGTTGCCAAGAAAAGATGCCAAGCATCCAGCTCTGACAGAATGGCACAAGAGCAAAGAAAATGGAATGTTTTGATTTGTTATTATTTTAATTTTCACTTAAAAGCACAATTTTAATTTATATTTTCAGGTTTTTTGCGCAGCATATTCATATTTTGAATTTGTATAATTTTGACAGGAGATATTTTTATGGAGAGCAAAATATTTTAAGTTATTTTAAGTTTAAGTTTATTTATTTTGGAATAATATTGTATCCTGTCAGTTTCAAGTCATATTTATGTGCAAAAATTTTTTATTTTAATCTGTTCAATAAATGTTTATCCGGTTCGGCCCGCAACCTAAAGTGTGCTTTGAGCTTTGATCCCCTGTGCGATTGAGTTTGACACCCCTGGTATAGGTTGTCTGGAACCGGATCCACTTCTCTTTCAGTATTACTTTAATGGCTCCATATGCCTTGCGCTTCTCCATAATGTTGGCTGCAGAGTTGTTATCAAAGTAAAGTTGCTTGCCCTTGATTTCAATCTTTCATTGCCAAGTTTTTCTTAAGACCAACTCTTTAGTGTGGAACTGTAGAAAGTTCACTATTATTGATCTCGGAGATGAGGTTGCAGCTGGCTTTTGGACCAATGCTCTGTGTGAAGCTCAACTTCATCAGGCAAGTTGAGATGGCTTTTGAACAGCTCTCTTACAAAATCAGTTACTGATCTCCACTCTTTTTCTTCTGGTACGCCATAAATTCAGGGATTATTTCTTCTAGATCGGCTCTGCAATTCAACTATCTTATCCTGCCTCCTACTGTCAGTGGTGTGCCTTGCAGTTCCAAGCAGGTTAATTTCAGGTCTACTATCTGTGTTTTGACCTCCATAGTGCTTGTGGTTCTTGCAAAACTTTCTCTTTAAACTCAGTGAGGTCATCTTTCATAGTTTTCCTAACATCATTTTTAAATTCACTCAGGTCCCATCTCATATCTTGTTTAAAGTCTTTCTGCTATTTGTAAGGTAGCGCCAGAGTTTCGAGCCATGCCTTGTCGTTATTTCTGTGCTCAGCAGTCGTAGCCATGTCCGAGTTTTATTGAGGTTTATTCATTTTCTTATTGTTCTTATGACTCCTTTGCGCTTTCCCTCCTTTCATTCTCGAGTTAAGATGATTTCAATAGGATTCATATTTCTAGGACCTACTTTACCAAATCTGAGTCAGAGGAGCTCACCTCTACACATCCATCTCGCTGTAGCGCCACCCGGAAGTCCAGTCCTAATACTTTGTTCTGTTTTCTCTAGTTGCGCAAGATATGTTACAGTGGAATTTCCATGCAGTTGTGCTAACATTAGTTTAGAGTTAGCATGTGGAGGAATATACACAGCGCCAACTTAAACATGGAAGGCCTGCACTAGAGCGGCAGAAATTCTAGGTCAGGGCAAAAATGTCTGTTGGTGATGGCAGTGTTCAAGCACCTGGAGTTGTTGATATAGATGCACAAACCACTACTGCTCTTTTTAACAGAGTTCACTGTCCTGTCCTCTTGTTTTGTCCTGCTAGCTTGATAGCTTTATTCGGAGTCAAGCTATCTAGCTCCATCTCTTTCAGAATCATGCAGCAGCAGTTAATTAAATTCTTCTTTGTTGTGAGTTGCAGTCGGATTTCATCCATCCTGTTCCAAATCAATTGGACATTCGCAAGGAAAATGAAGTGGAGGCTTGAAGGGGTTAGCTTTTAGCCGGGCCGGAACGCTGGCCTGCATGCTTCAATTCTGCTTCCACTCACAGTATCTTCTTTGGAGCCTCTTTGTTGATGTTTGGGTCCAGGTTTCTCCAGTTGCTCCAGCAAACACTGCAATATTACATTTGGCCATGTAGAAGCACATGACATAATACAGGCCACCAGTGTCATAGTGAAAAGTGCAATTAAAATCACTTAAGTGTAAGAGCCATTAACATGCAACATGGTCATATTTTGGTATTTCTATATTCAAAGTGCATATCTAGCCTAAGCATGTGTAAAGCCCAGAGTTCAGTGAATGCGAGAATGCACTTAAGTAAAAAGCTATGTGCTTTTTTGACTTTCATGCATAGGAGAATCAACCCCATTATTCTTACCATAGTCATTGATTTTTTTTTGTAGGTATTGTAAGATTTATATTTGTTCTTGTCCTGGACTTTGATGATGGCAATTCAAATTGGACAGTTCTGAGCCCAACCTGCCTGTTAGGCTGTGCTATGTTACTTGATATGTATGCATAGACATGCAGTCTGCTTCATCAGGACAGACATTTGATTCAAAGGGAGTTTTTATTACTTCCCTTTAAAGGAAAAGCAGGAAAAAGAATGAATTTTATACTAAAATTTCAGATCAGAACACACACTAAAATATATTAGTACCTCCCTTTATATTATTTTTATGTATGTGGAATGACATCATATATCCATATTCTTTCTGTGTCTGCTAAATTAGACTTTTTGCAGTTACACCAAATACGACTGATATATTGAAAATTCTTTGTGATAAATGTATCATTTAAAGCAGAGCATATAATAAGATAATTATCTAGTAAAAAGACAGGGATGAGCATGCAGGGCTTCACAGTGTCACAATTTCATGCTGAATTTGAAAATAATCTGTATTTTAATATATCAGAATAATTCAGAGAATTTATTGTCATTTCACCACAAAGACCAATAGAAATGAAAGACTTTTAAGCATGTTTTAGTGTCACATTTTACAAAAACAATGAAGCAATAATGTGACATTTGTACCATTCATGTTTTGTAAGACAGTATGCTGCTGTATAGCTGGCGGTTCTTCCTGCGATTATCTTAGCACACTTGTTATATGACTAATTGAATGGATTCAAGTTTTTCTAATTGTGTTGATACAGAACCTACATTACATACTGTATATACAGTCAGTAGGTCCCAGGAACAATTGTGGTTAAAGGCCTTGCTCATGGACCCAGCTGTGGAATCCCTCTGCTGACCTTGTGATTTGAACATGTGACCTTCTGATCAGGGACACAGGCTTAACCCTCTGAGCCACACCTCAATCCCTTTATAACAACCTTTCTTTTGCTTAAGAATGGGCTTTGTTTCTGAGTGCTGAGTACCTCAGCTTCCTAGCAATTTCTTCGGTACAAAGCAGGCCAGTGAGAGGTGCTCTCCAATGGTTTACTGTGTGTGTGATAGAAGGGGAGGGATCCCAACACGGGGGAGGTTTTTGCTGTGTGTGTTTCTGTTTTCTTTTCATTGCAAGGAAGATTGGTGAGAATATAGCTAATGAGACAGTATTGCAAGATTTTTTTTTCAATACCAAAGCTTATCTTTATAAAGAAAAATAATGGTAATACTTTACTTAAGGTCATGGTTTTAGCAATTTATAAACACATTTATGATGCATTATGATGCATTCTTAAGGCATTCTAAACATGGCTAAAATATAAAAAGATTTAACACCAATTAGCCATGTTTATTATACATGTTTATCTATGAAGCTCTCGTCTATAATGCGCTATAGTTACATTTATAATGTAGTACAAAGCATCCTTAATGCTTATAGTGAACATTATAATACATTATAAAGGCATATATAGTGCATTATAGATGAGAGCTTCATAATGCATTTAAGTATGCATGTCTATAATGTCTTTTGCCATTTTACTTAAAGCCATGTTTATAAATATTTCTAAATGCATAATTATTTGTTATGAATGCCTTTATAAATAACTATAAACATGGCTTTAAGTAAATTGGTAATGAAATATTTTATTTGACAAAAAGACATATGAAGTTAACCATTTCAAAAAGCAACCCCACAAGCCATCACATTACAATAAGTGCATTAAACGGCAAACATTCCAACAAAAAATGTACTACTTGGGTGTATGTGTGTGTGTGTGTGTGTGTGTGGGGGGGGGGGGGGATGACAGCTCTTTGAAAATGAAAGGTGCTCACTTTATTAACAGCCATTATAGGTTTAGTACTAGCAATAGCACAAACATAGAAGCCAACAATTTACACAACACTCACGGTTAAACACCAACAAAACACGCATTCCACGGTTACGACATTACCATTTACCATTAATTTAAATGCACATATAAATTTATGCTTTTTAAAGATATGAGGGGTGTGGTGCAAATCATGCCGGTAACTGTACACTTTTTTCTTTATTTCCACTTATGGCCTGTGATGTATATGGCCTGTGATGTATATGGCCTGTGATGTATATGGCCTGTGTAACTGCAAAGTGTTGTTTTCATAAGTGATGGGCTTTCTGGCTGCATTCTAAGTTCTGTATATGTAACAGTTATTGTGTGGCGTGTTCGTCGGTCATGGGCTCTCAGTGAAGGCAGGCACCATTCCCGAGCACATCCTGAAGCTCCTGCGTTTTATGTGGCTGCTCACTTTCCTCCTGAACCTCCTCGATCATGCCAGAGAAATGGTTCCCAGTCAGAGCAGCACACACATTTAGGGCCAAAATGTGAGTTAATCCTCTTGTCTAGTGATGGAATTCTCTCAGGTGGCCAGTGGCTGGCAGAGTTTGTTTATTAACGATTTATGAAGTACTCAGTCATCCGGGGCACATGGTTCCAGGAAGATCTGATTTACTCAGTTTCAGGCTTGTCTCTGAATTTAGGACAATTATTATTGTGATGTTTTTGTCTAACATACTAATTCAGCATCAGCTATGCCAAAGCTCTTCTACAATGATAAAGAGAATGTGAGGTCTTTCTGCAGGTGTGAAGAGTCCTTGGGTCCAGATACATCCACACATGCCTGCTCCTGCAGCAGACTGCCAGGACCTTGCACTGGCCATACAGAAGACACGTGGCTCTCTCCCACCACCTGAACACCTGGAGTTAGGATAACCTCCCCCCCGCCCCCCCAGCACCACCACCACCACCTTCCCCACTGCAATATATCCTCATTCTCCCAGGATATTTAGCAGCACCAGACATAAAAATGTGTTGCCCCATTCAGGGGAAAGTACAGAGGAGAGTCACTGGGGCAATTTCTCAGGAGTGCAGTTACCAGGACATTTGCCCCCTGTGCTGGGATGTACCTTTAGCTGCAGCCCTTTAAAACACAGACAAAACTTCCCTCCCATAGTTATGCTCTGTTCTTCATCATCACATTGCTGTAGTCATAGAAATAATACAAAATAATTCCACTTGACTTTCAAATTTGTAATTTTTTTTAAACAATTCCTATAAATTCTTAAAATGACATAGCAAAAATTAAACAATAGCAAAGTAAATATTTTCTGAATTAATAAACCTACTGTAACTCAGAACAAATTTCTATAACGAACCGCAAACTAGATATGCATCTCTACTGAATCTGCTACTTCGATTCTTATGCCTGCTGTATTTGATATATTTTGTTCTAATTCAGCTGCACAAAATCTTGTTTTGGGTAAAGTTAAAATTTGAAGTGTAATGAGGATGCTTCTTCTTTCTCATTTTGGATACAATATTATTGGAGTCAGCAGACACCCAAAGAACTGTAATGCTTACCACCACTTATAGTTTTAAAATCATAAAACAAAGTTGTATCAGTAGTTACAATTAATGTTTCTTCTGTTGTATTTGATAGCTGTGCTGATTTGATACCTATTGTTCTATTGATTTGAACACACAAAGGAAAGTTTCAATCAAAAGAAAGATAGTTATATTTCTGTGCCAGTGTTATAGTTTTCAATCTTTTTGCCATTCCTTCTTGGTTAATGAGCAGAATTCCTTGATAAACATATTAAAAAAGTAACGACTAATATTGATTGCTGCATATTTTGAGTTGAAAATGGTTATAATGTTTAACATATTTTGCAGTGTTACATTTGTACACTTATTTCTTAACTCTTAACCACCCAAACTGAATCATTTACGTGTAACATGAGCATAAAGATGTTCATATGTGCTAATACACAAGGCCAGATACATTATTTTTTTAATTTAAAAGTATATAAAGTATAGACGGTACCCCAATACCTGATATGTATTATATTGTTTTCAAAATCCTAAGGCAAAAAAATGCTAAATAAAATGTATAACTGTAGCCTTAATCCACTAAAATAATAATAAATATCCATCAATGTAATTATCTTAATATATACTCTGCTGGTGTAACTGTACAGTGAAATACTCTCAAAAAATCTACTAATACACACATTTCATGATACAGTATGTCATGTTTGCAGTATCTCTGACTTAGCCTCTCCTAGTGGCTGAACCTGCCAACTGCACTCATGAAAAATTCCCTGTGTTAGACTCTCTCAGGAGTATTTTGGATAAGATCTCAGTAGGGGGTAGCCAAAGCTGCTTTTCAGAGTGTTTATCCATGCTCTTCACTTCTCTCCAAATTCTGCCCTCTCTTCCGGCATTGGCTTCCTTAGGTCACTATATCAGTGGATGGGATCCTGACCACCACAGG
Organism: Paramormyrops kingsleyae; assembly: GCF_048594095.1. Taxonomy (NCBI): domain Eukaryota; kingdom Metazoa; phylum Chordata; class Actinopteri; order Osteoglossiformes; family Mormyridae; genus Paramormyrops; species Paramormyrops kingsleyae. Next base: position 3,367,591 of record NC_132806.1, on the reverse strand, counting down.
GTACACCCAGGAGGACTACACCATGCTGGGCTCCGATGACTTCTTCTACATTGGAGGGAGTCCCAACACTGCAGACCTGCCTGGCTCTCCAGTGAGCAACAACTTCATGGGCTGTCTGAAAGATGTGAGTGCAGTTCCTGTGATAAACAAAGCGTTCATTACCATTAGGCTAGATTGCCTTATCAACATGCCCAGCGGGTGAATCAATTAGGCTAAATGATTGGTCGATTAAAAAACAATTGTTTCAGGTAAAATTAGTAAAATATAGGTTCATTGGAAGCAGTATGTCCTTGCAATCTTGAGCCACAGTGCACATGCACAGTGCATGTGTAGGAGGTGGCAGATCGAGTACAAAGACAGAGGTGACCAAGAATATTCCACCTTCATCTGGATATATCAGAATTTACAAACACTGAATGAAATGCATGAATCCAGGTAGATCATGATTTATTTCTGTAATCAAATCCTGAGCAAGAGTTGTGGAAAAAAATTACAAAACTGCAGATGAAATTGAGCACAAAACAAACATCTTATTATACAGAATTTTTATTATGTTATTACATGAAATAAAGCTGAAATATTAAAAAACATTAATGATTTGGGTAACACTACGAATGTCATGTCTATAAGAATCTATGAACACATTCATAACATTATTGCTATGTTTATGCATTATGAATGCTTCGTGAAACTCTCATCTATAATGCAGCTATAGGTACCATCAAAATACAGTGTAAAGCATCCGTAATCTTATTCTGATCATTGTAATGCATTATGAAGGTTCCAACTTATCCCACAAATAGCATAATTCAATTTGCAGATGGCACCACTGTGGTTGGGCTAATCTCAGGAAGAGGTGAGGTAGTGACCAGCATGTGAGTCTTTACTGAAACTAGTGGCTCTTCTGATGCAGTGAGAGATAAAAACATCCTCCAGTGAGAATAGAGGACAGCCGATAATGGTCTGTGCTGCATAGTTTTCAAATCTCTTCCTGAGATTAGCCCAACCACAGTGGTGCCACCTGCAAATTCTCTCTGAAGAGCTTTTCTGTCTGCTGCTGAACAGCCGGCACACCATGCTGGGATACAGTATGTCAGCACGCCCTCAATGGAGGAGCAGCAGAAGAACACCAGCAGCTTCTCAGCCAAGCTGTTTGACTTGATTATCCTCAGGACACGTGAGGACAAAATTTTAACTCCAAAAGAGCTCTAAAAGCTGAAATCACTAATCTGGAGGATAGTAAAGGTCTTATAATTGAAAATGATATTGATATAGTTAATGAGTTTAATTATTGTTTTGCATGGGTATTCACTTTAGAGGATACAAGTAACATACCGACTCATTACTAATCCAGCATCTATGACTAAAATCTATGTAATTCAAGCTGATGTGCTACAAAGCCTAGCTAAGCTCAAAATAAATATATTGCAGGGCTCTGATGGCATCTTATCTATAGCTTTAAAAGAGATGAGGGATATTATTTGCCGACCTTTAACTTTACTATTTCAGAAATACTTATCTATAAGATCAACGGGATCATGATTTAATTACAACTGGGCTGATAGCTGACATATGAAATTTAACATAAATAAATGTAAGGTAATACATTCAGGGAGCAGAAATATAAAGTACAGATATTTTATGGGTTCCACTGAAATACAGGAAGCTGATTATGAGAAAGACCTCAGTTTGTATGTTGATGCTTCCATGTCCCACTCTCGCCAGTGTGGGGAAGCAATTAAAAAGGCCAGTAGAATGTTGGGTTATATCTCTAGGTTGTCATAATGCAACGTGGAAGCAGACGAATGAAGCCGTGAATAGGGGAACACGGGTTTAATCCAACAAAAGGCAGGCAATAACACATTGACAATACAATGACCGGACTGGGGAAACAAACAGAAACGCGGACTAAATACAATGGACTAATCGACAACGATCGGGAACAGCTGGTAAACACGGGGAATCCACATGGGGTTAACGAAGGGCCGTGGCACATGAGAGGAGTGGACGATCGGGGCATGACACTAGGTGTGTGGAGTTTAAGTCAAGGGAGGTGATATTTAGATTATACAATTCCTTGGTAAGACCCCACCTAGAAGATTGTGTGCAGGTTTGGTCACCATACCTTAAGAAGGACATTGCTGCCTTGGAAAAGGTGCAACGTAGGACTACAAGAACGATTCCTTGTCTTAGAGGAATGTCTCATGAGGAGAAGTTATTTGAGCTGAATCACTTCAGCCTCAAGCAAAGGAGACAAAGGCGGTACTGTACATGATCCAGGTGTAACAACTAGGACTTTAGGACCCAGGAGTGATCGAGTAGAGTATGTATGACAGTATATCTAGTCAGTCAAAGGCGTTTTGATTCGGCTGCAAGCAGGGAGAGTGGAAAGGAGTGAAGCCACGGCAGGTTTGAATTGATCGGTACTGCGTTGGTTACTGTGGAATTATTGTGACCTTATGTGTGGTGTTCATTGTGAATTTTAGGTCTGTGTGGACCTGGGGTTCGTGTGTGTGATTAACGCTGAGGGTTGGGATACCACCCAGGACATCGTAAGGTGGATCTCCCTGCCGCTAAGTGTATTTTTATGGGCTAGAGAGGGCTTCTTAACGTGTAACAATTTCAGTGTGTGTGCGTAAGGATATGGATCCAGCTTTTTAATTGTTTTTGTGACAATTCTGTAAATAAAGTATTGTGTACATTGCTTTTAAACCTCAGCCTTCAACGGTTCATTTATTTGAACACTACCAGTGCTGGGTGGTCCTTTATGGTAGGGGCCAGTTAAGGGGTACTAATTTCCTGCTCAACCAAGAGTGGGTGATGTAGTTGGAAGCGAAAAAGGGGAGCACGTGGGACGGAGCAGGGTGGAGAGGGCCACACAGGTCTGGATACTGTTCAACCAAATAGTTCCTTCAATATTAGTTCAAATACAAGAACTCATGGACTTTGGTGGAAATTAGCAAGAGAACATTTTAAACTGGATTTGAGATAGCACTTCTTTACATAGCATGTAGTTAGAGTATGGAATAGTCTTCCTGTTAGTGAAGCGCAAGCTAAAACCCTGGGTTCCTTTAAATCAGAGCTATATAAGATTTTAACAACTCTGAGCTATTGATTGAGATCTCTTAAAATGAGTTTGATGGGCCTAATGGCCTCCTCTTGTTTGTACATTTCTTAAGTTCTAATGTTCTTATTCACTAGACAGGCTAACTGCCTTCTGAGTGGACAGAGTTGCTTCATCATCCGGAGGCCTTTGGAGGAGGTTTGTCTGTCTATGACAACAAAGAATGTTGCAGACATGCTGCAGTAATCTGAAGCCAATGTTCACCACTGGTGTTACTTTTTATCCTTAAAGTTTACCACTGTGATTATAGTGGTTGTATACATCCCTCCGATTATAATGCTAAGGAGGCTCTGTGTGTGTTTTATCGGGCTGTTGGTCAGATTCAAACAGCACATCCTGATGATTTTTTCATTGTTGCTGGTGACTTTTATCATGCAAAACTAAAGAAATATCTAAGTTCTATTACACATGAACTTTCCAAGAAGAGGGGAGAACAAACTGGACCTGGTCTTCACAAACTTTCGCAATACTCACAATGCTGCACCCCATCCTCAACTTGGTTTTTCTGACCAAATTTATATTATGCTTTTAGTAGCATATTGCCCATTGTTCAAAAGGTCCAAACCAGTGCAAAAACAGATCAGGATCTAGCCAGAAGCTGCTGGCGCAACACAAAGAAACTGTTTTGACATGTTCAAAATAGCCACCACCTATGGTAATCTCATCAGCTCGGAAGAATATGCATCTCGGTCACTAGCTACAGTATCCTGGCCATACTCCATCCATGTCTCTATTTTGGAATATTTTTCTTTCCTTCACCCTCACATTCTGTACATATGCAAATTCTTTTAAAATAAACTTTATTGAACATACATTCAAACAAGACATTTCAAAAGATTTTGAACACCAGGTTTCTTCATACATTTAAAAAATGTAAAATAATGACGGAATTCATTATGTTTTGGCACCAGTCGTAGGTTTTGTTAAACGTGTTTTCCTAAAACATGTACCTTAATTAAAAATTCTTCCTCTTTATTTTCAATGAGACGTCCAAGATCAGGTGCACATTGTGTGGGCTTCACCAAAGAAGTATTAAGACCTGTTTGATGCTTCACTCGGCAGCGTCACAATACACAAGGCAATTGTGATGTAATTTTCGTCATGGGGCCAACTTTGACTGTTGCATATAGGAGCTGTGTGCTAGGCCAGGCATAACTGAGATAACACGGAAGTTCTGCTGAGTGACACAAGCAAACCTTGACCATTCATTGGCCAGGGGAAAAGTAGCAGGATGTAGTGTCGTGAAGTTCAGGTGCATTGCACAAGAGGCCTAAAGGTAAATAAAACATTACTTAGCTAAATAATATTTATTAATGGTCCTTGTAAATTATTTGACATTTGTTTTTATTTTATTTTAGTTGGTTTCAGAAACAAAATTTATAGTTCTCACCTAGTTGTAGTTTTGTATATGGCAAAGAAAGAGCACAGCAGTGACATCAGCTGGCCAAACAGAGACAGGACAGGTTAAGGGAGACAGCATGTGATAGTATTCCCCCCAAAGGCTTGCCTTCTGGGAACAGGAGGTATTACCATGACAGGGGAAGATCACATAGGACACAGGATCTAGGGAAAGAAGGCACCAGACAGAACCAGTAATGTTGCACTGGGGACTCGGAAGATAGAACACCAGACTGGACTAGGCATACAAAACAAAAAAAGACCAAACATGCACCAACAAGACTGGGACAAGCACATAGACTGGGGCTCCAAGGACCCAGACAGGGGACAGTGGTCACTGGCACAATCAGTGGACTAGGAAATACAAGGACAAGCATAGGATCCAGAAGAAAACAGGGTGGACAGATGGAGCACAATAACAGGGTCAAAAACCAGGGGAACACAGAGGGCAGGACTTTAAAACCAACAGGACAGAACCCTGCACAGCGGAGACAGCGGTGTGATGGTGGGATGTTGAGGATGGTTAGGGAGCACCTGGGAACTTGGAGAGCCGGTCGACAGGGGAGCAGAGGTCATGGCTGGCCTGGCCAGGGTGGAGGGCCAATATGATTTGAGGTCCAGGCCTCACAAGGGTACAGGGAACAGGCTGGAGGGATGACTAACACAGGACTGTCAGACTTCCTGATGGCATGAGGGCTCCTCTGGGAGATAGGCAGTCCTTCAGGCCTTCCTAGGAGCCAACCCAGGGTTGTCGAGTGCCTCAAGCTCGACAGGTTTGTGGCCCCATGGACTCCCTGCCGTCTGGTGAATGAGTATGGCAGACAGGAGCAGGAACCAGGCAACAGACCTAGGGAGATGCCCAGAGGATCCCATTCAAGATCCTGAGGCGTGGCCTCTACCAACCCACCCACGGTCTGGGGTTCAGGTGCAGAGAAGGCTGTGGAGGCATTGTGTTCCTAAAGGAACGTGGAAAAAGGAAAAGGAATGCAGCCCAGGTGGCCAGTGAGACGGCACGTGAGAAAGACACTGGCGGGACCTCAGGATACACTGTCGGGACGGCTGGTGAGGAGCACCCTGGAGAGACAGCAGGCGAGAGAGGGGCACCGATGAGGTTGCGGGTGAGATGGGGGATTTTGGTAAGATGACTGGAGATGAGGAGGGTGCCAGTGGGATAGTAGGAGACAAGGAGGATTTTGGCAGGAGTGGCAGAAGACAGGGAGGAAGCTAGGGGTGCAGGAGACAAGGATGATGCCGATGTGATGGCAGGAAACAAGGAAGATGCTGATAGGAAGGTAGGAGGCTCCAGCGACTACGAAGTGGTAGGAGAGGCTTCTGTGAGGGACCGCGGGACAGGGTTGAACTCGCCTGTTGCAACATCTCCCTGGCTAGATACGGGTCTTCCTGGGATGGGAGCCTGGGACTCGGGCGGCATAAGTTCAGGGAAAATGGTGAACCTGGGTCAGGCGAGATGGGCACTGCGGTTGGTTTTGATACTTAGTGGTTTCTCCTGGAGTGGTCTCAAGAAACATAGTTTCCTCCAGGCCGGTGGGATAGCTGTCAAGTCTTCGACGAGGCAGGGAGATTTCAGTCGAAGCATCCAATGATATATGTGACACCAGAGAGACACCACACAAGATGCAACACTGCATTCTGGACCGGACTGAGCAATGTTCTGGCGGGTGACATGAACTCATCTAAGCCTGGCATAGATAATATGACTACTCCTGGGATGGGTGCAAGTGGTCCAGTCTCTCTTGGGATGGGGCGCTAGTGATATGACCTCTCCTGGGCTGGGTGCTGGCAGCATGGCCTCTCCTGGGCCACGATGAACAGCGGAAAGCTGCAGGAAGCCAGCAGGTTGGACAGTGGCAGTCTGTGTGGCTTCATACTGCAGAGAGTCAGTGGGCAAAATGACAACCAGGGACAGTTGTGGGCAAAACTACTTCTCGCAATAGCAAGGCATCAGAATGAGCAGGGGCAGCCAGCAAGAGGTAGACTTGGTCATGGTCTGATGGTGGATGGCAGAGAACCGTAGGAGGAGCAAGACAGCTCAGCAGCATCTGGAGTCAGGATGGTCCTCGTCCTCAGTCGCTGGATTTCAGCCAAATCCTCCAGGATTACATAGGACTGCCAGCTTCCGGTGGAGCAGGGCGATAGCCTCTGGTCAGGTTCATGGCTGAGAAAAGCAGGTCTTCACAAGGACCTACAGGAGCACGGACTAAAGACAAATGACAATGTCAGGACTGGGAAACACAGGATGGAGGGACACATATAAACCGGTGTGGTCATAATGATAAACACGTAACAAGGGATGCTGTCAAAGACTTAATGAAATAATAATAATAATAATTTAATTTACATTCTTGTAAGTCTCACTTTGGATTGTCTCATGTATACTTCATGATCCCATGCCTGTATGTGTCTCACTCCAACGATGCCCCTTATAATTATTTCATTCATTCATTTTATTTAAATGTTTCCAGATTATTACAGCCTTCTTTTTGCAGTTTCATTTCCATTAGCTGGTTTTGTACTCATATTATAAAATTACAATACCTCCCAGCCCTGGTGCTTAAACCACCACAAAAAAGTAACATAATTTCAAGGGTTCACACAAATGAGTCTGTCACTCATTGGCCATTACCTTACTTACACAGGCTTCACACAGACAACCCGCTCTCAGGGAAACTGCAGGGGGGGGACTTTTCTCTCTCTCTCCTGCACTTCAGTGGGCTGGGGATCTGTAATGACTGTAATTAAGCCTGAAATGGCTCTTAAAGGGGGCCTGAAGTGTGGAATGAAGGAGGCACAGAGATGTAGCTTATCCAAGGAGAATTAAGCTGCAAAGAGCGGCGGCCCCGGTGAGGGCAGAAAGAGAAGGAGATGGAGGAAATTATTCCTGTTATTATTGCTGCACAATCTAAGTCAAGCTTTCTTTGATGTTTCAATTGCTGTGCCAATGTCCAGTCTGGCACATTTCCTGCATTTACCATACAGAAGCAAGTGAGCTATCATTGCTGTTGCTGCCTGTAATGGATGGGAAGACCACCTCCTTTTTTTTAGCAGCACTGTAAGACAACTCTTCATATTACTTATAAGGCTATATGGTAATTAATATCATCAGATTAATATAGATTGGTGTCTTTTCCATGTTTTGTAAAGCCATAGTAAATAGTTTTAGGAAAGAGTCATAACATGGGCTAATCATTTGTTTTGGAGTAATTTTCTTTCTGAAAATGTCAACGGGTTTTTAAAATCAGTACTAAACATTGCAGAAATGTGTGCCTTAATCACATTAAAGATCAATAACAGGGTAGTGACTTTAGCCATATTTTGTGTGATGTCAAGCTCGAAAATTAGTTGCATCACCAGCCTGGAGCACTGAGGACTGATGTCCCAAATGAATCCAATTTTAGCCCTGAATGATTTGCTTAGTTTGCATGTTTTAACCACAGGAAAGTTTCTTCCACACATACACTACAACAGTCCAATCCAGGACTGTGTTTCCTGAACCCTTCATAGTGCTGTGATCATTGTAACTTCAGAGAGAGAGAATTTGACATGATGATTTCTATCATGTAACAGTGATCATATTTAGAGGCATCTTTAGGACGGTGCAACTGGTGCAGCTCTGGACTCACTCAAAGGGAAAATTGTATAGATAATGATATAGGATAAATAATAGGGCTGTTTTCGACTAAGGATTTTCATAGTCGAATCTGATTCGTTCGATTTTGCCGTAGTCGACTGATAGTCGAACCTTTTTTTTTTTTTTTAGATAGCAGCTAGATTTTTTCCATTTCAAACAAAAGAGTTAAAAAAAACTAAAAGAAAAACATGGTGTGTAACAAATACCTTTTATTCATTTAAAGCCAAATTCACAATCAGAATCTAGTGATCCCGGAAAATAAAATAAAATAACTGTCGTATTGCACAGCCTTGTATGCAAGGACAATATAAGCCCCTAGTGATTGTGACGTTGTCTACGTATAAGCCCGTATAAAGGATAGACATGTTTAATGAGGAAACTAACTGCGCAAAGTCATGCACTTTTTATCTAGACGTCTGAAAAATTGTTTGAATCTCCGGTCTCAAATGAAAAAAGTTGCACAGAAGGACCATTGTCAGCATCAGCTCAAGTAAATGGTAACCACGCTTTCGAACAAACACTTTTCTCCGCCATGCATTGTTCTTAGCAGCTCTGTGTCTCCGAGGACGGCGCTGTCTGTGATCAGGGCAGAGTAACGCAACTCTCACACACGCTGCAGTATTTGAGAGCTGCCTGCTCCGCCCCACACACTCACAGAGTGAAACTCTCCGACACAAGAAAAAAACATAACTGATAACATCGGGCTGATATGGTAATAATTAAAATGTTAACAATTAAAATGATTTTTAACGATTAAAAAACGTCTGTGAGCCCACCAATAAGCGCACAAAACGAACTCTATTAGAATCAATGATCCTTAATGTTACCTGTAAGCTACAGTTGGTTGAAGGCTCATTATCATTACCCCAGTTCCCAATAGCGTAATTCGCGTTTTCTTTTAAAGCAACATTTCATAGCAAACTACTTAAATAAACAGGTCATTGCTGTTCCACAGCAACAATAACACTGGGCTGCCCGCAGACGTGCCTGTCTGAAAATCGGCGTAGTGCACTCGGATATCGGCCGATGCCGATACATTAAAAAATGCTAAATATCGGCCCGATATATCGGCCGGCCGATATATCGGTCGACCTCTATCTGCTTCTCATTGGTTACATAACACTTTCCTACTATTCGACTATGAGGTTCATAGTCGAATCAGACGTCTACGAATCGTCGAATCCTCGACTATTAGAAGTCAGCCCTAATAAATAATATACATATAAATAAAAACTGAATAAACTAGCTTTGCTCTGGGCCGTGCTTCTCCTCAGAGATGTGCTATGAAGGTTTTGGGAAACACAACCTAGACTCTGTAAATGTGCTAACCACATTATGTTATATACCTCATTAGGTACAGATATACAGTATATCATTTTGGTCATCTGAGGTGTGGGGTTTGTATTCATGATTGAAGAACTCATCCAGCTGTTTCACGTTAACATTAAATGACACAGGCATGATTATATGAGACTGACCAAAACAACGCACAGCAAGACCTCAGTGCTTAAATGAAATTGAAGTCCTTTTAATTGATTGGAAGATTACAAATTATCTGGTAATCCTACATGCCGTAACAAGAAAAACTGTCAATCTAAAAATATAAAATGATGTGTATTTTATTAATTATTTATTATTGTCTCATTATTTCCATTTATTTTATTTTAATTTGCCATTTAAAAATACTATGTTTTGTCATCTCTTCCCATGCATTAAACATATCTGTAATTCTCACTGGTTGCACTAAATGTGAATTAGGCTTCAGATATTGGCATCCATGGATCTATGTATAAAAATAGCCTATAGTGATACAGCATAATGGCATTCTTGCTAGTGACTATGTGATCAGATGGATTATAAGGGAAAAAGTTTTTATGGACCATCACTGTGGTCCATAAAAACTCTGTGGTTGGTTTTGATGCAGGTGGTGTACAAGAACAATGACTTCAAGCTGGAGCTGTCCCGCCTGGCCATTGAACGCCACCCCAAGATCAGCGTGCATGGAGACCTGTTGTTCCGCTGTGAGGATGTGGCTGCCCTGGACCCTGTCACCTTTGAGACGCCTGAGTCCTACATCGCCCTGCCTAAATGGAACACCAAGAAGACAGGCACCATCTCCTTTGACTTCCGCACCACGGAGCCCAACGGTCTGCTGCTTTTCAGCCATGGCCGGCCCCAGCGCCAGGATCGGGAGTCGAAGACCGTTTACCTGGCCATTGAGCTGCTGGATGGCTACCTCTACTTGCTAATGGACATGGGGTCTGGGGGCATCAAGATCAAGACCAGCAACAGGAAGGTCAGTGATGGAGAGTGGTGCCACGTGGACTTCCAGAGGGAGGGCCGCAAGGGTAAGGCCTCATCTTCTCAGTCTGCCTCTATGCCTCTGTCACTGCTGATGCCCCCTGTCTGTCAGCCTAATTGATTTTTAGATCATAATATTTGCCTTACTTTGTAACTTCCACTTACAAGCTGATCTCTAAATGCAAGTCTCCACACAACGTGATTTTGCCTTACATTTGCTTTGAGTTGCTTTTTTTTTATGTGATTTACTTTTCACATGACCCAGTGTGAACCAGTGCACATGGCGTATGAGTAGGAACACAGATGGGCTTCTTGTATAACCTCAGCTGAGATGTCATTCTACGTGCAGCCTTGCCCTCCCTCTAAATTAATTTTAATTGACAATTTAAAAGTCGTGAATCAGATGGAGTTTCCACCTGTGACTTGCAGTTGTCTACGTTTGTCTATCAGTATGTCACCTCCCAGTACACACACCTACACATGAACATGCATAAGAACATACACACTTAGACAACATATACTGACATATTTATATACATTTTTATGAATGTACATTTCCATCTTAAACAAAGCACACTTTACACTATTTGCACTGGTTTGTTGAAAGTGCTCCATATGAAGTTATCTATCTTTAATACTCTGCATGCTTCTCTGGACGAAGATAATGGCACAACAGTAAGGACATCATGCAGTGCCTTTCAAAGGTATTCATCCCCCTTGGTGTTTGTCCTGTTCTGTCACATTAGAAGCTTCAAATTGGATGGATTTTTGGCGGGATACCACCAGTTGATTTACACCTCATGCTTACCACTTTAAAGGTGCATGATTTATTGTGACACAAACAATAACTGAGATAAAAAAACAGAAATTTTCAGTGTGCATAGGTATTCACCCCCAAACTCAATACTTTGTAGCATCACCTTTTGCTACAATTACAGCTGCAAGTCTCTTGGGGTATGTCTCTATTAGCTTAGCACATCTTTCCACTGGGATTTTTGCCCATTCCTCAAGGCAGAACTCCTGTAATTTAGATGGCTTGCATTGGTGTACAACAATCTTCAGGTCATTCCACAGATTCAAATGGATTGGGGTCTGGTCATTGGCTAGGCCATTCCAAGACATTTAAGTGTTTCCCTTTAAACCACTCCAGTGTAGTTTTAGCAGTATGTTTAGGGTCATTGTCCTGCTGGAATGTGAACCTTCGTTCCAGTCTCAAATCGCTGGCTGACTCAAACAGGTTTTCCTAAAGAGTTGCCCTGTATTTAGTGCCATGCTTCTTTCCTTCAATCCTGACCAGCTTTCCTGTGCCTGCAGATGAAAAACATCCCCACAGCATGATGCTGCCACCACCATGCTTCACTGTGGGTATGGTGTTCTGGGGAAGTGCTGGGTTTGCGCCACACATAACGTTTCCCATGATGACCAAAAAGTTACATTTTAGTCTCATCAGACCAGAAAATCTTCTTCCATGTATTTGAGGCGTCTGCCACATGCTGTTGGGCAAACTCCAAATGTGTTTTCTTATTTTGTTCTTTAATTAATGGCTTTTTCCTGGCCGCTCTTCCATAAAGCCCCACTTTGTGGAGTGAACGCCTTAAAGTGGTCCTATGGACAGATACTCCCGTCTTCACCGTGGATCTTTGCAGGTCTTTCAGTGTTATCTTGTCTTTCTTGCATCTCTGATTGATGCCCTCCTTGCCCGGCCTTCTCTTGTCAGGTTTGTGGTGCTGCCACATTCTTTTCATTTCCCTATAATGGACTTAATGGTGCTCCTTGGTTTTCATGTTGCTTGCTTAGTAGTGTTGCAGAGTTGGGGTCCTTTCAGAACAGGTCGATTTATACAGACATTATGTGACAGACCATGAGACACCGATTGCGCACAGGTGGATCTTAATCAACTAATTGTGACTTATAAAGTTATTTGGCTGGACCAACTCTTAGGGGTTTCAAAGCACACTCAAGATTTATGTTTTTTTTATCTTAATTATTGTTTCTGTCACAAAAAAAATATTTTGCACATTTAAAATGGTAGGCATGCTGTGTAAATCACATAGTGCTAATCCCCCCCCCCCCCCCTCCAAAATCCATCTTAATTCCAGCTTGTAATGTGACAAAACAGGACAAACACCAAGGGGATGAATTCTTTTGCAAGGCACTGTAGACCTGAGGCCTGCCTCTCTGCTTCAGGCTCCATCTCTGTGAACAGTCGTACTACTCCCTTCAGCTGCAAAGAGGGCAGCGAAGTCCTGGACCTAGACAGCCACATGTTTCTGGGGGGGCAGCCGGAAACACGCACCGGCCTCATGCTGCCACCGGAGGTCTGGTCGGCAGCCCTCAGCTACGGCTACGTGGGCTGCATGCGTGACCTCTTCATCGACGGCAAGAGCCAGGATGTGCGCCGGCTGGCGGAGGTCCAGAGCACGCCGGGGGTGAGCAGCTTCTGCAGCCGCGAGCTGCACAGGAAGTGCGGCGCGTCACCCTGCACCAATGGTGGCCTGTGCCGGGAGGGCTGGAACCGCTACGTCTGTGACTGTACGGGCACCGGCTTCCTGGGCCCCAACTGTGAGACGGGTGAGGGCGACAGCAAGAGTGACCATACCGAAGCTGGAGGGACCTGGTTGCAGTAGTGGTGTTGAGTAACACAGGGTCATATCCTGTAGGTTTGGCATCGTGTTATAAACTATGGACTCCCCTGCTGTTTTTAAGTATTGCATGTCATACTCTGAACTAGTACGAGATTTGGTGTGGTGATGTTTTCCCATATGCATTCGCATCGGGAGGTGGGACTGTGTCTGTGCAGATGTGACTAGAGTGCTTCTGGGCGGGTGGGATTTCTCCTTCTCACTTCTCAGATAAATAACTGAAGCGTGCCTTTTAAAAATATACTGCATGTCGTAATGATGGTTTTTCTTATACTCTTCTGCCATCTGTTGTGGCTGTAGCGTACTGCAGGGAGATGTAATGGGTGATTATTTGATTGTCATTGTCATTAATCTATCCATTCACTTATTATTCAAGGGGTTAGCCTGAGTGAATTGTCATCCATCACAACTGCACACCATGCAGTTAAAAACACCAGGAAACAGACCCGCTCAGCATTTGTAGTTAACCTTTGTAATTCACAAGAAGCTGCTTAGCTTGTTCTGCATCTGAAAAAGGTATTGTTGGTATTACTTTAGAGGTAAACATCATTTTATGGAATATATAAAAATATATGAGTGATGTCACCTGTAGTATCCTGTGTGTTATTACTGCGCCTTCCAAATATGGTACGCTTCTTTTTGTTGGAGTACAATTTCAAATGTTCCATGCTTCCTGCTGTAGAATAGTAAGTGTAATGTTGCAATGTGTAGTTAATGGAGGAAAATTCACACTCGCCATCGCAGAGGTGCTGAGCTTACATCCTGCTGTAGAATAGTAAACGTAATGTTACAGTGTGTAGTTAGTGGAGGATAACTCGCTCTCGCCATTGCAGAAGCCACCGTGTTGAGCTATGATGGCAGCATGTACCTGAAGATCATCATGCCAGTCACCATGCAGACGGAGGCTGAGGATGTCAGCCTGCGCTTCATGTCCCAGAGAGCCTACGGCCTGCTCATGGCCACTACCTCTAAGGAGTCCGCTGACATCTTGTGGCTGGAACTGGACAGTGGGAGGGTCAAGCTTACCGTCAGCTTAGGTGAGACACCCCTGCTATGGTTCCTGAATCCTCTGGGTCATCTCCCCAGTCAGAAATCATCAGCATGTGCCCGACCGGAGCCCCCTCTGCCTTTTCTGGGACAGTAATGAAACCCGTTCTTCTTGGATGTCAGGCTCTCATTCACAAGTTCTGCTGTGGGGTTTATGGGTAGGTGGGGGGGGGGGGGTTAAGCGATCTAAGGTATCTGAGATCATGTGCTTGAAATGGATTTGAGGCTGAGTGATGAGATGTGTGTGATGTGATCAGTGGCTGCTGTCCCTCTATGTCCATCTTTCGTGTCGCAAACAGAGGTGGCAGAAAAAACTGGGTATGTTCCGAGCCTTAATGCAGGTGGTCGGATATTGGTGTTGTGAGAGGACCAAAGCATAGCTATCCTCCTTTCTTAAGTTGAAGCATGGTCTTTTCTTTCACTCTTTTTCACTCTTTGTCTCACCCCTTCAATGGCTTGTATGTCTGTATAGCCAGAGAGACGCGTTCACACGTGTAACACACGTGCGTGTAGACATGCACCCGTGCACACAGACACAGTAACTCCGGCAGGAATGCGTGTGCAGCAGGTGCCACTTGATGCTGTGCTTGACTGATCTGACTCTAAGTGAACGGCGCATAGGTGTGCAGGTGAGATCCATTGCGGTATGTGGTTGGGGTGGCAGGTGAATAGGGCCGTCTCAGGCAGTGTCCTGTGGCTGGGATGTGCAGACCCCCTTCACCCTATGCCACCAGGCCCCCATTCTCAAAGGATCACAGAAGGCAAACCCTGCAGTCTGCAGAGCTGGTCATAAGCAGCGGAGTGTGGTAATATTACCTTTTCTATTTATGTGGCCTGCAGTTTCTTTTTACATATATAAATGTAAATATAGAATGCAAAGCATTTCAGGTTCAGGTCCTTCAGTAGCTTTTAAAAACCCCAAACTAACAGATATCCAACTCCTTGACTTCCAAAGTACTCTAGCTGTGGGTTTACCCTCCCAGTAGCTAAAGTGACTGACAGGGCTCGGAGAAGACGGACAGGGTCCTTTCGTGGCATTTGAGCAGTTTTGGGAGTAACGCGTTACAAAAGTAACGAATTACTGTAATGCATTGCTTTTTGCTGTAACGAGGTAATGTAAGGCATTACACAAAAAAAATTGGTAATATTTTACTCGGTATAAATGTCAGTAGCGTGCATTGCAATGCATTTTTAACCCGGAATGAAGTGATAGTTTTTTTTCTTCATACAAATTCACCAAAATCACCGAGAGATCAGCAGAGGAGAAATGTCCCTGCAAAACGTTTCACTTCTTGTAGTCAGACAGAACAGAGAGATGAGTGAACCTGCAACTGATCTAACATCGGATAGTAAAACTGAATCAAATTGACAGAAAACAGCTGGGTTGCATATGTGGTTAATAAGGGGGCGTGGCACATAAGAGGATCGGACAGGCAGGTCATGACAATTACGCTTGTATTACCTAAAATATTAAAGAAGAAATATTAGATGTTATAAATATATTGTTATTATTGTACATTTAATTACGAAGAGCAAAGATGCTTTCGATGCGTAGCGATGTATCATTTTCATTGTCTCGATCAACTTTTTAATCAATAGACAAAAAACCGCGATAGAGTGAAGCCGCGAAAGTCGAAGCGCGAAGTGGCGAGGGACGACTGTAAAGGCATAGAAATGCTCATTTTGTATCCTGTCATATCTTTAGACATTACAATACAGTTCAATTAATGTTAATATGACTAGGCCTAAAGTTACAGTATTTCTATCACAATTTGCCAGACTTTGACCTTTTGTCTGTTGTTGCGATGATTGTTCCTTGTATTGCGCCATGAGCCATCGCTGTGGCTATTATATTCTACTGTTTTTAACATAGACCTAGCTCAGTTAGATACCACATCACCTTCCACTGGCTGTGTAATGAGCTAATTGAGCGTCATGAGCAAGATGAGCATAGATTTCCAAATCCATATTTCCAGTTATTTTGGTGAGAAAAACTTAAAAGTAATGCAATAGTAGTGTAATGCCTTACATTTTAAATACAGTAATATTGTAATGTAACAAATTACTTTGAAATTATAGTAACAAGTAATAAATAATGCATTACAGTTTTGAAGTAACTTGCCCAACACTGCATTTGAGATGGGTGGGGGGAAGGCGGTTTGCCTCGAAGCCTGTCCCCGGATGGTGGGCTCAGCCAGAAGCTTGCTTGTCTGCAGAATGTACCTTGGCAAAGAGGGGAAACAGGAGGGGAGAGAAAAGGAGAGGAGACGGGAGAGAAGGGGAGGAAGAGGCAAAGGGGAGATGGGAGAGGTGAGGAGGGGAGGGGAGATGGGAGGGAAGAGGGGGCTAGGGGAGAGATGAGGAGTGGAGGGAAGAGGTGAGGAAAGGAGAGAAGAAGATGAGAAGGGAGGAAAGGATAGGATCTGAGGAGAAGTGAGGAGGTCGGGATGGGAGAGGCAAGCAAGGGAGATTAAAAGGAGAAGAGGTAGAGAGGAGAAAAGAGGTCTATAGGGAAGAGAGAGACAGGAGGAGAGAGGAAAGGAGGGGCGGGCAGTATTCATAGCAGGAGAGAGTGGTGATGCGGGAAATACAAGAAAAAAAAAAATCATCAAGGATTTAGGCCACTTTCCAAAAAATTAAAGAGTGAAAGTCTGAATTATAGTATCTTGCTTGTACTTGCGCTGATTGAGACAAATATGGTGCCATTCAGGGGACCTACTCTATATCACTATTAGAGACCCGTGAAAGTTACAGGTAATGGTGAAACAGAAGTCCTGCATATATAGGGCTGGATAACAAAACTAAAATGATAAATACCACAATATAGCTTTCCGGGATATACTCAACAAAAGTTCGATATAATCTACAACAAAACATGTCACTAGCGACATGCTTTGCATCACAAAATAACGTCACTTGTGAGGACCAGTAGTGGAGCACAAGCGCAAACACAGCCATGAAAATGGGGGATTGAACAACAGAATGCAATAGGGCATGTAGGGAGACAGCAGACAAAACCATCAAAACAACTGGGCAACTTAGCGGAGAGCAGGTAAATCCAAAGCAACCTCTTCAATAAGGCTCATCCAGCAAAATCCAAAAATAAAGTCCACAATAAAATTCAGTCTGTGAGAAATGCCGACAGTAATAGTCCACAAAGAATTAAGAAAGGATAGGAAGAATGTCAGCAGCTGTGTTTTTTCAGCGATGACTAAAATAACCTTTTCATTTTCATTTTCTGCTTGGTACATGTGGTGCTTTTGGTTTCCTTTTGGGCACACTTAGAGCCCTTTCTTGGACAGATGTCTGAAAATAGAGCGAATTGTTCCAGAAACAACATTTTGGCCGTCACTAACATTTATCACGTTCTGATGATAAAAGTTTATAACTACGATCAACCATCTGGTTTCTTAAATTTTAACTCAGGAGTAAAAATCAGCCTTTAAACTGGAAAGAAATACAATTTATCATGATAATTGATATTGTTAATATGAAAATTATTATCATTGTAACATTTTTGGCCATACCGCTAAGCTCTATCTGCACATTACTGAGAATTATGTACTGGCACCATTAAAACAGGAGTGACGCACAAACGAATACACTATATGGACAAAAGTATTGGGAGACACCTCTTAATTTTAATTCAGGTGTTTTATTGAGACCCATTGCCAATGACGTATAAAATCAAGTGTCTAGCTATGCAGTCATGTTCACAAACATCTGTGAAAGAATGGGTCATTCTGAAGAGCTCAGTGAATTCAAGTGTGGTGCTGTCATAGGACGCCACCTTTGAAATAAGTCAGTTTGTGAAATTTCTTCCCGACTTGATATTCCACAGTCAACTGTAAGTGGTATTATTGCAAAGTGGAAACATTTAGGAACAACAGAATCTCAGCCACAAAGTGGCAGGCCATGTAAAATAAGAGTGGGGATGCAGAAACATTTTGGACAAAGGGAAAGCCCTTGTCTGTTCCAGCATGACTGTGCCCCAGTGCACACAGCAAGGTCCATAAAGTTATGGCTGGGTGAGTTTGGTCTGTTAGACCTTGACCGGCCCACACAGAGCCCTGACCCATCAAACGTCTTTGGGATGAATTAAAATGGAAATTGTGTGCCAGGCTTTCACGTCTAACATCAGTGACTGACCTCAAAAATGCTCTTTTACATGAATGGGCAAAAATTGCCACAGACACACTCAAAAGTCTTGTGGAAAGCCATCCCAGAAAAGTGGCAACTAATATAGCTGCAAAGGGGGGACCAACTCCATGTTGATTCTTGTGGATTTATAATGGGATGCCATAAAAGTTCCTCTAGTTGTAATGGTCCAATACCTTTGACCATATAGTGTATTTGGTCACCTGCCAATGGGGATCATCCCAGACAAGAACACAAAACCTAGCAGGTTTATAAAGAGAGTGATGTAAAAATGCAGTGGAAAGCGATGATGCCAATGAGAACGTGAGTGAGTTCAAACCATATCTGGAAGATATTCTATGGCTGGGGATTGAGTATATGTGTTTGTGTGTGTGCGCGCACACGCGTGTGTGCTGTATCTGGGTGTCCTTGCATCTGTGTCAGTATGTTTATGTGGAGAGGTCAGTCTGTAAATGTACTGTGCATATGCAACTTTGTATGTGTCAATCTGTTATCAGATGATAATCCATTTCACATTATTTTAATATTTTCATTATCTTTTAGTCATATGTTATGTAATATGACCATCTATACAACAGACATTTTGACACACGTGCAGCTAAACGATCTGTATGAAGACATTTTGGAAGAAAATGTGCAACCACTAGATGGAATCACACACCACTGTGCTATAGAAGACAAAGCAACAGAAAATATATACTGCACCACTGTAAAATGTTGCACGTTTTGTAATCCCGCCAGTTTTTCCACATTTACCATTGCCAAATGTA
This sequence comes from Paramormyrops kingsleyae, assembly GCF_048594095.1. NCBI lineage: Eukaryota > Metazoa > Chordata > Actinopteri > Osteoglossiformes > Mormyridae > Paramormyrops > Paramormyrops kingsleyae. Next base: position 3,348,502 of record NC_132806.1, on the reverse strand, counting down.
AAAAATGCACCACAATTTTCAGTTGTCACTTTTTCAAACATGTAGACAGACATTCATGTAAATTTCATTTCATTTTCCTAGAGAAATATCTCATATACATATGTATTTAATTGAAATGTTTAATATAAATGCAAATATTAAATAAACTAATTTTCTCTTCCCTTCATTAAATAAACTAATTAAACTAATACAAATTAAAAATTTAATTTAAAAATCTTTTGTCCTTTTCATATTCCAATTTGACTTTTCATTTCCTACTTTGCTTTTTCATTTTTAAGTTCACAACATTCAAATATATGTTAACCTGAGTGGGCAGAGCCGTGGATCACTGCTTTTATTTCTCGTGTGTTTTGAGATTTTGTTGCCTTTGTGTTCCTTGCGCACAGTCGCCAATATCGGCCGACCAAATGGCAAGGTCACACGTAGCCTAAGTTAGATAATCATTTGCAGTTTCTGATTCCTTTAGCTTCTTATTTATGTGGTGCCAAGTGTCAAGCGCTCATTTTCATGCACAAAATACATTTCTTGCCGCAAAAAGAATTATTTAATGACAAAATCAAGTAATGCATTTTGTTCATGAAAGCATAAAGACTTTCTTTCATGCACAGAAATAAAATGGAGCACAGTGATCCAAGATCACCTGTCGTTTAAAGCTCAGTCAGGCTGTGGCCTACTATATAAGCCAAAAGAAAGTTTCATTTTGTGCACAGAATTGATATCAGCACTTCACATTTTGTGGACAGAAGAAAGTCATTTTGTGGACAAAATGCGAATTGTGTGAATAAAAGTGAATTCTGTGAATAAAAGACAGTCATTTTGTGGACGAAAAGCTTTTCGTGAATGAAAGAAAGTCATTTAGTGGACAAAATGCATTTTGTGAATGTTACACAGTCATTTTGTGGAGAAAATTGATTCTGTGGAATCACAAAAGGCATTTTGTCTTTTGCCGAGTCACGAAAGACACCACAAAATGTATTTTGTGTTTTGCTGAGTAAAGGCACATGCCCATGGGGAGCGTAGTACCTTCCAATGACCAGAAAGTGGAGCACTGGCTTTGATTCTGCAGACCCGTGTCATTACGTTTAACGTTAAATGTAATTAAAATACAAATAGCTCCTGGGCTCATACTTTTACTGTTCCAAGCACGCATCAGTATCACTGTTTTTTTCCATTAAATTTTGAATATTTTTAAGCCAAGCCAATGAAATACTATAGATGTCTATATTTGTAAGTCATGTATACAGGGCCGGCGTCAGAGTGCCTTAAATGGGTGTGTTGTGATACATTACAACATCACTAAGAAAGAGTAATATGAAACAGGGAAAAGAAAAGATGACAAAGGAAAGGAACCAAAAACTCCCAAGTAGGGAAAAAAAACTCTGGGGTCTAAGGTCAAACACAGAAAACTTTTCTAAACACAGAGGCACTAGGAAAAAACTAGAAACATAAGTAGCAAAATACAACAGGGTACAAGTAGAGTAAACCAAAACAGGGACAAAGACAAACCATAATAGATTCAAGGAAAAACCGAAGGCTAAAGATAAAATAAAACTAAAAAAAATAAACAAAGGCCTCAAGCTAGCCTTGAATCCACAACTGGAGGAGTGTTAATTTCTGAGTCACTCACTCAACCCATTAAGCTATGACAGCCTGAGGAGTAAAGAAACACATTAGGGACTAGGACAGGGGTGGGCAATCTTATCCGCAAAGGGCAGTGTGTGTGCAGGTTTTTAGGATAACCTTTAGGTCAGCTGTGAGGACTCTTCAGCCAATCAGTCCTCTAATTAGTAATCTAATTAGGGAGTTGCAGTGAAAACCCGCATACACACTGGACCTTTGCAGATAAGATTGCCCATCCTTGGGCTAGGGTTACATGACAGAGGGAACAGGATGCCCAGCAACACCAAATGGTCAAATGGAGACAAACACATAGGACAGGGATGGATGGGCACTGACCCTGACAGGCATGTACAGCAGCACCAGCAGCCATAGTTATAGTGTATAGTGTAAGCTAAACTGAAGCAATGGGTCTTCAGTCGATATTTAAAGACTGAGACCGAATAGGCATCCCGAACATAGGCTGGCAAACTGTTCCACAAAATAGGGGCCCTGTAGCAGAATGCTTTACCGCCCACTGTCACTTTATTTATATGTGGACAGACAAGGAAACCTGCATTCTGCGATCTGAGTGGACCATGCGGCTCATTAACTTGAAGTAATTCTGTCATGTTGCCAGATGCTAGACCTTTAAGTGCCTTATATGTAAGTAGTAGAACTTTGAAGTCCTGAAGCTAACAGGAAGCCAATGCAGCTTCTGTTGACAATTATAGCTGCTGCATTTTGAATACGTTGCAGGGTGTTTAATGTATGCTCCCAGATAACAGAGATGGTCAAGCGAAAGGTTTGTTGTCAGGATGATGTCACATTTATTCTATGTGGAAATTTCATTTTTTACATGTGACATTTAAGTGTATTTAAAAGTAGATTTGTGTATTAAAAGTTAATTTCCAAATAACATTTCTGGTAAATTAAGAGTAAGTTATTTAGATTTTCCTCGAGTTACTGTTTAAAAAAGGTGCTTCTAAATTATAAGCTATAAAAGCACAAGATTGGATTGGTTTAAGAATGTGAAAATTAAGATTTTCATAATATTGTTTTGACATTTGAAACATTTCTGTTATATATTGTTCTTTTATGGAAACATCATATCCAAAGATGTATAACTTTAGACCAGGCAACAGTGTGGCAAACAGAGCAAGAAAGGTGACTTCTGTTAAATACTCAAATTGAAACCTCTAAATAACTTAAGAAAGCTTCAGAAGATCTGGTGGTAAAAATGGACCAAATTTGTATCAAAAGAATATTCACTCAACAGATGGTTATAATAGCTGACAATGGTTGCGTCAGCCACAATTGGGTTTAATTACCTTGCATTGATTGGACAAATAATAGAGTTGGAATGCCAGCAGGCAGATGCTGGGCTGGATTCTCTCCAGGCTTTTCACCTTGAAGACTATTCTGTCCTGGCGCTATGACAGTATGGAGCACAGTGATCCAAGATCACCTGTCGTTTAGAGCTCAGTCAGGCTGTGGCCTACTATCTAAGCCATCCTTATGTTAAAACAACAGATAATGATTCATAATTGTTGTGTATTCATACAACATTCAGTGCACCTCCATAATGCATTCACAGAATATTAATAAGCAGCATGTAAATATAGCTTAACGTGTCTTAAAGCATCACATTCACAACACTCAATGAACAAGACATGACAGCTGTAATGTACATTAATAACAAACATTATAATCATATAATGTTTTAACAATATTTGATTATATATATTACAATCATATAATGTTTGTTATTAAGACGTAAGCTGTTATGGTCTTTTGATGCCCAGGGAACCAAGGTTCTGGAGAGACAGGCAAGAATCGAGGTGAATCTTTACATGGCGGTTCTATTATTAACAGCCCTTAATAGCACGACACAGCCGATCAGACAGCAACAACTCACCACCTTCTCTTCCCTTCATGGCAAGGAACACAAGGAAGAACAGGTCACACACATGGTGGGTACACTAGTAACTACATAACACTACTAAACATTAGCACTACACATAGCGGGAAACACGTGACACATGGAACAGTCATTAACCGTATAGGGGCTATTTACAACACACCTCCAAGAATGCCCTGGAAATTAGTGAGATGCAGCTTCACGACACTAAACAGCCAACACCCCCCCCCCCCCCCCCCCCACAAGGCAAGCCCCTTACGATCAGTTCCACCTACTTATGACCAGTCCCACCTCCTTGAAGGGATCATGATCCTAGTGTCCCTATTAAAGTGTGATCACATTGTAAGCTGGATCACATCCAGATGAAGTCCCATTGGTCTGGTGGCAGATGCCAGTGCGCCCTCTCTGGCACCCGTAACAGCCACTCATTACCAGTCCTTGTATATGACGGGAAGCTAGGGCCTGTTGGTGGAGCCTGGCTGCTGGCAGGAGCTGGCAATGCCTGTCCCCCCAGGTGTTGGCCCTTGGACATACGTGACTTTGAGGGGACCCGCTGCTGACTGCTGGCCTGCTTTCCCTGCTGCTGCTCTTGCTGCTCCTCCAGCTTGTGATATTCCTGCTCCGGCTCACCATTACACACAAACAGCTGATCCAGGTCCTGCTGATACTGGCCGCACTGCTCTTCTAGCTCACGGTGCTTCACGGCCAGATGTGCCTCCAGAGCGTGACATGCCTCCTCATGGTCAAGCAGCACGGCTGCCATGGCCTTGACCTCCTGCTTGTCAAGGTCGCACTGCTGCTTCCGGCTCACCAGCACACTGCGCAGGTATCCCACTCGTGCAACTCCTGCTCCATGTCACTGTCCAGCTTGCGGCACTCCTGAGCCAATTGTGCCTCCATACATACCTCTTCATGACCAAGCTGCACCATCTCTGCAACCTCAGCCTGCTGCTCCTGCTGGCACACTAGAATCCCTCTATGGCAGGGGCACAGACTGTGTCGCTCTAAGCTCTCACCCTCCTCACGATGTGGTCGTCTTGAATGGGGACAAGCTGAAACCCGTGGCACACCGTCACATCCCCCAGCGGACCCGGAGATGCTGATGGCCCTGCATCAGAATGATCTCTCCAATCACAGAGCGCAGGCAGGCTGTGGCGGGTTCCCTGCTTGGTGGTGCGGGCTCCACTGTCCCTGGCAACAGCCCCGCACAGATGATGGAGCATGAAGAATTAATGTCGATCAGGGCGTGACAGTGAACTCAGGACAGGAAGGGGCTCTGCAGGTTGCAAACTTGTGGGTCCAGGGCAAGGTTGTGTGTCCAGGGTGAGTCTCTGAAACAGGCAGCGTCTTTCTCACCACCCGCCACTCACATCCCCGGGGCAGATTCCGAGCAGGACTGAGCCCAGTGGCCCTGCTTCCCGCAATGCCAACAGCTTAGTTTCCAGTCATGGGCATTGTGGTACTGGGCCAGCCTTGTGGGGAATTCACCGCCGTCACTCTCACGCGCCACAACGAGTATCGGGGCACACTCCGGGCCCACTGGGCCCAGGATCACCTCCACTCTCTCCCCCTCTGCTAGCTCCTGCTCCATGCTGCGGGGAGCCATCAAGTGCAGCTGCAGGTGCAGGTGGTCTAGGAGGAGGCCTGCAAGGCCAGATCCTCTTGGATGGGAACTAATGAGAGGCAACTCGCCAACACTATAGATTGTTAGAATGTTATAGTATACTTATACTACGGGACCGTTGAATGCTTGAATCTGATTGGCTGACGAACGTTCTGAGGTGTGCAATTATTTTCAGGGAAACGCACGGCGAACGTAGTTCCAGGCAGCTCTCTTGACCGCATTACAGTTCCATATCACTTTGCATAGTTAACTGTAATAACGGAAATTAGCATACAGTACCTATACAGCACAAAGGACTAACAAAAACAACAACATGACAGACGATTTTCCGAAAGTAAATTTTAATATTTACGGTGAATATGAAACTTTCAACAACTGGGCTGCAGCAGTATTAGACAGTCCAGATGAAAAACAACATAAACGGAAGCGGACATCAAAGGCAGCCGGCAACAACAAAAGACATAAAACGATCAGCGAAGAACAGCTAGACATACTCGAGGGAGAAAAACACGAAGAAAACACCAAAAAAACAACAGCTAATGACGTTTTGGAACTAGCAAAAGAGTCGTTGGGTGAGATGCAGAAGAAATAATCCTAATCACAATAGCGATTTAAGTAGAAAAACCGGACGAATGCCTTGAAATATAACATCTGATCGATGTCTTGAGGTGTGGCAACCGTAGTATAAGCGGAATAATTGACTCCGGACCGTTGAATTATTATAAAAATAATGCACACCCGAGGTGTAACGGCCACTCCGCTTCGCGTCGTGGCCGCATCACCACCTCGGGTGTGCATTATTTTTCTAATAATTCAACGGCCCGTCGTCAATTATTCCTTACTTACATGCTGCTTATGAATGTTCTACAAATATATACTCTCAGTGTGTCACCTCAGGTCATCCATGTATTGATATCTTTAGAACATGGCATTTCTGGTGTCCTCTTTCTGTCATATTGTAATGAGCAGCTCAGCATGTCTCTAATAGTTCTGGAACAGGAGCATTCTACGGATGCATTGGGCATGCTAAAATAGCCTGTCTCACAGAACAGACAGCTGGATCCCATTTAAAGTACAAAATGGGAACATTTCCATCCTCAGAGAAATAAAAGGTATATTACATGGTGGCTTCTTTGTGGGTGTGTGTATGGTCCAGATATTACTTTTTGGGGAACAACTGTCCCTACAATATGATAAATACCTGATGTTTTTACCTTATGGGGACCAGGAATGAGGGGGAAAAAATCCTTGACTGCAATCAAAAAACAAAAAATGCAAAAAATCTCTTATTTTGTTTGGCTACTTGTGGTTATGGTAAGGGCTGCATAGGGGTTAAGGTTGCCATAGCATTAGTATTATTCCCATAGAAATGAATGAGCTGTCCCCACAAAGATATGAATATAAAAATATGTCCATTCTGTGCATATGTGTGTGCGTCTTTGTAATAATTACATTGTGCAGACTAGATTTTCCCAGAATGTGAAAAAACCTATAACATTTTACCTTGTGGGGACATTTTTCTTGGTTTCCACAAGGATAACCTCAATGTTATAAAAATTGGTGAGTGCAATCGAAAAATATTAATGCTAAAAGTCTTGTATTTTATTTGGTTACTTATGGTAAAGGTCAGGGCTGGGTAGGGTATGGGAATACGTGGACTGTGCGTGAGTCTTTCTGTGTGGGGCTGTACTGCACATGGACTCAGGTGTCCTTTTGCATTGCTATGAAAGGATGCTTGGCCTTCTGTGACTCGCAGCATCCCTCCACAGGCAAAGGACCTGAGACACTGTTTGCAGGGGAGAAACTGAATGACAACGAGTGGCACGCGGTGAAAGTGACGCGCAGAGGAAAGAACCTGCAGCTCTCTGTGGACAATGTGACCGTGGATGGTGAGGAGAGCGTCATATTAAGGGCAATTGCTCTTTCATTAATCTCATTTCATGACAAACTGTCTAGTTGACACTGGTCTGATTATGATATAATCAGAGGTATGATATAAGAGAAAAGGCCTTTATTTGATATCCACAATGTACTTGACTGACTGCAAGATTGTTTTTTATAGACTTTTGTTCCAGGTAATTTAATATGGTAAAAGAGTGCAGGGTATGGAAGAATTCAGACGATTTGTTTGTGCAAAACTATATATTTTTCGAAACTGTATGCCTCAGTGTTCTTGTTTTGTCTTGCTTTGTACCTTCACTGAGCATGAGTGGTGCATGGTAATTACTGAGATTGTTTTCTGTTGCCCCACTGAACTCAGGCCAGATAAGTGGTGCACATACACGCCTGGAGTTCCATAACATCGAGACAGGCATCATGACCGAGCGACGCTTCGTCTCAGTTGTTCCATCCAACTTTATCGGGCACCTGCAGGGCTTGACAGTCAACGGGGTGCCCTACTTGGATGAGTGCAAAAACGGCGACATCTCGTACTGTGAGCTCAACGCTCGCTTCGGCATGCGCCACATCATTGCCGACCCCATCACTTTCCGGAGCAGGGCCAGCTACCTGACTTTGGCTACCCTGCAGGTCTATGCCTCCATGCACCTTTTCTTTCAGTTTAAGACCACATCCTCTGATGGGCTGCTGCTCTACAACTCTGGCGATGGCAGCGATTTCATTGTTGTGGAGCTGGTCAAAGGGTAAGTGAGGGATATCGACTGACACCAGAAGAAGCCTTCATGTTCCTGGGTTATACTCAAAGAATACTCAAAGTTAGGCTCTATCGGATAGAAAACAGTGGTGGCTTTAGCATAGTTATATAAAAGTAGGTGTTACCTATATATTCAAGAAGGGATCATGTAGCTGTCATCATCCAGGGTTGTTTGTCGGTCCGACTGCCTCACGCCGTCCTCTCCTCAGTACCAACTGAATTAATTAAATGTAAATGAGTTAAAATGGAAAAAAAAACAATTTATGTGGCCCCTCCAGACATCCATATACACCATTATTTAATCTGTTATAGTTCTTACTGTTATATCACAGAGAATGGTGGTTATAGTGCACAATGGAAAAAAAGAATATAAATATTTAACCATATTAAAAAATATAAATGATATAACTGACATTTTCAAAAATGGACATTAAAACATACACAAAGTAATACATGTAACCACCTAATTTGGGGGGAAATATTGTGCAAATTATCATATAAGTGGAATGTGCAATGAATGAATGCATTCTTACATACATATCACAACATGGAATCGCAGGATTCAGGTAAAAATACATTTATTAGCTTGCACATTTCCAGGTGATCCATCCAGTACTGCTAGAAATCGTACAAGTAAGTGAGTGTGGGAGGATTTCGGATAAGATGGCAGGACCAAATGACACAGCGGTCCACGAAATACATTTTTGAATACAGGGCTTTTTTTTCCAACATTAAAAATCAGGTTTTTGTTGTAGTTGTATTATATATCCACCAGTAGTAGTTGTCTAGATAGTGGCACAGATATGGACTGCATATGACCTTGAAGTCACCTTTACAAATAGGTCTCCTTCAGCAGTGTCCGTGCTGCCATTCAGTGTCTCTGCACTGCTTTGCAGGTACATTCACTATGTGTTCAACCTGGGTAAAGGCCCCTCCCTCATGAAGGGCAACTCTGAAAAACCGCTTAATGACAACCAGTGGCATAACGTCATTGTCTCCCGGGATGCCAACAACGTGCACATGCTGAAGATCGACTCCCGCATGGTAACCCAGCACACCAACGGAGCCCGTAACCTGGACCTCAAAGGTATGGATTATAGAGCAAATCATGTATCTGTATCATCTTCCATTCATCTGCCCATCACACCACACAATATATAGTCTGCCAAAAGTCCCTGGTGACCTTGAATCCATTAGATATCATTTTAGTAATGATTTGTGGAAAAAATGATTCATGTCTTGTTTTTTTTTCCTATTATCCTTTCCCACTACCCCCAGAACAATGGCAGATTCTGTTTCACTTGCTTTTCCCATTCGGAGGCGGTGTGTGCTTCAGTGGCCTAAGCCTCTGTAACCGGGTTCGAAAAGTTCAAGCCTGAATCTCGGCAGAATAGTCACATGTCCATGGGCCCTTGAGCAAAGCCCTTAAACCTAGGAGTATAACGGTTCACGTATTCGTACTGAAAATGTTCGGTATAGGTCTTTCGGTTTCAAATTCGGAAACTTTGTGTGTTTCCCCTGAGCAACATTCGGAAAGGGGTGGAGGAAGCTGGGCCACTATGCATGCGTGTGAACCACCTAGTGTGAACCTGGAAGCTGTTAATGTGAATAAAGAACAGCACCGGTATTTTTTTTTAATGCTGCATCATAGTGGATATTTATATTGTTCTGCTTTGTATTTTTGATAGGGTATTTGTGAAATTTGTCTGCACAATTTCAGCTAATATGAAGCTGAAAGCTGCTAATATGAATACAGTACAGGTACCATTAATTTTCTAAATATGCACCTTAACGGATATTTATTTTATTTTATTTTAATTTACTTGAGAGAATATTTATTTTGATTTACTTTTAAGTAAATTTTAGCTTTTTATTAGTAGGTTGCAGCAATATTGACAGAGACTTTTTAAGAAAGACATTGTTGATAAACCACTGTTTAATAAAGAAAAAAAGCAGCAATTTAGTTTTGTTTTTTGTTTCCTTTTACACTGCCCCCCATACCAAAAACCTACCAAACAATGACAAAACCGAGGTGTTTGTACCATTACATCCCTACTTAACCCCCAGGTCTAGGGTGCTGCATACTGGGACACACATTTTGGACTCAAAAGTTTAAACCATGCTAGGCTTCTAACCCTAGAAGAATTTCCATGTAAACCTTGAGTTCTTGAGAGGAACAGTGGGAACTGCATTCAACCTAGACATTATTTGATTTTATTTCACTTTTTGCTGATAGCTTGTGTATTTTTCTTTGTTTATTATGTTGTGAAGCACCTTGTGGCTTTTGCCTGTGAAAGGTGCTATATAAATAAAGATTACTTACTTACTTACTTACTAATGATCGATCTTTTGACCGCAATAAATATGCAGTCGCAGTCTTGGAGGCTGTACTGTACTTCCTGTCCTGTTTCCACAAGTTTGTTTAAATATTTCCTGCTGTTGACTTTGCTTTTCACCAACTGAAGCAACTCGACCACCCGGCACACGCACGTTAAAAGTCCATCAAGAGAATGTGTTTGCCTGCTCCCAGCGCACAACATTTTAGCTCATGTATATGAACGCAAATAATAACAATAGTAAAATTAATAATACATTTATTTCAGACCCAAGTACCATATGTATTTGGGGGGGCATGCATGCTTTCACAGGGCCCCCAAGTACTGCCCCTGTGTGATCTACATACTCAGGATTTAAAAAGTGCAACTTTACAGTTTTTGAGATGATAATGACACTTTTTTTGCAAATAATTGACCATAAAACATTAACTTTATGAGATGTTGCCATGAATTTGGTAGTATATTTGGTAGCCATCCTGGACTCCTTGGTGAACAGTACTGGCTGCCTGTGGTGGACATCCTGGATAATACCTCTATTATCTGAAGTTCAATAATTAAAGACAAACATTTCCAACCAACCACTGCTAGTGGCCAGCAAACCGTGATCTCATCCTAGTGGAAACGACGTTGAGGACCAAAAACTATTCTATTATATTTGTTGGTTTGAATTGAAAATGATATGTGACAGTTGAGCTCCTGGGGGCACTTTAAGGTCATTGAGGGTCTATACAAGGATATCTCTTATTAGCAGGATTCATTATCAAAAAAATAAAAATTCAAGCCTAGCCTTCAACATTTAACACATTCATTTGAATTGGATCAAATTAGAGTTTTTCTGGTTTAAACTTTGCCCCTGTATTCTGCAAGTCATACATAATGCATAGGAGAGCACTTTAGCTTGCAGAGACAGCATGCTGGTCTGTATTCAAGACATTTGGCACCCAGACTTCAGGATACATTTCTGTGTAATTTATCTCATAATAGCCTGTCCATCCATCCATATTCTATATCTGCTTGTGTAACGTATAATTGTTGCTTTATTAATGGAAATGCCCTTAGATTAAGAAGAAACCACCATTTCTAAAATTAATACTACAAGAGTACAGCTATACATGCCTCATTAATATTCCCACTGAACCCTAACACCTACATAAAACAGGCTTTACAGCACATCCCAGAAATGTCAGCTCATGCCAATATGTTTCATGTATTGGCCAGACAATATGTCCTATTGATCAGGGAATTACTGATATCACTGATAACAGTGGAAACACAATTCCTTTCACAATTACTCATCCAGTAAAAAAAAGAATCAATCTTAAAATAATCATAGATGTCTCTTTATTGGAACAGTTTGACCAACCATGCTCTAATACAGTATACACAATTAAACTTAACATTACTGCAACTTCAGGTTTATGTAAATTGTCAGACATCCTAAGGTTATATTCTGGGTGCCACAGTAGGTCAGGGGTAGTACTTTTGCCACACAACTTCAGGGATGTACTCTGTGTGTGTGTGTGTGTGTGTGTGTGTGTGGAGTTGTCATGTTCTCCCTCTATTGCAAGGGTTTCCTTTCATAGTTCAAAGACACAGCTTTTGGTTAACTGGCATCTCTAAATTACCCATACTGCATAAGTGTTGGTATCTATGTGTCCTTGGACGGACTGGTGGCCCTTACAGGCTGGGCACATGCGTTACGCCTTATAATGCCTGGAAAAGGCTCCAGGGTACGTCTGATCAGGACAAGAGGCTGGAATCAACATTATTTTGTGCAAAGCATTAAATCACAAAACCCAACTCACTTACTCTTTCTGATTTTGTTTGTTAGGCAGTCTGGGAGCTAAACACTTTAGGTAGCTTGTTGTGTTGAACAGAGTTGTCAGTATACATGCAAGATATCATTCAACTTATATAACAGCATCAATTTCTAAAAGTAGGGTACAGTGATTAATTTTGAGTCCTATTGTCCGGTTTAATTAATAATAATAAAACTTGTCATATGTACTTCTGGAGAATTCCTTTTCTGTGACTGCCCACCTCCCCAGCAATGGTACTCATAGAATGCTGGTAATTCCTGGATGTATCAATCTACTACCAGGTACCTCTCTTTCCCACAACTGGAGACTGTTGACAAATACATTAAGAAGGCCTTTTGTCAGGGATACGTCCAGCTGTCTTCATTCCCGCAGAGTCTAGTTTGTTCTTCGTTGAGAAGAAAAATGGTGGCCTGCATCCATGTACTGAACTTTGAACAACATCACCATCACTCTCTTCCATTGATTCCTGCTGCAAGGTGCAAAGTGTTTTAAGCACAACAGATTGTCTTAAGCTCAGCCTGCACATTACCTATAACCTTTGCCTACACATCCTCACATTACAGTATGTATAATAAAATTTGTATAGGTAGTAAAGTTGAGATGGAAACGTTGTCTTTGTCAGTAGTTTTAGTTCATATACTGTAGAAGAAAGACATTAAAAAGGAGAATTCCTGCGTAAAGAGCACGTCGACCTCTACCCAGAAAGTGCTCCGGAACCCTTGAACATTTTCCTCTGCTCCTGCATTGGAGTACCTGACACAGAACTGCAGCCACTTTACCCAAGATCTACTAAAATCTAGTAGCTGAGGGATTAAATTTGATGGTACCATACTTAAAAGACATAACAGAAGGGAGTGCCTCGCAATGGCTGTCATTAGCAGTGCCACATGTTTCATTGACAGCTCCATAACTGGGGGTTCAATGGTCTCCCTGTGTCTATGCAGGCTTACCCCAGATACTCCTACTCCCCCTGTGTCTATGCAGGCTTACCCCAGATACTCCTACCCCCCTGTGTCTATGCAGGCTTACCCCAGATACTCCTGCTCTCCCTGTGTCTATGCAGGCTTACCCCAGATACTCCTGCTCTCCCTGTGTCTATGCAGGCTTACCCCAGATACTCCTGCTCTCCATGTGTCTATGCAGGCTTACGCCAGATACTCCTGCTCTCCCTGTGTCTACAGTATGCAGGCTTACCCCAGATACTCCTATTCTCCCTGTGTCTATGCAGACTTACTCCAGATACTCCTTCTCCCCCTGTGTCTATGCAGGCTTACCCCAGATACTCCTACTCCGCCTGTGTCTATGCAGGCTTACCCCAGATACTCCTACTCCCCCTGTGTCTATGCAGGCTTACCCCAGATACTCCTACTCCCCCTGTGTCTATGCAGGCTTACCCCAGATACTCCTACTCCCCCTGTGTCTATGCAGGCTTATCCCAGATACTCCTGCTCTCCCTGTGTCTATGCAGGCTTACTCCAGATACTCCTATTCTCCCTGTGTCTATGCAGACTTACTCCAGATACTCCTGCTCTCCCTGTGTCTATGCAGGCTTACTCCAGATACTCCTATTCTCCCTGTGTCTATGCAGGCTTGCCCCAGATACTCCTGCTCTCCCTGTGTCTATGCAGGCTTACCCCAGATACTCCTACTCCCCCTGTGTCTATGCAGGCTTACCCCAGATACTCCTGCTCTCCCTGTGTCTATGCATGCTTACTCCAGATACTCCTGCTCTCCCTGTGTCTATGCAGGCTTACCCCAGATACTCCTATTCTCCCTGTGTCTATGCAGACTTACTCCAGATACTCCTGCTCTCCCTGTGTCTATGCAGGCTTACCCCAGACATTTAACCTACACTGACCTTGTAAAATGTGTGCAGATGCTATCATTTTTGTTATTGTTATTTTTGTTATTGACATAGAGCCTTCAATTTTCACATTTAACAAAACAAATCAAAAGTAATAAAGTCCCTTCAGGTTCAAAAGACCAACAGAGGAGGGAACAAGGGACCAAACCCCAGGCCCGGAGACAGACGGGGCTCTGGACTACATAGGGGGTGACAGTACCCACAACGGTTAGAACAGAACCAGGCAAGATAAGACTAGGCTAAACACTGAACGTACAATGACACCGGCCACAAGATTAGACACAGGACACCACTAGGGGAACAGAAGAAGCTGGGGCAGGACCAGGGATAACCAAGGTGACAACATACACAGCACTCACCAGGACAGGACCGACAAGTGAAGGAACCATCCAGACAGGGACATACATATAGGAGAGGACCAGGATGAAACAAAAACATGATAGGGCAAGGGGGCAAGAACTGGGACATGAACAACGGAAATAGTCCTAGGAGTCATCCATACCCCTGGAAGCTGGGGCTCGCCCCAAGGATGCGGATCCTCCTGGGTCTTGGAGGGACTGGATGACGCCGAGGGACCTGCAAGGCCAGGACTGTTGAACACAGATCAGGGACTGCAGGGTGCTGAAGCAGGACAGGACCGATAGGTGACGAGGGGCCTGCATGGCTGGAGCCAGATGACACATCAGGAACTACAGGACAGGCCAGGAACAGAGATCATGGCAGGAGGACGCAGACTGGACCGCAGGGTAGGAGGCTGACAAGGGACCTACAGGATAGGAGAAGAGACTGGAATGGGAGGAAGACAACAGATTTTGGCAACTCAGCCTCCTCCCCTTCTGGGCCCATGTTTGCCCCTGAGACTGCAACAAGTCTTGAGACCAGGTTGGTGCACCAACGGGGCTGGAGCAGAGACCCATGGAGCAGGACCTAGGGCAAGGCACAGAGGTCCCACTCCAATTCCAACAACAGTTGGGTATCATCATGGCTGACCAAACCAAGGCAAACAAACAGCAATCAGGGAGTTAAGCATCTGCTAGGTGATGACAGGTACTGTAAGGCAGGTACCAACGGGATTTCAAGAGACAATGAGGTGGGAGCCGAAGGGACCTCAGTAGACGATGAGGTGGGGGCTGACAAGACCTCAGTAGATGACAAGGTGAGCACCAGCTAGACCTCTGAGGACAGCGAGGCTGGATCCAGTGGGACCTTGAGGGACAAGACAGGATCTAGCAGGACCTTGAGGGACAAGGTGGGATCTGGTGGGACATCAGGAGACCAGGCAGACTCAAATAAGACCTCAGGGAGCAGCGAAGTGGTCGTCTATTGAACAAGGGAAGGGCCCGGATCCGACAGTACAACTGGAGGCAAGCAGGGCACAGCCGCAGCACCTGTGGGCAATCGAAGCACAGCTGGGGCACTTCGCAGCAAGCGAGGCAAAGTCAGGGCACCTGTTGACAAGTGGGACAAAGCTGCAACGCCTGGAGGCAAGCGAGGCAAAGCCAGGATGCCTGGTGGTGAGCGGAGCATAGCCGGCACACCTGTAGACAGGGCTGAGCCGGAGCAACAGGAGGCAGACAGGGCTGAACCGGGGCAACAGGAGGCAGACAGGGCTGAGCCGGGGCAACAGGAGGCAGACAGGGCTGAGCCGGAGCAAAAGGAGGGAGACAGGGCAGAGCGAGGAGCTTGAAGCATGGGCAAAGTAGCCCTTTTTATCCTATTGAGATGCTGTGGGGTGAAATGAAGCAGGAGTACATGCAAGACACCCTTCAAACATCACACAGCTTAAGGAATTCTGCATTGGAGAGTGGGGAAAACTTTCTGCCAGTCGAAGTCATGATTTCTTGCTTAGCCAGATAACTTCTTCTATTTAAGGTAGTCTGGGCTTACTTTCATTACCTTGCATTTAACTCGGACTACCTTATAACCAACAAGATTTCCGGCTAAGCAAGAAATCATGATGTTTGAATCACATGACAAATCTGTTTCTGGGGCCAACCCAGGTACATTCCAATATGCTGCAGTGTTGTATGCTCCAATGTTTTCATAGATATGAAAAAAAAACTAAAGAATCTATGTGTTTCCATGCAATGAGAAAGAAAAGTGGCAGTGGCTGTGTAAACTAAACAGCCATTTTTCATAATTGGGGTGTAATGGTACACAAAATTTATGGTTCAGTACAAACAAAGTTTTGGGTTCACATTTCAGTACAATTTCGGTACAGCAGGGAAAACAATTTGTTCTGAGATTATGATTAAAACTGCAAAAACAATTTGGAAAAATTGTAATGCAAAGGCAATGCCTCCGCTGACATCTGGATAACAAGAGACACTTATTTGTACTTAGTAAAAAATACAGTGAGGAACATAAGTATTTGAACACCCTGCGATTTTGCAAGGTCTCCCACTTAGAAATCATGGAGGGGTCTGAAATCACATTGTAGCTGCATTCCCACTGTGAGAGACAGCATTTAAAAAAAATCAGAAAATCATATTGTATGATTTTTAAAGAATTTATTTGTATTGCACTGCTGCACATAAGTATTTGAACACCTGAGAAAATGAGTGTTAATATTTGGTACAGAAGCCTTTGTTTGCAATTACAGAGGTCAAACGTTAAGCGACGTACGCAAAATACCCCCCAGATGTTATTGTTTACTTACAGATATTGGTTTTACAGCAGAGTTGTGATATCTGTGTGATGTCCTTCAGGGTATACTGTTATGTGACTGGATAGATGAGTTCACAAGTCAATGGTTAATCAGAATATTAATGGTGGGGTCATTAAGGCCTTTTGTTCACTGAGGGGGCAGAGCCATCCAGCAAGGCAAGATTTCTCTAATTCTACATAATATTACAAGATTGGTTTAAGGCCGAGACCATTATATGCATCACACAGACCTTTCAGATGAGACCAAGCATCAGTATGTAAATTGGTTGGATTAAAATCAGAAAGTGGTTTTCCCATTTTGGCTTTCTGTGTGAGGGGGGGGGGCAGGAGGGGTTTACATTCAGAGAGCCAGAGAGGGTTTGCCTATGGGCTCTTTCTTGCACAGTGGGGGTTGAGGTAGGGTTGCTGATAGGATGGTCTCATGGCCTTTGCTCAGCCCCATCAGAGCCAAAAGAAGTCCAGTGTCACATAATCTTATATCCTCCTGAGACCCAAGGAAAAAAGTGTCCTTCAATTGTAGGTTATTTGTCTTTGAAGGAAATGACATCTTGCAATTTAGATTTTTTCTAATTTATTTTTATTTTTAATTTCAACGCATTTCCTCTTTAGTGTACAACAGGAATAAATATGTTTCCTTACATCAGTGAAAAGATAGATGCAAAAACAAAATGTCCACTACAATGGACATAAAAGAATGGGTGGGGTCTCAGGAGGATATGGCTAACAGCCTTACGCTGATTTTATCTCCTTTGCCAAGTTTGGAAACACATTCTAACAGAAGTGTGTAGAAATACAGAAAAGGCAGCTGTATTCACCTCATGGGAGTATGACTGAAGTAAGAGCACCAGTCTCTGCTTTGAAAGTCATACTGGGGATGAGAGGATTCAGTGTTGGGTGTTAAAATGTTTTTTTTATTGCTTTTTTATTACTCCTTTATTAAGAACTGTTACCATGGGAATCACATAGAATGGTAAATAGGGGTGGGAACTGACTCATCATCCCAGATTGCTACCATACAAAGAATGTCACCTGATACCTTTGTCACATTGCAGCTTCAGTGTGTGATGTTTGTGTGTCTGTATATGTTTTTTTGTGTGATGTCCATGATTGTGTTTGTGTCTGTTCGTGACTGTGTTTGTGGTGTTCCTTGTTATCTATAGAGATCAATGTTAGCCGCAATTCCCTGCATAATGGCCTTTGTTTCCATAATTGGAGATGGGTAAGATTTCATTTGATGAAGATCTGGTATGGTGAAGTGGAAATATATTTACATATTGATAGAAAAAAATATCAAAATGAATGACAAAAAATGCACTCCGCATAACTTTTAAGCTCGGGTGAGGGTGTGTGTGTTCATTCAATTCCATTGAATTTGTTTTTATGTAACAAAGAATCAAACAGCAGTGTCACTAACTGGTATGCAACATTTTAGTGTAACAATAGTAAAAATGAATAGTAAATAAAAAGCAAAGTACAGCAGGGGAGAGGAAAAAAAGTTCCATAAAGAAACATATCGCTAGGGGTTCAAAGTCAACTCAATGTCCAAGCTCTGAAAGGTATGTGTGTGAAAGATATGATTACACGACTGTGTGCGTGTGTGTGTGTGTGGGGGGGGGGGGGGGGCGCATGTGTGTCTTACATTTTGGTGACCCACAATGTGATATAAACTCACTCTATGACATAGCTCAGACTATTGCAGACCAGGCTTCTCTATTGGCCAGCTGCTCTGTCTGTGGTCTGCTATACCCCTAGCTATGGCTGATTATCTTTATTTGTAAAAAATTTAGATGTAGCAGCAGGAGTACGTTTCATTATTAGCCTGGGTTTGCTCTTTGTTTTCTCTAGCCCTGATGCAGGCTTCATTTGCTTGTTTTTTTTTTTTTTGCAACCTGCTACTCACCTTTGGAAAGAGTAAACATCAGCTTCCTAATGGCTCTTGGGTTGATTTTTATTTATTTTTGTTGTTCAGTACTTTCTGGTTAGAATATACTGCTACATTTACAGCAGACATGGGCATCATTATAGTAGTCTCTCTATATTCGCACGTGATACCTTCCAAGACCTACCACAGATAGATGAAACTGCGATCCCCATATGTCATGTGATTTTCATGTACATTCATACAGTAAGGGTTAATTGATAAATTATGCACAGTAAGACATTACCAACATTATATACATTGTACACTATTATTCAGTATTGTACAATACTGTACTCTCTCAAATGTAAGGCATTTTGATGTTTAGCGTAACTCTCAAGGGACGACAGAGCAATGAAACAATATTCTGTATCAAGGGATAACTGATCATTGAAAATCATTCTTTTGATACATTTTTATAACACATACACTGTGATAACATGGTAACGAATACGATCACTGAGACTGGATGAGGGTTCTGTGGAGAAGCATGAGCATGGCGAATCTCACCATGTTACAGCCTTTACTCGCTCGG
Source organism: Paramormyrops kingsleyae (assembly GCF_048594095.1). NCBI lineage: Eukaryota > Metazoa > Chordata > Actinopteri > Osteoglossiformes > Mormyridae > Paramormyrops > Paramormyrops kingsleyae. Next base: position 3,329,568 of record NC_132806.1, on the reverse strand, counting down.
TGCTCAGTTTGAAACTTATGAACCGTTTATTTGTGTAATTTTACCATTTTTTTTGGAATGCAATAAATCGGGGTTACTGAAACTGTGGCTATGGGGTTCCAACTGTACTGTGAAAAACCAGCAAAATTGAAGAGAAATGGCAGCAGAAAGTGTGGAGTTTTTGTGATGTGTAAAAGTTTTCTGAAGTTCAGCATTTGTTATTCATCTATGCTGTCATCCTAGGCATGGGTCAGGTCCAGCTTTTGTTACTTATTTCCCAGTACAAATGATCTACTTCCAGTTGTGTCACACTGACCAATGAAATAAAGTGAGGAGTGTAGCTGAAGGAGAAGTAAAGTTCAGAGAGATTAAAGTTTAGAATTTCACTCACCATAAATGATGATGTTTTCTTGTCAGCCGTGAGATAATGACCACTTTCTGCAGCCTTGGTATTTAGTGTGGTGTAGGTGATGTGTCCATAATCAGCTGGGAAGAAGGCCAGCAACTCTTTTACATCATCCCTTTGGCTGGAAACAGCAAGCCATCAAATTCTTCAAACTTTTGGATAGAGATTTTCAAATTGATTCAAAACCCCTAGAACAGTTGTTACGAAACTTTCCCCCGCACAGATTGAGCCTCCTGTAGCACACAACTGGTCTTCATCCAGAAAAAGCTTCACTATCTGGCACTTGGAGAAAAGAAAGTGCTTAGGAAAAAGACAGCTACTGTAAAGATCTTAGAAATTTTACTATATAATTGCTCTCATTTAATTTTATTTCTTGTGTACCGGCAGAAAAGCTTATGAGCTTAGAAAGTTATTGTCTTTTATACAATCACCTGATACAACTAAAGGTGTCTAAAGTTTGCACTACTGGTGGAACCCTGAAGCACATCCTGAAGCACAACTTCAGGCACAGCACCAAAAACATTGCTTGAAGGACAACTGTACATGCTCAAGTTAACACAGCCTAAAACACAGGTTTCCGGTTTCATAGTAGATCTAAAACAGCATTCATATTAACATTGCATTGTGCAGGTCCCCCTTTGTTTTATTATTATTATTATTATTATTATTCATCTATCTTCTAACCACCCATCCTCCTCATGATCACAGTGGCGCATGGTGCCTTCCCACACAGAAAACAACATGAAGATGCCAGTCCATCGCAGGGCACAGGGCTGTGGTATTATTATTAGTTTAAATTCAGCCACGTGTGATATAAATGGATGGGTGTTTGTGCTGGAGGTGGGGGTGCCTCAAGCACTATCCCCATACTGAGGAAATGAACAACACAGGGAGAGTAGTGGACTATGAAAGGAGATGGATAATTAAGACAGTCATTCAAATCAAAGCTCTTTTAGCAGAGATAATAAGTAGTGCTGGTTCCGGGGTCAAAAGCTCCTTGCCGGTGCTCAGTCTATGAATGAATTTAATTAGAAAATGGTAACACTGTAGTGTTAACTGATCGTTATACGCAGATAAAACATAGAACCAAACAGCCACCAAACATGCTACATAAACCAGGAGATACTTCAAATCAGTAACAAGTTTTATATTATGTACACTAGAGGGTGACACCGGAGTAGATATTCACTCACACAAGAAAATTCCCATCCCAATTCATGATAGAGTTAAAAGAATATCTAGTCCTGACCCAATCGGGGAAGAATTAATCCTGGCCTAATATTTAAGTCTAATATCACAATAAGACCACAAACAAAACTACAACAAAGCAGCAACATTCCCTGCAACTGAATCCACACCAACCATGCATGTACTGTAACCCGACACCCCAGCAGTTTTACCCCGACACAGAAGCACTCTTTCCTGTTTTCCTGCTGCTGTACAACTTATCAGCTTATGCACAGTGCACACGGCAAGTCTATCAAAACGCATTTCACAGATCGAAAAATATTCTCTTAAGCTTCTGTCTTTCACTGGGGTATTTCCATGGACCTTGTGTAGCCTTTGCTGTCTTTGAGTTTATAGATTTTTTCACAAACTTTGCATCACGAACACTAACTTCACCATTGAACCATTCTTCCCCAGGCTGGTTGTTTTCCTACCAAACGCCTAACTTTTCACAGAGGCACTGTTACCTATGTGAGCACCTGCTGCATCACCACGTTAAATCAAGTTGTACGTTTTTGTTGTGATTCTGATTCTGGTGCTTTTCCTTGACGTAGGAGGTGATCATGGTCTTGAGAGTCTCGTTGATTCTTTCCGTGAGTTTTCAGAGTGGTAACTTATGGTCTCATGGAGCATCTCACAGAGTATGGTCCCTATCCCACGCAGGAAACAACATAAAAATGCCCGTCCATTGCAGGGCACAAGGCTGGGGTACACCTGGGACAGGGTCAAGTTACGGATGGGATTGTAAATGACCCACTGAAGGAAGCTGGTACTAACGATATAAGAATGGCATCCCATTCTTAATACATAGGCTTTAATATGTGGTTGGCCCACCCTTTGCAGCTATAACAGCTTCAACTCTTCTGGGAAGGCTGTCCACAAGGTTTAGGAGTGTGTTTATGGAATTTTTGACCATTCTTCCAGGAGAGCATTTGTGAGGTCAGGCACTGATGTTGGATGAGAAGACCTGGCTCACAGTCTCCACTCTAATGCATCCCAAAGACCCCCAACTATCGGTTTGAGGTCAGCGCTCTATGCAGGCTAGTCAAGTTCCTCCACACAAGACTCGCTCGTCCATGTCCTTATGGACCTTGCCTTGTGCACTGGTGCGTAGCCATGTTGGAACAGGAAAGGACCATCCCTAAACTGTTCCCACAAAGTTGGGAGCATGACATTGTCCACAATAGCTTTGAATGCTGCAGTATCAAGAGATCCTTTCACTTTAACCAAGGGGCCAAGCCAAACCCCTGAGGGATTTAGATTTCAAGGATGGATATTCTTCGAGAAGCTGTAGCACACCAGGTAACTCCTGCACCTCCATGGGGAATTCTTGGTAGGAAGGCTGTGCTGGAGGTAATCAGAAGTGAGGCCCAGATGTATGGATTGATGGCAGACATAAGCTCTGGGTTTGACTAGTCCACAAAGCTTCTAGGAGCTCAGAGAGTATGTAGAGGGTGACTGGCTGTTTTTTTTCCTCTAAATCACCTCTCCCTGTGATTCAGTTCATAAAAGCCAGAGTCTGGTGATGTAGAGGCTGTAACAGCCCTAAGCCCAATCCAGCCGTATATGGATTTTGGCCATAAATGACCCAAATGAATGTATGGAATGCAATTATTTTAGTACTTTTTGGAAGAATGAACTTACACAGATCCTAATATTTTAATGTGTGTACACTTGGTGGTTTCACAGATGTGGGTGGCTCAGTGTGTTTAGACAGCAAGCAGATAGATGAAAGTCCTGCCGCTATGGCCAACTTGACACTTGCAAGCTAGTAGTTTTTTTGCTCCTATTTATCTTTTCACATTTTATTTTCACTAATGGCATAAAAATGTATTTGAAAAGTCTTATAACCTGAATTAAAAGTAAGATTACAAGTAATTGACCCATTGACATTTATTATTCTGAGATTGTCTAATTTTGAATTGTGCAATGAAGACATTGCTTTCAACTTAATATGATTTTTTTTTGTGGAGAAAAAAAAGGCTAACATCGAGCACTTTGGACATGGAGGAATTCATGAGACTGTTAAGTAGCCAACATGGAAGCTGCAGAATGCTGGTGATTGGAATTAGATCCTGACCATTATCCTGTTTGCACAAGGGTGCAGGGTGTTGCTTTGGAAAAACAATACAAAATTAAGAAGTTATAAGGGTGTGATGTGAAATATATCTATAATATATATAGCAGTGAAATATATTCCACAATAACTTTTCTGGATGAATACATAAGCAGCTGGACAATTTCTCCATTATTTAAAAAAAAAAAAAAAAACATGGTATTTTTTTTTTATTTTGTGCATTTAGTAATATTCTGCCTTAATTTTTCCTTTTCAGATGCCCCTTCCATTTCACTTTTGCCCCCCTTGGCTGACCCACAGCCCTCTTTTGATATTTGTCTGTGTAGTCAATGCTGAGCCAGATGTCAACATGTAGTACTGTACAATACATATGAACGTACTTCTGCCTTTCAAGTGCAAGGCCTTGTTTGGGTAATGAGGGAAGATCTTAATGAATCAAGCCTTTCTATAAAGATACTGTATGTTTCTTCCAAACCAGTTGCTGCATATGTTCCATGTATATTTTAGGTTTAATTTTGGATATTTAAAACACACATTTCCAAACATCTCGGTTTCATATTGTATGGTGTTCTTGCTCATGAGACATGTTCTGAAGTGGCTAAATAGCCTTTTTAATTAGGGAACACTGTTAGGTTTATGAAAGAAGATGAGTGGGAAATTCCCCATCCTCTCTTTCTGTTAGTAACACTTAGTGCTGAAATACATTGGTGGCCTTGCCCTACCCCTTGAGCCAGTCTCTGACAACAGAGTGACTTTAATCAACTCATGGGGGACAGGTACGTGTGTTTTTATAGCACTTAGGAAGCAGGGCGTGTAGCTCTGCAGAGCTTGTCTGACAGCTGAGTGTTGCTTCTTCAAGCAGCAGTGTTGTTCTCCTCTTCATTGTACACTGGTATAGTCTCACAGTCTGACTTATTTACTTTCCCGTGTCTCTATCAGGGCACTAAATAAAGTTTTCCCACTCTTAGTACCAGCTAAATTGTTCTAAAAGTTAGAAGTACCACTAAAATTAAGGATGATCAGCACAGCACCACATATACTGTACATGTTTCTGACCAGAGCATGTGAGCGGAGCGGAGCGGTGAGAATTTCCGCTCCTCGCTCACGAGGCTGTTGGCTCCGCCCGCTCCTCCGCTCTAATTCGCACTAAGCCGCTCCGCTCAACACCGCTCCTCGCTCCACTAAAATGTCCTCCCGCTTCAGTCAAATCGCTCCACGCTCGCTCCAATTTAAAAGAGGAACAAATAATCTGCATGCCTAACAAATGTCACCTTAAACCGAAGCCTTATGTCATAAAGAAATATGAGCAACGGCAACATTGCCAGTCAGAACAGAAAATATTTATTTTTAAGCAACCTATCGGCAACAACGGACAGGTTTGGAAATGGCATTCCACACAAAAATAGGCTTAAAAATAAAGGAATCAGTGGGTTTAATAGCCTAAAGAATATACAGACACGTTTTAAATTCCTCAATTTTTTTCTGTTGATGCAGCATGTCTCTTAAAATAAAATTTTACGTTACGTGAAATTTAAAAAAAATCTTATTAGACCTACTTTGAATGACAAAACGAATTTATTTGATTACCAATATTTACTTTATAGGCTTTTATACTTTAATTTACTTTATAGACTTGATATGCTACAACCATATAAAACTTGCACGCGTTTTGCTCTGGCTTGTTCGCGTAGCACACTCATGTTTCTGAGAAAAGTGATTCCAAAGTGAATCTTTACTCACTGAAACAGTTTCACCACATTGTTGTTCTTGCTGTACATTCTTGTCATCTATATGTTTGATAAGAATAGTACACTTGTATGATTTATCAGTTTCCTTTGTGAAATACTTTGCGAATTCCATCTCGGCCAATTTGTGTAACAGTCTTGATAATTGTACAGATGAATTCTGGGTAGATTTGGGCACGCCTCAGAATTGCAGTGTGAGCGGTGTCGGAGCGAAATTGGAGCGAGACAAAGCGACCGCTCCAGCCTTAATTAGAAAATCCGCTCCGCGCTCTGACCAAATTCCGCCCGCTCCGCTCCTCGCTCACGCTCCGCTCCGCTCCGCTCACATGCTCTGTTTCTGACTTTAACTCTCTCCAAGATTTATTAGATAAATAATTATTTTCAGCTTGTTTTTTTCTCTGTCTCTCAGTACATCTGTGTGCCACTTTTATGCAGACAATTTAATTTATGAAACAATTGGCTCCTTTTGTACAGGCTTTTTCTCTGTTGTATTTTGAGCTATGGACAGCCTCTTGTTTCAACCAAGCTTGTCATGAGGGAAGATATCTTAATGCAATCACTTAAGCAGATTTATTATTTTTTTTATGAAAATGTATTTTACTTTATAGTAGTCATCTTTATTTCTTTTTCCTTATTGTATATGTACAGAAAATCCTCTGCATACGAAACTTCAAGATGTGAACGTGAATTTGGAATAAATTTAAATAATTTAAAAAATAATCTGATTTTTAGTCAATTTACAAAAAAGTACATACGTATTCTTGATTGCTTGCTAGCAGTAAGTAAGATCAGCTGACTGAAGTCAATGGAAAAAATAACTCAGTTGTTGGTTGTTAAAATGCACCAGAAATCAATAAAAAATACAAACCGATTCATTTCAAAAAGCATTTTCTACTGTTCAGTACACATAACATGGTTTCCATAGGAGATGAGGGTTGTGGGAGGAGAGAGGTAGGTGTGCTGATGTATTCTTTATACAGTAACATAGGCTCGCTCATTAGCAGTAAGCAAGATCAACTCACTGGAAAAGACAATTTCTCCACAGGGATCAATAAAAAGTGTGTGTGTATATATATATATATATATATATATATATATATATATATATATATATATATATATAAAACAAATGCAAAAATGAACTCCCAGTGATTGGCTGTTAAAATGCACAGAAGTCATGAACAAAAATACATTGAATTATCTTTTGCAAATTTTTTCACTTGGAGTTGAGAGACACACAGGCAAGGTGTGCATACAGTATGTAGTATAGGCCAGTGGTTGTTAACTTTTTTTGCACCGTGACCCAATTTTTTACCATTCCAGCTGTCACAACCCTATATCAAGTATAGGTTTAAATTAACGCTATCATCAAGCATGCAGTGCACTCTTCAATTTGTGCCAATCAATGCCTATCGCACCAATCTGATTGGATGTGCCAGTGAATTTTAAATTAAAGATCTCTGGTTTGATTGCTTGGGTTGGTTGAGTGTTAACTAGTTTTGCACTAAGCATTTGCAGACCCAAGACCCAAGGTTAATTCTAGGCTTTGGGCTAGGAAATCTGATTGTAGATCAGCATAGGAGTTTGCTGGTTTTAAAATGCTTACATTTCTAACTCTGCCTTGCGACCTCCTCAGAATTTGCTCTGACCCAAATTTGGGTTGTAACCCATGGGTTGAGAATCGCTGGTGTAGGCTAGCTCGATAATGGTATACAGCCAGATCAGCTGACGAAAATCAATGGAAATAAAAAATAATTCTTAGTTGTTTCTTTTTAAAATAGTTTTTGGTTTGGGGCTGGAGCATCATCAGCTGGGTGCCTAGGCTAACTTTGTTGGACTTGTGATCCTGCTCTCAGAACGGAACTGGTTCGTATCTTGGGGACTTCATGTATATATATTTTTCTTTTAGAGGATATTGAGTAGGTCACAAAAATGACAATAAATAAGATGCACCTGGTATTTGGTACAAATGGTGTCCTTTAATTTTTTGTATCCATTTCAGAAAGAAAAGTTGAATCGCAGAAATATGTTTTCAGGGGTTTATTTTGGTTAGAAAATCATATTAATCATGTCAAATAAGGATTAGTACCAGCTTCAGGTACTATGCTCCCCTTTGTAAAATGACAAATATAAAGGCTTTGAATTTCATTTTTTGGAAATTCAAGAATTTTGTACACCTTTCTTAATTTACTAGATATTACAGGGCTTGATGTTTGTTAATCCATTTTTAAATTGCACATCATCCTCACCCTCACTACTTCTGAACTGACCTCACTGGCCTGGCAGGCGACTGCAAGTTGAATCTGGTGGGCGTGAGAGGGTGATGTCACTCCACCAATTAGCACTTATCCCCCCCCCCGCCCCACAATGCCATGTGATTCACAGGGTGAATAAATTATGCTGGTGAGTTGGTATAGATCAGGGTTCTTCAACTCTTAACCTCGATTCCAAATCCAGGCCGTGTTTTCAGTTTTCCCAGGTAGTTGTTTAATAATTACTGATTCTGATTGGTCAGAGGCTTCACACTTGACTGACAGGTAAAGGAAGGTTGGAAAACCAGCAGTGTTCGGACCTCGAGGACCGTGAGTTGAATATCCCTGGTATAGATGGTTTAGAGTACCTGAAGCTGGTACTAATCCTGATTGGACATGATTAATATGATTTTCTAACCAAAATGAGATCCCATGTTAGTCAGCTTGTGGAAACATGCGAGTGCTGTGGATGTCTCTTCAGATGTGGATTTGGATTTCAGCTCCTGTACTCTTCTTACACTACATTAATAAACAAATTGGACTGCTGTGTTTTTCAGGAGAGCTGTACCTTGGGGGAGTTGGGAGGAACATGTACAACAGCCTGCCGAAACTCATTGCATCCCGGGATGGATACCAAGGCTGCCTGGCCTCCATTGACCTAAACGGGAGACTCCCAGACCTGATAGCAGATGCACTCCACAGGGTGGGGTCAGTGGAACGGGGCTGCGATGGTGAGGATTGGGGTCCCACCCCTCTACACATTTATAATTTTCTTTCACTTGTACATGCTGAGCGATATACAGAACATTTTCCTTGTTGGTTTTATTGTGGTGTAATATTTATTCTCTGGATGTGTGTTGGAACAGATATACCACTGTGGCTTATAAATGGCACAGCATCAAGCCATCAGCAGGAAGTGTAACCTGCTTATTTGCCTGAGTGGACAGTGTTGACATGTTGTATCTCTTGCAAACCCTCTGATATACATATTCATCACTGCATACATGATCAGCATCTCTATCCTCTAAGGCATTATTTATGGAAGGTTTCGGGAAAAAAGCAAAATATACCCTCACCATTTTATTTGGTTGCTCACCACAATGATTCTATTCCCTGTTGCATAATGTATTTTACCAAAAGCTTCCACACAAGCAGCAGTAGAAGACTGTCCTTTGTTTTTATACTATACGATAAATACAACTTTTTCAGTCATAGACTGAAATTCTTATTGCATCCCTGGGTGGCTCATTTAAGACGAAGACATAACCATACAAGTAACAAAAAAAAAACTAACATGTGACAACCCCATGACATACACCAATACAAATCCCCATAGCACACACCCCATTCCACTGGATTTTAGTGTACCTGATTCAACAATAAGACTGATTGGAATACAAAAGATTTTTTTAATCAAATATGTTTGAAAGAAGGAAGTCTGAAATGTCTTCCTTAAGGCAGAAGTTGATATTGTTTATGCAGAATATGTGAAGAGTGAGATGAAATGTTTCTGGACAATCTAAGCATGCTGTTGTTAATGAGCTTCCTGAAACGAGTGCACCTCAGGTTTGTTAACAAAGCATTACCCAAAGACCTATAGGTGTCAGGGTTCCCTATGGACTCGCCCCTGCTTTGGACAAAACTAGCCACAGTTGCACCAGATTAACACCACAGTGTGCTGTTGTCATGGACTCACTTGCGGCTCCAAGGACAAAAACGGGGTTTATTAAATGAACTAAAAGACACAAGAAAACACTAACAAAACAAAGGACCACGAGGGGTCAAAAGTAAATGAGAATAAACAAGGCGAACAACAAAAACAGGGCAGGTAAGCAGAATACACATCTAACACCAAGAATCACAAACAAACCACTGGGGAACAGAACAGAAGCAGGAACTTAAATACCGAAACTAAAACTGGGTAACAAGACTAACACAGGACAGGTGAGACTAATTAACAAAGACTGGGAAAACAGGTCACAGGTTAATTAACTCAGGGAACTAAAACAGGGAAAGTAAGAACTAACCAAGGAAACAGAAACTAACACTGGGGAATTACAGACAGGTAAAGACACAAGCAGGGGCACAAGGAATGAAACCAAAACCAAATACAAGATCACCAGACACAAGAACTAGAAAAACTCAAACGAAACACTAGCGAGCAAAAAACAAAAACAGATGAGGTAGGATTCAAACATGAGACAGAAGGGTTCACAGACAACTGGCTGCTCAATGTGTTGAGCCATGAGGCCACCAGGGAACAGGGGGAAACACAAAGACTGACAACATGAGGGACGGGATGACCAGCAACACCTGCTGGCCAAACGGGGAAGGGACACAGAGTGGGACAACAGGGGCTGACCCTGACAGCTGTCCCATATCTGAATTAGCATTTTATGCATGTCAAGTGTTATTTGTTTCTACCAAGGTCACTGTCACACAAGGGACATGTAATGTTCAAGAATCAGAGGTACAGTATTATTAGGCTTCAAGCGTATTGAATATTTACCTCTGTTTGTGTGTTTAACTTTAACTCAGACTGATAATTCCCTTCACTGTTACCCACTTATGATCACTGGGGGGCTTGATTTACTGTCAGAGCAGGCATTGGGGCACGCAGTGCAATTAATCTATCTGTAATCTTCCAGACAAAAGGTTGCATAACTTCTGCCTGTGAGGCTGTGCACATTTGTAAAAGGAACTCATATTCCTTGAATATTCAGATTTTATAATGGCACAGGGATATTGTAAGTCACATTTATAGAGCAGCTATAGCCTATGGGCACATTCACATCGAACCAGGAAATACAGGCAAAATTAAAACTGTGTAATTATCTAAATGTTTATTTACCATAGAATTGTTGGATTAAATGTTTAATAGAAAATGTTTTGCCAGGTTTGGTGCAAGCACAAAAAATCTTAATTTGTTGTTTAAAAAGTAAAGTTTTCTTCATTCAGCATAATTATAATGTACAATAAAAGCATTATTTTCCTCAGAATGTGCCATTGAATATTTTTGTCTTTTTTTAGTTTTGCCAGTATCCTTATCTAATGATATTTTACATTGCTTACAGCATTACACTTTAATTGATCAGGAATTTCAAAATGCATGGTCCTATATCTGTAATTACTGTCCAGCCTCCCAAAACAAATGTGAATTGTGTCACCTTCCCAGGCCCTGGTGCAACCTGCACAGAGGATTCCTGCTCCAATCAGGGTGTGTGTCTGCAGCAGTGGGAGGGCTTCTCCTGTGACTGTACCATGACGTCCTATGGGGGCTCTTTCTGCCATGATCGTGAGTACACCACACCTCCTGCCTGCTCCAATCAGAGTGTGTATCTGCAGCAGTGGGAGGGCTTCTCCTGTGACTGTACCATGACGTCCTATGGGGGCTCTTTCTGCCATGATCGTGAGTACACCACACCTCCTGCCTGCTCCAATCAGAGTGTGTATCTGCAACAGTGGGAGGGCTTCTCCTGTGACTGTACCATGACGTCCTATGGGGGCTCTTTCTGCCATGATCGTGAGTACACCACACCTCCTGTCTGCTCCAATCAGGATGCGTGTCTGCAGCAGTGGAATACCAATTACATGTGGACCCAGATTTATTATGATCACATTTCCCATGCGTATAATGATTATAATGCCAGTCAAATAATCATAAAACACTGGTGGAGAAACTTCTCACCATGTGTGTGGAGAAGCTACTTCTATGGAATCATAGGTCCAAAAGGAAATTTTGATGCATAAATTCTGCCTGGATTCCATGGTTGTTAATGTTCAAAGATTGTTATTGGGCATGACAATGGGGCATAGAAAAGGGTTTAAGCTTATTCACCGAGATGCTGTTTGTGGCGCTGTTTAGCTTTTGCATGTAAACAACTCTGAGGCTCCAATAAAGAAGAACTTTGGTGTTTATCAGATGAAAGAATGTGCTGTGTAGCTGGGTGGGGACCTGGAAGTGCCCAGAGGGTGTTAGGATATCTGTTTATGCGGAAGAGATCTGCGCGCGAGCTCTCTGGCTGATTTCATATACTGATGAAAGATATACCTCAGAAATTCTGTCTGAAGAACTTGTCTTGTTGGCCTTCATCATTCCAAATATTTGAGCTATTACAATGCTTCAACAGCTGTATTTCATCTGTCTGAACAACATAAATGAAGGGAAATGTGCCCACGGTTGGTGATTTCCTCGATGTCTTTGTCTACATGCATTGATTTCCACTTGTGGTTTAGTATAGGAACACCAAGACAAGCACAAAATCACTAAGCACAATTATTCTTGTGAGACAAACTCGGACTATATATATATGTTTTTCTTAATATGTTTTTGACATCAAAACCCTTCATTCATGTTCCCCACTTGCTCATGTAGTATTGGAAGCTGGAGATGAGTGAGTGGATCACACACTGAAACATGAGATTTTGCATTATTCCCAAAAAATGTCAGGAGCCATAAAGAGAAAGACGACTCTTCAGACTTCTTGGCGAACAAATAGTGTGTGGGCATTCAGAGGGAAGGGCTGTGTGCTTCATCTGAATAACTGTCTTTAATACCTCATACAGCTGTCCTTTCTCAGTGAGTGCAGGAGTTTACCTTCGCCTTCATTCCTAAGAACATTCCTAACTCGTATTAGAAGAATAAATGTCAGCACAAAACAGCTCCTGGCTAATTTCCACATGCTCTTTTCTTGAGCTGACATTAAGTACTTCTTCATCTCTAATTATATCCAGGGCTTTTAGGAATTTAGATACTTTGAACTGGGCTTTCATTTCTGATTCTTTTATGCAGAATGAAAATTCCTTGTCCTTTCTGCTATTCTGCTTTTCAATATCCTGCTTAGACTCAACATAATTTTATTTCCTTTATGTTCACGCTTGCTGAACAAAAATGTCTTCTGGTCCTCAAACGTGACCCATATATAACACAAAACTCCCACACATGAAAGGTGTGTCCTTATGTTGACTCCCAGGGTGTGAAAAGCCTTTACTGTCACCTGTGTTGCCTTTTCTCCCTGATGTTCCCTCACCGGTATGATCATCTGCTATCAATGCGCATTCTCTCCTCCTATAGTGTGCTTGTCACTCAAACTGCACCTGCCTAAAATATTTAGCAATACTGGAGCTCCATTGACTGAAATCCTTTGTCTCTTTAGAAAAACCTGTACAATTGGTGTTTAATAGGTGTAAGGCCTTCCTCTGTCATTGGTCTCTGTGCTGTTTAATAGGCAGAGTCCTGCACCAGGTTGGGTACCTGTTGGGTACCCGCAGATAATTGCTGAAACGGGCGGATTTTAATGTTCTGGAATTTTACGAGCGGGTATGCGGGCGGGTAATTCATCACAATGCTATGAATGTGCTAAAATATTTAATAAAGCTTTTAATGTGGTTTGACTAGTTCGTGTTTCTTGTTTGTTTGTCTCTCAGAAAAAATAATCTCACGCCAAATCTGCTAAAATATAAAGCAACAACACACAGCAGCGTGTTCATGGAGGCAGCCATGTTTGTTCCGAGATATGGTAGCTCGAACAGGAGATTGTCGGACGTGATGTCACTCAACTCGGAATTTCCGAGTTCCGAGAGAAAAACTAACACACCATTAGATAACCGCCTCGACAAACATTCACATACACGTCTGAATCCTTGCTGAAGTGTGTTGTCGTGTTCTCTCTTTCATGCTCGTCACAGTATGGATAGCTTAGATCTATCTGATTTGATTTTGTGTTAAACTGACTTTTTCGTTACAATTCAAAATTCATGTAGGCCTAGCGCTTGTCACGTTGAGAGGTGCATTGAAAAAATAATTGTGTGTAATTTATCACAGGTACGGGTGGGTAACGATCGGCCTACCTCTGTCCTGAGTCTCTGTGCTCCCTGCAGCTATGCTCTAACTTTGTACAATAGCCTCCCTCTGTCAGTCTCTGTGCTGTTTAATAGGGGTAAGGCCTCACTCTGTCCTACTCCTCTGTGCTCTCTGCAGCTGTACGCTAGTGTTCTTTAATAGGTGTAAGGCCTCTGTCTGTCCTGCATCTCTGTGCTCTCTGCAACTAAACTCTGGAACTGTTTAATAAATATGAGTCTCTATGGTCTCTATAGCTATACTCTAGAGTTGTTTAATATGTGTGAGGCCTCCCTCTGTCCTGGTCTCTGTGCTCTCAGTAGATATACTCCAGTAATGCTTAATGTTTAATATGTATATTTGATGTATTGTTGCAGGCTATTACCTGAATTTACAAAAGAGTGAGCAGAGTGATAGGTGATTATAACAGATATTTCTTTATAATTAACAAATATCTCGACAATCAACAGATACCTATTTTGGAGGTTTTGCCATGTAGAGCATATAACATTTCAACAGTAAATTGAAGGTATTGTCTTCTCTTAGCATATGTAGCCATGTTAGATAACTGGTATTACCCAGCTGCTAAAGTGTGTGTGGACAAAATTTCGGTATGTTGTATGGAGATGAGTGACAAAAAAGGAAACTGTAACTTGTCTTCTTATTTATATTTTTTTGCTATTTATTGTTTTTTGTAGCATTGTTAATTGAAATGAGATTGGAGGCACTTGGGAATCTCTACAATGGGGATATGTGTCTGTGTGTGTATGTCTGTGTGTGTGTGTGGATTCTGTTTATATTACATTACAATGCAGGGACCAAATGACCACCACAATTTAATAAAAACCTGCTATTTTGACATTGTGGGGGCCATTTTTTAGGTTCACTCAAAGTGAATGCAATCAAAAAAATTTAAATGCCAAATGTCTTGTATTTTGTTTGGTTACTTATAGTTCAGGTTAGGGCTTGGTAGTGGTTAAGGTTTTCATGTTGGGATTAGAGTTTTCCCCATACAAATGAATGGAGAATCCCCACAATTATACAATTACAAACCTGTGTATGTGTGTGTGTCTGTGTTTGTTGTGCTTGTGTATGTGCATGCATGCATCTATGTGTGTGTGTGTGTGTGTGAGGCTGTACACTCACACTGCTCAAAGCTCTGATAGCCTAGTGGATTTGCTGTTGGTCAGCAATTGTACAGACCCTTTTCCATAGTTTTTATTGTCATGCAGGCTACTGTTGTTTTCATTCTCTGACAGTCAAGCCAAAGTTCCTCCAGGCAGAATAAATTGTTTCTCACTACCATCGGTGCCTTGAAGTGATCCATTTCTATGGACACCAGGGTTGCAGTACTTGAGTCCAGGACTCCTACAGTACTTGAGTCCGACTCAAGTTACATTTTTTATGGCGTGACGTGGACTTTCACTTGGACTTGATAGTTTCTTCTCTTGGACTTTGCTTTGGGCTCGAGTGTTTGCGATACTGTGATATGCAATCTTAAAAAGATATTTGAAGTCTCCATTATAAATTTACAGTTCATTTTAATATGTGAAAACCTACTAGCCTAATAAATGTATCTACTGATGCTTATTAGTGGTAAGACAAAATTGATTTATTTACAAATCGTGATCATACAAGGTGGTGATTTTTACATGGTCATGAGAGAAAAATCAATTTAAACATGGACTACTGTAATTATGTGGGTCACATTTGTTAGTGCTAATATATTCGCCCAGTTGCACATTGGCATGATTTGTTGAGGGACCAACATAACGCAAGTCTGGCATGATATTATTATGAATGAGCCAGTGTGTGCATATACTTTTCCAACGCCGTCTCAATTTAAATCCAAAGTTCAGGTCAATTTTGCATCTTATAAAGTAAATAGACACCTATACATGAGTATAGCTATCTGCTTGGGTTTGGGATTGCGTGGTTTGGTGCAACTGCAGTACAGCTGGGAAACAGAATCTGTTTTGAATATTATTAAACTGGAAACAATATTAGGGAGAGGTGCAAACCAGTCCAAAGGTAATATGTCTGTTGCCATGTCTGAATAACAAAATCTAAGAGATGCTCACTAAAAATAAACATGCTAAATTAATTTTAAAAATCCAAAATAAGACTGCATCTTAACAATCACAATGAACTAAAACTCCATGTTCTCTACTACCAAATAGCGATAAACACCCAGGTCTATAGCCTTAGTATTTTTTATGTTAGCCCAGTCTGAATTTCCTGGAAAAAGCACTACAAATGCTACAGTGAGAATAACTTGCAGAGGCTTTTTCTGCCTTGCTTTGGTCTTATGTACACTTGTCTCAAATGAGTTAGCATGTTGCATGTGTTTCCAGCTACATGTCTGAGTTCGGTATAACAAAGCTGACCGACAGTCTTGTTCTTATCAACTACTTTCTCTCTCTGGTGTTGTTGTGATTTATTAAACCAATATACAGTGGTACCTCGAAACTTGAACTTAATCCGTTCAGAACTTAAGATCAAATCCTAAAACGTTCGAGTTCTGATCGAATTTTCCCCATAAGAAATAATGGAAAACCTAATTAATTGGTTCCTGGCCCCAAAAAAATACACCGAAATATGTTTTTTTTTTTAGCATTAAAACACAAAATGAACCGGATAAAAGAAGAAGAGCATATACTGTACTAAACACATCTAAGCACATTTATCAAAACAGTAATTTGTAAAGTAAGAAAATAAATGTATCCAAACAATGTGTAAAGTAAAAAAAAAACAATGCCACGCCCCCTCGTTAACCCCGTGTGGAATCCCCGTGTGATCAGCTGTTTCTGGTTTTCATTAGCCCTCTGTATTTTGTCCACATGTCAGTTTGTTTCCTCAGTCTGGTCATTGTATTGTCCGTCTGCGTTTTGCCTGCCTTACCTGTTATTAAACCCCGTATTCCCCGATACCCTGACATCTGCGCCTTTGTCTCCGTTCCGTCCCACTCAGTAAGACAATATTATTATAATTACATGTATTAATTTTTTATTATTAATATTAAAATAATTAGTAAGACATCTTTATTTTTAAAAGTATTTTATTATATAATAATAATTACTGTTACTGTCTATCATTGTCTAAATGTATTTTTACTGTCTAAATATATATGTATTCAGCTATAGTGCAAACATGCACGATGATATCACAGCGAATGCGAGGCAGAGACTGAAGCGTTACCCTTTGTTTCTGCTGAGAGACGTGCCGCGTGACTCATTTCCCAGTGCATGTACAAGCTATCTTAGGTCGGCGTTCACGGTTTGACTTCTGAGATTCAGATCGAGCTCTAGGTAATTTTTTTTCGAACTGGTTGGTTTGACTTATAAGAAATTCGAGTTCCAATGAGTTCGAGAACTGAGGTACCAACGTATTCCAAAAATACCGATTTAAGTGACGTGGGAGGGTCTTTGAGCTCTTCAGCATTAGCCGTAATCAACTCATAGCCACATTTAGCATAATGTTTTCCATGTTGAACATCTATTTGTGAATTTAGGTCATGCCCATGTAGGCCTGGAATGCTCTTCAGCAAAATCCATTAAAAGACCATGATATATCGAATGCAGAAATTTGCAGAATCACCAGCAGAACCTGGTACCCAGAATTCAATGTGCAATGTTAGGTCACATTACAACTACCTCCTCCAAATCCAACATTCAGCCTATTGGCAAGTATAACTACTGAGATACTTCACAGCTATGATTCTTAAACAAGGAATTCTCTTACTCTCCAATGACACTGTTTTTGCTGTTATGGCGCAACAGTAAACCAAGGGAGAGAAATCCACCATCATCATAAGGCCAGCCAAGGTGACAAAGCAGCTTGCAGTGCTGCTGTTTAGGTCCTGTTATGGACATTTTCTTATTGACATAGCAAAGGTGTACTATTGTGATGGCTGCGCCTACTGTTAAATTGGACATCATCTGCCCATGTTTACAGATCTAGTAATATACTGTATCTTTTTAACATTTAAAGGTCTCATTAAACCAAGCTGCCATGTGTAATTGAATTCAGTTGTAGGATTTTGTGTCTCCAGTCAATTAAGTTCTTGTTCCACAGATATAAACGGGCAGAATTCATTATTCAGGAAGGTTTATTGTAGTAGAAACATACACAGTTTTGATACATTTAATCTAGTTGTGGAAGATCCCTTCTAAGGGGTCCCTTGCCTCATGTACTCTGCTGGATGGAATAGGCCCTATGCTCTCTGTGACCCTGCATTCAATAAGAAGTACAGATAAGGGGTTGATAGATAACTTGTTCATTTGGATGGAGAGAACATTACCATAGACATGAATCGCACCCATAAACTAAAAGCCTCAGATGGCTGTCATAACAGTACAGAAATGTTTTGACTGAATTTGAGAAAATTGCTCAGTTTAAAAATTCTTTATAGGAGTCCACTCCTTCTCCACTTGTAGCACTGGTGCTCCTTATAAAAAATTTTAGGAGCATCAGCAGAAAATTGAGGCGCGCCATTTAAATTGACATGCAGTGTAACTCATTCATATTTCCCCATCTCAAAACACTGATAAATGTTTTGGTAATAAATATATAGTTTGCAGAAATAACAATGTGATGTTTTACTTTAAAGGGAAAAGTCGCAAAGTGAAGTAGCAAGCTGTTATTGTGCTTTATGAATGTGTCATGAGGCACGTTTCCATTGAGAGTCTGGTTCTGAGTTCCTGGGCTGTCTTGATCAGTCACTTTTGTAGCTCCTGGCCATTTTTGTGTGTCGCTTTCCCACTGTACGACAGGAACTGGGACTTTTATGCTGAACAAGGTTAAACTTTACATATTACTTCACAGGAAACTACACCACCACCCAAAACAATGGATGATCAAGAGGTTTGTTTTGTTATTAATTTGTTAGTTACGGCAAGATATCGCTATAAGCCCCTAATGTCAGGATATAATGTTTCTCCTAATATTTAGGCAAAGATGTGAGATGTCTGAAAATCACTCAGGTACATCATTACATGTGAATACAGTAGATCGTCACGCATAATATAGTCTTATAAGCAATACTATACCGTTTTCATCAAGAAATATCTCTATCCAGCGAATTAAATAATTAAATTTATTATCTGTAAAAACAAAAAACATCGAAAAGGCATGTGATGTTTTAAAATATATGGCTTGTTTAACTCAAGAGCTTCGTAAAAAGACATGAAAACAACAGCGAAACCATGTACAAATCAGCGCACGACAGGGGAAACATAGGGAAACTGAATTGCCCGGAACAGCTAAAACTTTTTTATTTCGAGTCGTGCCTTCCAAATCCCACTGGATCCGTTTATCCGACCATATGGCGATTAAAGCCTTTGTTTCCTTGTTTGTCCATCCTTCCGTTTGACTTTTTTTTATATTTTTTGCTTTTTTTTATGCTTTTTATTTCGTTTCTCGCTGTTTGTTGTGTGTATTTTGTGTTTCAGTGGCAGGCTATTTGCATAACCAATCAACAGCAAATACGTTTGTAAGTCCCACCTCAAAATACCAAAGAAGTACCCCAGCTGGTTTGGCACTTTCGGTACTCGAACTTTCGGTACTGGTACTCGACCGGAAGTCAATGGAAAAGCGAAAGTACCGAAAGTACCGTACTTTGTGTGGTGGAAAAGCGCCCAATATGGTCACAGTCTGGAGTCCTGCTTTTTGTACCTGTCTGTTGTCTGTCATGACATGAAGTATGACATTGCTGCCGTAACTCCACATAACATCTCATAAAATGTTATGCCACTGCTTTCTTACTCGTCGACTGCTGATATATTGTAATATATCACTCCATGAATTTCTTCTTATGCTTTGCCCCTTGATTTGTACATAATATTCTGCTGTAATTTTCACAAAGGCTTTTTCTGCAGCCAAGTTCCATGTTGTTGATACTCTGATTTACAAGCAGGGTGCTTAACTGTGCTTGTCTTTTGTTGGTCCATTGCCCATTTCTCAAAGCACACAGTTATGGCACATTAAAAAATATCTATTCCAGTATACTGTAAATGTATAATATAAAAGGTAGGAATTTTTCAGAAGATTGCATAGTAATTATCCATTGATTTTTTTCTAAAGTGTAATTTGGTGTGTAAAGAGACTCAGGAGAGGGTGAAGGCTAATGCTCCTCAAGGGCTAGTTTGACAAGGGAACACTATACGAAAGGGCTGTGTGTGTAAAGCTGATGGTCCATTCAGGGCAGTCAGGGCAGTGTCCTCTGCAGGTGGGAGGCAATGATTCAATCAGAAATGTCATATTCCAGTATCTCCTGCAGGAAGGACATGATGATCCAATTGGGGTGGAAATCTTCCTGTATTTCCTGTGGGTAGGTGGGTGGCTGTCCATTCAAAGCAGTAATCCTCCAGGATCCTCTGCAGGTAGGTGGATGGCTGTCCATTCAAAGCAGTAATCCTCCAGGATCCCCTGCAGGTAGGTGGATGGCTGTCCATTCAAAGCAGTAATCCTCCAGGATCCTCTGCAGGTAGGTGGGTGGCTGTCCATTCAAAGCGGTAATCCTCCAGGATCCTCTGCAGGTAGGTGGGTGGCTGTCCATTCAAAGCAGTAATCCTCCAAGATCCTCTGCAGGTAGGTGGGTGGCTGTCCATTGAAAGCAGGTTTGGGGCAATGGTCCATTGGGGTGGTCATCCTAATACCCACTGGCAGAAGCTACACATGTGAACCTGAATCATGAAATATTCCATGCTTGGGCACGGTTAAGAATCACTCTTTATGCCCATTTGAAGAACTGTGCCCGGGCACAATTCATATGGACTCAAGCATGGTATGCATCTAGTGTGATCGCTAACCGTAACGATGCATGGAACACAGACATGATGTCAGTGATGCGACTGGGACATGCATACACACACGTGCACTATACATGAACCACACCCGTAAATAACAGATCGGGTTGGCTGTACAGATCGGGTAGTGAGAAACATTCAACAAACATGGCAGCAAAGGGACCATTTTGGTCTATAGGAGAGGTGCAGTGTTTACTGGAAATGTGGGCTGATGAGAGTATCCAGGAAAAAGTGGATGCAACACACAAAAACTTGGAGATATTTGATGAAATAGGGACTTCTTATTCGTGCAGCACAATTAAATGAAGATCACTGTGTTGCATAATCAATAAATTTATGAGGGCCTTGTCTCATTAAACCCAAAACAACTCAAAATAGGCCACAAAATAAAGGCATTAATCATGAACTCCATTGTGCTGTGTGATAGTGCTCTTTTGCTTTTGTTTTTATCCCAACACAAAAAGTCACACGGTGCTTCATGCTTCAGTCTAGAACGTTAAGCCCAATGTGAGTGCAGACCAGCAGGAGAGGAGGCACAATCACGGTACAAGACAACCTGGCCAAGTGTGAGTATACCCTAACAGACCACCCTGTGACACTGACCAAGATAAATGGTTTGAAGATGGATGGCCCTCAGTTTTAGTCCTTTGCTGGCAGACTGCATCAGAGTCGTTATCGCAAATCACAGACCTGTTTGCTGTCACTGGGTCAATTAAAATATGTAACAGGGCCAGTGACAGCAAAATGAGTGAGTGGTGTGACATTGTTCTGAGTTTTTAGAATAGTGAAGCTGTCACTGTGAGGAAGGTGATTAATATATCGAACTGTGCAGAAAGCCACATGTGAGACAGCACACTTTTATTAAAAGTGTGGTGAAAATTAAATGAAAATTTCCATCCCTGTTCACAAATATACAACTATAACAATTCAATACAGACATTTTTTAAATTTTAGATAGAAATCTCAAAATAAAAGTAAAAATAAATTATGCTTAGATCTTTGTGACATGGAAATCTAAAACCTATATGGCAAATGGCTGTAAGTCTGACAACTGTTGAAAGTGTGCTTAATAACTAGAAAGACCCTCATTTTAATGCATTAGTCTTCAACAAAACAAAACAAATATTGCACATTGTGATATTTTTAACCAGTGAGTAGTGTTTTAAAATTAAATTAATCAGATCACATTTTTCACCTTTCTCTCCTCTATCAACATCCCTGTGAGACACTCACTGAACATCATAACCAAAGCTTTCATGTTGTTTATGAGTAGGAAGGAATACTATTTGTTTCTGTTAAAAATCTTTAATAGAGCCTCAAATTTAACAATAACAGAATAACATTACAGTATATTGATTTATACCATGGTTTTGGTAAATAGTATTTTCTTATTGGTCCAGATATGTCACATGGGTGTTGACTATTTTCATGCAACTGCACAAGTACTGTAATTCTGGCAGCCTAATAGCAGTTCAATATTAATGTTCTTTAATGGTTCATTAAACATGTTAATATAAAATCCTGTGTTACCTTTTACTCAGAAATAAGCCATCATTCTCATCAGCATAATTTTCCTTGGTTTTCAAAACACAAACACCGGACTGTTGGCGGTAGCCTGACCAGACGCTAGGCGCTGTATTTTTAAGAGTTCATTGGAACATTATTAAATGCTAATTGAAATAATTTTCTCCTGAAAAATTAGCCATGACTAGTTTATTCAGTTATTATTTTTTGTTCATTTGCTGTGGGATAAATCACTTCAAGGTGTGCAGTCATAGGAATATAACTAAATCCAACTTGATTCGCGATCCTCCGATTTGCGTTGGCCACATTGTCCTTGATTATTTTCATATAACTGAACACCTTGTCATGGTTTATCCTTTACATAAACAGGATTGTGTCATCCAGTATCTCATTTTGAAATTTATTGCTATATTGTAAAAATTTGATATGCCGCACAGCCCTGTGGCTTTGCATCATCCCCCTCATTCTCAGTGACTGATTGGTCAGAAACAGTGAAAAGTACTACTGGTGCAGTGGTGTTTTTTACATCATCCCCCTCATTCTCAGTGACTGATTGGTCAGAAACAGTGAAAAGTACTACTGGTGCAGTGGTGTTTTTTACATCATCCCCCTCATTCTCAGTGACTGATTGGTCAAAAACAGTGAAAAGTATTACTGGTGCAGTGGTGTTTTTTACATCATCCCCCTCATTCTCAGTGACTGATTGGTCAAAAACAGTGAAAAGTATTACTGGTGCAGTGGTGTTATTTACATCATCCCCCTCATTCTCAGCCATTGATTTGTCAAGAACAGCTGGTTGCAAATTGTAAGGCAACATTGGTTATGTGATCAAATCATTGCTTGTTCCATTTTCCCCCTGTGGAACAGAAAAGGGCAGTGCAGGGGGGGATTAGCTACCCAGATCTCTTGAGCTGAGGATTATGGTGCAGAACATTGCTGAACTAGCCTGGACATGTGGCAGGCCTAAGTGTGAAGTCTCCATGATGGAGTGCCACTGGGTGATTGAATGATACATAGCTGAGGATACTTATCTAACTAGGACCATGGTTTGGAGATTAGGTCAGCCATTTAATATAAAACATATATACTGTACTGTATATAAATCTTTACTCAGTAAAATAACAGTATTTATTTGGCAGAGTAGTGCTTTACTCTGCTACACTGTCACGGTGTTGTATACTGTACTGCTGTATCTTTAATAGACTTGTGTTCTTCTGTGTCAGGTAATGACATGTTTCTCTGTGTCAGGTAATCATAGTGCCACTGACAATGAAGAGTTGTTTAAATCATGTGTTCTGTTTTGATTAATCATGTGTTCCATGTTCCGTAAATCTTCCAGATTGTTCTCGTGGTCCTCAATTTTTTTCTCTAAATAGTAATATTATTAAAGACTAAGCAATCATGGCTGCTATGCCTCCAGTTTGCACATTACTTGCTGGTAATGGTGAAAGGTGCCATCGATCATCAAAGTGTTGTCGCATGGAGAGACAGACGAGTCTGTTCACACAAGTAAATATCTGTAAAATCACCCATCACCTGTGGTTGTTTTACATTGTGTGAAAATGAGAGAATCAAAACATTATGAAACTTTGAAAGGGAAAGGGATTCTTCTTTTCTTTTAGAGCCTAGGGGATGAATCTCTGATGGGGTACTAGTTTCTGTGTCTTTCAGTCTTATTTATACCATATAAAGGGCAGAGAGGAAGAAAGATGATATTGAAACAGTATCAAGACTTGACATGAAAATTACTAGTCAGTTTCTGAACCCAGATCTTAGCAATATTGATGAAATATATTCAAACTTAAATGAGCAAGCAGTCACCATATGTTGTGTCCAGAGGTGGACATTTAAAGTCCAGAAAGTAAAAACAGACCAAGACTTTCTTTCAACCAACCATTTGAGGACTCTGTGACTCTGACTCATTATACTCGATTGGTTGGTTGAAACAAATTATTGCCTGGATTTGACTTTTTTTTTTTATTCATAAATGTCCACATACAGTTATGTCTTTACCATCCTTCCTAATCGTGACCCAACTATAGCATCACTCCTTCACCAAATGGCCCTTGCATTGCCCAATCTAATGATTGCTGTTTCTACCCTAGTTTGACTTCATTAAAATTTATGAATAGTTAAAAAATGTCCAGTTTCCTGGAAGGCTTTTGCTGCCCAGTGATGGGCTGGTGATGTGCCCAGGGTGTCCCCTGCCTCATGCCTTGTGCATCTAGGCTTAGACTCCAGTCCTGTACTGGAGAAATGCTTATGGATGGATGAATGGGTGGTTGGAAGAACTTTCTATTGAGTTTTATATGATAATTAGTTTCAACAGTTTGCTTAGCTAGGTAGATCATTTCACTGGGCTATTCCAAAACTCTGCAAGTGCCTTTTTTTATTAATTCATTTAACACTTTCATTCAGTTATATTAATTATTGTTTAGCTGATGTCATTGTTGTGTTTTCACAGCTTTGCCTCGACACTGAAAGAAACACCAAGTGTTTTGGTTGAACAAAAGTGTTAACACGCCCTATTCTTCCAAACTGCCATTCACTTGTAACACTCCTGTCATTTTTCTTGCGCGCACTCAGGAAGCGGAAAGAGGCAGAAACATAGCATTTATTCATAACACAACTTCCAAATAATAGTAAGATGTCAGAAGTTCTGAAGGTCAGGTTTAGCTTCCCATACAACATTTCTGTCTCTGACCAAGCATGATACTGTGTGAAATATTCCCTGACTGGGCATAGGAAAGTTTAAAGGCTCAAAGACCCAATGGCAAAATCACCCTGCCAAACACAAGGTGTTCAATTACAGTATGAGCACAGAGTTCGAACCCACAAAGCTCACCCCATAAGTAATAAAAATTTAAATGAAGACAGATACTGGAGGCAGGAAATGTTTTGGTTGGCCAGAGTATTCCATATGGGCTTGTAGAGTCATGAGACTTGAGGAAATAGTTTGGTAGGCCAGAGTATTCCATATGGGCTTGTAGAGTCATGAGACTTGAGGAAATAGTTTGGTAGGCCAGAGTATTCCATATGGGCTTGTAGAGTTATGAGTCTTGAGGTTTCCCCCTAGGTTCCTGAGTTTAAAAAAAAATCATAACAGAGATCAAAGGGCAAGCGGGATTAAGAATATCAAACCTTCCCACACCTAACCCTCCTCTGCCTGTGTCCTGAACTACAGCACCCTTCTCTCTTTTTCATGCATGTACACACACATACTTTGTTACGAATTCACACATGCCTCTCTCTGGGTTTTATGTGTCTCCTGGAGGAGATTCAACCCACTGAGCAAACATAATAGCCACAGATGGCAGCTTGTTCAATGCTACATTTTAATTATGGCATGGCACTGCTTGGCTGCCTTACAATGGTTTGTGAAATTGGTTTCAATATGTATAATTTTGGAAGCTTTTCAAGACTCTGCTGGCGTCACGGTACCTAACAATTGTCACAAATTTTATCAGCCATGCTCTCATGTCAAGCATGGCCTCTTGGGCTGACTAACTACAAACTTCACTCACCTCTGCTTTTCACAATAAAATCTTAGCTGGGGCATCACTGTCAAAATGATGGAGCTCACTTAGGGAGACCTGTGACAGAGACTGTCAGTCATTAGCTGCTGTTTACATATTTACTCAGCTTTGATGGTGTTTGTAATACTATGCAATAGGGGTTAGGGAGAAAATGATTCTGTTACAAACTGTGATCCTTCAAGGTGGCGATCACATTTGGTACTGCTAACATATTTGCCCAGTTGCACACAGCCTGATTTTATTAAGGGACTGACATGCATGAGTTTGGCATGGTGGTATCATGAATGAGTAAGTGTGTGGAAAGATTTTACCTGCACCATCTCAATTTAATTAAAGCCAAAAGTAAACCGCAAGAGTGTGAAATGTTTACTTTTATCTATACCTCTTCCTTGAACACCATGAACAGTTTCTAAACAAATTGAACTATTTACACCTTTTCTATACTCCTCCCTCGGGTTTCATCTCACGCTGTGTCTTGCACTTTCATTGGCTACAGCTTGTCACCGCACTAATTTCCAATCACAACACTTTTCACACTACAGGATTTTGAGTTGCTGACAGATTCAGATATTTAGCTAGCTAGATTCTGCTAGATATCTAACGGGCATCTGCAATGCATATGTGACTCTGTCCGGTCGCATCTTTGAAGTAATAGCAATCGAGCGCCGACTTGCCAGCGCTAAGCAAACACTAATGTGTCAAAAAATGTATAAATTTTTTATTCCGCATTCCAAACTGCAAATGATGCAACCGAAATGTGTACCACTGCAGCCCTTGTCTTCACATTAAATGTAGACCTGAAATGCTCTTCAGCAAAATTTGCTTAAAAATTTCTATTCATATCGCATCAGCAAACATACATCGATATAGTATTGATTTGGGCAGTTGTTCCTGATTCCCACCCCTACCATGCAATATTTTGTATAATATAGAAGCTTCGTGATCAATATCTGCAAACCTCTGTGTAAAAAGAAATGTCAATCAGAGCAGACTGACAAGATACTCAGGTGATGCTTTGTCTAATATATATGTGGACTTTCTTCAGCTGGGACACTGCTGGTTTTGTGCAAATAGAGGTACAATAATTCAGGGTATGCATGCTTTAACAATGCACAGACGGCCTTCTTGAGTTGGTCTGAATGTTACTGGTAGATTACAAAGGAGGAAGCGAGGCCCATGGCAGGTTAGCTTAGCCCCTATGCATTGATGGAGGGAAACGAGAAGGAAACTTGAAATGGCACCAGCCCAAAGCTATGCTGCAATTCGGCAAGAATGCAGCCTGTTTCACAGCTGGACTTACAATTGAAAGTGTGAACTTAGTAATGTAGGTTCAAATCCCCAGATACCTTTCTGCATTAATCTCATTTCCTTCTGTAAGGACGTGGCTGTAATGATGAGTAATATAGGATTACAGCCCATGTGATGCTGTGAAGCTTGGAATTTACCTACCTACGGGTGCAGGAGAGATTTTTAGGTTCTTGATAGATGTTTTATTCTTAGATTGATTTTTTCTGCATTGCATGCTGATTGTTTGACCAAAACTGCATGCAGCACAACTTTGGCAGCTCAGTTCTCAACTTGTTAAGAACCCAAACCCCACGACAGTGGAATATAAACAAAATACAGCAAGCATATAGGTTTTGAATAACATAAGTGACTGAGTAATTTATCCTTCATTAAATCAGTAGGGAATTGTGGAAATAGAAAATAAATTTTAAAGCTATGTGTAGGTCAATAGGAATGAAAACTTTACCATGTCTACCTACAAACAGAGCTAAAGGGAGACAGTGGGAATGTGTTTATGCAGCACAGGGATGTGCATATGTTAGTGGACTCCTATGATATGTATGTATGTATCTATGTGTGTGTGTGTGTGTGTGTATACATATATATGTATGTATATACACTTTATCAGCTGCAGAGTAATGAGGGCTGATGTCTAAGGGCCAAGTTCAGCACAGGGTTAGAGACAGAGGTTCAGTAGATTGAAGAGCAGTCATGGACATCCATTAACTGCAGTACCCTTCAGAATCAGAATATATTCTATCCTCTGAGGACATTACATTTCCATGGAATTTGCTTTGGTCAATTGTACCTACACAGAATACAGTACACATTGCACTCTGCAATTCTCTGTCCAAGAATATACCTTAATATTGCACAATATAATACAATTTGTTGCACAGAAAGTCCATATGAACAGAGGTAGCAGTCATTAGAGTCCTGGACAGATTATGGGTAATTAAAGCTATGACATGAGGGAACAAGCTGTTTGAGTGCTGATTTGCAAGATTTGTTGATTACCCATGCATATAACTTATCACATTTAAGGCACTCCAGTGTAAATGCACTATATTTTTGTTCCCTTACATGTATAACAATCTAAAAGTAATACATGAATAGTAAATACATATGACAAAAAGAATATTGGTACGGATATTTTAACTGCTCTTTGTATGGATTGATAGATGGTTCAATGAATAGATTACACATTGAATGTGTAGTGAGTGCTTGATTTTTGTCCAAACAGACAGGCAAACTAAACAAACCAAAGCTAGTAGTAACAATACCAAACTTAACCAAACATCAGCCTAGACAACACATCGACATAAGACTCTACACATATACAACCCACAATTACAATTTAAAGGAGATATTTTGTGATCAACAGTGATATGCAACGTGCATGGTTATAAGTGCAAGTGTACTACAACGGTTGGACAATGAAGCTGAAACATTTCCCGAAATAGTGTTTGAGGATTCACACCTAAATTTGTGCAGCCTGGTAGCCAATCTTCACTGATAACACATTCCATCAGTAAGAGCAGAGTGTAAAGGTTGAATTAGCAGAGTAATAGCACAGCTGTACATGAAATATTGCAATCCACACAACATAATGGTAGACATATCAGAGTTCAAAAGTAGACAAATTGTTGGTGCACATCTCGCTGGCGCATCTGTGACTAGGACACCTAGTCTTTGCGGTGTATTGAGTGTATCGTACGGAGTAATTGTGGATGCTATGGGAAGGTGTCTGAAAGGGATGTCTGGGTACTACTCCAGATTGTATTAAAAAAACATAAAACCATAGCTGTCCAAATTACTGCAGAATTAAATGCACACCTCGAGTCTCCTCTTTCCATCAAAATTGTCCGTCAGGAGCTCCTCAAGATTCATGGTCGGGCTGCTATAGCCAAACCTTTGGTCACTTGTGCCAATGCCAAACGTCTGACTCAGTGGTGTCCTCAGCGCAAATGTTGGGCTGTGGACAATGTGAAACATGTATTGTCCTCTGATGAGTCCACTTTCACTGTCTTTCCCATATCTGGGCAGGGATACGGTGTAGAGAAGCCCCAAAGAGGCTTACCACCCAGACTGTTGTGTACCCAGAGTGTAGCATGGGGTGGATCAGTGATGGTTTGGGCTACAAAATCATGGCATTTCCTAGGCCCACTACTTGTTATATATGGACTACCGAACCATTTTGGAGGACTATGCTCACCCAATGGTTTAAACATTGTAATGTATCCTGAATGTATCATCCCTGAAGGATGATAATGCATCAATACACACAAGACTGGTGACAGAGTGGTTTGATGAACATGAAAGTAAAGTTGAACATCTCCCATGGCCTGTACAGTCACCAGATCTGAATGTTATTGAGCCACTTTGGGGTGTTTTGGACGAGCGAGTCAGGAAACATTTTCCTGAAGCAGCATCACATAGTGATCTGGCCACTGTTCTACAAGAGTATTGGCTCAAATTCCTCTGGCCACTATGCAGGACTTGTATCTGTCAAGATGAGCTGATGCGGTTTTGGTAGCAAAAGGAGGCTCTACACCTTTATATTAATAAATTAGTTTCATTGTACAACCCCTGTATGTTCAGCCTCTGACAGATACAAAAATCACAGCATTGAAATGGATTTGTATTGTTTTAGGCAGGTTGTATTCCTGCAAGTGCTCTTCTTTGGGATGTTGGTGATGTTGGTGGGTTGTTCTCATCCTGCTTGAGGTTCTGCGAGGGCAGAACACCCAGAAACTGGAATCACTCATACCATAACTCTTGAGTCATTTGAGAAAGCGTGAGATGGATAAGGGGCTGACTCCAGAAGCCATTTACCATTTCCTTTGCTGCATTGTTGTATAATTGGGGTCTAAATTGTTTTGGCTCCACCAGGATGGCACCTGTCCTACCACTCATCTGTATATGCACTCATTCCCATTGGGCATATGATCTCATCAAATTTCAGAAGTTCGATAGATTTCCTTGATGCGGCTCCCACAGCAGCTGCCCTCCGTGGTGAACCATTATGATCATGTAAATAATGAATGAGCCCTTTCTCTCTGGCTGTCCCTTGCTGGCAAGAGGAGCATGTGAGTGAGATAATCTGCTCAGTGCATTTCCTTCTCTTGCTCCTAGAGTTCCTCCTTCTGCTCCTTTCATGGTATCTCCACCAGCCTGTCTGTATTACCTCAGCCCTCTTCAAAAGGAGCTTCATTAAATTTATTAAAGCTTTCTTCTTCTTCTCTTTATTATTATTATTATTATTATTATTTAATGTATTGTATGGCCTAGAAGTAATCGCTTTCTTTCTTGTTGGATATAGATAAGCAACACATGTGTCTATGCTCTGTATTTTAATGATAGGCCATCATGATTACTGAAAAATGTCTAGAGTGGAACACATTCTGTGTTCTTGCAGTCCCTGTGGGGCCCTTATTCATTTTATTCTGACAATGATAGCTGCTTAAAAACCCACCATCCTCCTTCATGCAGGCCTTCTTATTCTATTCAAGCTGTCCACTGATAGTTGGTCCAAGTTATTCAGAATAGTTTGAATCAAAACCTCTTTGCCTGCTATTGTGAAGGTTTAGATGGCCTCATCCGGGGTCGACTGCCTGGCCGTGTTAGACATTCTGCTTTGATGAAAAAAAAGGTTGACCATCCTCTCCTCACATTTCTTTCCAGTCCTCCTATCCTTTGTTCTTATATAAACTGGTTCCTTCTGGTACTGTTACTCTTAAAACTGTTACTGTTACTGTTTTATTGAACCTGAAATGTAGCAACGGGGGATTCAGGATTTCAGAAGTTAAAAACAGGCCTATAAGACAGAGTAAAATATTGTAGTGCTGGCGGGATTTGTATATCCCAGCATGCTTGCAGGCCACTGTAAATATCCCCTTGTTGTATTGTTATTGATAATACTTGATTTATTCCCTATTGTCGTGTGTGCACTGCCTGTGTCATATGTGATCCTCGCATGCCTTTTGCCATTGTATAAATTACCCACCGTGTATATACCTGACAGTCCAGCATCTGACCTCCTTCTGTTTCCGTGTGCGTAGATGGTTCAGTGCTCATTGGGTGCTTGTTTTAGTCCTTGTAAGGGCTATAATAAAAGAGTGTATTTTTCCTCGCAAGCAATTCTGCTCATCATTTGCACCTTCTACGCCTCACTACAATATATTTATTTGTGTGTGTGTGTGTGTGTGTGTGTGTTATGTATATATTACATTTTGGGAACCAAATGTCTCCACAGTGTGATAAAAAAAACCCTGTTATTTTGATGCTGTTGGGGCCATTATTTCAATCCCCAGAATGGGAAAGTCAACTTTATAAAAATCTGTGGCAGGAATCAAAAAACTAAAAATGCTTAGTTTGGTTATTTATGCTTAAGGTTAGTGCTGGGTAGGGGTTAAAGTCATCATAGTTGGGGACAGGGTTATGTCTATAAAGATATCAATATGTGGAATGTGTGTATGTGTGTGTGCAGTTGATTGATCAAGTTCATTGCTCAGAAATGGTCACTGTTGAAGATGAAATGAAACAACAAACTGTACAAACTGCTTTCTTCTCATCTTCCCATGCAAGTCTTCTGACTGTAATGCTACCATTTCTCTTCTTTCTTCTAAACTCATCCTGCGCTGTGCCTTCTCCCATGAGGAGTCTAAAATCCTGGAGGCTTGGAGGGAATAGATATTAGAGGAGACTTTTATGTGCTGCGAGCAATGTACTTTGAGATATAACTCTGGCAACACAGGGGTTTATTACATGAGCCAGGAGATGAGACGCAGGAGCTTATTCAAGGGTGATGGTTCTGTCTAAGTCTTGCCCCTAGAGCTTCAGCGGTGATTTGTAGGTGTGGCCCAGTGAAAAGGCCATGACATTCAATGTCCTTCTTTATTATCATTTTACAGAACTGAGTGTTTTTTTGTGTTTATCTGCATTCATCTATAAGAGTTTCATATATGTCCCTTGCACTGCATTAGTTTGAATTATTTGTGTTTCCCAGTATAAGTCTATCCCATTATCACCCACGTTTTCACAAGACTAAGGAGAGTAATAAGCATGGCAATACAGCAAACGGTTTAAAATATATATGTATATGTGTGTGTGTGTATATACACACACACATAAAATTTCTATACATAAACCTAAAAATAGTAATATATTAATATATATATATATACACTCACCTAAAGGATTATTAGGAACACCCGTTCAATTTCTCATTAATGCAATTATCTAATCAACCAATCACATGGCAGTTGCTTCAATGCATTTAGGGGTGTGGTCCTGGTCAAGACAATCTCCTGAACTCCAAACTGATTGTCAGAATGGGAAAGAAAGGTGATTTAAGCTATTTTGAGCGTGGCATGGTTGTTGGTGCCAGACGGGCCGGTCTGAGTATTTCACAATCTGCTCAGTTACTTGGATTTTCACGCACAACCATTTCTAGGGTTTACAAAGAATGGTGTGCAAAGGGAAAAACATCCAGTATGCGGCAGTCCTGTGGGCGAAAATGCCTTGTTGATGCTAGAGGTCAGAGGAGAATGGCCCGACTGATTCAAGCTGATAGAAGAGCAACTTTAACTGAAATAACCACTCGTTACAACCGAGGTATGCAGCAAAGCATTTGTGAAGCCACAACATGCACAACCTTGAGGCGAATGGGCTACAACAGCAGAAGACCCTACCGGGTACCACTCATCTCCACTACAAATAGGAAAAAGAGGCTACAATTTGCACGAGCTCACCAAAATTGGACAGTTGAAGACTGGAAAAATGTTGCCTGGTCTGATGAGTCTCGATTTCTTTTGAGACATTCAAATGGTAGAGTCAGAATTTGGCATAAACAGAATGAGAACATGGATCCATCATGCCTTGTTACCACTGTACAGGCTGGTGGTGGTGGTGGTGTAATGGTGTGGGGGATGTTTTCTTGGCACACTTTAGGCCCCTTAGTGCCAATTGGGCATCATTTAAATGCCACGGCCTACCTGAGCATTGTTTCTGACCATGTCCATCCCATTATGACCACCATGTACCCATCCTCTGATGGCTACTTCCAGCAGGATAATGCACCATGTCACAAAGCTCGAATCATTTCAAATTGGTTTCTTGAACATGACAATGAGTTCACTGTACTAAAATGGCCCCCACAGTCACCAGATCTCAACCCAATAGAGCATCTTTGGGATGTGGTGGAACGGGAGCTTCGTGCCCTGGATGTGCATCCCACAAATCTCCATCAACTGCAAGATGCTATCCTATCAATATGGGCCAACATTTCTAAAGAATGCTTTCAGCACCTTGTTGAATCAATGCCATGTAGAATTAAGGCAGTTCTGAAGGCGAAAGGGGTTCAAACACCGTATTAGTATGGTGTTCCTAATAATCCTTTAGGTGAGTGTATATATATATATATATATATATATATATATATATATATAGTGATATAGTGCCATATGGTTGGTGAATGTGCCAAACATGATGGAGGTGAAACTGCTCAAACACTTGTAGTGTCTTAAGCCATTTGAGCTCTTTAAAGAAGACTGCAGTAATTGTGCCTCTTGCTTTTTTTATCAGCCCAAGTTTCTCATGCCTATGTATTTGTTCTGCCTAACTTGCCAGACATTTTGAAGAGACCGGTTACCCACAGGCAGAAATACACAATTAAAGAATGTTATTGAGGAGTGTCGAGATGCCTGGATGGCTCTCGTTGGGGGAGTGGAATCTCCTTCCCCTGGCCTCTCAGGCTGTTATTGGCATATGAGGGTTTTGTTAATTAAGAACTGCTACAGAGAGAAATGGAGTAACCCTACTTTATAGAATCAATGCTTAATGTTGCCTGGCCAGAAGGGCAGAACATTTCCTGTGGCCAGCCACTCTCAGCTCTTCCTTCTTCGGTCTTGGGTGGTATGAGTACATTTTCATGCACACACAGTTCATATGTTCCTGTTGTTATGGGGACTCTACATTAATTTCTATGTGCATAACCCTAATAATAACTATGATAACCCTAACACTTGCCCAGTCCTAACCATAACCATAAGTAACCAAACAAAACAGAATACTTCGATATTTTAATTTTTTGATTACATTCACAGATCTTTATAAAATTGAGGTTAATATTGTGGGAACCTAAGAAATGTCCCCTCGAGCTATTAAGTTACAGGTTTGTCTCCAAATGTCCACACAATGTGGTAAATACAAACCCACACACACTAGGGTGATCCAAAAATCTTGACAAAGTGACAAGTCAAACTCCCACCCTATTATTTTGATATGCCACCAGAATTAACAATCTAGGGGAAAAAAAATTAAAATTACTTAATATTTAGGGTATGCTCAGTGTAAGCAAAGTTTCTCATTTAAGCGATTATTGTCCTTCATGGTTGATAATTACCACTAAACTGAGATACTCATATCCCGATACATACAACAGATACTGTACATGCAACAAACTGTTTAATTACATACTACACTGTGGAACTGTGGTCAGTATCACCGACTGATTGACTGAATGTGAAAGTCTACTGTTTTCTAACAATCAGTATGGTAACTTAACAGTTCTCGATGGCTGCTAGTGATTGGAGGTAGACCCTGCAAAACTGCTGGCCAGGAAAGTGGTTTCCCTGTTCTCTGACTACTAGGAGACCAAACTGCAATTATTGCAAGATCCATCCATCCATCCATTTTCTGCCGCTCATCTGGGATTGATTCGCGGAAGCAGCAGTCATAGCAGGAATGCCCAGACCTCCAGCTTCCCCGGGGGGAGTTCCCAGGCCAGCCGAAACATATAATCTCTCCAGCATGTCCTGGGTTTGCCCTGAAGCCTCCTGGTTGGATATGCCCAAAACACCCCCCCAGGAAGCTGTCTAGGATGCATAGATAGATACCCGAACCATCCTACTGGCTCCTTTCGATGCAGAGGAGCAGCAGCTCTACTTTGAGCCCCTCCCAAATGTCCACGCTCCTCACTCTCTTGCTAAGGCTGAGCCCAGATACCCTGTTAAGGAAACTCATATCTGCCACTTGTATCTGCTATCTCATTCTTTCCATCATTACCCACAGGTCATGACCATAGGTGAAGGTAGGAACGTAAATCAACTGGTAAATCGAGAGCTTCACCTTCCAGCTGAGCTCCCTCTTTGCCACGACAGAACGGTACAGCGTCCACATTACTGCCAACATTGCCACGATTCGTCTGTTGATCCTCCACTCCCTTCTTCCCTCACTCGTGAACAAGACCCAGAGATACTTAAACTCCTCTGCCTGGGGCAGCAACTCAGACTTAGATGCCTTTTCCAAGTCCACAAAACACATGTTAATGGGTTGGGCAAATTAACCTTCCCACGAACCCTCCAGTATCCTTGTGAGGGTGAAAATCTGGTCCAGAGTTCCATGTCCAGGACAGAATCCGCATTATTCCTCCTGAATGTGAGGTTCACATAACGGATGGACTCTCCTCTCCAGTACCCCAGCATATACATTTCCATACATTCCCCCTGCAGTTGGAACACATCCTCCAGTCCCCTTTGTTAAAGATTGGGACCACCACCCCAGTCTGACAATCCAATGCCATTGTCCCCAACATCCATGCAATGCTGAAGAGGTATGTCAGCCAAGACAGCCCAACAACATCAAGAGCCGTCAAAAACCGAGGGTGAATCTCATCTACCCCTGGAGCCCTACCACCATAGAGTTTTTTGACTACTCCAGTAACCTCAGCCCTAAAGACGGGCAAGTTTCCCTCTGAGTCTTCTATTTCTTCCAAGGAAGGCGTATCAGTGGGATTCAGGAGATCCTAAAAGTATTCTTTCCACCGTTGAGGTCAACAGTCCTCCATCCCTGCTGTAAAGAGTATCGGCAAAGCCATGCCGGTTTCTTGAACAAAAAGTTGCCTAATGGTTTAACAGAACCATTTCAAGGCTGACCAAAAGTCCTTCTCCATAGCCTCACCAAACTCCTCCCACACCCGAGTTTTTGCTTCAGTGACTGCCAAAGCCACCTGGTATCACACTCCCCTTGGCTGCACTCGGGCTCTCATTCCTGAGGTTCACTGTGAGGTGTGTGCAGCAATGCACTTCATCAGTGCACACTCCTTAACTCTCTACCTCTCTAACACACACCCATACATACTCAAACAAACACAGGCATGTGGCCCCATTATTTAGTAATAATTCTGTTTAGGGCTGGGAAATTTATCGTGTTAATGTGTTTCATTAAAGTAATAACACTTTGTTATTTCTTTGATCGTGTTAATGCATGCAGTATTTTGTTACCCAAATGGGAGAATAGTATGAGGATAGGTTTTAATAGAGATCTACCTGTATAATATTCCTTCCTCGATGTGAACAATGTGAAACTTTAGGTTGAGATGTTGCACAGAATCCCAGAATTCAGAGCAAAAATCATTGTAGCATCTCAGAGGGAAGCTATTGTTGCCTACTTTATTTAGTTGTGAAAAATTCCCAGCCAGAGGAAGACATAGGATAGGAATGACCGTAATTAGCAATATTTGTCTTATCTTTTTGGAAGGCTTATACCTTAAAAATGTAAGATTTTTCATGTTTTAAAATGTACTTTCAGTGGTTGTAATACATCTGTTTTTAGAGCCATTTGCCAAAAAGGTTTAAGATGATTACATGGTCCAGATTAAATGGTGCTTCGATCTGCCAGTTAAGTATGTGCGATTATATTTACATGTGATATATGCCATTAATTGCCAAGGTGTGTGACTAAAAAGATTAAAATCCTTGCTTAATCTGCTCATCTAGCCTTTTTGAAATTCAGCTTGTACTTGCTTGCAAGTAGTGTTCTGTATATCACAAGCTTAAGTTGGCCATTAACCAAATATTAAAATATTTGAAATTGAGAATAAAACATGTTTTGATGAAATACAGTGTTCTTTATATAAAGCAAATGACATTACCTAAAATTTTTATTATTATTTAAAGATAAATAATATTGAAATTGTCATTTGTCACTGTGATTTTTGATTTTTAAGCATTTGCCCGCACTGACAATGACAAATACCACAATGTTTGTAAATCTTTCGACTTTATTTACAAATACCACAATAAACAATCAATATGTATGATAAGATGTAGGCCCTATATTTTTCCTCAGTTTTTTTGTAACTTTTGTCATTTTTTCTACTCTCTTTAACTCTTGCCTTGGATTTGATTAAATACTTTTGTTTATTACAGAAATAAATGGTAAACTACTGCACAGCCAAAATCAGCAGTTATAGACAATTAAGTTGTATAATGAGTCTGTTTCAAAATTATAGAAAATTATTGTTTCAGTATTGAGTTTGTGTTTGTTTTAACTCGTTTACATAATTTTGGGGATTCAATGTTTAAATATTTACAATTTAATATCAAGTGCAATTAATGGTGATTAATCACAGAAAACAGTTTTTTTTTAATTTTTTTTATTCATAGCCCTAATTCTGATGCTTCTTGTATATTGTATCAGGTCAGTTGGCTGTCCTTTTCATGTCAAGGAACCAATAGTAACATTTTGCCTTTAGACACACTTACTGGTGCTAGTCTTTCCAACGGAATCCGGAAATATATTTGACTCATCAGTCGCATGATATTCTGTGAGACCCATCTATTTCTATATGCTTTCGACTGAGATGCTTGGTTAAAACCAATGGTCATTTTCTTCATGCTCACACAATATGTCCTCCATTAGCTTCTTTGGTTCACTTGATCTGGGACAACTATATATACTTCAGAACTGTACTTGCAGTCATGCACTGCAGACATGGTTCTTAACCCAGACAAATCTTTATTGCTGCTCAGCCAGGGACTTGCTGTACATCTCTGAAGCTCTTCTGGTTCCATAGCAAGAGTGACAAGTCTTCCAGACAGGATTATACAGATATCCAAAGGATGATATTAGCCCAAAAAGTAGAAAAGAATGAAAATGAGAAAATTATAAACTTGTTGTAATGAAGAATCATGGTATTACGACGGTGTGGAAATGGCTTACAGGTGGACTTTTGACCATGTCCATGTGAGTGCAGCGCAAATTTGCACAGGGATCCAGTAAGAGTATTTTATTGTATTTTGAGTAGAGAAGGTGCATCTATCCATGGTCAGCAGATGATACATTACTATACCTTGGTAGAGATACAAAACAGAGGAGAAGCAATTTCTGTACTCTAAAAGTGAATTCAGCTTTCAATTATTTTACCTTATCATATATGAATTATTTAGTATGTTAGCGTCATGATTGTGTATGCTTGCACCATTATCTTTGCCAATACTACGTAATTATTCCAATCCACAGGTACATTTTTGTCAGGCTAGTCATTCTCTCTTTGTATGCTGATCAAAGGATAATGTCAAAAATAGGAAGGTGTTATTTTGGCTCTTCAAAGTATCTTTTCAAGAGTAAAATGTAAAGCTAATTAGAATGTCAGCCCTCTATTCTGATTTTAAATGAAACCAGTTAGTGCATTGTGCAATCTTTTGTACTCTGTCTACTTTCCACATCAATGTACATAGCAAAATCACTCTGTACAGATATCCCAGCAGTGTGTAGACATTTCCTGAAAAAGACCACATAGAAAAGGAGGAAACTGAAAGGTCATGGCAACTGCAGCACTTGTCAGTGAGATGGAGCTAGAATGAAATGCAGTCTGCAGGTGATAATATGCATGGAACCAAGCTCCCTGTTGGACCATAGTCTTCCTGACCTGGCAGCTACTGGCTACAAAGTCTTAGCATTTAACAGTGTGCCCTCACCTGGCTTTCTGGAAGCTTCCGCTGGATGGAAGAATGCATTTTTCAATTAGCAGTTCTGCAGTAACCCATTTTGGATGAAAATAACTTATAGACATATACTGTACAGATGTGTGCACATATACACTCACCTAAAGGATTATTAGGAACACCATACTAATACGGTGTGTGACCCCCTTTCGCCTTCAGAACTGCCTTAATTCTACATGGCATTGATTCAACAAGGTGCTGAAAGCATTCTTTAGAAGTGTTGGCCCATTTTGATAGGATAGCATCTTGCAGTTGATGGATATTTGTGGGATGCACATCCAGGACACGAAGCTCCCGTTCCACCACATCCCAAAGATGCTCTATTGGGTTGAGATCTGGTGACTGTGGGGGCCAATTTAGTACAGTGAACTCATTGTCATGTTCAAGAAACCAATTTGAAATGATTCGAGCTTTGTGACATGGTACATTATCCTGCTGGAAGTAGCCATCAGAGGATGGGTACATGGTGGTCATAATGGGATGGACATGGTCAGAAACAATGCTCAGGTAGGCCGTGGCATTTAAACGATGCCCAATTGGCACTAAGGGGCCTAAAGTGTGCCAAGAAAACATCCCCCACACCATTACACCACCACCACCAGCCTGCACAGTGGTAACAAGGCATGATGGATCCATGTTCTCATTCTGTTTACGCCAAATTCTGACTCTACCATTTGAATGTCTCAACAGAAATCGAGACTCATCAGACCAGGCAACATTTTTCCAGTCTTCATCTGTCCAATTTTGGTGAGCTCGTGCAAATTGTAGCCTCTTTTTCCTATTTGTAGTGGAGATGAGTGGTACCCGGTGGGGTCTTCTGCTGTTGTAGCCCATCCGCCTCAAGGTTGTGCGTGTTGTGGCTTCACAAATGCTTTGCTGCATACCTCGGTTGTAACGAGTGGTTATTTCAGTCAAAGTTGCTCTTCTATCAGCTTGAATCAGTCGGCCCATTCTCCTCTGACCTCTAGCATCAACAAGGCATTTTCGCCCACAGGACTGCCGCATACTGGATGTTTTTCCCTTTGCACACCATTCTTTGTAAACCCTAGAAATGGTTGTGCGTGAAAATCCCAGTAACTGAGCAGATTGTGAAATACTCAGACCGGCCCGTCAGGCACCAACAACCATGCCATGCTCAAAATTGCTTAAATCACCTTTCTTTCCCATTCTGACATTCAGTTTGGAGTTCAGGAGTTCATTATCACACACTTTTTGCATTTTTAGTTTTTTTATGGCATTTACAGATCTTTGTGGGGACCTGAAAAATGGTCCCCACAACATAAAAATAACAGATTTTATTACATTGTGGTCCCCACAGTGTAACTAATGCTGTAGTTAGAAGCTTAGTTCTGGGTAAATATGTCAGCGATGGTGGAAAATGCAGCCTATTAAGGGTATAGTCACCGTGTAAGTAAGACATGTAATATTTTTTAATACCTAATAAAGAATAATTTAGCTCTACGATCACATATAATGTGAAGTTGTCTGAAAATGTAGCTTGAAACGTACAGTGGGGCAAAAAAGTATTTGACAGCCATCGATTGTGCAAGTTGTCCCACTTAAAAAGATGAGAGAGGTCTGTAATTTTCATCATAGGTACACTTCAACTTTTACAGAATGTAAAAAAAAAATCCAGGAAATCACATTGTATGATTTTTAAAGAATTTATTTGTATAATGGTGCAGAAAAGAAGTATTTAGTCAATTACAAAAGTTCTCCTCAATACTTTGTAATGTAACCTTGGTTGGCAAGGACAGAGGTCAAACGTTTCCTGTAGGTCTTCACCAGGTTTGCACACACTGTAGCTGGTATTTTGGCCCATTCTTCCATGCAGATCTTCTCTAGAGCTGTGATGTTTTGGGGCAACACAGACTTTCAACTCCCTCCACAGATTCTCTGTTGGATTGAGGTCTGGAGACTAGCTAGGCCACTCCAGAACCTTTTTAGGTAGCCACTCCTTTGTTGCCTGGGCGGTGTGTTTGGGATCATTGTCATGCTGGAAGATCCAGCCACGTTTCACCTGAAGTGCTGTCACTGATGGAAGAAGATTTTTGCCCAAAATCTCATGATACATGGCCCCATTCATCCTTTCCTTAATACGGATCAGTCGTCCTGTCCCCTTTGCAGAAAAGCAGCCCCAAAGCATAATGTTCCCCCCCCATGCTTCACAGTGTGTATGGTGTTTTTGGGATGCAATTCAGCATTCTTCCCCCTCCAAACACGGCGAGTGGCGTTTATAACAAAGACTTCTATTTTGGTGTCATCTGACCACATGACATTCTCCCAATCCTCCTCTGGATCATCCAGATGGTCTCTGGCAAACTTTAGATGGGCCAGCACATGTGATGGCTTAAGCAGGGGGACCTATCGAACGCTGCAGGATTTTAATACATGGCGACGTAGTTTGTTACTAATAGTAACCTTTGTTACTGTGGTCCCAGCTCTCTTCAGGTCATTGACCAGTTCCCCCCTGTAGTTCTGGGCTGTTTCCTCACCATTCTCAAGATCATTTGTACCCCACGAGGAGAGATCTTGCATGGAGCCCCAGGTCGAGGGAGATTGTCAGTGATCTTGTATTTATTCCATTTTCTAAGAATTGCTCCAACAGTTGATCTCTTCTCACCAAGCTGCTTGCCTATTGTAGGTTGGCTGAACCCAGTCTTGTGCAGGTATACAATCTTGTCCCTGGTGTCCTTAGACAGCTCTCTGGTCTTGGCCATGGTGGAGGTTGGAGTCTGACTGTTTGAAGGTGTGGACAGGTGTCTTTTATACAGATAACAAGCTCAAACAGGTGCCATTAATACAGGTAACGAGTGGAGGATAGAAGAGCTTCTTAAAGAAGAAGAAACAGGTCTGTGAGGGCTAGAATTCTTGCTTGTTTGTAGGTGCTAAATACTTATTTTCTGCACCATTATACAAATAAATTCTTTAAAAATCATACAATGTGATTTCCTGGATTTTTTTACATTCTGACTCTCACAGTTGAAGTATACCTATCATGAAAATTACAGACCTCTCTCATCTTTTTAAGTGAGACAACTTGCACAATCGGTGGCTGCCAAATACGTTTTTTCCCCACTGTAACTTACAGTACGAGGGACAACAGTCGATCTCCTTAGAAAACAGTACAGCACTTTGATGAAGTACTCCTTATTCACTGACAGCTGTCATCGCCATAATGGAAGAGTAGAATGACACAGCAGTGGTCATATAGGAATCCATGCCTTTGTACTCAGGAAATGACGTCTGTGATGTTTGGATATTACACGCTCTTGTATATTCCAGTCAGCCACTAATATTCTGTAAGCGACAACGTCGGACCAGGAATTTGTAAGTGTTCTTAGTGTGACTGAAACACAATAAACTGCAATCAACGTAATTACAGATGGAGCGTTTGAGGCCGACAGGAATATGAAAACTATGTTTACCAAAACTATGTCTCGGCGTCTAAACAAATCGAACTGGAGAGACATTCATTTACAATCAACAAGTAACACCATGAACTCATTTTCCATTTTTTTAATGCTGCAATTAAACTGTTGCTTTGGCATTAAGGCTAAATGATACAGTCCGTGTGTATGGTCGCGACAGAGGTGAAGCGACATGAATTCATGCGACATGACAATACTTTTTCTTTGGTCATTATCGGTAATCATAATAATACACTATGATAAACAGGTATAGTAAATACAATACATATGTGTCAGTAATATCAAAAAATGTTAGATGAACTCGGTGAGGTGAACAAATCAGCAAATTGAAGTAGCAAACATAATCTGTCTTAATGCATCCGAACAAAATATCAGTGTCAATATTAGTATACATTACCCTATATTCTGTCAATTTGCGAATCATATTCAAATTATTAATCAAAAGTACTACATAATAACTTATATAACTTGGTCACAATTTATTGCACGCAGGCTATATTTTGTGCGTCTTTAATATTGTTGACACTGATGTTTGGTTCGGTTGCGTTAAGACAGATTATGTTTGCTACTTCAATAGGTTTGCTGATTTGTTCACCTTACCGAGTTCATCTAACATTTTTTGATATTACTGACACATATTTATTGTATATGGAATATGGAATAAAATATAAGAATAAATTAGGCAACCAACAAACAAAACTGTCTATTTTTATTACAATGATATGATTATTAAAACAAATTATTAAAAATGTACTTTAAATAAAGAC
This sequence comes from Paramormyrops kingsleyae, assembly GCF_048594095.1. NCBI lineage: Eukaryota > Metazoa > Chordata > Actinopteri > Osteoglossiformes > Mormyridae > Paramormyrops > Paramormyrops kingsleyae. The sequence goes on along the minus strand of NC_132806.1, from coordinate 3,286,903 downwards.
TATAGTGATGGGCACTGCGGCTCATCTCTAAGGCGATAAATAGCGTTGACCCGGAGGTGTTGATAATCAACACAGTTTTTAAGAAAGTGTTCCATATCTTCTTTGTACTGAAACAAAAAGAAAGGGATCGGGGTCTCCAGATCATCATTCTGTTTTAGTTTGTCAAGAGCTTTCTGGCAGTCCAGGTGTTGCATTCGTCCAGAACGGGCTGTGAATTAGCATCCCATATAGATATGTTCTAGCCACTTTTTTCTTTCGACAGAGCTAAACACTCTCCCACTGACAAATCCAGGCTGTGCGTGGAGATCATGTGATATCTGGTACTGCCTCCATGGAGTAAGTTTGCGTCTGACTGGATCATGTCTGGACTCACTTGTGGAGGTCACGTGTTTCCGTCCCTCTAGTGGAGATCCTCCTGGTGGAGGTCTGCAGGCAGATGCTCTTGAACTAACGTGGTTCGAACTACTGTGGTACGACAGTTTTGGGAAACAGTCGTTGTTCGGATGTTGGTTAGTTTGCACTACCATAGTACGAGGCATCGCTAATGCTAACTTCCATCGTTGTTTGGGAAACGCACCCCTGAATAGCTGCTTGCGGAGCTGAGCAGGGTAGCCAAAGGGCACTGTGAACACTCTAATTTCCTGTTTAAATTCCCTCTTCCCCCATAGACGAACTGTCACCCTTGTAGTTAATGCTCTGGTGACGGTCCATTACACCCTTGTTTGGATGATCTGGACGTACTGCATGCAATTGGCTTTGTCATGTATCTACTGACTGAGAATTGCATTTTCCACTAATGCCCCATTTCTTCTTACCAGATTCCCACTTTCTAAGGGACTTAATTTGATTATGTTTCATATTGGTATGTGTTACACTGCCTGTTTTAACCAGAAGAATTGAGCCTTTAACTCCTGGCTGAAACTGAAATATGGGCTGTCCATAAAGCAGCTGTGAACAAAACAGGAGTCATACTTCCTTTGCTTTCTTTTTGAGATAATGCAAACCTGTGTTAAGCATCAGGCCCAAATAACATATGAAACTCCTGGAGAAAACCTTGTATAACATCATCCTTCCATTTCCCATTGTCAGTGCGGGCAGCCAACATCATGTCAGCTCCCATAAGTAATGCCTTGGAACCATGAAAGCAAATTGTGTTTTCATGGGTATGTTGGCACTAATGAAAGGAGAACCCGCCCACAAATGCAGGCTCCATACTGTGTCCCGTGGGCCTGCCAGCCTTATGCAGTGAGACAGATTGAGGGAAAATGTTTACCTGTGGAGGGCTAATTATGCAGTGGTGGTCTCACAGAGATCACAGTCCTTTTGAACACTCAGTGACATTTTCCTTCTATTTTTAAAATGGAACGCTTCACTGACATGTGAGTTATAGTAGCAGATAACGCAGCTATTAGGAACCTAGTTTCTCATTTTGTTTTCGAAGGTTCTAGACATTTTTCACTTGCCTTTGATTTTGACTTCCTGCCCCCACATAACCCTCCCTTTTCACACTCAGATGACATTTCACACCAATGTCATCTGAGTGTGAGGGGGCAGGTGACCCCTACTATAAGCAGCCTATAACAGGTGCCAAACATTGCATGGAGTTTGTACAAAAAGATCAGAATCATTTTGTTTTTACATATCAAGTCATGCTCTTCCGTGAGACATATACACATATGTACAGCTGACAGTGAAGCTTTGAGTCCGAGCTCGTTGTTGGCCATTGATCCAGCATACCTGGAGAAGAGATTGGGGCAAAAGGCCTTGCTAAAGGGCCCAATGGAAATGTGATTATTCTGGTGACCTTCCAGTCACAGTACTAATCTGCATTACCACACAACAACTCAAAGTGGTAAAAAAATAAATAAATGAAATTAAGATTAAATTTTTTCTTCTTTCCTCAAAGCCACCACATTCTGCTATTAGCCCCTGCCTGTTGATGGAGAGATGTTACTATGCACATTCAAACTCTGATCCATGTCTTGACCTGCATATATGGAAATAAAGCAAGCAGTTACCGGAGACCCCGAAAGCATTATTTGTTTAGTTGGCAGTATAATTTTTTTTTAATGAGAAAATTTTTAATCCTTCAAGATACATCATCTGAGAGCCATGTTTTATTCCATTAAGGATACTTACTTATTTTGCTCATTATTAAGTATTTACTTGTCTTTATGACAGAAAACAAATTATAATTTTAAATGAATTATTTTCGGAAAAATATATAAAACACATATGCAAATATCTTCGTCAGGTTTTACACAAAGTCCTTCTGTGTGTGGAGCTGTGACCTCATTCAGCATTGATTACGTCACTCTTCTGGGTGACCCTCCCCCTCCCAGCTCCCAGCATGCACCCTGCACGGCCCTCCAGATGGCTTGTCCTCAGTGGCGTCAGGCGTCAGGCTGCTGGCTGTGCTGTCAGCTTACCTAATGCTCTCATTTCACCCTCCTCTCCAACGGTGGCTGGCAGAACTTTGCTTTCTCCAGATCACATTCCTGTTCATTTTCCCACACTGCACTATCCATCCTATTCTAAGTGCCAAGTGAATGTTACTCTGGAATAGAGTCACTGCCGGATCACATAAGTCCTGTTTTGGGACAGTGTTTGGTTTTAAGATTGTCGGAAATTTTTTCAATTCAATTTATTTTATATAGCGCTTTTCACAACAGAGTTGCCTCAAGGCACTTTACATGAATATAATACATTCATACATCACTTGTACACAATACTTTAAAATAAGGAAAGGAAAGACAAAGAAAGAAAGAAAGAAAGAAAGAAAGAAAGAAAGAAAGAAAGAAAGAAAGCCAGATGACAAAAGAGGAGAGGAATCCAAAACTCCCAAGCAGGGTTAAGAGGAGAAAAAAAACTCTGGGGGTTCAAGTTCAACTGCCTGGCAAATGCCCCCCAACCCCCTACTAGAGAAAATGGATATACTGTATAGATATTGAAGTAGAGGAGAAAAAAGAGGTCAGGAAGCAGAGAACATGAACTAGAGAAGTCACTGTGTCTGAGGAACATCAGAGATGAATTAATAGCTGCAGTAGTACCCTCTCATTTTGGCTGCTGTGCACACCACCTATTTGTCATCATTACGGGGTGGAGGTCTGCCATGTTGGCATCGCCCCGCCCCCTGGAGGCAGGGCTGCAAACATCTTTACCACTCCCATAAATTGTGGGGGAAAATAATCTTTACCTGAATTATTAATTGTCTGGCCATTCTTGAACCAAGTATTAATGATTTTATTTTGCCTGCCTGAATTTCTGAAAGGGAGTGCTAGTAAAAAAAAAACAACTTTATTACTGGATTATTATACTGTTTAAGGTCATTTTCTTCTAGCAGATGTGTTTTATTCAAGCCGCTGTTTGTGCGACTCTGGTAGGCAGTCAGGAGTGTGGATCACCTGCCGTTGTGCTGGAGTTCCCCTGGATCTTCTGCATGGAAGCAGGAGAGCAAAGGCTAGAGGGCACTGTAGCAGTAGCAGCAATGAGCCAGAACTGCTTTCCGGCACTGTGTGCATGTGCAAAGTAGCTGTGCATTAATATATTAATCTGGAAGTATTGTTTATGAAAATAGCTTAGTGTTAAAAATGTATCATAATTAAATACTAGAACTGGTGGAAATTATCAGGAGAACATTCTTTACACAGCGTGTAGTTAGAGTATGGAATATTTAGTTTCAATCTTTCTGCTAGTGTAGCGGAAGCTAAAACCCTGGGTTCCTTTAAATCAGAGCTAGATAAGATTTTAACAACTCTAAGCTATTAGTTAAGTTCTCCCCAAATGAGCTTGATGGGCCGAATGGCCTCCTCTCATTTGTAAATTTATGTTCTTATGATCTTAATTCTTGTTGTCATTCATAACACTATCACGACTCAAGAATAAGGCGGGCAAGTGTTGCAACTACCCGACAGATTCTGTTACACACCAGGAGCTGCACTTAAGCCTTCTGTATTACTCCAAACATGGCCTGGGGCTCAACAGTCAGGGAAATAATGCCTGTCAGGAGGGCTTTGATATCTAAAGTGTTCAAAATCTCTGTGTGAACATTCATCAGGGACAGGTGTGTGATAGTGGACCTTAACCGATCTCCTCATGTAGGGGAAAGATCGCTCAGATTAGGCCACTGATATAGGTAAACACAGACACAGCTGTATTACTTTCTCACTTCCGTTAGCAGAGCTCTCATTTATGGATGGAACTTAGACAGACGTGATATTACATCTTTTACTGTGCTGCATCGAGACTCCCTCGTGATATTACCAGCTTGAGATCAAGGTGGCCATTGTCCAAATTGGCTGTTCTTTCTTCCTTTTGCATTCACGACAAGGCAACAGCCTTGTAAAACTCAAAGTCACTGTTGCTGTGCTGTACGTCACTACTTCTGACTACATGGATTGGCCGCTGTCTTGCAGGGTTTAAATAGTGCCTGGCAACAGAGCAGACTCAAAAATGTTCTGCCTTTTCGAGTCGGGTTCCACAGCTCCATAATCTTTGCTCCACTGTCTCCTCTGGTCCCCTTGTCATCCTTTAGCAAAGTCAGTGTGACCAGCAAAGTGTTGTAAGAGGAACATATGCGGTTGATGGCTGCAGCATGGACACACCAGCTCATCAGGTACAGGCCTAGGATGTTCACCGCAACCTTCTTGCATCCGAAAAGTGACTCAAAGAGCTGATTGTGCTTTGGCGACTCTCCAGTCACAGTAGCAACAGCCCACACAAAGTTAGAAGTATCAGTCACTAGGCTCACTAAGCAAGTGACTTCTTGTTCTTAGACAGGGGTGGCCAATCTTATCTGCAAAGGGCCGGTGTGTATGCGGGTTTTCACTGCAACTACCTAATCAGATTACTAATTAGAGAACTGATTGGCTGAAGAGTCCTCACACCTGGGTTTGAACAGCTGACCTACAGGTTATCCCAAAAACCTGCAAACACACCGGCCCTTTGCGGATAAGATTGGCCGTCCCTGTTCTTAGAGAACCAAGTGTAGTGCATGGATGTTGCAGTGAACATACATCAACTGAGGACACAATTCTTTCAGGCAGCCTGGACTCCTGAGAAGCACCCAGACATGCTACTCGCTGCATTAGAGCAATGTGGCGCAAGTCATTAGATAAAATTTTTAGCCTAAGAAATAGTTTGTCCAGTGGTGTTGTGGAAATTATAAAATCCCCAAAACAAACAGACTCAAGGCTGCTGTCAACACACTGTAAATGATACAAGAACCACTCTGTGGTGCTCACGTCAGTAGTGCCAACAGCTGTTAATCCATAAAATCTTGATTCAGATGAACGGGCGACAAAATCCCTTTAATAGCGTGTGCAAACTGTTGGGTAGTCTCATTTTTTACAGTAAATACCCAATTGTCTCTCCTCATAATCCACTATCACACTCATAACAATCATTCCTGTCAACGATCCGTGAGGCCAAAGCATGGGCCAAACCAGCAGGAGCTGATGTGCTGATCGGTGTGCTGATCATCTCCAAAGAAATAGGAGATGCGTTTCTGTGCCATTATGTCCAAGCTTAAACAATGTAATACAGTATCTGGCTATGCAATGTGATGTTTGTTGACCATGATGCATAACATTATAGAATACTTATTCAGAATTGCTTATCATTTCTCAAAAAGGTGATCAAATGTTCAATCCTTGTATAAAAATAACAACAGGCAAAGCATTTAAAAAGTTTTAATATGTATATTAATTTACTTTATTACTATTATTTTTTATCTGGCAAGGGGTGCTGTGATGTCTGCTTTTCCAGCAGGGGGTGCTGCAGTGCCCCCATTTCCCTCTGCTATGCCAGTACTACTCTGGCTCGACAGCTGACCTCAGCGCAGTTTGACCATGGCACAGAAACTGTCACTGTGCCTCAACTATATGATCCCTCTGTAGGAAACCTTAATAAGAACATGGTGGATTCCAGCGAATATCTCCCAAGGCAGGCATGGGCTTGTGTTCTGTCAGCTTGCCACATGGCCAAGATGCCATTCCTCCATTAAGGCAGTTAGTTTTAGTGCTGGACACTAATGGGAACAAGAGCAATAAGCCAATTCAAACGAGACCCAACATTTGCAAAACACTGCATGAATTTTACCATTTATCAAAAATTAAAATTTGACAAAGCGGACATAACAATGCCAATGTTTGCTAGGAGAATGTGCCGGTCTCCCTCCTTCATGAATTTCTGTCAGATATTTCCAGACTGGGGTTGGTTTCCCAACGAACAAGATAACAAACAATGAAAGTAAGGAACGAGTGAGGCCAGCAAGTGTTTCCCCAAACCCTTCATTATTCCAAAATTAACAACCAAACTTTAAATACTACTTTGATGGCTCATCCCCAGCCTCCTCATAAGAAAAGCACATACTGCCAATAACAAGACTATAGATCCCACATATTTCAATGGTGAAATATATTATATGATTGTTACACCAGACTTATGCAAATGTATAAAACAAACTAATATAAACTAATTAGAAAATCAATAAAACACACCAAAGCAATCAAAATTAAGGCCAAATTAAAGTAACCTCTTTGTTAAAAATATAGAAACGGACTCAAAATATGACATTGCTTCCTTGCAAAAATGATCAATGGAGAGCAGCAACAGGACAAGGAAGTAGCTCTTCTCAAAAGAAGCCTGAGGAGGTGGTCAAAAATATATTCTAATAGAATAATTACTGCAGTGTTGTGCAGCTACTACACACAAGAAGAACAGCGCGGCAACACAAAGAGGGAAATCTTTGAGCTCCCAAGGACTTGTGTAGGCAGCAGAATCACATCTTCCATGTGCCCACAGCACGCTCTACAGCAGTGTGTGTTCTTTGGTGTGTGGTGTTACACCTCTCCTCAGCCATGGTTTCAACACTGGAGTCAGTAGCTATTCGCTAAGAGGATACCTAATGTCTCAAAATAACCAGCCACAGGCAAACACACCATCCTTTGCCATCTGACATACTCCAAAGCTGGACCAGATATAAGCATCATGTGTACTCCCATACCAATTAGGGACAACGTCAGTAAAATGTTTGATGGTTGCATATCACCTAGACATTTAGGCCTAGTGCCAAGAATCCTATTTAACAGATGGGGCTGTGAGTATGAATAGGGTTGAGTATTCCATCCACTGCACCTACAATGCCAGGAATGCCTAATGGTGTCATGCAAGACGTCTCCTCCTGCCGGAAATGACATGCAGTTTTGCGCATGATGTAATAGAAATATGATGAATGCATGCACTGATTCAGGACACAGCAGCCTTGCTGAGGTCTTGTGCATTGGTAGGTGTGCAGGAATCCACCAGTGGCGTAGCGAGCTGTCAGAAGCTGCACAGTGCACTGAGGGCAAAATTCCAGTGTGTTCCTCTATTCAATTTATCCTCCACCAGACCAAGGAGGTTCATTATTTCAGGCCAGCTTGAATTTCTCTATCAAATGTTCATTACTGAGATATTTCAAGGGTTTCATGGCCACCCGCAAAAAACATTTAGACGAGCAACTTGGCTTCCTGGATGGCACTGTCTCCAGTGCTGCCTTCAGTTGACTTGCACAATTCTCTGCCATTGCTGGTCATGAGGGGTGATTCCCCTTCCCAGTTCAAAGGATGTGACTGAACACATAGCAATTTTAATTGGTTAACTCATTGTGTAGCCTACCAGGGAGTTAAGAATTTATGAATTGTGCCCCTTTCCATTCATAAATTGGAATGGGGTGGATTTAGTATATGCTGTTTAGTTAACATACTATGTCTTTCATATTAAAATATTAAGGTGTACTGTTACAGCTGCACCTTCACTATGTATATGAATTTAATCAGTTTCATTTGAATTCTACTAACATATATAAAAATTCAAATTGCGATTCTGTGCTGTGATTTCAACCAGTTTTATTGAATTTTTATTGAATTTGATATTCAAGGTCATTCTCAAATGAATTCTGAATGATGCACAACCCTGTTCCATCCATTTATCCATTTTCTGTAACTGCTTATATTGACCTCTTTTGATATCTCCACTGTTATTACATTGTCCAAAAAAGACCCTTCAGTGTATTTGTTTGATCTGTTTTGACTGATCTCTGTGTCTCTGTGACTGGACAGCAGGCAAAATTTCAAATAATGAGTGGGTCGTATCACTCATAAATCTATGAGCATGACTGAGAACTACTTTAGTTACAAGGAGTTTTGAGAATCACTTGCTAATTAAAGGCCGGTCTTAAGTGGTAGATGATGAACAATGTAGCATTACAAACCTTTCAGGAAACCCATTATAGATTATTTGATAAATACTCCCAGCTAGTTGAACAAAGAAAAGGAAACACCGCTTCTGTTAATGAAACCTTATTTTACAATTTGATGTAGTTAAATTAAAGTTTAAGCTGTTCTTAGATAACAGACACACATAGACATACAGCAAAAGTGCAAAAACCAGAGATGAATTGCAGGAATTATATATATTGTTTCCTACAATTGTAAGATATGTTATCGGGCAAACTTAATTAATGAATCTTACAGTTTAGTTAGTAGCTTTGTGGCATAATATGTAGCACTTGTCAACAGTCAACATTCACTACAGTCATGCCCAGTGAGACCACATCCTGCCACACCTGAGTATTATATGCACCTGTCTCTAAGGGTTTATAAAGACCTCTCCGAAGTAAAACCTTAGTGAGATGTTTAGCTTGCTCTTTTTTTTTAATAACTGGTGAATTGCAGTGTTTGCTATTTAATGTCTGGTCCCTGGATTCTGATCGTTTTTCTGATTGTAATTAAGATTAGGCTTTTCTGGCTCCAGATTGGTTTTTTTAGACCTAGCTTGTGTTTTGACTCTGACTCTTGGATTACATTTTGGCGTTTGTTGCTGCTTGCAACAAATTACATGACAAGATCAAAGTTTACAGAGTAAGAGGGGGATGTTTGTTGTAAAACAACTTAGAGTTTTATATAAAATCATCTTTGTCCAGAAAAGTATCTTTGGTGGGTATCAGTAGTGACAGCAGTATCGTGAATTAGGAAGAAGAAGGAAAAAAAAACATTATCATTCACTTAAAACTCCCTAATTGAAAGCCGCATAATCAGCTTGTGGGTGGCTCAGTGACGACCCTCTAGAGGTAGGAATTGAAATCCCTTCTACTCTCTATTTGTGTGGAGTTCTCCTTGTGTTGTTTGGATTTCTTACCATATTCCAAAGACATTTAGCTAATTTAGTTCTTCTAAATTGCCCACAGTGTATGTGTGTGCCCTGTAAAGGTTGCTGCATACTTCAAACGTTGCAGCAATATGACATAGTATGAGGTTTCAGCAGTCCGCCTGTGTAGGGTCCCCAACGTGAACTTTTTTGCTTGTTCTGATCCCACCCATTGTCCATGATTGGCTGACATAATGTGATCACGGACAACCACGAAAGAGTGGATGACAGCTCGGAAAGACGGCACGCTATAGTGTTAGGGTTAGCACCCCGAGACACTGCAATTTAAGCTACAAGTACTAACCAGAGACAATACCCCCAGGCAGACCAAGGAAGGGTGGGAGGATAATCTGTCAGAATGGACAGATCACATGGCCAATGACCTGAACAATGGAATAAGAACTATGAGGTCGGTTGTGGCAAGACAGGAGGGTGAAGCCCAAAGACAATGTGAGATGTGTGGCAAAATTTTTAAGAATGCATGTGGCGTAAAGATTCACCAGGGGAAAACCATGTGCAAGAAGCAAATCCAGCAACGCAAAGCATCCACTGCTACTCAGAGGGCAATCTCTGAGTTTGTCAGTGTTGCTTATCAGTTGGTGGAGGACCAGGGCCAGGAAACAAACCACAGTGCCTCGGACCTCTCTGCTCAGAGCACAAGAAAAGAGGGTGAATTTGGGATAACTGATCCTAGATGGCAACAATTGGATAAGGATATGCGCAGCACCCTGGACAATATACTTAAGGGAGAAGCATCCAAGAAAATGGAGACCATGACGCAAGTTGTTTACCAGGCATTCTGAGATGTTTTTGGCATGAAGGAAAGCCAGACAGCCAAGCCGCATGCAGGTCCGAGTAGGAGGCAGTGCCAGATCACAGAACTGTGGAAAGAACTAAAGTCCCTTACAGTGAGGCCTACAGTGCCAAGAGGTGGAGTAGGACCAATGCCAGAGGCAGAAGAGACCTCATAGTGCAGAGGGTCCGGGAGGCAGCGGAAGAAAGAACGCAGTGTGAAAGCGGCAGGTCTTGCGCGCCAAGGACAGTGGATGCAGTGGGACAATGCACTGGAGCAATCGATGTCCTGGAAGGAAGTTTGGGGTACTGACCAGGGCAAGTTGTCTGTTCTGCTGTGAGTGGTGGTTGACCTCTTACCAACTCCTAACAACCTTAAGATCTGGGGCAAAGAAGAAGATCCATCCTGCAAGCAGTGCAGAGTATCGTCTTGCACCTTGAACCACACCTTGACAGGATGTCTCAAAGCACTTGAAGAGGGGCGATATAGGTGGAGACACGATAAGGTCCTTACGGTGATTGCCAAGTGGACAGAGTGGCAGAGGATCAAGGCTAATAAACATCAGGCTTCACCACCCAAAGCTGTCAAGTTTTGCAGGGAAGGAAGCAAGGTGCCAAAGGGAAATACAGCTGCCAAGACTAGGAGATGCAGGTGGACCTGCAAAAGAAACTCGTCTTCCTGGAAGAGGTAGCTGTAACATCACTCAGGCCAGACATGATCCTGCTATCTAGGAGTAAGAAGACCATCCTGATGGCTGAACTTACTGTACCATGGGAGGATAAGCTCACTGTCTCTCACCAGCTGAAAAAAAGCCAAGTACCAAGACGTGGTTCACGAGGATCTTGCCAAGGGTTGGTACGCAGTTCTATTTCCTATAGAAGTTGGCTGCCGTGGTTTCCCAGCAATATCAGTACAATACTTCCTACAGAAGATCGGCATGGAACCCAAACAAATAAAGAAGGCCATTGGGCAGCAGAGACCACCTCAAGATGGCTATAGCTGATGAGAGACCGCAAGTGGAGCCCTTCAAATAAGTAACATTAGCTATTCCGCTCCACCCAGCCAGGGTCCACAAGGTATGCAGCCAGGTTTAGTCTTGCCTCAGGGAGTAGGACACCCCTTCCATGCATAGTCCTGAGGCCAGCTGCAGGAAGCGGCAGGGAGACGTCACTGACCGTTGCCCCACCATCCTGAGATGTTCTGGCATAAAAGGGGAGAAACACCAAGGAAGTATGGCTTCCAGCTGACGACCCTGTAGCTGGTTCTCAAGGATCCTCGGACCATCTAGCCACCAAGGAGTCCCAAGAGAGGGGAGGACTTTGCTACAAGTGGCTCTTGCAGATTTCTGCTTGTACCAATGCATCTTTGATATTTAATTCACCTGATGCCATGGGGATCATCTGCAAAGCTACTTATGCAGTTCCCGGCATGATTTGCGATGCACCACTCATGTATTAAATAATGTAAATCAGTATGTGTATTTGTGTGTTTATTTTAATGTGACTGTAAAATTTAAATATAACCGTGTAAAGCACAACAGATTTATTTGCACTCTAAATGTGGGTCTGCTGTCTTGAAAAAACATTCTGCACCTTCTAGGGTTGTGGTGTCACAAGAATAAACAAGTTGGTGATGTAATTTTAAATATGCAACAGATTCTCTCCGATATGTTCCATTTCACTTCGTCCAAATACTGTTCGAAGTGGCAGCCATGTTATTCGGCTAACTTGCCATCCAGGTTGATCCCCAGCACTGGGAGAATGTTTTGTAATGTGGTTGAATATATGACTTGTTCACATGCTATTTCAGGTTTATGTTGTTGATTTACATTATTTCGCTGTGACCTATGACACTATTCTGTATAAGTGGCTGGAAGATTAATGAATTTGCAGTGATTGAAGTTTACATTATTGGTTTGCATGGTATCCTAGTAAATGAGACTGATATAATTTGTTTGCCTTATGTATTGAAACCACACTTAAAATAGCTTCAGTGATACACTATATTGCCAAAAATACTAGGACACCTGCCTTTACACACACATGAACTTCAATGATATCCCATTATTCATACATAGGCTTTAATATGGAGTTGGCCCATCCTTAGCAGCTATAACAGCAACTCTTCTGGGAAGGCTGTCCACAAGGTTTAGGAGTGTGTTTATGACCATTCTTCTAGGAGAGCATTTGTGGGTCAGGCACCAATGTTGGAGAAGAAGGCTCACAGTCTCCACTCTAATTCAACCAAGGAGACCTCAATAGATAGTTGACAAGTGTTTATTTGTTGAACAAATTTAAATGAGTATGTGAACAGTGATTTGGCGAAGCCCGTCTCTTGGCCGTTGGTTCCATCGACTGTGAAGCTGACAGATCTAGCTGGGCGACCAGGCAGGAGGCGAAGGAGCCAACCCCGGACCAGGACAGGGAGCCGAAGGTGGTGGAGGGGAGGAGGTGGGAGAACGAATAGCTGTAACGGCAAAGAAGTGGGTTAGATTTACTCTTTATATAAAACCTGGACCGCTGTGATTGGACACGCTGGCGTTCATTAGGTCTCCTTGTTTGAACTTTCGTATTCACTTTCATTTAATCCCAAAGGTGTCTATTGGGTTGAGGGCAGGGCTCTGTGCAGGCCAGCCAAGTTCCTGCACAACCAGATTCGCTTATCCATGTCTTTAGGGACCTTATTTTGTGCACTGCTGCTCAGTCAGGTTAGAACAGGAAGGGGCCATCCCCAAACTGTTCCCCCAAAGTTGCGAGCATGAAATTGTCCAAAATGGCTTTGAATGCTGCAGCTTTAAGAGTTCCTTTCACTGGAACTAAGGGGCCAAGCCCAACCCCTGAAAAACAGCCCCACACCATAATCCCCCCTCCACCAAACTTTGCACTTCGCACAATCAAGTCAGGCAAGTACCGTTCTCCTGGCAACCGTCAAACCCAGACTCGTTTCTTTTGCCAGACAGAGAAGCGTGATTCATCACTCCAGAGAACATGTCTCCACTGCTCTAGAGTCCAGTGGCAGCGTGCTTTACACCACTGCATCCAACGCTTTGCATTGCACTTGGTGATGTAAAGCTTGGATGCAGCTGCTCAGCCATGGAAACCCATTCTATGAAGTTCTCTACACACTGTTCTTGAGCTAATTTGAAGGCCACATGAAGTTTGGAGGTTTGTAGCTATTGACTCTGCAGACAGTTGGTGACTTCTGCACACTGTGCGCCTCAGCATGCATTGTCCCCACTCTGTGATTTTATGTGGCCTACCACTTTGTGGCTGAATTGCTGTTGTTCCCAATTGCTTACACTTCATAATAATACCACTAACAGTTGACCGTGGAATATTTAGTAGCAAGGAAATTTCACGAATGGTCTTATTGCACAGGTGGCATCCTATCACGGTACCGCGCTTGAATTCACTGAGCTCCTGAGAGGAACCCATTCTTTCGCAAATGTTTGTAGAAGCAGTCTGCATGCCTAGGTGTTTGATGTTATACACCTGTGGCTATGGAAGTGATTGGAACACCTGAATTCAATGATTTGGAAGGGTGTTGCAATAGTTTTGGCAATGTAGTGTAGTTCCATTGTACGATGATACATTGTACACTGTATATATTTCAAACAACTGCTGTTCACGTTGAGGAGGTGTTTGAGTGTATTTGCTAGGTGCTACAAGTGCACATTCGGCATATATCTTTATAAGAGAACGTTTTCTGCTGTCCCAATAGCATGGCTGAGAAAAAGCCATAGGCAGGCTACTGTTTTGTATACAAAACAATGCTTTTCTTTTGCTTTATCAGTAATTAAATGCCCTGTGTGAGTGCACCCATTTTCTTGCCTATTGAAAGGGTAATTTTGCATGAAATAAGTAGTGTGTTGCCTCATAAACAGAATGCATAGTATGCACTCCAGTGGATTCGGAGGCTGTGTAGGTGGGGTGGTGAGCTTTCCTCAAAAACGATGCTAATAAATTACCCAAAAAAGAATCCACAGAGAATGGATGGGCAGTAATGCGAGGTGGTATTTTAGATAATACTGATAGTTTGCAGCTAGTAATGCCCCCCCAGCTAGCAATAGCCTTCTTTTTTCGGCTGATGCTGAAGCGTAAAGGTTTCATCTCAGAATAACTTCATTATATGTAGCTCCTTTATTTTGGTTAGGAAGTCAGAACTGTCAAGGCTTTTTTCGCCTCTTGCATTCTCTAACTCTTGGTCAGTGTTTTCTCATTGAATTAAGTAAAGAGTAGGTATCTTTTAATACTGTTTTTCTGCCCACAGGCAGGCAAATGTTTCAGTAGACCTTTTCATTACAGAAAGGCTTAATAAAAGAAATATATGTTTTTCTTCACTCTCTCTTATTAGTTGTGGATCTCGAATACAGGCCTAAAAAGCAATATCCAGCAATCTCCAGGCTGTATAAATGTCAGATCTGTCTCCAGCATGGTGCCTCCGGTTTCTGTGGCCATCTTCCCCATCACCAGTTTTCCACATCGTTAATCTTTAGCCTTCCCTCAACCGAATGGCTCAACCGGGGGGGGGGGGGGGGCACAGGTGATGGGTGACCAGCCTTATTTGGAAGGTAAGGCACTGCCATCAGACAATAAGATACAGACCTAAGATCTGACCTGCTGGCCTTGCCTGAATACTTTCCTTATTTGTCCCTCCCTGATCTTCTATTCCTAATCCATGTTCCCTCTTTATCTATGGAGGATAACAAACACTTAATAGTTATATCATTTGATAAAGGTTAATTATGTTTCAGTGACAGTTATATGTACGTTTTTAGGGGTTGCTAGAATATGTCCTCAAAAGTTTGCCCATCTCCAGTGCTTCCCTGAACAACATACCAACACTGCACTGTGTATGTGCAGGAATTATTAGCTCAGGTAAATTTTAATATCTCCACCAATATATAAGGAAATGAATCATATTTTGATTAATTAGTATTTAATGACGATTATTGACTAATCGTTATGCCGAATGGTTGGTTTCTGCAAACTTAATTGCGGAATCCCCGTGAGTCGGTTAATGTGAGGCTTCAATGGGATTCATTAATTACCAGTATCGCTTATTAACCTGGGTTAGAAGGCTCACGCACCGTACTACATCACCGGGTAATGTAAACGATTGGTAGTGAAGCTCCCCTCACGGCCAATGAGAGAGAATCTCGCGATATTTCAGGCGAGTTTGAAGTTTCAGAGCTTAGTACCCAGATCGCACAGAGGCAGGGACTATTATGAGCACTCAATGAACGGAGGCTGGTGTTATGTAAAAGACATGGATTTATTCCTAACTACCATAAGATTAACATTACGCTTAACATAAACAACAACACAAAATAACGGAATAGAAACAAACAGAATGTAATTATGGAAATGCAATGACCAGATTTAAAAGGCTAACCTTAAAATACGACCCTAAAGTCATATAGCAGGTTAACAGAACAGCTTAGGTTGTTAGAATGAAAGGAAGTTGGTTTACTTGGTTGCAGAGTGGGGGGGGGGGGGGGGGGGTCTTGGCAGTTGGTTGCAGAGGCTGATGAGCTGATGGGATGATGGCACCCAGGAAAGCATAGCGTTTGGAGCGGTTGTTGGAGTGGAGCCCCTTGGATTCTCTTTCCTTGTGAAGCTTTAAGGTGAAAGGCTTTGTCTTGGTTGCAGTTCTCTGTTTTGTAGCAGGCCTTCACCAGCAGGCTTCAGGAGGGCTTCTTGCGGGCTTCTCTTCTCCTGGGGTGATGTTCTCCGCCTCTCTTTTCAGGCTGATGTTTTTTCCTTTGCTCTGAGGTGCCAGGGTTTATGGTCTAAAGTTTATGAATAGGGATGACCAGGAATTCGACACCTGAACCAATGACTGACCATCCATTTGGCGGGCTTTCGGAAGGGGGTCTGTATCAGTCCTTTTGGGATTTATGACCAGACTGATTCCCCTTTCCTGATGAGTTTCATTAATCTGGTGTAACTTTTGATACATCCACTTTCCTGGTAACCACTGACCAGATTTGGAATCAGGAGTAATTGTCCATCAGTTTTACACCGAACATGCCATACCAGCTTCACAGGTTCACACCTCATACCATCTGTATTAATTAATTAAGAGATGCTTATATTATGTATGTTACTGACTGACATCAGTACACTGCATAGGTGTTTTGGGTTGCACCTTAACAGATGTTACACCATGGGTAAATTGTACAGACATTACATATTCACATTCAAACAGCCCATCTTACCCTTAGATAGGCGTGGCCATTAGTTTGTGGTATTACCAATTTAAATTGCACATCTGGGAACAACATATTTTGGTTGGTGTGGCTTATCCCAATTGATCTGCTCTCCAGCAGTGCTAAGTCAAGGGACCCCTATCCTTGAGGTCCACTCTGCTGTCCGTAGGTCCCTAAATCTTAGGGCCATAAAAGTTGGAGTGCTGGCCTCCCTTGTTATCTGTGTGTGTGTGTGTGTGTGTGTGTGTGTGTATGATTAAGTGTGTTTGTGTGTGGGGTCACTAACCCCCCTTTTGTGCCTAGACCAGTGAGTACATCTCGTACCAAGGTAGGCCTTGTCTCAGGCCACCTGGTATTTAAGCTTTGTCATATGTACATTTGTGATCCTACATATGTAACTGCACTGCACAAAGCCTAACTGTGTATGTGACTCAACATAACTGCACTGCACAAAGCCTAACTGTGTATGTGACTCAGCATGACTGCACTGCACAAAGCCTAACTGTGTATGTGACACAGGGGGAAGTGAGTCTCTCCTGGTGTGCGACCACCTTTCACATACAAAACCATTGTTCTTTGTCACCATTTATGGAAAATGGATATACTGACAACTTTTATGCTGGCATTCATTTAAACCTACTTAACATAAAGCATAGACACACTTTGAATGTGCTATATAAAGTGTTTCTGTTTGTTTATTAAACTATGAAGTCAAATTCCCTGTTTGGGCAGAACAAAGAACAGCAGAGATACTTGGGTTGGCTTTTGTAGCTGCACCTCAGAAGTATCCATTCATCAATGCATCACCCATGATCATTTATCCAACACAGGGTTACAGTGAACCTGGAACTTAGCCAAGGACTCAGATGGTATAAGGCAGGGGAACACCACGGGGGGCGGCAGTCTAACCTGGCACCATGGGGGGCGGCAGTCTAACCTGGCACCATGGGGGGCGGCAGTCTAACCTGGCACCATGGGGGGCGGCAGTCTAACCCGCACCACGGGGGGCGGCAGTCTAGCCTGGCACCATGGGGGGCTGCAGTCTAGCCTGGCACCATGGGGGGCTGCAGTCTAGCTTGGCACCATGGGGGGCGGCAGTCTAGCCTGGCACCATGGGGGGCTGCAGTCTAGCTTGGCACCACGGGGGGCGGCAGTCTAGCCTGGCACCACGGGGGGCGGCAGTCTAGCCTGGCACCATGGGGGGCTGCAGTCTAACCCGCACCATGGGGGGCTGCAGTCTAACCCGCACCATGGGGGGCGGCAGTCTAGCCTGGCACCATGGGGGGCGGCAGTCTAGCCTGGCACCATGGGAGGCGGCAGTCTAGCCTGGCACCATGGGGGGCTGCAGTCTAGCCTGGCACCATGGGGGGCGGCAGTCTAGCCTGGCACCATGGTGGGCGGCAGTCTAGCCTGGCACCATGGGGGGCGGCAGTCTAGCCTGGCACCACGGGGGGCGGCAGTCTAGCCTGGCACCACGGGGGGCGGCAGTCTAGCCTGGCACCATGGGGGGCTGCAGTCTAACCCGCACCATGGGGGGCGGCAGTCTAGCCTGGCACCATGGGGGGCTGCAGTCTAGCCTGGCACCATGGGGGGCTGAAGTCTAACCCGCACCATGGGGGGCGGCAGTCTAGCCTGGCACCATGGGGGGCGGCAGTCTAGCCTGGCACCATGGGGGGCTGCAGTCTAGCCTGGCACCATGGGGGGCGGCAGTCTAACCTGGAGCACATACTTATGCAGAGTGAGGGCAGTTTGGACACACCAGTTCAAATACCCATATATCTGGACTGTAGGACTGTAGAAGGGGCACATATATACTATCTATGTGTCATGTGTTTGTTCTTAGTGTAATCCTTCCTAAAACATTAGGTTGCTATTTTGAAGGGAACACCACGTTTCTGTTTTCCGTCAAATCATTTTCAGACTATCTATGATCAGTGGCCTTAGCCCTGGCCGTCCGACCGGCTCCGCCATGCTAGCTGCTGGTAAATAGGTGTTTTTCTACAGTAGTAGAAACAAACATCCAAATATCATTAACAAATGGAGTGACATTCCACAAGAGCACAGGTCCTGCTTTCAGGGTCCATGGCTCATTTTTCTACAGCATTTTCCTGGTAGCTATTAAATGTGGTGCCTTCTTGGAATAAGTGCAGCACATCTCCTCTGAATACTTCAGACACTTCATTTGGAGAAAAGAATGTGCTTTTCTCCATTTCATGAGACTTTAATACTTATGTGACATAAATCAGTAAAAATCTATTCCACGTATTATCATATAATATAAATGTAATGTTGAGAAAGAGTTCAGTTCGGCTCAGTACCATTTAATATAACTAATACATTTAATTTCCTTCTAATCCTACCCACCTTCTCAAATTTGCCACTTTTGAGAACTAATTTGTGAAGACTGCCTGCTGTATGAATTGAAGACTTTCTCCAAGTCTTTGACAGTTTCACTTTCAATGAGTCTTCTGAGGAAGCTATCTCCGAAATCATCTTCCTGGTGGCACATCAGTGATTGAGCTGTAGCTCTCCCTCTGCTTCTCTCTGGGTTCACAGTAATGGCCCCAGCAACACGTTGCAGAATAGGTCCTCACCTCTGACACAGAGCTTTAGGTGGAATAGAAACAGAGGGTGTGGCCCCATGTCCGAAAACAGTGACGGTGCTTGGTCCAAGCCAGAGGATTTTGACATCGCCAGGGTGCATTTAGCACTGAGAGTCTGCGTTTTCCTGTTGGATTATATGAACAATTGGCATGTTAAATGAAGTCTCCAATTTTACTGTTTCACGGTGAGGTTAAAACTGACAAAAATTGAGTGAATGAATTTCCTTCCACCTGCAGCTTCTGCGTGGTCATTCCGAAAGCCAGCACTGGATGTGGCCGGTCCTACCCGTAGCTGCAGGGCTGGTTTTGGTTATCAGCAGGACTTGTTTTCGTCGGCAGCAGGGCTTTTAATGAAACCTTTAGAAAATGTGTTCATGTAGTTCATGAGTAAACATGTAGATTTTGTCCTGGGTGGAGCACAAAGGTAGTGATTTTACATGGTACTTCACATGGATTACTAACTAGTCAGCAGGCAAGGAGATGAAAAGAACGACATCTCAGGATTCCTTGTTGCAGGAAGTCAGACAAGGCATTGTATTACAGGGTCCCTTAGGGAAAAAAAAGGCAGCATCCAGAATGGACTGCAAACTGGAATCAGTTCTTATGGTTTGCTATTAAGTTTGTTATCTGACTGCCTTTCCAGGGAGCTGACTTGACATTGCTGGTAGAGTTGTCACCCATACCGTAGTGAAAAATAAAATCCCATGTCCAATTTTTAATAGCATGGAACACAATTGGGCCTGTATTTCTTCAGATTGGAACAAAGTGGAATCCCTAATTACTGGGGAACTGTAAGAACTTGAATTCTGTTTGATCTACTGAATTTCCAGTTTCAGTTGGCACACATTTTTGGCAAAATTTATAGTACACAAACCTAATAAAGTTCAGGTTCTCTGCTTCAAGAAAGTTGGGTCTTACCCTTGGTCCTATTGGACTGTTTCGCTAAGTAATGCCTTCTCTTTTATGAGAACATGCATTAAAATCGTTACTAATAATTCTAGATTCAAATGAAACATAGGACAAGCAGACATCAGTCAAACAAAGAGAGGTAAGGAGAATGCACTAATACAGTGCATTGCCACACCCATCACATGACAATCCACCTCAGGGGTAAGAACCTGAGTGCAGCCATGTGGCAGGTGATACCTCAGCACCACACTAGTGCAAATGGACCAGTGGGAGGTTTTTCCAGTGGCTGGAGTGCAAATCCTCCCACCAACCCCAAAGTTTTCCCTGTAGTTGGAGGTCCTCCTTATAGGGCTGGATGTACATTAACATCATATCCAGAATGAAACAACTGCAGGCTAAGGGCATTGCTCAAGGGCCCAATGGAGTAGAATTTCTCTGGGCACTCATGGGATTTGAACCTGCAACCTTCCAGCTACAGTACAAACACAGAGCCCTAGCCTGAGCCACCATGCCACCCAACAAAAACAATCAACCAAAAAAGCACTTTTAAATTTTAACTTAAAAAAATTAAAAATAAAACAACTAAAAGATAAGGTTGCAGATTTAAAGCTCTTCAGATTTCTCCTTCCCCTTATGACCCTTCCTGCTGTTCTGACAGAATACATTATTGGTGGCAACCATTTCTAAAACTCTTCACATTGCATCGCCAAGAGCTGGTCCTCTAAGGAGGCATAGACAATGGCTCTAAAGGAATTGCAAGTATCTGGCTAAAAATCATTGTAATTCCTCTTAGCTGTTACCATGTCTGGCATTATATGTCAGTTGGTGGGACAAGACCATTCCAAAAATGGAAATATTCTAATCCAATTTGTCCTGTCCAACAAGTAGGGTCTGCTACATCTTCACTGGGTCTTTTTTTTTTTTTTTTTACAGTCAGTGGTGTTCTTGCTTTTGTTAAAATAACTGGGGGATTATAGTTTGAGGAGCATGGTATTACATACACACTTCGATTCATCCCTCTATCTATTATGTGTTCAGGGCATTGTGCAAGTGAGGAACAGACGATGATCCAGTGTGGCTCTAAGACGACAGGGGTTTATTAACACAAACCAGAAAATAAAGGAACCACGAGGGGTCAAAAGGCCATAACAAAACAACACAGGAGAACACTAGTAAAGAGCAGGGCAACACAGGAAACAAAACTAAGTAAAAAATATCTACAATAAAGACAGGAATTCAAAACACACAGAAATGAAGCACAAGATAAACAGCATGTGATACAATGACCAACAGAAGGAACTGAAGGCAGGCATGCACTAAAATACACAGATAACGGGACTAACAAAAGGCAGGTGTGAACACTCAAAACAATCAACCAATCAGAACAGACACTGGAAACAGGACACAGGTGGAATTAACTAACAATTAACAAACACAGAATTAAGGAGCTATGAATCTGGGGGGTATTCCATGAAAGTAGCTTAAAAAAGGCAGACTTTCCCGAAAAAGTCAGACTCAACCTACCTCCATCTCTAAACTTAGCCTCACGTCGTTCCACGAACGCAGTTCAGTTTTAATTAATCAAGGTTCATTCAAGACAGACTTGCATAGTCTCACTTAGTGCGCACACCCGCGATATTTAAGAAGCCCAAATAAATGGATGAACGATAGATCGACCAAATGAGTCGGAAAGCCTGTAAAACGAGAGCGGTGTTTCTTTCCGCCGCAGAATAAACGCTGCTGATGGAGCTGTACGAAAAATACAAAGATGTAATTGTTAAAAAAAAGGCCATAAACACAGCCAGGGAGTTGGCTTGGCAATGAATTGCAGACAGACTAAATGCACAAGTTATGTAAATGTTACAAGTGCTTAGTACAGTGGCATGGTGGTTTATGCTGTCACCTTATAATGCGAAAGTTGCTGGTTTGATCCCCATAGCCAACTGGGAACCTTCTGGGTTGATTTCACCTGTCATTTTTACTGTATAATATTATTTGATCTCCGTAAAATACTTTAAATAACATCCGTGTGAAATGTTCTGCACAAATAACCGTATGTTGTCTTTGCTATTTTAGTAGTAAACTTTCAAAGTAGACAGTGACTAAAAATATAAAGATATCTTCCTGTTCATATTATTTTAACGGATTTTTTTTCCAATTACAGTCATGGCATTTAATGTTTCACCTTTCTAATATGCGTACACTTTTATTTTATATTAAAATACCGTTATAACGGAGTTCAAGGGACCTGGCAAAACAGTCTGTTACATCCAGAGTTGCTGTATGTCCAGAACACAACTACAGGACACCATTTACTCATGCCACACCTCAGCAGACACACTTGTGGTATAGATTATTATATTGTACATGTAGTAATCCAACTTTACCTGACCAGATGCGTGACTATTAATAATCCCGACTACGTACGTATCTGCGCTGGATATCACCGGCACGCCACACGCCTTGTAGGCGGAACTGCATGTCCGTTATAGCCGAACGGAACTACAGCTAAAAGCGGCCCTGGGGACCAAATTGTTTGTCCATTATAAGCGAAATTCCGGTATATGCGAGTCCGCTATATCCGATGCTTTTTCTTCATGTTCGTAAAGGCGCACGGCCGGTGTTCTGACAAAACATCCTACCTATCAAGACGTGCTATCGAGCCTTTCTGCGCATGTGCAGTTCCACCGTCTTGGGATTAGGGTTAGGTTTTAGGGGTTAGGGTTAGGGTTAAGGTAAGAGTTTTAGGGGTTTTTGGGGGGTTAGGGTTAGGGTTAGGGTAAGAGTTAGGGTTAGGGCTATCGATTAGCACTACGGTAGGATGTTTTGATAAAGTAGGACGTTTTGTCAGAACACCGGGACCAGCGGACCTCGTCCGCTATAGACGATATTCCGATATAAGCGAGTCTACTATAACGGGATTTTACTGTAATTATTTTGGAATTAATTGGAATGCTAAGACATGATTTTATAGGCTTTATTATATTGATTATGGAGCAATCTCAGCTCTGTTCTCCATATTATGCGCAGAGCTTTACTTCAGAAAAGATGGTCTTTATTCTCTGCCTTCTCGTCTTGCTTTTACTCACAGAACTGACTACAGGGTTCCATTTTTTAATATACGTCTATACAAGACTTATTCTCCCGCTAACTCAAACAAAATCATGTAATTTTGGTACACCTTACAGATTAACAAAAAAAATTCAATCAGATAAAAATATAATGTCAGATGAGGACATATAATTCAACAGATTACATGACATGTGTAGTAAGATCGTGGAATTTCGTCCGATGGAACAATCTTTTGGGAATCTGTTCCCACACGTCGGACGTTCTTTGAGACAACACTAAACTAAGCGAGACAGTTAGCCTGCAGTGGGTTGCACCAGCTAACCGTAAGTTCGATCTTAGCCTACGATGGACGTAAATTGGCCCTACGTTCGAGCTTACGCACTTCTAAAAAAGAATCCGTTGCACCACGCTCTTAGTTTCAACGTAGTACTAAGTTATAGCATACATTTTACACTACCTTAACATTAGGTGTAAAGTCCATGGTAAGACGTTAAAAAGTGGTGAAAATGGCTATTCGTTTTGAATGGTGGGACAACGAAATTAAATGCGTTTTACGTCGAGAAAGAGTCATTCGTGACTGATTACATCCCTTTAGAAGAGTATGATGATGTTGATCTGTATGCTCGTTTTCGTTTTCGTCGTGCCAAATTACAAAAAATTATCGATTTGTTAGCTGCCGATCTACAGCATGATACGGACAGAAACGGAGCCCTCAGTCCGGCTTTACAAGTATGTCTGGCACTTAGGTACTTTGCCACTGGCTCTTTTCAAATGCATGTACACAAGTCCACCGTGTACAGAGCCGTGAGAGCAGTGGCAGTGTCACTGAATAAACGCATAAACGCATACGTGTACTTTCCCCTGCTGCCTGTGCAGCAAAATACAACCCGTCAGAAGTTTTTTCAGATCGCTGGTTTTCCAGATGTGTTAGGATGTGTGGATGGCACGCACTTCAAGATAAAAACACCCAGCGACCACGAAATTGACTACGTCAACAGAAAGGGCTACCACTCTATAAACGCACAAATTGTCTGTGATGCCGACCTTATTATCACAAACTGCGTGATCAAGTGGCCAGGCTCGAAACACGACAGTTACATCCTCAGACAGTCTAGGCTTAGTTCAGACTTTGAAGCAGGAAGATATTCTGAAAGGTTGCTGGGAGACTCCGGATATCCCTTACGAATACGGTTAATGACACCTTACCTTAGCCCATCAAATCAGCACCAGGAGCGCTACAATGTAGCAGACGTCAGAACAAGGAATGTGGTGGAACGGTGCATACTGTAGGTGTCCTGAAGAAACGGTGGGCTTGTTTGCACAGAGGTGCTTAGGTTTATAGTCTGTTTACATTAATGCCTACAAAAATGCTATTCAGAACAAATAATGTCTAGGTAAATAAGCTATGCCTAACCTCTATAATTTATGGTGTAACCATTTTGTCACTGACAGGTATAATAATGTAGCCAGACAGAGCTGTTGTAGTAGCAGGTGCCTGTGTTGTTCTCCACAACATGGCCATAGCTTGGAAGGTACCTCTGGTGGAGGATGGATGTGAGGTGAATGGGGACTTAGACATTCCCCTGCACAATGAGATCGACCTACCAGCTGAAGCGGCAGCTGCTCGTGACTACCTCGCAGCATTCTACTTTGGATAATTAGAGCAGACCTAGACCTACTACAATAAACAGCATACAATCCCCTGAATTCTGTTCTGCAATTAATGCTAACTAATAACTAATTTAAATTATGAGGACACAAAATAAAACATGGTTATGGTTCGAGCCCCAGCCTCAGAAGAATAGTCACCTGTCTATGGGTCCTTGAGCAAGGACCTTATCACCAAGCTCCAAGGGTGCTGGCTGATCCTGCACTGTGACCCCCCAGCTTGCTCTCACCTGTATACAGTCAGAGCGTGAGCGAGGAGCGGAGCGGGCGGAATTTGGTCAGAGCGCGGAGCGGGTTTTCTAATTAAGGCTGGAGCGGTCGCTTTGTCTCGCTCCAATTTCGCTCCGATACCGCTCACACTACAATTCTGAGGCGTGCCAAAATCTACCCAGAATTCATCTGTACAATTATCAAGACTGTTACACAAATTGGCCGAGATGGAATTCGCAAAGTATTTCACAAAGGAAACTGATAAATCATACAAGTGTACTATTCTTATCAAACGTATAGATGACAAGAATGTACAGCAAGAACAACAATGTGGTGAAACTGTTTCAGTGAGTAAAGATTCACTTTGGAATCACTTTTCTCAGAAACATGAGTGTGCTACGCGAACAAGCGGAAGCCAGAGCAAAACGCGTGCAAGTTTTATATGGTTGTAGCATATCAAGTCTATAAAGTAAATTAAAGTACTATAAAGTAAATATTGGTAATCAAATAAATTCGTTTTGTCATTCAAAGTAGGTCTAATAAGATTTTTTTTTAATTTCACGTAACGTAAAATTTTATTTTAGAGACGTGCTGCATCAACAGAAAAAAATTGAGGAATTTAAAACGTGTCTGTATATTCTTTAGGCTATTAAACCCACTGATTCCTTTATTTTTAAGCCTATTTTTGTGTGGAATGCCATTTCCAAACCTGTCCGTTGTTGCCGATAGGTTGCTTAAAAATAAATATTTTCTGTTCTGACTGGCAATGTTGCCGTTGCTCATATTTCTTTATGACATAAGGCTTCGGTTTAAGGTGACATTTGTTAGGCATGCAGATTATTTGTTCCTCTTTTAAATTGGAGCGAGCGTGGAGCGATTTGACTGGAGCGGGAGGACATTTTAGTGGAGCGAGGAGCGGTGTTGAGCAGAGCGGCTTAGTGCGAATTAGAGCGGAGGAGCGGGCGGAGCCAACAGCCTCGTGAGCGAGGAGCGGAAATTCTCACCGCTCCGCTCACATGCTCTGGTATACAGTATGTGTCAGTGTGTCTTACGGAGAGCAAGATGGAGTAGGTGAAGTTAAGAATTCCAGTGTTCTTATGGAAAACAGAGGATCATTTCATTTCAGTTATCATACAATGACATTATAAATAGTCAATCACAACTCTTGCAATGAAAATATTTCAGATTTATTTGATTTCCAAGTAACACTATTAAGAATGAAAGATTATATAACTCATTCATAACAAAGGTATATCCCTTGGTTTTTAGTTATTCTTGCAATTTTAATATTTCTAAATTTAGTTTTTTTTTCCATGTCAATTTTCCCTTTTTCTGAATTAATTTTTAAAGTTTCTGCATTAACTTTTTCAATTTCAACTTTATACAACTGACATTTAAGGGCCTCTGCATCCTCAATCTCTGGCCGTGGCTTGGATAGCCTGACATGCTTTGCTGGTGGTTGGAGGGCTGCATGCTGGTTCTGCAGGTGGAATTAGTGGTAGTGGTATGGGAAATGCAGGGGTATCTGGACATGGGTGTGGAAGTGACTGCGATACTGGAGGTGGGGGTGAGCAGGGAGTGGGCACCTGCACTGCCAGCCCAGTTTCAATCCCACCTCCTACAATTCCCACGAGTGATGGGGAATCCTCCCCAACAATGTCGGGAATTAAGGAGGAGTATGGCCCCACATCTGGCTTTGGGCCGCCTCTGGTTCGTGCTGTTTTGGGGAAGTCCTCCGCTGCCTGCATCTTGAGGTCGCTCCACTTCTTCCTAACTTCTCTGACGTCCCTCTGCTCCACTCCCTTAGCATTTACAGCCTCAGTAATGTCCTCCCATATCTGCTGCTTCCTTTTGTTTGTTGTAAAATTATTGAATTTGGACTCTAATGTCAATTTATGTGCTTTGTAGTTTGTAAGGAGAATTATGACCTCTTCATGTGTAAATTAGTCAATGTGAAAATTATTATAGTTTAGTACCGGGGTGAATTTGACTCCAAAACAGCACAATTGGTGATACATGACCCATTAATTTTCCATACAAACTTCTTATCTGAAGAAGATATAGGGCCAGTAGTATAACGTTCAGACATCATTTTAATAACTTTCTACCTTTTCCGCTGATTGAAGACAAGTTCCCCGACTTGATATGACCAGTCAGCTAACGTTAGCTGCCAAGCTAGACAAATTTGTTGCCCTGCCGTTGTTTGTTGCACATGCACCCTGTTTGTATTCCTTGAGCTCGAGCCTTACATGTAGCAGAACGACTGTTAAGCATCCACAATAAATTACTAAGTTTACCACGAAATTACCACAAATTTGATAAACATACCTAGCGAACACACTTAGGGTGACGGTACACGGCAACCTTTTGAGCAATGTTGCTGGCAAATGTTTCTCGGGCACTTTCCTATTGATATTGGGCCACTAAGTTCTATTTGAAAACCGTCGATCAGCAGCTGGCAACTTTTCGCGATCATCTAGATCCAGCAGATGAGTTGCCCTGTGGTTGAAATTCTTCTCACAGATACAGAGAACATAAATCGGTAGCTATTTATTGTTGTGGCATTAGAAAGGAATGGACAGGACACAACGTGCTCGTTCGTGCAACTTTACTGAACTGGTCCAAACTCTCTCTCTCGGCGCATGCGCACATTACACATCCAAACATGCTACTACTACACCTCCCCCTTTTACCTAAACAACTCCCCATAACAGATATCATGAACTTTAGCATGAACATAGCAATGCACTGTAAGTCTCTCATTCAATCCATTCCCTCCTCTTCCATGCACCCTACCCCCAAATGCAAAAAAAATCAGTCTCCAACCATTGGAAAAGAAGAGAGACAAAAAAATAACAGACATAATCCCCCTAATACTATCTTTCAACCGAAGAACGGGGAATAACATCTAAATGGACAACAACAAATCCTATCACAGCTCTACAGGTTCAGCCTTAGCGGTGGTCTAATAATCCGCCCCGATCTGCTTCTAACACAGTCCTGAGCCTCTCTGAACTGTGAAGGAACCAAGTTCTGGTCTCTGAATGGAGGCGTGGGTTCGAATCCCACTTCTGACACCATGTTGTGGCATTAGAAAGGAATGGACAGGACACAACGTGCTCGTTCGTGCAACTTTACTGAACTGGTCCAAACGCTCTCTCTCAGCGCATGCGCACATTACACATCCAAACATGCTACTACTACATTTATAACCCAAACTTAAACGATATTTTTTTCATCAACGCCTGTAGAAGGACATTACTAAGGCTAGATGCAAAATGTGTATACAGTAGTCGAAAAGCATGGAGAGTTAGTTCCAGTAATATCAGACAGTAATATTGATTGGTTGTCCATGGTGAAAACATCATTCTTTGCGACAGTAACTTTATTTAGTAGCTACTAACTACGATGTAACTTATGTGGCAGTGGTGCAACCGACAAAGAACGCGGCGATAGTTGCAATACTGTCACATACTGCTAAAAACTCTATAAAATTACCCATGGGAGTTAGTCGTGGGAATTGCAGTCAGACCCCAATCACCCAAAGTGCTTTGCCCTGACACACCCACTGAGGTACCAGTATATGTTACCAAGATGACTGAAGATGTGGAATAAAATCATGGTGAGAATATCCTTGCAACTAATATTCTCAATGTCCATTAATACCTTGGATATCATTCATTATTTTTGACTACTCATTCACACTCAAGATTTCACATCTTTTAAACATCTACCAGGCGCCATAAATGCAGTTTAGTCTCTCACCTTGAGTATGTCTTTCCCCTTCAGACATACTTAAGGTCATAGAAATGTCCGATTCTGGGGAATCTGGAGTATTGTCCATAGACTGATGAGAGCCAATAATGAATATAATACCTTCTAGGGTATGGACGTAAGTGGTAATAGAAAAAGTCAAGGGGTCTGAATATATTCTAAATGTGCTGTGTGTATTGTTTGTATCTCATTTACAAAGTCTGTATTTGCTTGTTTTGAAACAATTTTGGTGGGAAAACAAAGGTGATCACATTGTAGCATTTTACATATAGCAAATATAGTTAATAACATATAACCCCATTTTCCAACAAAGTTGGTTTTGTTGTGTAAAATGTAAATAAAAACAGAATGCAGTGATTTGCAACTCATATAAACCCAAATTTAACTGAAAATAGAATGAAGAGGAAAACGTAAGAAACATGGCAGTCCTCAGTATGTGGTCAGGGTCTTGTCCTCTTCACATTAAGCCAGCTCACCTTCATTCCAGCATCCCTGCAGCAGATATAATGGCATCATCACTCTTAGCACACAGTTTGACCTGTAGCCAGCAATTCAGTTGATGCCTTGGCTATTTCTGACCATCAACTGAAACCAGAACATAGTAGAATAATCAAGGAATCAAAAGACCTGCTTTCATCCTGAAAAAGAATAAATATATCATTTTCTATCAGTGCTTACTATAGATTTGGCCTTAGATTATCTGTTTTGCTGCTGGAAGTGTCAATTAAGGAATCACAGCACAAATTGCAGACTAGAATTAGTTTGAGGGCAGATCATATAGAATGGGTTTCGGAGCCAATTTTTCACCAACATTTGTTCTCTAAATTATTTTGATGATCTCAGTGTGGCAACAGGCCCTGGCTGAACAGGCCTGAGCTTACGCCTTTTATATAGTCATTTTTATGTCTTCCAGCAGACGCAGTTCTGCTCTTTTATTATGTTACATTAAATGTGCTGCTTACTCTGTACCTCACAGGATGCCGCCTCTTACTAAGGTAGAATCCTTAGAATAACACTGCTGATGGCTTTACTCCCCATAGATTATGTTCTCATCCTAGTTGCTTCCTGCAAATTCATTAAAATGAGCCAGACCAGCAGACAAGTATTGCAGCTGGAAACTTTAAACTTCAGTAAAGCACTGTCATTACAAACATCCCTAATGTGTGTTAGTGACAGACAAGGGCATCCACAAAAGCTGCATGCAATATTTTTTATTTTTTTTATGAAGGAGAACTGATATGATGAGCTGTCTTGAAAAAGGAATGGGGATAGTGAAAACTTCTTCCAGATGATTTATTTTGATCCTGAAGCCAAGGACATGGGAGCCAATCTCTGTCATAATGGGGCAGTTCTTATGGTAAATTAAGTCATTATGATGCATGGACCATTTAATTCTGCAGTTTTGGAGGAACAGTATTTGGTCCGGCTGGACAGGTGGATTTTCAGGGTCGCTTGTATTTACTGGCTGTGGAGGGGTACGAAAAGGCACAGAATGCATATATTCCTCAGTAAAAATGTTGCCCAGCCTGAAAGCTGAATCAGAAGCCTTCACCTAAATATTCTTGGTAATTACTCAGATTTCTTTCTTTGTAGTTATACCAGTCTCATTTGACAGTACTATGTCTGGAACTACAGACTTTGTGCTGCTGCAGCATGAATGGGAAATTGGGCATGGGGATTGTGTTTAAAGTGTGCCCTGTGTTTCATCAAACTAGAAAGGTACTGTAGCAGCAGTAAAGCAGTATAAGAAACAGGTGAGACAATTGGGACAAACAGTGAAGGTGCAAATATTTTCATCCCTTTAAAATTTCTTAAAACTAGGTTCAGTAATATATTATATATAGGTTAAATAGTTATATTAGGTGGATGGATCCCCTGAGCAAGCCGCAATCAGCATAGCAGTGCTGTTTGTCGCAGTACTACCAGAAACTGCTTCTTCCCTACCTGTAATCATCACTGATTTCCCCTGAAGATTTGGCTGCCTCCAGTGCACCCCTGTCTTCTTCCGTTTCTTTTGCCCTCAGTACACAGTTCAGCATTTTCTGTTTGCTAAGACTCGTTACTGCTGGACCTTCTTAAAATGTCCTGCCGTGGGAGTTGCAGTAAGACCCCAATTAAGGATTCAGGATGTGTTTGACTTTCCTGAAAAGGAAGGAGTGCCTTTACCTCTGCCTCCGAGGACCTTAACATGTCACAGAGAATAGAGAGACTAGCCTTTTTAAGCTCCTCAGCTCTTAATGAATCGACTCCAAGCAATTCAGCAGGGAGTGTATGATTATTGAATAGGCAGCTATCGGCTCTTAGACCCATGTTCCTCTACATAAAGATTATTCTTACAAGAAGAACAACATCATAATTGATCTGAACCTAAAAGTGAATGAATGAATGAATGAACATATATATATATATATATATATATATAAATAGGCAAGCAAGCAAACAAACAAACACATCTTCTCGTTAAGCAAACTTGATCGGGGAATTAGGCCTGGGGGCTGAAAACTTGCGACTGGGTAATGGGGGGGCTAGGTGCCAGTAGTCTACAAAGACCCCTATCTGCCTTGCCTCCATTCCTTCACATCTACCAAGACCTATTAAACTCTCAGAATGTGCAGGGCCACAAGAATGATTCCTGGTCTTAGAGGAATGTCATACAAGGAAAGGTTATTTGAGCTAAATCTGTTCAGCCTCAAGCAAAGGAGACTGAGGGGGGACATGATCCAGGTCTATAAGATTCTAACAGGTTTGGATGCTGTTCAACCGAATAGTTACTTCAGCATTAGTTCAAATACAAGAACTCGTGGCCATAGGTGGAAATTAGCGGGAGAACATTTCAAACTGGATTTAAGGAAGCACTTCTTTACACAGCGTGTAGTCAGAGTATGGAATAGTCTTCCTGATAACGTAGTGCAAGCTGAATCCTTGGGTTCCTTTAAATCAGAGCTAGATAAGATTTTAACAACTCTGAGCTATTAGTTAAGTTCTCCCCAAGCGAGCTCGATGGGCCGAATGGCCTCCTCTCGTTTGTATATTTCTTATGTTCTTATGTTCTTATGAAACCGTTTTATCTGACTGATTTCAGGCCAATTGAATAATTTCTAATTGTGATTCCATGTTTGTGATTTCATGTGTCTGAGTATCAGTAATCAGCATTTTGTAAACCGAATTTCCTTTATTGTCTGGTCTGGTGAGGACAAAATCTCCTCAAAAGGTGTTCCTTTTTTGGTAAATACTCACACAGATACGTACGTGTTTTAACCTGCCACTATAAAATATATTTAATGGCAACATGACATAGAGTTTCTCATTGTATTCCTCAGATGGGGAATACATATGGTTTCGGGACCAGTCCACTGCTGCTGACACTTTTTCGTTAGTATGATAATTTAAAAGTATTTCACAGATCTTTTTCAAACTTGTGTCATTATATGGGTGATGAACTAGAACTAATTTTGAGACAGATCACACCAAAACAGAAGCTGGGCCACATAGTGATAGCAAGGTAAGGGGCAGATCCAGACAGCATGATAACTCAAAAAGTATTTGAAGGATAGTTTTCAAACACATTGCACGCACATTGTAAGGATAAAGAACTGGAACTGGAAATTTTGACCATGCAAGATAAAGCATCTCTGTAATGCTTGTTTTTACTGGATGCATTTCGATGTATTTCTCTGTCCTTAATACCCTCTTCCAAATAATGCCATTTAAATTAGACTCTCCATGGATGTCCGAGCCAATATTTGATATTTACTAATTTCTTTCATTTTTCAAGTTCAGTGCAAAGCAATTAATACACACTGCATATTAATAATAAATATTTTCTAAAAACAAAAAGTAGCTGAATAAATAGGTGCATACTGTAATAACACCCAAAAAACAAACAAGTGCAGAAAACTAACGAACAGGCAACCAAGAAGACCTACATTTCCAAAGTTGAACCCTGATAAGCAAATGCAGAAATTGGGAGTTGGCCTCTCCCCTCCATTCTTTTTCCTCTCCTAAATCAACCGAGCTGGCTCTTTTTGACCTTAACAAAGTAATCAGGCCTAACAAGGCCTGGCAAACTTCAGTAACTGGAAGGGTGTGTTTGCACAAGCTTGGTGACAAATTGACATAAAAACAGTCTCATGTTCTTCCATCTATGTATGAAAAGTTGCTTATGAAAAATGATGTTGATGTCCTTTGTTGCTTATGCAGGGTTGCTTAATACCACTTTATTCCAAACATAGTTTTATTACTCCAGTGATTGAATTGAACGGTTTTGTACACTGGTCAAGGAATATTGACTTAATTTTTTTTTCATATTTATGTTTGTAATGCCATCCACATCATACCTGTCAAGTTTTGGATTTGAAAATAAGGGAAATTTTCCGGCGCCCGCCGCGAGCCACCCCACCACCCCAACCAAGCTCCAGTATCCCTTACATTTTAAGACAGGTGACAAGAAAGCTAATCACCACTTGTCAACCACTTATAAACTACAATTGGCTTTATGCACAGCTGCACTACTTCCTGAACTTCAGGCAGCTCCTTTGTTTCCTGTCTGCCATTACTGGACAAACTGATTAATCCAGGTGATCAGTTTGTCCAATAATGGCAGACAGGAAACAAAGGAGCTGGCTGAAGTTCAGGAAGTAGTGCAGCTGTGCATAAAGCCAATGATAGGCCTACCTTTGTTGATATTGACATGCTGTGAACATTCATAGCCTAAATGAAAACGCAAAAGGGTATATATGAAGAGCATTTATTTAAAGGCTTATTTGCATATTTTCTGTTCATTTAACATTGCTTGTCTTTACATTTCATTTTCATTCCACATTCTTTTCACATTCACACACTCATTCATTTCATATTGCTTTTTTGTACAGTTTTTCTTTTCCTTTCACATAACTTTTCTTTACTCTTTTAGTGACTTATTGTACTCATTTGTTGCATACTTTGCATTCTTTAAGACTGTTTTGGAAGGAGTGCCTTCCTTCTGTGTCCTGGCGTCCATCATCTGTCTGATTTTTCTTCTTTTTTTCCCCGCGTCGTCACTCATCAACTCATCGTCTGACCTCACACACTAACCTCGCGACAACTGGTACCTACAGTACCTGTAGTAGGCTACTGCAGGTGGCAGTTATCGCGAGGCTAGTGACAGCTCAGATTTTTTTGGGGGGGATGTTTTTTTTTTTTTTTTTTTAATAACGCAGGTTAAAATACGGGAGATTTACGGGAAAATACTAATACGGGAGGACGGCGGGAAAGAAGGGTAAATTACGGGACTTTCCCGGCCAAAACGGGATACTTGACAGGTATGATCCACATTCAGA
The DNA here is from genome assembly GCF_048594095.1 of Paramormyrops kingsleyae. Classification (NCBI taxonomy): domain Eukaryota; kingdom Metazoa; phylum Chordata; class Actinopteri; order Osteoglossiformes; family Mormyridae; genus Paramormyrops; species Paramormyrops kingsleyae. The sequence goes on along the minus strand of NC_132806.1, from coordinate 3,253,156 downwards.
GAAATCTGATTAAGCCTTGGTTTACAACAGAGGTGGAGATTGATTTCAGGTCCAGAGAGTACAAATCCAGACCAGGATTTTGTTTCAATCAACCAGTTGAGTATAAAGAGTCACAGAGTACTCAACTGCTTGGTTGAAATAAAATCCTGGTCTGGATTTGTACTCTCTGGGCTTGAAATCTCCACCTGTGTCCTCCATGCATGTAGTATCCTACACCCTAACTCAGGGGTGGCCAATCTTATCCGCAAAGGGCCGGTGTGTATGCAGGTTTTTGGGATAACCTGTAGGTCAGCTGTTCAAACCCAGGTGTGAGGACTCTTCAGCCAATCAGTCCAGCGAAAACCCGCATACACACCGGCCCTTTGCGGATAAGATTGGGCACCCCTGCCCTTACTCCTTTGTCCTTTTTCGATTTGGGGAAAATATCGAATCGCGATTTTTCTGACAGACATTGCGATTACGATTTTATTTTTTATGTCAAGCTTCAGTTAAATATCAGTGTGTAGTAAATTTAAAACATATGATGCAGCATTACCACATGAGATACCATCAAAATATTAACTTGTCCATATTCTAATGCAAGGATGAGAATTTAAAGATGTAGTGTGTTAAGTTAAATAATGTAATAATGAACAAATGCAGCAAAAAGAAAACCAATAGCGATCTTGCAGGTAACGCGAACCGCCTTTCCCACGCCAGTGAACAAGCAAGAACTACTTCGGTGTATGCAGCCGTGTTATTAGTGTTAATAACAGCAGCGAATCTAACACTCAAAAAGCTGCAATGTTCGTAACAGAGTGGCTGTTCTGTCCTGAAACTGTAAAGCTGGAAAATTTTCAAACGTAGTATGCATTTTATAAAATGTCGAATAAATAGACGTAGTTTATTGGTGGTCATGATAGTCTACGTTTCCGCTTTTTAACAACTGTACTGTATAAGGTTATTTTTTACACAAATCGATTCAGGGGAAACAAAAAATGTATGTGTTCAGGGTTGCAAACTCTCACGGGTTTGGGTAACACGCTTTCAGACTCTCACGCAAGAAATCTTATGGCAAATCTAAATTATTCCATTATGAACTTAGACTTATAGCTGCATCAAAAACGTTAGGGCAGTTTGCAAACCTTACAGACTATTTACTTGGTAATAAAACACGTAAATGTATGTGCAGACTCGTCTCAAACAGAAAGCCTCATTCCAGGCAGCTGACCAAAGATTCGACTGAAGCAGCTTATCAATCCTTTGCCTTGTTGCTCTGACAAATATAAAACGGAGAAAACATTATATGCGTCACTTTTTTATATCTTTTTTAAATAATAAGACAAGGTGTGATACGCTGAAGTATATCGCAGCTGGTGTTTAAAAGGAGGTCGTCGGTTCTATTGATGATAGGACCTTTCTGAAACAATCTCGGACCATGAAATAGGAAGGCAATTCACTTATAGCTAAGTAGCGGAATCAGTATTTTTTCCGCACCGCGAATGCAACATTTTCTACACGTGTTTGCTGTTTGTGGGCGTGTACTCCGTCGCCTCGGGCCACTTCTTAATTGGTGAGCATGGCTGTCACATAAGGAGCACGGCGCTTGTGATTGGTGAGAACGACTGTCACATAGGAAGCACGGTATGAGTTTGGAAAACTATTCTTACAACAGTTTTAAACCCTGGGTCCGACGTGCTATATAATGTATGTCCTAAATCGCAGCCTTTGTGATTTGCTAATCGCGGTGTTTCAAATCGCGATTTCGATTTGAAATCGATAAATCGTTCAGCCCTACACGGAGTCCTAAGGTTTGTAGCTCTGTAGCTCTTGTGGTCATGCTAATAGAAAGGACTACAAAACTGCATGTTAAACATTCCTCCAGGGTACAGGTGATGTCTCCTACAGATGATTAAATGGGTTTAGAGAATATTAGGTTGTACAAATGGGTGGCATTTCACTCTAGACAAAGCATCTGCTGAGTAAATCAATAGATTGAGATAATGTCTCACAGACGGTCCATGCCAATAACAGTCCGATATCTAAGAAATACATTTTTTTTCTATCATTTATTTAGTTGTACATTTGTTGTTACGTACTGTTTAAACTATGTCCTTCCCAATGAGCATTCCAATAGTTGTGTACAGTATTTTCATATTCCAAGACACAGTGTTGGATATTGGGTGATACTGCTATACTACCCACCCACCAAATATGTAAAGCACCTCCCAGTTTTGTTCCACATCCTATGGGATCAGCAAGCTAACAGTCCTGCTTTTTACTCTAAATGACAAATACCCCCTAGATAAATCAGGCGGCCATTATCCTGGCAGGTAACACGGTGGTTAATGGTTAGTAAAAAGGAATCAAACACACCTAGGAAAGAGGGGGGAAATGGTATCAAATAAATGACTAAAAACTGTGATATTGTCTGCCTGATTGTGCTGGAAGAAGACAGCATGCATCAAATCAGCGCACAGCAATCAGGGTTTATGCATGGATATGTACCATGAAAGAATTTAATTGAATCTTTAATTGCCATTTGTACAGGTATAGAAAGAGAAGTACATTGGAATTCTTGCACGGTTCCCTTCAGTCAAATTAAAGAAGAAAAGAATAGAGATGAGCACAACAAGACAGTGACATATAACGTTATGACACAGTACACATTGAGATTTTCAGAAGTTACATAATAGACAAAAAAGGAGAAACAAGGTGTTTGTGTAATAAATAGATGAATAATGGTGGCTTGAGGGGCAGATGGTACATACAAAGGAGTTCAGATTGGGATGGGAGTGAGGGTACTTCTCCCTATCCTAAATGTCCTTAGCAACCAACCTGATGCAAACATGTCTTGCGTGTTATAATGTATATTGGTTTTGGATGTCCAAGGTTACACCCAGACTTCCTCCATTTGATCTTTGAGTGTGCTTTATTCCTGCAGTGGTGGGTGTATAGAGTCTCTATGGAGGACAGGTGTAAAGCTATAATCCTCTCTGCTGTCTTCTTGACACTCTGCAGAGCTTTCCTTTCACTCTGTGTGGTGCTTCCAAACCAATCAGTGATGCCTCTAGTGAGGATGCTCTCCGTATGACCTTAGTAGGTCTGGATGAGGGTTTGGCAGTTCAGTTCAGCCTTTATCAGTATTCTTATAGAATGTAGGTGTTGCTGAGCTTTTTTAACAGTGGATGTGGTATTTGTTGACCAGATTGGGTTATAAGAAATGTGTAATGCTTGAAGCTGTTGATCTGCTCCACCTCAGCGCCTTTGATATAGAGTGGCTGCAGTGGAGGGGCTTGTTTCAGTCCAGTATCAGCTCCTTTGTCTTTTCTGTGCTCAGGATGAGATTTTCTTCTCCATAGACAATGATGTCATCCACAATGATGTCATCCACCAGATTCTACAGACTAATGCAGACAGTATAATTAGTTTTACAAACAGGGATGCAAATAACTGGTACGCAAGTGTGCATTCACTGTATAAAGCAATACTTATTATATGTGGATTTGCTCTTTTATGACAAGAAACTGTACATACATTTATACCGCCAGTGAAGTAGTCAGTCCTGGTACAATGTGACTAATGCGTTCCTGAAAAACCTCACGTTATTTAAAATTGTGCACTAAAATACACATATCCAATGCGAAAAACAGGGCGACTCCAAAACTTTGTAACTTTATCAAACAAAATTAATGAAATAATAAAAACAGTGCTGGTATCGATAATGTAATTATAAATAAGAAATAAAAAATAATTTATTAATAAATTATATCAGAAACATCTCCTAAGAGTCTTATGAGTCTCAGAAGAATTGCTTAGTAACTGTTTCAACTGAATGTGCCGAACTCATTAACTTGTCCATTGCTGAGAGTGTAGTGATGGCCAAAATGACACTTCATGAACCATTTGCTGTGTTTTCTGGCCCCACTAGATGGCGCTCTTGATGCATATGTAACCCAGTAGGAAAAACCTGTGTTGCATAAAATAAATAAAAGTATATTATTCATTATTTGGAAGAGGTTTTAGTTTATGTGCATAGTTTAAAGTTATATATTTTTTATTTCATTCAAAGGAGCTTTATTGGGTTTATGTGGCACGATTCCCTTAAAAAAAAAATACTCTAGCTCCGCCCCTAAAAAAAAAGAAAAAAAAAACCCGGGGTGAAGCAGAGTTTAAAGGAAAAAACGGTTTGCTAACGGGAAAGTAACGGAGTTTTTGCGATTTAACTATAGTCTAAGCACATCATTTTATTATAATTTTTTTTTTTTGCAACAAAAATACTGAAGACGCTTACTTGGAGCCTTGGCTAGGTTTTTTGGGATCCAGAAGAGCCCCATGATTTTTTTTGAACAACTATGCTTTAATTCTGCTCTCTGACTGAACTCGAATATAAATCCAGCAGCGCTGAAACAGATGCAAAATTCAGCAGTGTTTTCGCACTGTCAGAAGATAAAATTTGTATTTCAGGAGCTGAGGTTAAATTAGCTTAAATTAAATTAAATTTAAATTTATTATCAAAACTGCAAACCCAGTTAAAAACAGCTGCAATTCAAATGCAATGTATCTCTCAATGTGTCTGAATAACAATTAAAACCTAGAAGCTGCTTATTTGCACATTGTATAAACAAAAAAAAAACCCATATAAAAATCATTATGAACTAAATTGTGTGTTCTGTACTATTGAGTATGGCCTCATATCTGTAGCGATAAACACCCCTATAGCCTATAGTGTTGCAATACAGTTTGTATTTAGTGCAACAACTACATACTGTATGTATGTACATAGTGTTGTTAATTGAGTTCAAATATATACTAAGTCGTCTGTAGATGGCGATGTTAATTGTAGTGAAGGTTGTTCAAGTTAAGTGCGATGCAAATATCCTCTTGGTTTTAAAAAAAAACTGATTTGCTGTAAAAAGGTATGTCAGGCTGCAGCCATATTTAGTAAAGAGAAGCTTTGAATAAGAAGCAAAGACTGCATGCACTTTATTTCTGTATGGTTTTATGAAGCTTTTTCCAATATATAGTTATTTTTCAGTGCAGTCAGAAATTCCTGGGAACAGCACCTTTAATACCAGGGGGAGAATAAATTGCAGAAGCTGTTTCTGCCTTGCTCTGGGTGTACACACTATTATATGATGTTAGTTTGGTAGACAGAGCTGACATACAGTCTTGGTCTTACCAACTACTCTCTCTCTAGTCCTGGTTTACTTTATTGGGAAACCATAATGTTCCTAAAACACTGCATATAACCGACTAACCAGCCTTAGGCATAACCAGCTCACAGCACAGTATAATTAGCAGAATGTTTTCCATGCTGAACATCTACTTGTGAATTTAAGTTCCGTCCATGTCAATAAATGTATTCATTCATTTAATTGTGCATAAACTGTTTAGCCACAATGATATCTTCAAATGAAATGCAATGTATACAATCCATGAAAAAATAGCTTATTCTTATTTAGTCATTTCCTAGACAAATTTCCATTTTGCGTGAGACCCCTAGAATAACTGCACCTGTTGCACTGCCCCAAAGACAGCTATGGTTCCATGTAACCTGGTAGAATCTATCTGAGTAGCTTTCTAAGCTTGGAACAGTCCCTGCCTACTTATGACTGTTCACACTGTTATTTCATCGATGGTCACTACATCACTGTCTGCTGCAACACCCATACTGTACTTGCATTACATGAAAGTTTTCACCGACCCTGAAAATAATTACAAAATTTCAAAAAACCTCTTATTCAATACACGATCTTTAAAAGCTGTATGTCAGGCCTATTATAAACCTGTTATACTGTTCAAAACAGAGCATATATTTCTCAAAAAAATAAGAGTCAAAATGTAACTTTGAAAATGTTTTTAGGGTAATTCTTGCTTTTGCTCTTTAGCCTGTCACAGCTTATTTAAAGGCTTGAGGAGATCCCTTTGAGGCAGTGCTGCAGGAAGCAGCTCAGGTTGGGGCTGGAGCAGTAAGTAACCCTCTCATGATAATGACAGATCCGACCCAGACAGATGGTGCCCTAACACAAACATACCATCCGTTTTCTGTAATGATGCACCTCCAACCCCAGACATCAGAAACCAGTCAGATGGGATTCTGGGTGGCAGCCGCAGTGACTGGGCTCTTTGCTGCATTTAATTGGAAAGGTAATGGATGGGCGGCCTGCTAGACTGTGATGGCATAGCAGTGACTGCGAAGGCATAGATTACTATCAGTTTAGGAAGCAGGTTTACGTGGTTTGTATTATTTACATCCTCAGCCTGCTGACATGCGGGTGATTTACAGATACGACGACAATCCAAAGGGCTGCATCTAATCAGAATGATGGACAGATGCACAAGGCCCTGGTGTGGATGCAAGGATAGAAAAGAGCATTTGTAACCAGGTGGAATTTGGCTTATTTCTAATTGCTTGTGCTATGCAGTGAAGGTGGCAGTCTGGATAGGGGACTGGTGGCCTCGTGGGATTGGTTCATATATCTTAGCTGAAACTGCTGCATCCATCTGATGTGACTGAACAGCAGCTGCTGAAAGCTGACGGGATCTCAGTGTATCACATTAAACGTTATTGGTGAGCCACACAAATCCAAAGCCAAACTGCTTTGTAAGTCAGATTACTCTTAGCCTGGGTATGTACTCAGCTGTAGGAATGCTGCTGCACAAGCTTGCTGGTGATAAATAGAATTAAGTTGTTAATTAGCTATATATTTACTAATGCAAAAGAAAACTAATGAAAGAAATACATTAGTATACTGCTAACTGGCCTGCATATACAGAAAAAGACACCAGGTTCTGTCTGTCCGAATTTTATTAAAATACTTGTCGGGCAGCATTTTATGGGTTTTTGGTGTTAAAATCAGATACTGGTAAAATAGATTAATTAAGGCTAAGATATTGTATTACAAGACAGCCCATGAGTAATTGCTCCATGGCTATTATTATTACATTAGCTTTTATCTCAATGGCTTAGATTAAATTAAATACTGCAAAATGGGGCCAATTTTAGAGGCAGCTCCATCAGACAGGTCAGGTATGACTGAAAAGCCCCAAAAGCAAATCTTGTCCAGCATTTACGCCACATTCAAGGCCAGAGTCGCATTTAAAAGCATAAACAGTATCTTATGTGACTTGAGAAATGAAAATACAACAGTCAGAACTCTAGCTTGTGTGTTTTATCTGATTTCTGGTCCCATCGTTTTATTTTTGTATTCCCCGGCCTTTAGGGAATACATATGATTATAGCATTGCTCCACCGCTGCAGATGCTTTGGTATGCCAGCCAATAACTCAAAAACCAGTTGCTGGATCATTTTTAAACTTTGCAAAGACCTTGTATGGGTGAGGACCTAAAACTGGTTAAAATTTGAGACAGATCACAACAAAATAAAAGCAGCACCGCATAATTTCACAGTAGTATCAGATATTTGACCACAGTAATTCAAAAAGTATTTTACAGATTTTTCTTTAACCTTTGTAGACATGTCATAAGGTAGCAGATCTGAACCTGATCAAATATTTTGAAATAAATCTCACTAGAGTGAAAGCAGCGCCACCTAGTGATAGGAAAGAGTAGGATGAGATTATCAAAGGCTTAGTTTGATCCTGTTCACAAAAATATTTATCATTATTTACTCAATTTGCTCTTTATTACTACTTCACAGAGACATTATATGGATGAAAATCTATACCTAAAATTGTTCACTTGGCCATATCCAAAATTGTTACTGCAACAAGAGAGGGCAGCAAAATTGTAACTACAGGACAGAGCAACACTGGAGCTTGCAGCTGCCATCTTATTTTTGTGTGTGTGTGTGTTTGTGTATATATATATATACACACACACACATATATATATATATATACACACACATATACATACATACATACACACACTAAGTGAAAGCCAGAAGTTAAAAATAGTTTGGTTGGTATATAGTGTTTTTGTCCAAGGGGTGGCATGGTGGTTAGCATTGTTGCCTCACACCTCTGGGATCTGGGTACAAATCTCTGCCTGGGTTCTCCCAGTGTCATTGTGGGGTTTCCTCTGGGTACTCTGGTTTCCCCCCCATAGTCCAAAAACATACTGAGACCGATTGGAGTTACCACATGGTGACATGGTGAATGGTGTGTGAGTGTGCCCCGAGATGAATTAGTGCCCCTTTCTCTGCTTATTATAATTCCCTGCTTTGCACCCATAACCTCTTGGATAGGCTCCAGACCCCCCACGACCCTGAATAGGATGAACGGTTACAGAAGATGAATGGATTTTCTAAAACTGAAGGGCACAAGATAATTTTCTAAATATTCTATGAAAAAATTATATTGTTTTCTCATTGCTTGCCTCCTGTTCAGAAAATTATGCTAATTATGCAGCAAATAGTGCTGGTACCAGTGCTGTAGCCAATCAATGAAGCGTACTGTGGGGAACTCGGTGATGTCAGGGAATTTCGATCATGAGGGCGGGGCATCGTGCAGGTGGAAAGGAAAAGGAAGGTGGACTACCCACTTCTGGCTTTCTTGTGGTTTTTTATTAACTGAAACTGAAAACACTACAAAATGAATGGACCATGAGGGGTCCATCCATTCATTTTCCAAACCACTTATCAGGTCACTTTTGGGTCACGGGGGGTCTGGAGCCTATCCCGGAAGCTATGGGCACAAGGCCAGCCAATCACAGGCACACACAAACACCATTCACAACTATGGGCAATTTAGTTACTCCCATTAGCCTCAGCAAGTTTTTGGACTGTGGGGGAAAACTGGAGTACCCGGAGGAATCCCAACAACAACATGGGGAGAATATGCAAATTCCACAGAGACGTAACCCAGGCAGAGACTCAAACCTAGGTCCCAGGGATGTGAGGCAACAGTGCTAACCACTGCACCACCATGCCGCCCTTACCACAAGAGCTCAAAAAGCAAAATAGGAAAAACAAAGACTAACTTCAAAAGGTGCGGGCAACAAGGAGCAGGCAGGCAGGCAGGGAACAAAGTACAACAATTAAACAACACCTGGGAAGTTCTAACATACTCAAACATCCCTTCTGAAATGCACATGAAATACAATGACCCACTGAGGAAATGAACCAAGGCAGGAATCTAAATACACAACCAAACTGGGTAGCGACACAGAACCAATAATTAACCAATCTGGGAGGGTGCAGGGAAACGAACAATCAGGTAAAACCCACAAGGACTAGCTCAAGAACATGCAGTGGGTGAAACCTAAGAAACTAATGCCTTGTCTACACATACATGGGTATATTTTAAACGTACCTTTTTCTATACATCTAGGGCTTTTGTCCACACATAAACGGCATCTCAGGTCACTGAAAACGGAGCTTTTAAGAAACTCCGTTTTCAGCGTAGACATGTAGACGGGGAAACGTCTGATTGTGTGCCGTTGTCCACTTTGTTTAATGTCAGAGCGTGCGCTGTTTGCTGTATACATTAGGCGAGTTTGAGCAATGGCGGACTTAGCCAAAATAGTGCTTGTGCTAACCTAGATGACAGGACTTCTTACATGTGTACAGATAAATGTTGAGTCACTCTCGCATTATACAGATCAACACAGGCGTCGGAATGTGCGCCATGGTTTTCAACTTAACAGGACTGACAATTAGGCTTCTGATTGGCTAACATGGCAGTACGGTTAGAGTTATAATGCTCCCTGTTGGTTTGGCTTGCTTTTAACAGCGCATTTTAGCAGTTTCATGTGGACTGAAATTTTTTAAAAGACAATGTTCGTGTGGACAGGGATTTTTTTTTTAAACGGAGGAGGAAACCGTTTTAAAAAATACATGTATACGTGTGGACAAGGCATAACAGAGAAACAAGGAAACAGAATTTAACACTGGGGAATAACAAAGACAGGTAGAACACAATCAAGGCACAAAGCAAAAACCAAAACAGAAAACAAACTCACAGGAACTAGAGACTGAAAAATGAAACATTGGGGAACAAAATACAAAAACAGAGGAAGCAGGATTTAAACACACAACTGAGGAAATTACAGGTAGCTGTATGCTCAGCTTATTGAGCTATGCGGACATCTGGGGAGCAGGTGAAGCACACTAAAGACTGACAACAGGGTCAGTAAATATTGGTAATCAAATAAATTCGTTTTGTGATTCAACGTAGGTCTAATAGGATTTTTTAAATTTCATGTAACGCTGTCAGTGAAATCAGTGAAATTTTATTTTATAGAGAGACGCAGCAGCAGCATCAACAGAAAAAAATTGAGGAATTTAAAACGTGGATGCTTGGCCTGTATATTCTTTAGGCTATTAAGCCCACTGATTCCTTTATATTTAAACCTATTTTTGTGTGGAATGCCATTGCCTTGACAGGTGAAATTTTTTGTGGGAGGATTTAATCGTGTCAATTTTTTGCAGACGCTGGGATAGTGTGTGTGTGTATGTGTGTGTGTGTGCATATGTACAAGATAAAGTCACTTGTTCGCCAGTATTCCTTATTGTTTTGTGGACAATTAATTGGCATACTCTAAGTGAAAGAGCCAGGAGTTAAAAATGCTTTGATAATGGTTCAGGTTTATTTTGCAAAAAGGTTTCTGAGAAAATGCATAATGAAATTTTGGAAATCTGTTTTGCAGATCCATTTGTAGGGTTTTTCATTAGAGAGCAATGTTATGTTTACTTCCTTGACAAGGTGAATTTCTTGGGAAAAAATGCATTCCCTAACAGAGCATGTGAGCGGAGTGGAGCGGCCAGAATTTCTGCTCCTCGCTTACAAGGCTGTTGGCTCCGCCCACTCCTCCGCTCTAATTCGCACTAAGCCGCTCCGCTCAACACCGCTCCTCACTCCACTAAAATTTCCTCCCGCTCCAGTCAAATTGCTCCACGCTCGCTCCAATTTAAAAGAGGGACAAATAATCTGCATGCATAACAAATGTCACCTTAAACCAAAGCCTTATATCATAAAGAAATATGAGCAACGGCAACATTGCCACTCAGAAAATATTTATTTTTAACTAACATATAGGCAACTACGGACACATTTGGCAATGGCATTCCATACAAAAATAGGTTTAAATATAAAGGAATCAGTGGGCTTAATAGCCTAAAGAATATACAGGCCAAGCATCCACGTTTTAAATTCCTCAATTTTTTTCTGTTGATGCTGCTGCTGCGTCTCTCTATAAAATAAAATTTCACTGATTTCACTGACAGCGTTACATGAAATTTAAAAAATCCTATTAGACCTACGTTGAATCACAAAACGAATTTATTTGATTACCAATATTTACTTTATAGGCTTTTATGCTTTAATTTACTTTATAGACTTGATATACACTCACCTAAAGGATTATTAGGAACACCTGCTCAATTTCTCATTAATGCAATTATCTAATCAACCAATCACATGGCAGTTGCTTCAATGCATTTAGGGGTGTGGTTCTGGTCAAGACAATCTCCTGAACTCCAAACTGAATGTCAGAATGGGAAAGAAAGGTAATTTAAGCAATTCTGAGCGTGGCATGGTTGTTGGTGCCAGACGGGCCGGTCTGAGTATTTCACAATCTGATCAGTTACTGGGATTTTCACGCACAACCATTTCTAGGGTTTACAAAGAATGGTGTGCAAAGGGAAAAACATCCAGTATATATGCGGCAGTCCTGTGGGCGAAAATGCCTTGTTGATGCTAGAGGTCAGAGGAGAATGGGCCGACTGATTCAAGCTGATAGAAGAGCAACTTTGACTGAAATAACCACTCGTTACAACCGAGGTATGCAGCAAAGCATTTGTGAAGCCACAACACGCACAATCTTGAGGCGGATGGGCTACAACAGCAGAAGACCCCACCAGGTACCACTCATCTCCACTACAAATAGGAAAAAGAGGCTACAATTTGCACGAGCTCACCAAAATTGGACAGTTGAAGACTGGAAAAATGTGGCCTGGTCTGATGAGTCTCGATTTCTGTTGAGACATTCAAATGGTAGAGTCAGAACTTGGCGTGAAGAGAATGAGAACATGGATCCATCATGCCTTGTTACCACTGTGCAGGCTGGTGGTGGTGGTGTAATGGTGTGGGGGATGTTTTCTTGGCACACTTTAGGCCCCTTAGTGCCAATTGGGCATCATTTAAATGCCACGGCCTACCGGAGCATTGTTTCTGACCATGTCCATCCCTTTATGACCACCATGTACCCATCCTCTGATGGCTACTTCCAGCAGGATAATGCACCATGTCACAAAGCTCGAATCATTTCAAATTGGTTTCTTGAACATGACAATGAGTTCACTGTACTAAAATGGCCCCCACAGTCACCAGATCTCAACCCAATAGAGCATCTTTGGGATGTGGTGGAACAGGAGCTTCGTGCCCTGGATGTGCATCCCACAAATCTCCATCAACTGCAAGATGCTATCGTATCAATATGGGCCAACATTTCTAAAGAATGCTTTCAGCACCTTGTTGAATCAATGCCACGTAGAATTAAGGCAGTTCTGAAGGCGAAAGGGGGTCAAACACCGTATTAGTATGGTGTTCCTAATAATCCTTTAGGTGAGTGTACTACAACCATATAAAACTTGCTCACGTTTTGCTCTGGCTTCCGCCTGTTCGCGTAGCACACTCTCGTGTTTCTGAGAAAAATGATTCCAAAGTGAATCTTTACTCACTGAAACAGTTTCACCATATTGTTGTTCTTGCTCTACATTATTGCCATCTATACGTTTCATAACAATATTACACTTGTATGATCTATCAGTTTCCTATGTAAAATACTTTGCGAATTCCATCTCGGCCATTTTATGTAACAGTCTCGATAATTGTACAGATGAATTCTGGGTAGATTTGGGCACGCCTCAGAATCATAGTGTGGGTATCGGAGCGAAATTGGAGCGAGACAGAGCGACTGCTCCAGCATTAATAAAAAAACTGCTCCGTGCTCTGACTAAATTCCGCCTACTCAGCTCCTCGCTCACGCTCTGCTCCGCTCACATGCTCTGTTCCCTAATATACATGTTTCATTAAGCTTAGGTGTAGGCAACTGAGTAAGATAGAAACAGCTATTTTTCAATCACTACCCAATGCAAATGCAAATGTAGCCAACTGTGAGTTCAAGCCTCTGAAACTCACTTATCTATAATCTGGACATAACCTGAGATCTTCTATGGGTGTTGGAATGTCCTGCTGAACATGTAGAAAAGAGATTCCTCCAGAAAACCAGATTTATGATTATGTGTCATACTACAGCCTGTATGTTTGTATGCTGGTACAGTTTATGTGGGTGGCCGATTTTTTCGGTCTGCGTGAGTGCTTGTCTGTCCTTGTTAATAAACAGAGCAAGTGTTACAGAGAGTGAGTTGCAGTTGGAGGTGCCGCTCTTTCTATCTGCAAAAACCCACGAGGCAATATTATCTAACATTGTAACGTTAACTAGCGGTGGGAAAGGACAGTTGCTCCTGAGCTTTGCTTGGTCACCAGTTGGGGCTGGGAGGACATTTTCCACTTTTTTCCCCCTCTGGAGAGAATGATTCCTCGTCTTAGAGGAATATCTTATGAGGAGAGTGTGGAGTAGTCTTCCTGTTAGTGTAGTACAAACTAAGACCCTGGTTTCCTTTAATTCAGAGCTAGATAAGATTTAACAACTATGAGCTATTAGTTAGGGAATGGCCTCCTCTTGTTTGTAATACAATAACTTAACAAGGTAAAATAGACAAAAATAGAGAGAAGCATACAGCGGGGAAAATAAGTATTGAACACATCAACATTTTTCTCAGTAAATATATTTCTAAAGGATCTATTGACATGAAATTTACACCAGATGTCGGTAACAACCCAAGTAATCCACACATACAAAGAAATCAAAACAAATAAATACATAGATTAAGTTATGTGAAATAAAGTGAAATGACACAGGGAATAAGTATTGAACACGCTTACTGAAATTTATTTAATACTTAGTAGAAAAGCCTTTGTTGGTAGTGACAGCTTTAAGACGCCTCCTGCATTGCTCAGGTGTGATTTTGGCCTATTCTTCCACACAAACTGTCTTCAAATCTTTATGTTTATAGGGCCTCTCCTATGAACTCTGATCTTTGGTTCTTTCCATAGATTTTCAACTGGATTCAAGTCTTGTGATTGACTGGGCCATTCTAGCAGCTTTATTTTCTTTCTCTGAAACCGATTGAGAGCTTCCTTGGCTGCGTGTTTGGGATCATTGCCTTGCTGAAATGTCCACCCTTGTTTCATCTTCAGGACCCTGAATGTCTCGCTACATTTCTCCATTCATCCTTCCTTCAATTATATGAAGTCTACTAGTACTATATGCTAAAAAACAGCCCCGCACCATGATGTTCCCACCCCCAAACTTCACTGTTGGGATGGTGTTTTTGGGGTGATGTGCAGTGACATTTCGCCTCCAAACATGGTGTGTGCTATTAACACACAAAGTTTAATTTTGTCTCATCTGACCCGACTATATTCTCCCAGCATTTCATTGGTTCGTCCAGATGTTGTGCGGCAAACTTTAAACAAGCTTCAATATGCTTTTTCTTCAGCAGTGGAGTCTTACACGGTGAGCGTGCATAGAGGCCATGGCGGTTGAGTACATTACTTATTGTTTTCTTTGAAACAACTGCACCTGCTAATTCCAGGTCTTTCTGAAGCTCTCCGCGAGTGGTCCTTGGCTCTTCTGATTATTCTTTTGACTCCTCTGTCAGAAATCTTGCGAGGAGCACCTGGTCGTGGCCGGTTAATGGTGAATTGATGTTCTTTCCACTTCCGGATTATGGCCCCAACGGTGCTCACTGGAACATTCAGAAGTTTAGAAATACATCTGTGACCGATGCCATCGGTATGTTTTGCAGCAATCAGGTCGCGAAGGTCTTGAGTGAGCTCTTTGCTTTTACGCATCATGAAATGCTTCTTGTGTGACACCTAGGCAATGAGAAACCTTTTTATAAGCCATCAATTAGGACTAAACCAGCTGATATTAATTTGCACTGATAGGGGGCAGGATTTCTTTTTAAATACTGACAGATTTCAGCTGGTTTCTTGGTTTTCCGTGCCTTTTTGCACCTCCTGTTCTTCATGTGTTCAATACTTATTCCCTGTCATTTCACTTTATTTCACATAACAATCTATGTACTTATTTGTTTTGATTTCTTTGTATGTGTGGATTACTTGGGTTGTTACCGACATCTGGTGTAAATTTCATGTCAATAGATCCTTTAGAAATATATTTACTGAGAAAAATGTTGACGCGTTCAATACTTATTTTCCCCGCTGTATCAAGTACTGAAAAAGATGGGCATTGATAGTAGGTTGGTAAAAGTAAAGTGACTAATTAGCAATGAAAACCCTCATTAGCCTGAGGGTGGAAGCTTCTTCTCAGTCTCTCCATTTTGGCCTTCAGGCCACAGTAGCGTCTCCCTGATCGCAGCAGCGAGTTAGTTAATGTCTATTAATATTCTCCTGTTCTGACCCTGCACCGCTTCCTGAGTGGCTTGCAGGTTTGGGAGCTAACATTCAGCCATAGGTAGCACTCCGTGCAGGGCTGCACTGTGCTGTCCTGCTTGATACAGCTCCCAAACCAGATGGTGAGCACAGTAACCCTTTGTTTTACAGTCCTCTAATTACTTAGTAATTACTCAGTAAATATGGGACTACAAAAGTGTCAATCATACTGTCTGAAACAATTTGGATTCTATATTGGTTCAAAACTGGACAAGGCATTTTGTTCAATATAGGGCAATCACACAATATACGGGATGGGTTCAGACTCTAATCCTCACAATTGCACGATGAACATTCCAACAGCACAATAAAAAGACTAAACAAAAATGTACATTGTCATTTATACTCACTCTTGGCCCATTTCAATTAGCGTATGCCAAATTTTTAACTTTATCTTGCCTGAAATCATGTTCTGAATTGTTAAAGGTGGTGAATCAATCCTCTTGAGACATACAAAGATATATACCGTATTTTTCAGACCATAAGACGCACCTTTTCCTCCCCCAAAAGAGGGGAGAAAAAGTCACTGCGTCTTATGGTCCGAATATTGCTCTGTTCACATGCTTTAACCCTCTGGGGTCGAATGCATAGTTGGCGACGCAGCGTACTTCTCGCGTCTATTTCAGTTTATCTCTCGCTGAAATCTTAATGTAGAATCATGAAAAAATGCTGGCTAAATCCATAATCTGTCTTCTTTTCAAAACGTCCATTGTCGGAAGTATTACAGTTTTTAAAATTAGGTTAAATCGGCAAAAAATTAAACTATGTTCCCTTACTTTGTTTTACTTGCATCGGGGGCGTGTAGTACCGCTGTCACCCGAAGATCGCTATTCACATTCTAAATAGCCGCATTAGCGCATATTCAAATCACATTCGCATGGTAATTTGGTGAACAACGCAACGGTGAAACGCGATCCAAATACATCCCCATCAGCGCCATAAAAGGGGGGAGGGATGTGGCCAAGTGTCAATGGATCATTCATACACATGAAAGTTTTTTGTTACTGAAGTGTCTCCTTGTTTCTTTGTACTTTTATTGGTTTTTACTGACTTTATTTGTTAATAACAGTGATAATGGTTCTTAATGCTGCTGTTGACTACTGTTCACTGTACATGGTTGACGTAAAATATTGCAGGACACTATTTGGTTCAGAATCTTTTTTTTCTTCATTTCCCTCCCCTACAACTAGGTGCGTCTTATGGTCCGAAAAATACGGTATGTAATATTCAAAGTTGAGAGCAAAGCTTGGGGTCCAACTGCAGCACCAGGCTATTTATCCTGTAACACTTCATGTGATTTGTCTTAATGTAATCAGGTTCACCAGGTCTGTGGCTGTTCTTTCATGTATCATCACTGACTAGGACTAAGCGAAATGATAAAATTTCAGCAAACAAATATATTTCAGTTTGACAATATATTATTATTACAAGCCTATCTTACACACTCTCCTCACCTCTCCAAAAAAGTGATGTGATTAAATTCTCCCACAATAAATGTGACTGAGTTTCCCAAATTAATTTAGATGGCAGATGGATGTGTTTACAAGATGGAGGCTGAAACATCGGTTTTCACCCTCTGCTGCCCTCTGTGGTGCAGTTCCAATTTTTCAACATCAGAATTCAGTCTAACGGCGCCATCAGCCATTGACTTTCTGCGCATTCATTACATACTAGAGGATATTGCCAGATCACTGGGGCCTCCAAGGATGGTCATTGGGCTGGGAAGGCAACGGAGACAAGAGAAAAAAAAAGGCTGCTGGTTCAGTCTACTTGCTAGGCTAAGGATACAGCCACAGAAACCCCAGTTACTGAGCATCTTTATCACAGATTTCAGATCTATTGTTCATAAAATGGATGAACTAAAACTACAGGTCGCAGCAAACAACGCTCAAAACAAACAGTAATGGTTATAGCTGAGACTTGGCTTCATTTGCAAATCCCAAATGCAGCAACAGAGCTAACTAGCCATGCAGCCTATCGTGGCAACAAGAGCAACATCTCTGAAAGGGGCTATGCATTTAAATTAGTGCTGTCAAACGATTAAAATTTTTAATCAGATTAATCACAGGGTTGTTGTGGATTAATTTAGATTAATCACGATTAAATATTCATTTTTAATCTATATTAATCACATTTCATTTTGCATGAGCAAACAGATTCAAGAAAAAAGGTAATATATATGTACTTAACATGTTTATTGAACATCTTGAACACGAGTCGGATGCATTCCATCTGCCACAGAAGTGCAATATACCATAAACCCATATCAAAAAGCAAGATTTTTTGCTTAGCTCGACAACTTGTCGGATTTGAGGTACCTCAGTTTAAATGGTCTTTATCTTTGTTCACTTACAATTAGCCCGAACTACCGTAAATCCGACAAATAATCCAACTAATCAGGAGATCCAGTTCTAGCCCGGTTAATTGCCATTGTTAGCAATATCAGTTGATAACACATTACGCGGTGCTTAACATATAAAACTCCGTAGCAACACGTCCACAGATAAGTTGGACGGTATAGTGTGTGTGACCGATTTAATGAGCTACAAATGAGAAGTAGTACTTAAACAGTATAAAACTACAACTTTCCCTTCTGTTGATATAGGGCGCAGCCATCTTGGATTCTGAACTCGTGGTCCTCTGTGCTGCTCGGATCTCCGAGAAACAGGAGCGCGCATGCCGTCACTTCCGGCTTCAAAACTCCGGAATCCGACTCGGAATACAAGTTCCGAGGGCAAATGGAATGCACCAAAACTGTCCGAAATGGGTTGACAGAGAGATTTCAGGGATTTTGAGTCATTCTGCGCTGCAGATGGGTTAATTGCATTAAAAATTTAAATCAGATTAATCGTGATGATGGATTAATCCGCGTTAACCCGTTCATTTTGACAGCCCTAATTTATATGCATAATGACTGGTACATGAGTAGCAAAATTATAGACAGCCACTGTTCTCTTGATTTGGAATATTTGTCAGGTAAATGGAGACCTTCTTATCTACCATGTGAGCTGACCATAGTAATAATTACAGCTGTAGGCTATATATTTTGCAGAATGCTAGTAGTAGCATAGCCCTCAGCCACTCACTATAATAATTAGATTTTAACCAAGCCAAGTTGAAGAAAGTCCTTCCAAAATTTTCTTAAACCTGAGAAATGTACAGACAATTTGGAAAGTAGGATCTGAATGTAAACGGTACTCATAGGATTATGGGCGCTCATACACAATGTGCACAGAGTGATGTCAGTGTTATCTTGAATGAAGAATCACTGTACAGTCCTGTGGAAGACTCCTCTTTGATCTTTCAGTTCTGGTCATAAGGCTGAGGAACCATTTGCCTGAGTTCAACAGGCAAAACAGAGAGTTATTGGGGTGGGATGGATCCTTGAAGATTTTTGTTGCTTTGGTCCTACAGCGGCTGGGGTGAATGTCTTGTAGGAAGGGCAAGGCAGATATGGTGCAGTGTTCAGCTGCTCTAACCACCCTGTGCAGGTCTTTCCGGTCCTGGACAGAGCAGTTCCCAAACCACGATGTGATGCTTATGGTCAGTATGCTCTCTACAGCAGCCGAGTAGAAGGTCTTTAGGACAGCAGGAGAGACCTTAAACCTCCTCAGCTGCCTCAGATGGTAGAGCTGCTGCCTCGCCTTGCTGACCAGAGCACGTGTGTGCGTGGACATGGTGAGGTCCTCCTGTAGGTGGATGCCGAGGTATTTCAAGGTGCTCACCCTCTCCACTGTAGCCCCCATTTAACAACCAATTATCAAATTCAATGCACAAGTTTCACTTCCAGATTATGGCCCCTATAATGTGCCTGCAAAGTTTGAAAAAATATTCATAAAATACTTACTGTGTTCCTATGACCATGTGTCTTCAACAGCTGCTGTTTCACCCCACTGATGCCACACAGCACGTTGTCATTTTTGTTTGACTAAAAATGAAATCAGACGTAGATCTTTATCCACATAATGTTCTTCTTGAAGCAGTAATGTGCTCCATGAAATACTTTGTATCTTTTCACATTCACAAGCTCAGATGTCAACTATCACCCCTCGTTTGCTGCTATTAAGCATCGTTGTATCGATTTTTGGGGAGGTAACAGAGCTTTATAGTAGTGTATACAAAGGCATGCATCAATTTCTCTATGCCTGGAATTGTAAGAAATCGTTGCAGTTTGGCAATTTGGCGTAGCTGTCGGAAGCATGCCTTTGATACTGCATCTACATCTAATTTGAATGACAGGCTTGTATCTAAGATGACATCTAGGTTATATGCTGAGCTGCTGTGGGAAAAGTTCAGCCCTTTGCAGTAGAGTGCAGAGATTATAATATTCCTATCTGCAGACCTGCCTCCAAACAACAGGACCTCGGTTTTCTGAGCATTCAGTAATAAGAAGTTTTCTGCCATCCAGATCTTGACTTCATTAAAGCAATTAGCTAAGGTGACAATAGATGTATATTGTTGTGTATATGTATTATGTGTATTATGTATTATTGTGTATATGTGTATATGTGTTGTTGGCACTGATCCCTGTGGTACTCCATATTTGACCGGTGACATTGACAATGGAGTACAAGTATCTGACACTTGAACATATTGATAGCGATTAGTCAAATACGGTTTAAACCACTTCAACACCGTTCACACAACCCAACCTCAAATTTACGTCTTTGTAATGGGATAGAATGGTTGAATGTCAAAAGCAACACTAAGGTTCAGAAACATTAGCACAGTCACGCTGTCAGTAGTCATTGTTATGTCATTTATGACTTAAAGACAGGCATTACGAGTAAAGACAGGTTTAGTGCTGTAAAAGCCCGACTGGAAACAATCCAGTATGTTGTGTAAAGTATGAGTGAAGCTGAGCAGCAACTCTTCTCCAGAACTTTTGGAAAAATGGTGCATTAGAGATAGGTCTGTAATTGCTGAGCTCCTGTGGATCCAAACTTGGCTTCTTCAGTAGTGACTTGATTACTGCTACTTTAAGTTGGTCAGAAACATTGCCTGGTAACAGGGACACATTCATTATGGCAGTTATAGGTCTTGCCAGAACTCCTAGGGATTCTTTAAGAAGCTTAGTGGGAATTGGCTCCAGGGGACCAGTGGTTAGTTTGATCTTAATTATAATAGTTTTTAGCTCTAGTTCATTAATTCTTTCAAAAACATTAATGTGTGTTCATGTTCCATTTGCATTTATATTAATTGTGAGCCATCTGAACATTTTTGAAGTCTAATGTTTGTAATTTTATCATTGAAGAAGTTAATAAAATACTGGCTGCTGAAATTACTCGGTGCAGCCTTATTTGTTAGATGAGCTATTGTTTTAAAAAGGTAGTGACGGTTATTTCTCTTGCAATCAATACGGTTAGAATAATAGGCTGAATGTGGCCTATAAAGGGCTTGCTTGTATTGTTGCAGGCTGTCAGACCATGCCAACTTGAACACTTCTAAGCTCGTGTATTTCCATTTGTGCTTCAATCTGCGACACTCCTGTTTGCAAGAACGTGTGTGATTATTAAACCATGGGGAGTGTCTGATGGCATTTAACCACTTTATTTTTCAAAGAAGTTGTTTCATCAAAAATCTGACTAATCACTGTATTGAAGTCATGGGTGACTTCATTGACATCTGTACTAGACATGAAGTTCACCTTACTTACTGCATTAATACATCGTAGGGAATTTCTATCATATAGGTGACGTGTTCTAATAATCCTCTCTGCCATAGTCAAAAAGGGTGGCTCAATCATGAAGGTGATTAGAAAATGGTCGGAGAAGGAATTATTCAATAATTGGTCTGCTACGCCAATGGCTATTGTGAATGACTTCACAGTGAAGGAGACTTTTCTAAGAGTTTTGATGCTAGCCTGAATATTTAAGTATGTGGACTTTGTGTTAACTACAAATGATATCTGGAGTATCTATGGATTTAAGTATGTGGACTTTGTGTTTACTTCAAATGACATCTGGAGTATCTGGATTTAAGTATGTGGACTTTGTGTTTACTACAAATGACATCTTGATTATCTATGGATTGAGTCTGGCTGGAGTATTTAACAGAGGACTTTTGTCCTTCGAGGAGTTCCATTGAGTCATGAGATCACAGCTTGCTAAGAATCAGCACTCACAGAGATGAATTTCATCCACAGTCAGGCTGACACAGTGAATTCCATTTAGAGCTAATATCATGGGTAAATACTGTAGATGCCCAATCAGAGACATGATGCAGGTTTTTAAGGTTGATGCTATTCTGTATATCACATATTGCTAGAGTGTTTGCATGACTTTACAGCTGGGAGTTGGCAAAGGCACATAACTGGAGATTGAGCTGGTTAGAAAATGTACCCTAATTTGCAGCATTCAATAATATTCATGCATCATGAGAATGATCTGAGTCGCTGAACAAAGAGCTGGGCTTGCAGGAAAATTAGAAATGGCACAGGTGATGGAGAAAATAATGAGGAGGACAGATGGAAAGGAGCTATAATGACAAAACTCAGTGGTCAAAGGCATGCAGTTGGACACTATGGAGTATATGGAGTGCCCAACTCACATGCTTGATTGTAAAGAACACTCATGAAATGGGATGATTGTAGACCTTTGAAATAAATGATCCGGCCATATGGGAAAAACACTCATTCTTGAACTTAACAGAAGACACCTAAGGACTAATAGAAAAATACTCATGCCAGATCAGTTTGTTGTAAAATGTTCATTCTGGATTATTGATATAGAAAATTGGTTTAGGTATGCACATTCTGGATGTCATGCTTAGTCACCTTGGCCTTGCCTACCAGGTTATCCTAGCATTCATGCTACTAACTTTCTTTGTGTGTTTCTGTTCTTTGTTTATGTGTCAGACATTACACTAACATGGCCATATGTTTGCAAACAGAGACGCCAACACTTAGAATCATGGCACACACAAAAGCTGTTCCCTAATCTGTCACCTGACAAGAGAGAGTATTTTCCCGGTAATCTTTGCAAAATATATTTCGGCTCCAAAGAAACTGGAGGTAAGCAATAATTCCAATAAAAGTTGTCAAATTAAAGCTTTAATGGAAGCACAGTGATTAAGGGTCTAGGAGGGAGAGGATTCCCACACCATTTCTAGGCATGAAGTATATAAGGTAATCCAACAAAAAAGGATGCCTTTGTTCCCTTTTGCTTTTCATTGTAAATCCCTTTGCTCGTGCTACCATCTAAAGCATCCATACAAATTCTGCCAGCTTGCAGTGCTGGCATCAGGCTTGAAACAAATTGTAAAAACTCCTTGTTTAGCTTATTGCTATTAAATTGTGCCTGCTGTGTCTACTTTTGAGATCTTCCAAGCCCATTACATACAGTAGTTAGTGAAAACACAGGCCCACATGACCTGAAGGGATAGCAATAGCACTCAGTCAATCTGCTAGCCTGCTTTCTTCCTTTATTCATGCCATTAATCCACAACTTCCATACCCTTGACAGCTGGGCAGCATCTTTTCATATATAATGCTTGCACTTCTAAAGAGCCTGAATGGAGAACATGATGTTGTGGTGCAGCCTGATATTAAGGCACTATTTGCTCACCATGAGATACTGTATGCATCTGAGCTGTCATCTTAACCTGGCACAATTAGGATGATATTTTATCAGATTCAGTGCACAAATGTTTCATCTAGTAAATGAGTCTGTAAGTGCATGTCTGCTGCATCTTATTTCTATCTCCTGAAGAGAAGCGCTAGAGTTTTACAGACTCTTGAATGATAGGAAGCTGCACACCTGTGGAAATCCTAAAGAAACTCAGGGAGTATTACGCACTGAGAGCACTAGGGTCACATTGAAGCATACAGTTCTGGAACCCTAAGGGCCGATTTATCCTCAGTGCTCACAATGCATACGTGTATGCATCATGGCCGCCATACATTTTCTGCGTTGATTTTACGCATCGTCAATGCACCTATGTGTTATGACCGCTGTCCAGTGAATAAGCAGGAGGTGGGTAATAACGCAGCAAGCAGGCAGTCAATCCAGGAACACGGGTTTATTAGGGCAAACACGGGGCAGACGGTGACTAAACATTAATGACAGATCTGGGGAATAGTGACTCAGATGCGGACTAAATGCACAGGACAGGCTGAACATAACAGGCAACAGGTGATTACAATTGGGAAGTAACACAAGGTAACGAGGGGGGCGTGGCACACACGAAGATCGGACAAGCCGGGCATGACACTATGTGAGGAATTAACACTATGCGTGCGCACCATGTAGTACCAGCGAAAATCGGGGTGGCAATGAGGTCATCCTTTGTCACAGGACTGTGTTCATTTTCTGTACAGTTAGTATTAAAGTAGCATCTGATTTCTTTAAGTATGAGTGGCCGGAAGAACTGCATATTTTCAGAGGCAAAAGAGAAAATATTCCGAGAGCTATTGTGTCCCTCTGTACAGCGTCTTCAAAATTTAATAGAAGTTTAAGTTTATAAGAAAGCAGTGTTAGGTGTAAAAAGTACAACGAAATTCTAACTTGAAATTCTTGTTTGCCTACTTTCATAAGCAACATTATTTTTCAGTATAGTTCCAGTGGTAATAAAATTCTTGTTTCACTACGACATTTATATTGGTACAGGAAACAAAAAGCTGTGTAATTTTAATGACCGCTCCTTTTCAAGAGTAACCAGTCTATGTTTAGCATTAGTTTAAGGTTTATTGCCACTACTTTTGCAACAGCGCTGCATGCGTTCTGCAAGCGAATCCTAATCCTTTTCATCCTTGCTGCTTAAATCACTCATGAATATATGTGTTTGTGAGAAATTGATTTATGTTGAACTAATTTTTTCTTTATAAATACTGCAACACTTATTTAAGAAATTGATTTTTTCCAATTGTGCACTCTAATTACGAAATACTAACTACTACGAGATATTTAACAACATGGGGTAGTAAAGTGATTTGTGGCAGAATGAAGTGCCAATACGATGTGGAGCAGTGGTTAGAATGTAGAGAATGCTGCAGCAATATTACAAAATTAGGAAGCAGATCACTGTGGAGGCAGGTAGTGTACATTTCATGTCACAAACAAGTGAGCCCAGAAACAAAAGAGCCAACCAAGATGGTTTGACCTGCACAAATATAGTCAATACTCTGCTTACTGTACATACTGTAGCATATGTATCGCATTCCATCATGTCAAGTATATCTGGGCCCGAGGAACTCTATAGTGATATGCAATGATTTGTCAGACTGTGAAATATATATGTATTACAGATTAATATTAATATTAGAAAATAATACAAGTCTATAAGTCAATGAATATGTTTTATAGTGGAGAAAATACAGTTATAGGACATTTAGTCTGACCTAAGCATGTAACACCAGGCAGAGGGTGAGGGTTAGGGTAAACTCAGCAACTGGTCTGATACAGGTCTGCTTTTGAGAAAGGCATGAGTGATCCAAGCTTGAGCTGACCCATATTTAGTGCTACCACAAGAGGCTTTAGCTAATGTTTCTGGGACATCCAGAGGTTGTTGTGACTACATGCCGCCAATTCCCTGAACATCATGCTGGGTCTAAATTAGAAAGTGCATCTTTAACATTATGGTGCAAGGGTGTCTGTGTTTGTTCATATATTTTGTGTATTTATTTGGATAGAGGAAGAAATGATTTGTATCAGCATAATCCTACTTATCAAGATTGTGGTTTTGATTAGTGTACTGTGTATACTCAGTGTACTCTCAGTGTACTCAGGGTCAGGGTACTTTGCTCGGTCTATGCCAGCTAGACACTGATCCATATACAGTGTGGCTAAAATAATAGACCCTTCTTATACCAACATTCCTGAAAACACTAGTTTTTCAACCTTTAAACCACATTTCTGAAGAATCTGTTGGAGCTCCTGTAGGGACTCTAGGTTGTTATTTAGCACCTTGCTTCTTTATGTAGTCCAGCCCTCCCTGCACATTTACTTTGCAGTGAAGTTGTCTGTAGAGAGCAGGGTGATCTCAGAGAATAACAGCACCACTTTGGAGATTGCCACCTGGATCTACAGTTGTTGGAAGGGCTCAAACGGTGTCTGACGGCGGTCAAAGGTGGTTGGATGCTAACAGGTTTCTGTCCCCCAGGCTGGAGCAGGGAGCTGACAGAGGAAGTTCCAACCTGTCTGCCAGTCAGCACTTATCTCACTGACCTGTGCCAGTCCCCACGGAGGAGTGATGCCCTGTGGCAGCGAGGAGTTCACTGTGTCTATACTGCTTTCTGTCCTACTGGACATCAGCCAGCGGCCCTGGCAGGCAAGGGATCATACACAGTTATTAGGAAGTTTACCCATTAGTAACATTAATCAGATCAGGTGATGGATGGTAGAGTCTGGGTTTGCTAACAGCCAATAAGAACCTCCTGAGATCTTAAAATCTCCAATGAAAGACTTCCTTACTGTATGTAGTCTTATATAAGACTATAAAATTTTGCGTGAATGGGCTTAAAAGGCATGACATAATAGGAAATGATACATTTCAGGTTAAATAAGGGATAACAAATGCATGTAGATGCTCAAAGGGCACTGGCAAGTATTTCTTTGTTGAGGTCCTTTAAAATAATGCTGTTTTGTTGTAATGTTTTTGTTTTACTGGAGATGTTGTTTTGTGCTCTGTAATAGAGTATAACTGCAGAATCAGGAAGCATTTGCTGAAGACATCTTATCGAGACAACATCAGACCTAGAGATAAGACAGTGTGACAGTGTGGGCTGAGTAGGCTGTTGAGTAAATCACCATCCTTCATTTGGTGGGCTGCAGATTTTGGCTTCAGCAAACACAGACCACTTGCATGACCTGGCCATCTCTTTGTAAAGACAAAACTGGGGGGGGGGGGGGGGGACGACTCAATTTTACAAGAATCTGTGAATGCAATCAAGAAATCTTGTATTTTGTTTGGTTACTTTTGGTTACTTAAGGTTGTCATTGTTGGGATTGCCATTTTCCCCATAGAAATGAATGGACAGTCCTCACAAAGATATGAATACAGTCCTGTGTGTGTGTGTGCGTGTGTGTGAGAATATACATACCATGTTGTCATTTCTGTCAATGAATGCTCTAGTCCCTCTCTGCTGTGATTTAAGATGCAGTATTTAAGCTTTATTTATTGGGATGGATTTTTAACTGAGGCAGAGAAGTCAAGGCCTGCTGTTATCAGAGCCTGAGTATTCCAGTTCTGTTGGTGAGATGGATACATGCCAGATCTGCTGTTTGAGTATTCCAGATTGTGACGGCCCGAGCGAGAGCACCATCAAAACCTATGGGGTAGGCCGCAAAACACAGGAGGACAGCAGGCGGGACTCCAAAATTACATTTCTTTTATTCCAAAATACAAAATTCCATGCCTTCTTCTTGTAGAAGTGAACACACAATAAGGGGGGAAAATGGAGAAAGGAAAAAATAAAGGAGGGATGTATCTGCACAGTTTACAACACCAAACTCTGGGCAGCCCTCTTTTTTATACCTTAACCAAAGCACCCTATATAATGGTGTCCAGCACCATCACAACCCCAAAAGGGGGAGTGTGAGGAACACAGCTTACATACATTAAACAAGCGCAACCCATCACCTCAACATTTTTTTTCTTAAAAGCATAATCCACATAGTTTACTTCACTACCAAAATTCAACATTTTATTTTACCACGTAATCCCCTGTCATCACACCAAACAGAATACCCCCTTCCAACCTGTATCATATTGAAAAGTCCAATTACATGGTACCCCATAAAACATCCACGTTTCCCATGGGACTCTTTTGCTGGTTGCACCTTCCCTAGTAAGTTAGATAGAAATCTGCAGAACTAACCTGTTCTTCACTTCAATCCATGCATTTAACTAATCAATAAAACCAGGTTATATTATATAACTATATATTATATGGGTCCACCTTAGCTGCACGACAGCTTGGGGCATCTTGCCTGGGTCAGGGACGTCACACAGATCTGCTGCTTTCTCCATGTATGAGTATTCAAGCTTTGCTGTTATCTGAGTGAGAGTATTTTAGCTGCACTCATTCAGTGATGTGTTGTGCCCTCATTGGAAAAAAAGTGTAATTAAATGAAAAAGGCCTCTTAAACTTGTGCACATGGGACTTTCAGGAAACACTATTCCTTTAAGGGTAGAAATGCAGTTGACCGTTGTTTGCAAATTCAACACTTAGAATGTGCATTTAAAAATGCAATCACTTTACCATGCTGTGGTCACCTAGCAACCTGGCAATTTTTTGGAAAATAACCATAAAACAAAAAAGTAGTTTTACCTTAAATTTATAGTAAATTGTTGTGTATGAATTATGTGGCATAATCCAGAAACAGCATTCTGACAAGATCATATGACCATCGTCATCATTTGCCCATGTAAAAAGTTCAGTTTGTTTAGAAACTGTTTTTAGTGTTGAGGAATGAGGTACTCAATTAACATTTACAGTTAGTTGTGACTTGATTTTTAATATGTATTTCCACATGAATATGAGTATTTGGTTATTAAATACTATCTAATGTGACCCAGAGATAAATCGGTGGGCCTTAATGTTGAAAAGGTTGAGATCCATGGACACAGAGTAATCATCAGACCTAATGACTCATACGATATGACTGATTTTACCAATGGACATCTTGGAATAATATGATCCTTTTGCTTTCTCCAAACACAAAACATTGTGAGAGATTACTTTCCAAATAATTACTTCAGAAAACAATTAAGAACAGATGTTCTGTGAAAATTCTGGGAGGGATCACAGACAGAAGACTGAAGCGCAGATCAGCTCCAGCGAGAAAAAAGGTTTAATTCAGCAGGCAGAATCAGAGGCGGCAGCCCAGGCCAAAAACCAGAGAGCACAACACGTTCCAAATCAGCAGGCAGCTGCAGAAGTCAAGGGATGGACAGAGGTCAGGTGATGTACATCAGCGAATCGAGAGGGCGAAGCAAAAATCAGAGGACGAGGCAAATAAAACCAGTATAAGGACAGAAACAGAATCAGGCAACCAAACAGACAGATACGCATTCACAAGGAAAAGCCCTCAAACTGTCTGAAACCAAGATGATCTCACGTCCGCTCGATGCACTACGGACGCATAAATAGGGAAATAATCAGGACAATGGGTTGCAGCTGGGTGAGGGTCCAGGCCGATAACAGAACACCAGTGATATTTGATGTGTGCTAAACCGAGATTCCCTGACTGGGTGGTTGGGTGGGAAACCCTTGGGGGCCATAGCTGACGAGTGGGTAGTTCTCTGGGTAACGTCAACAGAATCCCCAAGGCTGGTCTGTCATACTTCTTTGTTCCATACATAGACAGATACATTCCAGGTTATAGAGGTGAACAGTTAAACTGTCGTTGGATGTTCTGATTGTAAAGCATGACAGATTTGCATCAACTCTTTGATCATTGCAGAAACAACAGTCAAGGTCTGTTTTAAACCTGCTGTTAGCTTACAGTATGGTTTTAGCTGATGTCCTATGTAATGGCCTTCTCACATCGCTCCATCAAGTGACAAAATCATTCTTCTTGGCTGCATTTCAGTACCACAGCATTTTACCTGAATCTTCTGAAATATACTGAGCTTTTTCAGCAAATTTCATATTGATTGTCCTCCTGAACCCATCCAAGAAGCTATGAGCACACACCTGCTGCATGGTCTATTCACCCCTTACCCATACTTTTGATTAAGTACTATGATGAGGTAAGAGCCATCACTCTTCTCTTGTGACTGTTGCATATATAGTAGGTGGGCAAAATCATGGAAACACATAACAAAATACTATGTTTAAGCCATGATAAGAAATAGGGTCACTCATCGCCTTCAGAACATCTTTAATCCTTCTTAGAATGCTGTCATACAAGTCCCAGAGTATGTGATATGTGACATAGGACAATTCTTCAAGAAGAAAATCTTCCATTTCTGGAGCAATTCACATTTAGAGTATTTCCCAAGGTCCCTGTAGTTCATCATTCCGCCAACCACAACATGTGAACCAATTTTGACCCTAGGCTACAGAGCCCCACATTTCCCACAAAACAAACAACCATTCAGAGTAATCATCAAAGCTAAGGACTGATGGCTGACGTAGCTAATGGACATAGTGGATTCAACGCATCCATTTAATTTTCTCCAAGCACAAACTCCTTCTAAAACATGACGCAACAGAGCATTTTACTTTTTCTGTGGCTCAAGGGTCCAGTTTTTGTGCTCCATACACCAGGTTTTGTATCTAATTACAATTCTGACAGGCTGCCCTGTCATAAATAGGAATTAATTCCACAACACACTTCTTTGTTTAGTCTGGACCAGAGAGGTGTTGATTCAGATCTTTGGTAATTGTTGAAGCTTGTGGTGCTTTTGAGGTTTGTGGGGTTTAGAAACTGTCCTGTTAAGAGTCTGTCTATCCCTGTCAGGTAGCTTTGGTTTGTAATCACAGTTCTCTGTCATTTGCCTCATATTTCTTTCAAAATCCATGTAACGTGTTATATAGTACACACACACACAGGTTTGTAATTGTATCTTTATGAGGACTCGATTCATTTCTATGGGGAAAGCTCTAATCACAACATGACAAACTTAACTCCTACCCAGCCTTAACCTTAACCATAAGTAACCAAACAAAATATGAGACTTTTGGTATTTTTACTGTTTTGATTGCATTCATAGATCTTTGTGGTGACCCGAAAAATGATCTTTATTACATTGCCAGGGATATATGGTCCCCACAAGGTAATATAAACCTAATCCACACACACACACACACAAACCACATAAACCTGTGGGTATCATTTCAAATTTCTTTAGTTTTGATACTTATCATAATGTCCTTTGGAATCCTTCTTTCCCTTCTTTTTTTTGCTCTATTTATCACAGACATACAGTAGGTTTAGACACAGTTAAGATAATGGTTACATACAGTTCTGTTAATACAGTGGAGGAAATAATTATTTGACCCCTCGCTGATTTTGTAAGTTTGTCCAATGACAAAGAAATGAAAAGTCTCAGAACAGTATCATTTCAATGGTAGGTTTATTTTAACAGTGACAGATAGCACATCAAAAGGAAAATTGAAAAAATAACTTTAAATAAAAGATAGAAACTGATTTGCATTTCATTGAGTGAAATAAGTATTTGAACCCCTACCAACCAGTTCTGGCTCCCACAGATTGGTTAGACACTCCTACTCAATTAGTCACCCTCATTAAAGACACCTGTCTTAACTAGTCACCTGTATAAAAGACACCTGTCCACAGAATCAATCAATCAAGTAGACTCCAAACTCTCCAACATGGGAAAGACCAAAGAGCTGTCCAAGGATGTCAGAGACAAAATTGTATACCTGCACAAGGCTGGAATGGGCTACAAAACCATTAGCAAGAAGCTGGGAGAGAAGGTGACAACTGTTGGTGCAATTGTTCGAAAATGGAAGGAGCACAAAATGACCATCAATCGACCTCGGTCTGGGGCTCCACGCAAGATCTCACCTCGTGGGGTGTCAATGATTCTGAGAAAGGTGAGAAATCATCCTAGAACTACATGGGAGGAGTTAGTTAATGACCTCAAAGTAGCTGGGACCACAGTTACCAAGAAAACCATTGGAAACACATTACACCGCAATGGATTAAAATCCTGCAGTGCTCGCAAGGTCCCCCTGCTCAAGAAGGCACATGTGCAGGCCTGTCTGAAGTTTGCCAATGAACACCTGAATGATTCAGAGAGTGACTGGGAGAAGGTGCTGTAGTCAGATGAGACCAAAATTGAGCTCTTTGGCATTAACTCAACTTGCCGTGTTTGGAGGAATAAAAATGCTGCCTATGACCCCCAAAACACCGTCCCCACCGTCAAGCATGGATGTGGAAACATTTTGCTTTGGGGGTGTTTTTCTGCTAAGGGAACAGGACAACTTCACCGCATCAACGGGAAAATGGACGGAGCCATGTATCGTAAAATCCTGAGCGACAACCTCCTTCCCTCTGCCAGGAAACTGAAAATGGGTCGTGGATGGGTGTTCCAGCACGACAATGAACCTCGAAACCTTAGTGATTTAGAGATGATCTGCAAAGAGGAGTGGACCAAAATTCCTCCTAAAATGTGCGCAAACTTGGTCATCAATTACAAGAAACGTTTGACCTCTGTGCTTGCAAACAAGGGTTTTGCAACTAAGTACAGTCGAACCCGGTTATGTCGCCAGCCTAGGGGGTTGCCAAAAAGCGTCGAGATAACCGATGATCGAGATAACCGAAAACCAATATGGCAGCAATATATTAACATGTGCTTGAAATTTATTTATGTGCGTTAATAACTGAGAATGTACATGCATGGGTTTTTGGTGTTTTTGGCGATGCCGCGATTTGTTTGACGCGATCGGCATGCTATAAATATGTACGTACATGTTGGCTAACAAAAGGCATATGTGCACCAACTAACAGCAGAGATTTACCACTATACAATAAAAACCACCGTCGTTTCTCGATACAAACCTTTAATTATATTCTCCAACATTGCAAACACAAAGATCGCTCACAAAATCACAAAATACCTGCAGGGTGTACTGTAGTTCATTTTTACAAAAAGCTAACCAGTGTCAAAATTAAATTCACGAGTCATTTCGCTCTGACACAGCTCTGAAAAGTATCATACACGCGGTTACTATGGTTTCTTTACAAAGTCTAAAATGCTTTGCTGCTTATGCCATTAACATTCTGCTTGAAAACAAATGCTTCAATATTATTTATGCTGTCTAAAACAGTTTTACCTGGATCGCGTTTCACCACTGCGTTGTTCAGCAAATTACCATGCAAATGCGATTTGAATACTCGCTGTTTAGCACTTGTGATACATTTTTAAAAGCCGGCGAATCGTCACGGGGATCGTTAAGTTTTAAGTGGCGATTTTGGCCCTCTTTTGTGCTCGAGAAATTAGGGTTCGGCGACATAAAAGAATCAACATAACCGATGAGAAAATGCTAAGACAAAGAGGGAATTTGGCGGTTCCACTTCAAAAACGTCGACTTAATAGGGTTGGCGAGTTAACCGAGGACGAGATAAGTGGGTTCGACTGTATTAAGTCTTTTTTTGTTAGAGGGTTCAAATACTTATTTCACTCAATGAAATGCAAATCAGTTTCTGTCTTTTATTTAAAGTTATTTTTTCAATTTTCCTTTTGATGTGCTATCTATCACTGTTAAAATAAACCTACCATTGAAATGATACTGTTCTGAGACTTTTCATTTCTTTGTCATTGGACAAACTTACAAAATCAGCGAGGGGTCAAATAATTATTTCCTCCACTGTATGTCATTATATTTTTTGTAGTGCCCCCTTTTTTATTAAATATATTTGTATCACCACATTGCTATTTAGCTCACCCTTGTAGTAGTCATGGGGGTTCTGTTTACCAGGTTTTCCCTTATTTTAATTTTATCCAGTACATATACACAGTGATATATTTTTTTTAAAATTTTTTACAGCTGTTACTTTTTCTTTATTTATATATTCCTTCACCTGTTTGTTTGTTTGTTTGTTGATTGACTGCTGCCATGGAATGCCCTTGCAGTCATTCAAGTCTAGTGGGGGTGTAACAGTACACAAAGCTCCCAGTTTGGTATAAACCTTGATTTTGAATTCATGGTTGACTGCAATTTCAGTACAGCAGGGAAAACAGAATTTATTTTTAAATAGTTTTGTAAAAGGTGGTGAAGTGATTAGTCATTGTTGACAAACCACGGCACACAGCGCACAACCATGAAATGTGGCCTCTGCATTTAACCCACATGTCACATGGTGACATAACAAGGAGCAGCTAATTCAGCGCCCGGGGAGCAGTGCTTGCTCAGGGTACCTCAGTGGTACCTTACTGGTCGGGGATTCGAACATGCAGGCTTTCTATTACAAATGTGCTTTCTTAACCATTTTAGTTGCAAGCTAAACAAATGTCATGTCAGACAGTACAAAGAATGCGGGAGCAAGCATGGTTAACCAACAACAAGGGGTTTTATTTAACTTAAATGAACAATAATTTAAAATAAACAGAATCTCAAGGTATCCGAACGGGAGAAAGGCAGGGACCAGCCAAAACAATGTAAATGACTTTAATGGCTGGACTGGGGAACACAGGACTGGGAAACACTTAAATACATGACTAATGAGGGAGCGAACATGAGGCAGCTGGGAGTGATTAATACGAGGGAAACAGGGAGGAAACGGGAAAGTCAGATGGGCAGGGTGTGATAGCAATACGCAATATGTCTGTATAACAAAATATGAGATGCTCATTTGCACATTGTCATAAGAAATATGTAATATATATATATATATATATATATATATATACATACATACACACACACACACACACGACACTTAAGTTCATCCTGCCACTGACTTAAGTGCATTTTTCACTACGTGCTCTGGAGGGCACTATTAAGTAATGCCAGTCTACATGGCTAAAAGCAATATTGCAGTTTTCAGAAAGCCAAACATGTAACAAAATGACACCTTCTAACATGTAGCATGCATGTATATACAAC
Organism: Paramormyrops kingsleyae; assembly: GCF_048594095.1. Classification (NCBI taxonomy): domain Eukaryota; kingdom Metazoa; phylum Chordata; class Actinopteri; order Osteoglossiformes; family Mormyridae; genus Paramormyrops; species Paramormyrops kingsleyae. The sequence continues at coordinate 3,219,169 of NC_132806.1, read as the reverse complement.
TGCATATGCAAAGTATGTTACCATTAGGCAGGATTCAATGACATCTGCCTTGTGAACACTCCTCTTTCAATTAAGATGAGTAAAAAAAAAAATAGGTACAAAGGAAGTACTGTGTCCTCGCAATCCAAAGCCGCAGTGCATGAATTTGTGCTCCTGTAAGAGTGGGACAGGCAGAGATGCCCTCATCTTGATCAATCTATCATGTATCTATCTATCTATCTATCTATCTATCTATCTGTTACGCCTGGCTCATACGATCCTCGTGTGTGCCATGCCCCCCACCCCGTTACCTCGTGTCAATTCCCGATTGTCATCACCTGTTTCCTGTTTCTCTTGGCTTGTCCTGTGTATTTAGTCCGCGTCTGAGTTAGTCTTCCCAGATCTGTCATTGTATTGTCATGACATTTTGTGATGTTGTCTGCCGTGCTGTCCGTTTCCCGAGAATAAACCCCTGTTTCTACCCGTAATCACGGCTCTATTTGCCTGCTTCCCCGCTGTAACACTATCTATCTATCCTATTTATTTATCTGTACATAGATAACAGAAAACTTTCCCAGAGAAAGAGATAATCCAAAAGATATTTCCTTAACACATGATATGTGTCATGGTGAGGTGCCGTGGTGATCCTATTGACCAGCAAAAGCACGTGCAGCCCTGCTGGTGAGGGGGCAGAATCTTGTTTCATTTATCAGTTTGTGACGAGTTGTAGCAGTCAGCCTATGAGCCGCTGTTCCGCTTCACAAAGGATGACAGGGGGTGATGGTCACTCCAGTCTGTCTGTTCTAGACAGGAGAGATGATAAGTACTGCTAGAGTACCACAGAAAAGTCCCAGGAAAACAATGAGGGAATTGAATGCCTTTAAGCCTATGCCATTGGTAGGAAGATTTTATAGGTACTCTGAAGTGGGCTTTGCAGTTAAGCAGTGTGTATATTGTATATTGTCCAAATGCAGCTGTTCAGATACATAACTCCATTTTCTCACAATACAGCGAGTGTTCTGTTCTAATCAGCTCCTCCTTACCTATGTTCCTTCATAGCTTCTCCCTACAATGCTGAATCTGTAAGTGAGGCTGACCGTGAGGACACTGCAGTCTTTCAACTGATTATGCTGAAAATTCAGTTTTCCATCTGTCTGTGGTATTCCTCTCTGAAAAAAATATTACACATCATTGTTTTACAGATGTGCCGCCTTATATAACCATCACAAACCAAACGTGTTCTTTTTGCTGTAAATAGATGGCTTGCTTTTTATGTGAGAAACAAGTAAGGAATTGCCCCAAAAAAGCCATGAATAAATAAATTGAAATAGTTTTTGCTTGATCTGGCACTTTTGATATGGTTGTAAATGTAAGTGAAAATAGAATAAGAAGCCAAAGGGGACCCCAGAAGGAGATGATAGATAAGCAATGTTTGATGGCTTATGTTTTTCTTTGATGCTTTGACATTCAGAAACTGGGCTTTGAAATCGGGAGAGACAGAAAGCACCATTTCCCATACTGCCTTGGTAGAATGAGCTTCTCAGTGTCTCAGTATTTCTACAAGATGGAATGGAAAGGCTAAGCACAGAAACATTACTTTAAACAGAATGAGACTTTGATGGGGAATTAGGTGCAACATGAAGGACCTTCATGTGCAATACAATGATATAAATTACTTTCCATTTTTCTGCTGTTGACCATCTTTAGATTGCTGCCCATCCAAATATCTGATTTTGCAACTTGACAAATGTAGCTATTTAGAGTAACTGTATTTTTTCTTAACATAAGTTAAGCTATGGAATAAATATTCTAGTCCAAGGCATACAAAATAAACATTTGCTTAGGTCCAAAAAGCGTGTAGCTGTGCTATTTTTTCACTTAAGCACAGTCTCCCATTGACTTAAGCCGGGGCTTTAAGGTACGCTTAGGCCAGATATGCACTTTGGGCAGAGAAACACCAAAATATGGGCGTGTTGCATGTGAATGACCCTTAAGTGCATTCTGCCACTGACTTAAGTGCCTAATTACATTTTTCACTGCTTGCTCTGGGGGGCTATATTAAGTCATACGCATCTGAACTGCCAAACACAATATTGCAGTTTCCAGAAAGTCTAACATGTAACAAAACAAAACTTTCTAACATGTATCACACATTTAGAAACAAATGTATCAATCCAAAATTGATGTGGATAATGCATATAAATATCTAAGAATTATATGACACACTAGTATATAGAAATATATAAACTAGTGGCCAAAATTTAGGAGACATATAGCATTTTTACTAGATGAATATTGGCGGTAATGTTAATAAACAATCAAAGAATGTTACAAATATCATACAGTGGATGATGAAATAAGTTATTAGAGCAACTGCTGAATAAAGTTCTGCAATCTTTAAAAATTGGAAGTCTTTCTAGTGTAAGTACATACAAATATATTACCATTAGGCAGGATTCAAGTGACATCTGTCTTGTCAGCATGCTTAGTAGGCAAATCAATTAGGCTAAACAACTGATCAATTAAAAACAATTATTTCAATTAAAATGAATTTAATAAATTGGTTCAGTGAAAGCAGTGTGCTCTTGCATTCCTGTGAGAGTAGGACCTGTACCTATGCTCGTACTTGTGCAGATAGTAAATTTATCATTATCATTTTTCATTATCACAGACACCACATCTTCATGTACCTCAACTGACTGACATTGAATGCATCGCATGTTTCCAGGCAGATTGTGAAACACTCCATTTTAAGCAAAGCAGGACATGATTTCCCCATATTTTTATACATATACATACTCTCCATTAACATTCACACCATATGAGTCTCCAACTTACAGGGAAATTTGAGGGTTGGTGGCAAGATTGGCACTCCAGCTTCTGGAAAAAACCTCACACAGGTCCAATTGGACTAGTGTGGTGCTGAGGTATCACCTGCCACATGGCTGCACTCAGGTTCTCATCCCTGAGGTGGTTCGTCATGTGGTGGTTGAAGCAACACATTGTCAGTGCATACTCCTTAACTCTCTATTGGTTAGACATATTTACTTATTTACAGAATTGTTCTAAATGAAGAGGGAAAAAAGCCAAAGTACATGGATTCATTCTAGAACACAATATGGGTCATTCTCACGACCTTCTTACTAAAAAAAACTATTTTCTCTAATTATTAAATTAAATTTGACAAGACACTCACATTATATTATATTCCCTATTTCGCCTCTGGGGAGTAAAACAGTTGACAATATAAAATTTAGGAAATAAACATGCATTTTATTATACTAATTGGTTGTCTGTAATGACGAAACTACATGTGACTTTGTATGCACTTTTTTGACTTACACACCTGATGGAGAATAGAGCCCTGACTGAATACACTTGGTGTATGACACACTTCCCAGCCTAAAGGTGGAATGTTCATGTGAACAAGGGATTCACTCAGTGTTTGATGATGCCTGAGTCTCCTTCCTCCATTGATCGCTGGGCCTCCATGGACATTTCTCAGTGTTCACCAGAGATTTCAAGCTCTAGTCAATCTATCCTTTTTGGTATCATTGACATTAAAATGCACTATTTCTCATTAAAGGTAATTATATGACTTGTGCCTGAGGATACCCAGCAAAATATCCATTAATTCTGTCAAATACTTTCATCCACTCACCTGTTTGAAGCATAATCCCTCTTCTAGGGCTGCACGATTTGGGGAAAATATCGAATCACGATTTTTCTGACAGAAATTGCGATTACGATTTGATTTGCGATTTAATTTTTTTATGTCAAGCTTCAGTTCAATATTAAGTGTGTAGTTATTTTAAAACATATGACGTAGCATGAGATACCATCAGTATTAACTGGTCTATATTCTAATGCAAGGATGAGAATTTAAAAATGTGATGTGTCAAGTTAAATAAAGTAATAATGAAAACAATTGCAGCAAAAAGAAAAATAGCGATCTTGCAGGTAACGCTGATTACCCTCCTAATAACACTATAACCGCTTTTTCCCACGCCAATGAACAAGCAAGAACTACTTCGGTGTATGCAGCCCTTTTGTTTGCGCTATTGTGTTGTTAGCTCCTGTTATTAACACTAGTAACACTCAAAAAACCGTAATGTTCATAACAGAGTGGCTGTTCTGTCCTAAAACTGGAATTTTTTAAACTTAGTATGCATTTTATAAAATTATAAATAAAGAGAATTAGTCGTTTATTGGTCATTTCATATTGGTCGAAGTTTTCGCTTTTTAACAACTGCATGTATACGGTTATTTTCTATACAAATCAATTCAGGTGAAACAAAAAATGTACGTGTTCATGGTTGCAAACTCTTTCAGACTCACGCAAGAAATCTTACGGCAAATATATATTCAATTCTGAACTTAAAATTAGCTGCATCTCACTCCATGCAGCTGACCAAAGTTGCCAACCCTGCATTTTATTTTAAATGAGAAGTAAAATGCAGTTTTCAACTAAAGCAGCTTATCATTCCTTTGCTTTGTTACTCGGATAAATACAAAACTATAATGATTCAACATTATATGCGTCTCTTTTTGTATGTTTTCTAAATAAGACCGCGTGCCCATACCCAACTGCGATCTATTCTTTTAGTATTTATGTTAAAGCAAGACTTTAATTTTATTTCTGTTGTGGGATTAATCTTTGGAAACACTTCAATTTAATAAGCACAAAAACATATGACATAAACACGATTGTATTGTGGGATTTACGGCTTTTTTGGAGGTCATCGACTCCGCTGCTGTGAGAATTACTGACTGTCTCATTGTTGTTTTTATGGGTTAGCGTTATACTAATGCTATTGCCTATTAACAAAAACCAAAGGTATGATGCGCTGAAGTATATTGCATTTGGTGTTTAAAAGGAGCTCGCCGGTTCTATTGATGATAGGACCTTTCTGAAACAATCTTGGACCATGAAATAGGAAGGCAATTCACTTATAGCTCAGTAGCGGAATCAGTATTTTTCCACACCGCGAATGTAACATTTTCCTTTGGTTTCACGTGTTTGCTGTTTGTGGGTCTGTGGGCCTTCTTGGGCCACTTCTGATTGGTGAGCATGGCTGGCACGCGAGAAGCACGGCACTTGTGATTGGTGAGAATTACCGTCACACAGGGAGTGCGGCATGAATTTGTAAAACTATTCTCACAGCAGTTTTAAACCCTGGGTCCGACGTGCTGTATAATGTATATCCTAAATCTCAATTTTTGCGACTTGCTAATGGCGTTGTTTCAAATCGCGATTTCGATTTGAAATCGATAAATCGTCCAGTTTCCTCTCTTCCTCTCACCTAAATCTACACCTAAGAAAAAAAAGATAAGATACTGTAAGCAAAGATGTCAGCTGGAAATAAATGAATGGCAAATTGTGTTTCATGCTTTATATTCTGAGTTGCATTTTCAGTATTTCTAGATTTTTATTCTTTCATTAATCTTGCTGTACACTGTGACATTACCTTCTGTGGGTCCATAGTTTTATCTTTGAAGGAACCTTGACACCAGTTTCATACACCAGGTGTTTGCTAAATTATTATCATTATATGTAAAAGTTACATTTAATGTTAATTAAAATGTTAGTTAACATGGAGTGCTGTGAGGATTCTGCCATTTCAGAGGAAGGTGTGAGCTGCATTGGTATTTACTGGACTGGACCCTTAAGCAATAACTCTTTCATGAATCTTTTTCAAACTTTGCAGACACAGATGCAGCAAAGGGAAGAGTGAAAGCAGACAACATTTGACCTTGTGAATGTGATAAGTCAAAAAGTACTTTATGTATCTCATTACTGCTTCATTATAACATTATACTTCACTAAAACATTATATGAATGAAGATGTCCACTTGGTTTCATTTTCAGACAAATTGTCCCAAAAATGAAGCAGCAGCATTATGTGGCAGGAAAGAAATGAAATGAACACAGTAACTTTTATGGATCTTTTCCCAACTTTGTAGATACAGTCGTCCCTTGTTTATCGCGGTTAATCCGTTCCAGCGGGGGTGCTCGAATACATAGGCCTACAGTCCATACGTACAGTAATTTTAATTTTAATTGTAATACAGAGGTGTATAATAGACTCAGACAACCGAGCGTGTGCTGTATCATTTCCACTGTCTATCAACTTTTTAATGAATAAATGTATTTGAAAAAACCACGATAGAGTGAAGTCGCAAAAGTCGAAGCGTGAAATGGCGAGGGACGACTGTATACTTTATGGGTGACAAACTGGAAGTGATGAAATTTGAGACAGATCACCCAAATATTGTACCGCATAGTGATAACGAAAAAGTTGTCCCATATTTTCAGACACTTCAAACATTTACAATATATACTTGATCTCTTTGGCATAATAACTCAAAAAGCTTTTTACAAATCTTTCCTGATAGGTTGTATAGGACAAGATCCATGTCTATTCATATTTTGAGAGAAATTGCACCAAAACTGAAGCAACTGCACTTACTGACAGTGAAGGGAAGTGCAACGTAGATAAGACAGTTGACCTTGTAAATAGGATACCTCTAACTTCCATATCATTTCTCTGTTTATTGTATTTGATCTTTGATTGATCACCAAAGTATTATATGGATGAAAATCTGCACATAAAATCTACACTTGATAGACTTTATAAAAACTGCCCCAAAATTGAAGGTTCCAGGGAAGCTGCCATCTTGTGAACACGAGCATGGGATTTGCTTTGTTATTTGTATTATTCGTATTATTTGTATTATTAACTGTATTACAGTTTTTGCCCGTTGCTTGAACACATTTTGCAAACCTTGGCTCATCGTGTCAAAACTCTACACACAAGCAAATAAGACACAACACTGGGAAATAAACCATTCACATCTATGTCAAATTGAAACCCTACTATCAAAACCTAACAATCCTTTGTCAAAATGTCACTCTAATGACAAAATGTTACTTGCATCATATGAATACACTTTCATATAAGCAGCAACACACTAGTCTACTTTATATAAAACACTGCAGGCTTTCATTTGCAAGGTTTTTATTCAGTTCCACAGAAGGCACGTTTTCACAACAACCAAAAAATGAAATACTCAATACTGTACATTACAGTAGTGTACTTTACAGTACAGTAAATGCAGTTAAAGCAAAAATAAAGCAAATAATACATTACTGTAAACACAGAAAAACACAATTGTGCTTAAGTGGGCTTATGGATCCTGCCGTCTGTTGGAGTCACAGGATCTCATCAACATCACAAGCAATGTATGGAAGTAAATCTGTATCATAAAAATTAAAATTTTATATGCCACTGAAATTCTAACATTGAATATTTATGCATTGGAAATATGCATCGGAAATTCGATGGTCCGAATTCACATGCAAAAATACAAGGTTAAAAATACGAGTTATACATCCGGGATACCAAGGCTAAGCAATCGAATCTGTGGCTGCGTTCGACTTGGGCTCAGGTCTGTCTGCAGCTGACGGGACGTGGAGCACGATCTGCCTGCGGCTGCAGGGGTGGAGTATAAACTGACTGCAGCCAAGTCAGACAACTTCTACTCCTCGTAGTCTGTGAGACCTGACTGCTATGGCAGCACTGCCAGAAGGGTGTAGATAAATCTATACAAATATCACCTGCATGCACACTACTTCTTTTACAATAACCAACTCCTGATCCAAACTGTTATCAGTGGAAAAAAATAAACTATTGTGTATAGTGGCCTTGTGTAAAAAGTAGGGCTGTCAAAATTAACGGGTTAACGTGGATTAATCCATCATCATGATTAATCTGATAAAAAAATTTAACGCAATTAACCCATCTTCAGCGCAGAATGACTCAAAATCCCTGAAATGTCTCTGTCAACCTATTTCAGGCAGTTTTGGTGCGTTCCATTTGTCCTGGGAACTCATATTCCGAGTGGGATTCTGAGTTTTGAAGCTGGAAGTGACAGCATGTGCGCTCCCGTTTCTCGGTGATCCGAGAAATATCTTGGAGCAGCACAGAGGATCCCGATGGCTGCGCCTTTTATCAACAGAAGGGAAAGTTGTAGTTTTATACTGTTTAAGCACTACTTCTCATTTGTGGCTCATTAAATCGGGCGCACACACTGTACCATCCAACTTGTCTGTGGACGTGTTGCTACAGAGTTTTATACGTAAAGCACCGCGCGTAATGTGTTATCAACTGATATTTGTTAACAATGGCAATTAAATGGGCTAGAGTCGGATTTCATGATTAGTTGGATTATTTGTCAGATTTACGGTAGTTCGGGCTAATTGTAAGTAAACGAAAATAAAGACCATTTAAACTGAGGTTTCTTAAATCCGACAAGTTGTCCGGCTAAGCAAAAAAATCTTGCTTTTTGATATGGGTCCATGGTATTGCACTTCTGTGGCAGATGGAATGCATCCGACTCATGTTTAAGATGTTCAATAAACATGTTAAGTGCATATACTGTATACTCCCTTTTTTCTTGAGTCTGTTTGCTCATGCAAAATGAAATGTGATTAATATAGGTTAAAAATGAATGATACTTCATTGTGATTAATCGAAATTAATCCACAGCAACACTGTGATTAATCTGATTAAAAATTTTAATCGTTTGACAGCACTAGTAAAAAGATCAAATACATGTATTTCAAGGAATCAAAGTTTTTATTGTCATGTACTGAGTACAATGCAATTCTTACTTGAATGCCTTCTTCACAGACTGGACGATTAAACAAATAAAGCAGCGCAACATTACAGTAACTAACTATAAATAAACCACTAACTTACGTGTATTTTTTAGAGCATTTATGTCATTTATTTAAACTTTATTTTAACAGGTAAATTAACTGAAAACCAGTTATAACTGCTTTACGTGATATTTGGGAGAAATAGCAGATAATGCCTCGGAACTGCCTGGGATACAAACGTCAGGACCGGAATGCATTGCTTTTGTGCTATATGAAGTCGAACGCATCCACAGATTCGATTGCTTAGCCTTGGTATCCCGGATGTATAACTCGTATTTCTAACCTCGTATTTTTGCATGTGAATTCGGACCGTCGAATTTCCGATGCATATTTCCAATGCATAATTATTCAATGTTAGAATTTTAGAGGCATATAAAATTCAAATTCTCATGACACAGATTTACTTCCATAGCAATGTCTTCTCTTGCTAAGCATCGGGTAAAATATCCCCTTGTATGCCGAATCTATCCATGGATTGACCTTACATCAATGGCTCAATGCCTATTCCATTGCCTGCAGAAGAGACATGCGGGCATGTGGTTGGCGGTCATACGCGCCATCTCCGAGCGGAAAAAAACTTTTCTATAGGATTGAGAAAGGGCGGATAAGTGGGAAAATATACAAATTCAAATTGATCATGGTTGGTGAACCAGTTCCGGACGAGAGCAGCCCAATGGAAACTAACATTATCCCAGACAACAACAAACCCGGGCTGCTCTGGTCTGGCCTGTACAACTGCATCATGACGTGCATCTAGAAATGTGATTATGTGTTGCGCATTATAGGGACCCAGTTTGGAATGATGGTGCAGTAGCCCTCCAAGGCTTATGGCGGCACAAAATGTGATATTTCCCCCACGCGGGACGTGCACAATCGCCCTTTGGCCAAGTATATTACGTCCCCGTCATCTGTTTTTGCTAAGGTTGAATCCAGCCTCGTCAATTTAAATAAATTCATGAGGCTGAGCAGCTCCATCCATGACCAAGATTCTCTGCAACAAAAAATACATATTGTGGATGGCAGTACTCAAAACACAACGACACTACTACACATACAGAACCACTCCACCACAAAGGTACCTGTGTAGCTTTCTGAACATATCTATGTGGTACTGATCCAATGGTACATATTCAGCTGTTACTGGATTGCACCCATTCTGTATTGTACAGTAAATGTAAAGGACTGTAACACTTACCTGTACATATTCATGTCGAAGTCCTTTGACCCTGACACTGTTCCTCTCAAATGGGACCCTGTACAATTGCTTCATGGTCATGTTGTGCTTTACCAAGATGCGTCTGATAGTTGTAATGCTTACTCGATTTATGTTGTTGAATACTTCCCTATCTTCAAGTATGTGTTGCCGTAGCTGATGGATTGCATTGTTTGCTCTGACTAGGTTCACAATGGCAAGTTTCTGCTGTTGGGTGAACAGGCGTTGGCGTCCACCCCCATTCTGTAGAAAAATGCAACCACAATTCTTATTGGTTTGCTTCTTTTTTTACCGTACTGTATATACTGTACTTTACTGTAATACCATACACAGTACTGAAATATCTTAACACGTTACCACGGTATGTTTCACAAAACTACCACTTTTCTTTGAAAAGGAGCATTAGCCGCCCTGCAATACAGTACATGTGATATGGCAGTGTTATATGGTACAGTACTGTAAATACTCTAGATACAGTCTGAGTAGAGTAGAGAGTTGAGGACATACCTGGTTTCCAATCAGAATGTCCTTATTATGGATGAAACTGTGAAACAGCTTAGATTAGGGAGGACTGTCTGCCCAGCTTCCCTCATAGTCAGGCCATGGTTTATGACATGGTCCGCCAAAGTTGCTCTTATGTCATCAGAAATAATGGTCCTTGCATGGTCTCTTCGACCTCGTCCTCCTCTCTCTCTCTGTCTTCCTCTTCCTCTATCTGTCTTCCTCTTCCTCCTCTGCCTCAAGTTCTCCCTGCCTCCATGCTTGCAAAGTTCTCAAAATGGCTTAAGTGAGGCCTTTTTGTAGTTGGCTGATTGGTGTTTAGTTTTGTAAGTAAGTATTTTCAGGTGTGTGTCTAAGTATTTTCAATTACCCAGTGTGTTTTGTATTTTGAATAGATGTGTACCCTGAGATTTCATTTTTGAACGAAGTGTGTTATGTATGAAATAGTGTGTAGTGTGCAGGAGCAAGTGTGTTGCAGAAAGGAGCAAGTGTGTTGTAGAATTGCAACTAAAGTGCAAAGCAGCGCTTTTGTTTAAGGTATGGTTACATTTTGTGTAAGGTATAGTAACAACAACTTCAAGTTATGTTACTTTGGTTTAAGCATGTGTCTAAGCAATGGGTAAAAACTGTATTAGACTGTCCATTTGAATAGTAAATTCTGCTAATATAACCATTTATTGTTTGTTTGATAGTGTTTAGTCTTCACATGTTTGGAATCTGGTATACTATGCAGATTTCATGTACACTGCTTGTGAAGTTTTTTGCCAGCTAACTGGACCTTGCATGTGTTTAAAGGCACAGAAAGTTGCAAAGAAATATGACGGATTGTGTATTGATTCTGGGTGATTAATGATTGACGTCTTCATTCCGAATGGAAAGTTTTAAAAAAGTCATGGACGTAACATCAAGGGAGAAACAGGGAAAGATGGGAGACTGCTAGTATGATTCCAGGATGCATGCTGTCATGATGGAACAGGCATATTTTTGAGTACTACCATTGAGTACTGTGTGTGGCATAGGTGACTGGCTATGCTGCCAAGTTCTGAGGGGGCACAGACTTGTCATCCAATTTTACTTTGCCTTGGACTGGGGTAAGTATAGGTCTTTGCAGACTGGAGTAGTGGGCGTATCGAAAGGTTAGTGGGTGTGTCAAAATGTGGGCATATCGACAGGAATAGAGTATGGTGGAACTATGCACATAATTTCCTTTGTACTTTCCTTTGTAAACAAGTGTAGGAAATGTCTTACACTATATACAGTATATGAACAAATATGAAACAGGCATTTAATTATAAATATTTGTTAATCATAGTCATTGCTGAAATAGCAATTATTGACACCATTTTCAGCCAATAAACATAATCTTTTGCGACTCCTGGGTTATTCTATGAAAGTAGCTAAATAAAGCCAGACTTTCCTGAAAAAGTTAGACTCAAATTAGCACCATCTCTAAACTTAACCTCAGTTCAGATTTAACTTAATCAAGGCTCATACAAGACAGCCTGGAATAGTCTCACTTAGTGCGCACACCCGAGATATTTAAGCCCAAATGAATGGATAAACGACAGATCGATCAAATGAGTCAGAAAGCATGTAAAACGAGAGCTGTTTTTTTTCCGCCACAGAGCAAACGCTGCTGATGGAGCCGTATGAAGAATACAAAGATGTAATTGCTAAGAAAGGCAGTACTGTGGCCATAAACAATTGCAGACAGACTAAATGCGTAAGTTATATAAATGTAACAAGTACCTAGTACGGTGGTACAGTGGTTTACACTGCAAAAGTTTTTTGTGCGATCCCCTTAGCCAGCACGGAGCATGGAGTCATTTTTACTATATAATGTTATTCTGTATTATTTGATCTCCGTAAAATACTTTCAGCCGCATCCGTGTTGTAGGTTCTGCATAAATAACCGTATCTTTGTAATATGGGTACGCTTTCATTTTAATTATTTTGGAATTATTTGGAATGCTCAGACGTGATTTTTATAAGTTTTATTATATTTATTACATGACATGAGTAGTGAGAGCGCGGAATCTTTTGGGAATCTGTTCCCACACGTTGCATATTCTTTGAGACAATGCTTAAGTAAGCGGGAAAGTTAACCTTGTTCAGTTGCGTAAGTTACTATGGTAACTCAGCAGGAATTCATTTAAGACACATTGATGGAACAGAACTCCTCCTTAAATGAGCCAGACTTGTGAAATAAGTAAAACTTTCCTGCTTCATGGAATACCCCCCTGTTCTATTGCACATTTCATGTTTTGATACACTCGCTACATCATCCTGCAGAGAATCATGTCGCGATGCGGGGGGGCGCTGGTAGTTATGCTAGCCTGAGGCTCCACATTGGCTAAGATAGTACTGATCAGAATTATAATGGTTTGTTGTGGTGTTAAGTGGAGATTAGGCTTACAGTGTAAGCGGTATTTTACTTTATTTTGAAGTCTTTTGTTGTTATTTAACATCCATCCTGACTCACACGCTGCATGGATGGGAGACAGCAGGTAACTGTCATCGGTATTTACTTTGGTTCTATGGGAGAAATGATTTGGGTGCTCCCTCCCCGAACATTTGATCTTTCTGTTTGTTTGATTGTTTTTAATGTCAAGCTTCTTTATGCAGTACCTGTGCACCACAGCACTCCTTCCACGTAAGTGATGGGGTTTGGAGTGAGGGGTGTGACAGAGATTGAGTGGTGCATTTGTGACTCTGGTGCGGGCACTGAGTTGTCCTGGTTTGGTGGCATATTTCACAAGTGGGGAGGAAATATGCTGTATGGTATTTGTAACTTGGAAGGGTGATGGTGTGTGTTTTATGTTTTTATAAGCTGGTGTGAGTGTGGCGGGGATGACTCCCTGTTTGCAAAGATGGAATGTGTAAACCTCGTGTCACCAGTGTCTAGCTGGCATGAGTGTCCCGATTTACAAATGTTTGTCTCTTTTTAACAGAGTAATGCAGATATAAGGATATTTTCCTGCATTTTACGAAATGAATAGAGATGAAGCTCTTCTTACTGTATCTCTTCCTTCTGAAATTGTGCCCTTATTAATGTTAATGGTAACACTTGTTGGGGCACAAATACTTGGAAGAACTCAATTACTACTGAAGTACAAATCAGAAACAAATCATGAACAAATGAACAAAAAAGTATAATATACTTGAGATAAAAGATGTGTCACGATTCATTAATGTTGAACAAACATCCATCTTCCGAAACTGCTTAATCCCAACTGGGGTCACCAGAGCCTATCCTGGGAAGAATGGGCACAGGCAGGAACCAACCCTGGGCAGTTGCCAACACACCACAGAGCCAATTTAGACTCACCAATCAACCTATCCTACACACTTTTGGACCGTGTGAAGAAACCAGAGCCCCTGGCGAAAATCCACACAATCACAGGGAAAGAGTGCAGATTCTACACAGAAAGGACCCAGGACCAAACACAGGACCTTTTTGCTGTGAGGCAGCAGTGCTAATCGCTGTGCCACCATGCAAACATGAGTTTGGTATTTCACTTGTGTTATTCATTACTTGTTCCCTTAGTATTTCCTTCAGTAGTTCACAAAGGTTTACAGAATTAACAGATATAATAACAAATATAGTAACTGCTTGTGATGAAAGATGCATTATAATTCATTAAAGATGAACAAATGTAAGATACAGTAAGTATTTAACGTGTTATTCATGCCTTGTTCCTTCAGTAGTTCCTTCAGTAGTTCACAAAGATTTACAGAATTAACAGATATACGGTGGTACCTCAGTTCTCAAACTCATTAAAACTCAAATTTCTTAAAAGTCGAAACAACCAGTTCAAAAAAAAATTACCTAGAGCTCAATCTGAATCTCAGATGTCAAACCGTGAACGCTGACCTAAGATAACTTGTACGCACGGGGAAATGAGTCACGCGGCATGTCTCTCAGCGGAAACAAAAGGGTAACGCTTCAGTCTCAGCCTCGCATTGGCTGTGATAGCATCGTGCATGTTTACACTAGCTGAATACATGTATTTAGACAGTAAAAATACATTTAGACAATGATAGACAGTAACAGTAATTATTATTATATAATAAAATAAATTTAAAAAGAAAGATTTCTTATTCATTATTTTAATATCATTAATAATAAATCATTAATACGTTTAATTATAATAATATTGTTGTGCCGAGCGGGACGGAACGGAGACAAAGGCGCAGATGTCAGGGTATCGGGGAATATGGGGTTTAATTACAGGTAAGGCAGGCAAAACGCAGACGGACAATACAATGACCGAACTTGGGAAACAAACTGAAACGTGGACTAAATACAGAGGGTTAATGAAAACAATTTTGATTTATCTAAAGTGGAGCATGTGCTTAGAGATTTAGATTATGAGTTGCCTGGTATTTGGTAGTCTTTACATGTGTACAATGTAGGTAGCATTAACATATCTTAGAAGAAAATCACAGTGGGGTCTCTGTGTGATTGTATGACATTAAATGGTAGTAACTTGGTTTTACTATGGAGCCTCAGAGTGACCATGGACTGTTCATTTTTTTTATTTAGTGCACACCATGTACTAAAGAAAGACCAAGCTGGCAGACATAAGTGTTATTACAATCATTTAAACAAATACATTTACTACTGGACAACACAGTATTCTTCCACTCCACCTTCTGACTATGCAGACATGTTTTCTTAGAGCAATAACACAAGCAAAACCTGAGTACATCTTACTTTGAGAGCTCTAATTATCAAATCAAGAAAACAAAAAAGTAAAGCGTAGGGATTTAGTGAGCTCAATTTAGCATTTTGTGGGCACAATAATGCATAAATGAAAGTTTAAGATATGGATACTAAGACATGCATGAAGAAATACAAATTTGTGAACCACAAATTTGTTGGGGAGAGATTTTGAAAATTGGGAGGTAAATGCAATTGTGTAACAAATAAACAGGTATAGTTTCTTATATAGAGTTATGTGTCATGACTAGGACTTGGGTAGAGATATATTTATTGACTTTCACATTTTCTGGTGACCCATCCAGTACTTCTGGAATTCTAGAGGTTGGGAGTCTAGGAGGAGTCGGGTTTTACTGTCCAGGGAATACACTGTTGTCAACCTGACAGCATCCTTTCTAGTTTTCTTTGTTAAATTCTCTGAATCTGTTATCTTTCCTTATCTGTATCAATGTCACAGAAAACGCAAAACACCTCCTCTCTTCAGCCCTATTTTACACGTGAGTAGGGGTAGGCGGAGTCAGTCATGCCAGCAGGGAGACTCCCTGTGACCCCTAGTGACGGCTTGCTTCTTCGGACACACATGCTAGCACATCATGAAACCCCCGTTCCTTTCCAGTGTGGTGTATAGATTGTGTTATCAGCAAGAGCAGTGCCATCTGTGTCGGCTTCCCCAGCTCTGTGACCTCCATGGGCTACATTAGCTGCTCTGCCTACATTGTTTCTTTCAAATGAATTAGCTACATTGTATTCTCCATCAGCACCAGTGGCGGCATGTGCCTGTGGTTCACTGACCCCCTTTGCAGTGGGCCCATCTGGCACTGCGTGTGACTGATGGGCCAGTTCCCTGCTCTCGTTGTAGGCGAGAGTGGAGCCCACTCTCTGCTTTCCTTATTTGTCAGCCCTGTCCTTTTGAGCACTGAGGCAGTCCCAGCAGAGATTTCTATCAGCCATGATTTATCTGATCTGCAATTTCACTTCATCTCTCTTGCTCTCTTTCACTCGCCAGCTCTCTGGACCCCCTCCCCATTCTCAGGGGGGCTGTATTTGCATTGTCAGCATATTTCCTGGATGCAATCAAGCCCCTCATCCCATCTGCCTCCTGTGTAACAGACAAACATCAGATGTTTAAAATGCAGACAACAATATGAATGTAGAGAGTGTGAGGAGATGAATATATGGAGTGTGAAGGTGTGTGAAGAGATAAATGTAGAGAGTGAGAGTGTGAGGAGAGATGAATGTAGAGAGTGAGAGTGTGGAGATGAATGTAGAGAGTGTGAGGAGATAAATGTAGAGAGTGAGAGTGTGAAGAGAGATGAATGTAGAGAGTGTGGGGATGAATGTAAAGAGTGTGAGGAGATAAATGTAGAGAGTGAGAGTGTGAGGAGAGATGAATGTAGAGAGTGAGAGTGTGGAGATGAATGTAGAGAGTGTGAGGAGATAAATGTAGAGAGTGTGAGGAGAGATTAATGTAGAGAGTGAGAGTGTGGAGATGAATGTAAAGAGTGTGAGGAGATAAATGTAGAGAGTGAGAGTGTGAGGAGAGATGAATGTAGAGAGTGAGAGTGTGGAGATGAATTTTGTTTTGTTTAGGAACTGTGCACACGCTATTCAGGGACAAACCTCACAGGATGTCAGAGTACCTACCCTGGCCACTTACCCTCACACACCAGGTCACCAAACATCCACCACTGCAGCGTCTGTCCCAGTAGGCTGCTGCTCTGAGCCCATACATCTGCAGCTCGCATGTGTGTGTTTGTCACTGCTAGCCTTCCCCCTCTCCCCCCTCCCTCTGCCTCCCTTTCTCTCTCTCTCACTCTCCCTCCCTCTCTCTCTCTCTCTCTCTCGCCCTGCCTCACTGTGCATCACACATTCTGGCTGCGCTTTCAGAGGAGCTGAGCACGTCAGCAGAGTCAGGGGGTGCCGCTGTGTTTCTTACCGCTGCTGGCGACCGAGCTGCCGAATGCGTGTGTGTGTGTGGATCCTGGGGGGGCATGGCGCACCGTCGCTGCCTTTCACTCACTTAGCATGGGCGTGAGTGCCCTGGCCAAAGCCAAGGAGCCAGCAGCACATCGAGCCGCTCGCCGACACTTGTCATCGTCACCATCTCAGCAGACGGGCACCTGGAAAGTCAGCGGCTGAGCACGGCTTCTGGGAGCAGGAGCTGGGGGACCAGCCGGCCAGGGGGGAGCGGAGGGCAATAGGCTGAGCTGGAGCGGCTGAGGATACCGTCACTCTCTCTCGGATGCTCTGTTGGACTCTCTCTCCCATGTCGCACTCGCAGTCTTGACTGCTGAGCTCACAGATCCGTCTGAGGGAAGCGAACTTGCTCAGCCTTGTTCATGTATCTCCATTCTTGTGGAATTCTTTCGCCTCTGGGTGATCTCGCCCCATCCCACTTTGGCCCGGGGGGTCCAACCCCTGGAGGCCGTGCTCGCCGTTCCCTCAGTTAGCCTGGGGCTGCTCCTCTTCCTGATTGCAGGTCTCCGCCGTGATATTGCTTTGCGCCGAGATGTTCCTCCTTCCTCTCCAGCGGAGAGAGGAGGCTCCGTAACACTCCCTGGCCACGCCACTCTGCTCTGGATTGCTGTCACTTTCGTGAAAATATTTTTTATGAATCTTTATTCATCCACAGACTGAAGCATATCATGTTTTATAGTTATTTTTATGGCAGTTGGTTGCTGTTTTTGGCTCACTGAAAGATAACAGGGTTTTCTCCACACTGTTTTTGGGATATATCTTTTCCTTTTATTTTTAGCGGTTGTTTCACGCCGTTTCTGGTTGTTGTCTTTGGAGCTACTGAAAACACTGCATGAGGGAAGTGTTCAGGGCGAAGGGGGGTGGTCTGTATTCTACCCAGGATGCTGGCATAGGACAACTGGAACCTGAGGATTTTCTTTTTCATTCCCGTGTATGAAACTGTCAGCTTTTCCATATTTTTTGTGGATAGTCCTTGAATGAGAATCTTTTTCATTGCTGTCCTTCTTTTCTTCCACTGTGACGAATGTGGATGTGATGGGCGTTGGATCCTTTTGAGATGCCTTCCTGCCGCATGCCTCTTGCGAGGGCGGGAAGAAGCCCAGCGCTCAGGATTCAGGTGGGCAGGCTCCTGTTCCGGGCTGCTGTGGCTTGCTGCTGCCAGCTGGTGCTGTGGGCTGCGATTCTGGCCCTGCCCGGCACGGCCAGTGCCGCTCGCGTCTCCTCCAGCCTCAGCACCACGCATCATGTCCACCACTTCCACAGCAAGCACGGTACTGTGCCCATCGCCATCAACCGGATGCCTTTCCTCACACGTGGGGGCCATGGTACGTCCACACCGAAGCCCTACCTGCGGAGTATAGCTCTATATAGGTCTAACTTGCTCATTCAGACAGAGCTATGATATACAAGTAAAGACACAGGGTTGTAGCAGGTTATTAGTTTCAATGCTATGAGTTTTCACTCTCTTTAGAGAGTCATTGGTCTGGCTAACTGGTCTTCGTTATGGCTACTTGCTTGTCAGTGATTTTATAGTCTAATATGACAGCTTTAAGGGAGTATGAACCATATTGCCTTCAACAACTAATAGAGAGAGAAAGAAAAAGAGATCCAATCAGATAATTAGCCAGAGAAGTTTTGTTTGGCAAACCTGTTATTAATTTTTGGTGTCCGGACTGCCTGGATGTTAGTAATCCTATTGGCTCAGAGGTTTTCTTCAGAGGTTTTGAAGCACATGTGTGTGTGTTTTGCCCTGGTGAGTCATGTTGACTGCCCCACTGCAATGACAGGTAGTGCTGTTTTGCCCCAAATTTCCTCTTGCCAACACAGAACCAGAAGCACCTGAACAAAGGCAGCTTTCCCAGTTCCTTCCTATACCTCAGCTTTCTGCTTTGCTTTTCATTTGCTGTTTTTTTGAGTACCATCAGTCAAAGTGTTTTTTGCATGTTTTATTAAGCATGATGCATGTCATCTGAGTGCAGGAACAGACGCATATACCTATATCAGCTTAAGAAGAATCTGCTTTTCTGAATCACTGGATCTATGTCTCTCTCACCCACCAGAACCTGATAGTCTGTCCTATATGGAACAGATTGATCTCAGCTTATTTTCCCAAATTGTTGGGCAGGTCCAGGAACATGGGGAAAAATGGGAAATGTGTCCTAAAGTTTGATGCATGGCACGCTTAAATTTACACAGATCTTGTCCAATACAGACTCTCCTCACCTAACAACCAATCAGTTTAATGACCGCGTGGACTTACAACCAGCTGTCCGACCAGCCGGTATTGTACGCTGTATGTGAACTTTGGTCATGGAAACAGCAGTGTGGTGTCTCAGCATTAAGCATCAAGCATATCATCTTGCATCACTCTTTCTCAGTCTGTTTCGTTTCTGGGGTTGGTCAGTATTCACTTCGCTAGCATTCGAATCTGATTACCTATACTTACAGTATGCAAACCTAAGTAATGTATATTAGAGCTGATTTCATCTATTCTGTTTCTTACAATATACCGTGAACTACTGTATAAACATATATAAATACACTAAAAATGGTATATGTGATGCAAAGGTGACAGTAAAAAAAATCTCTAAAGATAATTGACATAAACCCCCTACTAGTACAATATGCTATCGGTAAGGGGCAGCTCCTCGCTTATTGACAAATTTGCTTCACAACCTTGTCGTAGGAATCAAACTTGATTGTTAAATGAGGAGTGTCTGTATTGCTATTTCTGCATATAACTTGGAAATGGCAAATCAATTTATTTCTCATTTGTTTAACAAATCATGTCATGTCAGCTGTACAGGATTTCCTTGATTGTTTTTTAGCACCTTATCAGGGACAAATATGGGCAGTAGTTCAATTAAATGTATTTAATTACTTTTGAGTATTTTGTTAGATAGAAAAATATATATATATTTTGAGAGATTGTATTTTACGCATTTAAAATACTTAAAATACTTCATAAAATGTGTAATTTTATTAATTTATTTTCTGTCATTTAAGAACCTTCATCACCAGGCTCACAATCAAATCAAATGATACATCCTTTTGGGTCCAGCTTGCTTGTTGTGAGCTTTGTTTTTCATGACCTGTAATCCAGGTAAAGGAGCTGGTACCTTGTCAGCCATCACCACTAACTGTGTCACAAATACTAGATATATATTAAGGTCATAATGGTTCTGAAAGCAAGACTGAAATCGCAATACAAACTCGGCTTGTCCTCACTATGTGTGTTGCATTGTACACTGCTCCACACATTTCTCTGTGCTGCACACTCCCATTGACCACAATGAAAAATTTATACAAACACATTCCACAGTGTTTTACTCTCCATTTTCCCCCACAAACACTAGGGACAATCATTCACAATCATAGAAATGGCTAATACAACATTAAAAACATATAAAGACGAACAAGAGCAAACATGAGATGAAAACACAGAAAAATGCATGTGAAAAAACCGGAGTACGATGCATTGCACTTTTCATTGTGTTTTTCCGGTTTCCCTAGTGTGAACATACCCTCGCGATCTTGTCTTCTGGCACCCCCAACCCCAACCCCCTGACGCAGGTGCAGCCTGTTGAGCTCTCATTACATTACTAATGTTATAACAGTCATTTTTCATTTCACACTTAACACTATAACACATGTAAATCACAAAATTATTATTCTGTTTAAAGTCAGGGCAAGCAATATATTTTGAAAGTATTTCACATTACTAGGGCTGCAACGTTTACACATTCCTCCTCTATCATTACTATTTTATCATTACTATGTATTTTTGTATTTTTAAATTACAAATTACTTGTACATTTAGTCACACCAGTATTTTATATTTTATTTTTCAGCTTGTAATCTGTAACAAGTGTCTGTTTGTTAATAAGTAGCAATGGATACTGGACCACTGCACAATGAAACATTTTTACTCTACCATAGGAAACAAAACTTAGCAAGCTCTGCAATTTTAATGATTTTTCTTTTCAGCATGACCTAATAGGCCTATATGTTAAAAAATCAGCCTGAAGTTTACTGTTGCTTTTGCATGAGCTCTGCATGCATTCTGGGAGACAATCATTTTCATCTTTGCTGTTTAAATCACTCATAGATGTGCTTGTGAGACACAACAAAATGAGCGAGGAGGAGGAAAGTGAACAATAACTGGTCACTAAATGTCACTTGCCTTTCACTCTATAGAAATATTTTCTATTGCATAGAGATGATATTGTGTAAAAGCAAGTGATTTGTTGGCACAACTTGTGGCACTAGCACCAATTTATTTTAGGCACTTTGGTAGTAGATGTGTTGTATTTGGCTTTAATTTATTTTGGTTTTATTTTGAACCCCTTTTATTTTTTATAAATATTGTAATATATATCACAAACAATTCATATCGCAGTCCTTGACATTTCCAACTCGCGCCACCCTAATTGTGCATGTGCTTTACAGTGGTGTGGCTTCCTGGTGCGAGCCTGGTGCTCCCTAGGATCGGCTTTCAGTTCACTGTAACCCAGCACAGAACCTGCGGTTATAGGCGATGGATGGTTGGATAGAAAGGTTTGGAAGTAATGCTTCCTTATTCCATGATCAGAAAGAGATTTACTCTTAGCTTCCTCTGAGATTAATATAGAGCTTTACTCTGGCCTTCACTCTGAGCTCCACTCTGAGCTTCACCCTGAACCTCAGCTTTGCTCTGGACTTCAAACAGTTTCTCTCTCTGTGCTTCACCACATACTTGCACTGCTGGCATATGTGGGAAAAAATAGTTCATTCTGTGAGTGGGAGAAACAGGAAAATGTAAATTTCAAATGTCTTGTGTTTCCACCCCAAGGCACAGAATGCCAGTGACAGCGTCGGATTAAATTTGTGGGAAATTCCTAAGACAGTCATGTCCTGGAGCAGGGTTCCCCAGTTCCGGTCCTGGGGGGCCAGAATCCAACACAGATCGCGGATTTTCCTGCTTAATCAGCCAATGACTATGTTTAGTACAGTAAGTGTGTTTGAGCAGGGAGGGCAACCTGTGTCAGACTTTGGCTCTCCAGGACCAGAATTGGGGAAGCCTGTCATATAATGTATTGTTGGGGTCTTTTAGATTTTAGGAGGTAATAGATGCTTATAATTATAAAAGACGACATCAGCACAAAAACGAAAATCATCAGATGAAGATACAACATTCCCACAGACTGCGAAACATGTGAAACCACTGGGTGCCACTGACACTAAACAAACTGATGCCAGCGTGCAGAAATGGCGACTGTGTGCGTTTTTTAAACGGATCCCTGGATGATATGCAGGAGGTATTTTAGTCATCCTGCTGGATTCACAGAGCTGCTATTCAAGCTGAGTCATTCTCCAGCTGAGCAGAGAGTGTCCTTCAGTCTTGGTGACCTCCTCTTTTTTGCTTACCAGACATGAAGTCGCTCAAACTTTAGGCAGACTGGTGAGAGTGACACTGTCGTAAAAGTGATACTGCAGTGAGACTGATATTCGCAGTAATTGTTACTGAGCCCATACTGACATTGTGGTAGGGCAGGAACTAACAGTATAATGATACAGATACTGTGCTGAAACTAATACAGTGGTGATACTGATGCTGTAATGAGACAGGTGCAGATACTGCTCTGTGATTCATACTGATAATGCAGTCAGCACCGGGATTATAGTAATACTATATTGACGTTGACAGAGATTGAAAGCAGTTTGTTGTGAGACTAAGACTATTATTCTTGTGATATTAAGACTGTGATGGAACTACACTGTACTGAGACTGATACTGCTACTTTGGCTCAAATACCATGAGGCTGATACTGTGATCTCTACGGCATACTAATACTGTGCTGATACTGATACTGTATCAGGACTGATAAATAATGGTACTGATACTGTTGTAACTCAGAGATACAGCCCAAAATGGTTTATAATGAGCAGAGTGCGAATTACCCCTCTATAATTGGGGGGGTACTGCCTTCATAACACTTCTATGACCATTATGGTTTGCTACCGTGTCAATACGAATAGTCGCCACCATAATCAGTGTTAAGAGTGCAAGATGCGCTAGGAGTGTTTACTAACATGTATGCAACACAATGTCATGCTCTGGACATGCAACAAAGTGAGAATCAATACAGAAGATCTCATTATCCTTATCTCTATCCAAAAGAATTTGGTTTTGATAACTCCCAGGAATTATCCTAGAAGTAGTATACTAGTAAAAGTAATAAGCCTATATATTTACAAACAGCCTGGTCTGGTCCAGCAGTCTGGTGTTATTCCTGCCCTCTCAGTCCCCCCAGCTCCAACAGCCTCCAGAAATGAATATTTGCCTATTAGGCTAATATTTGTCTTGATGACACAGTAGATCTTAAAGCTCAGCCTAATTTCTAACTCACCTCTTGGTCCTGCTCACTGTCCTCATCCTGCCATCTCCCTGCTGCCTGCTCACTGTCCTGCACTCTGTCCTCATCCCGCCATCTTCCTGCTGCCTGCACTCTGTCCTCATCCTGCCATCTTCCTGCTGTCTGCTCACTGTCCTGCACACTGTCCTCATCCCGCCATCTTCCTGCTGCCTGCACTCTGTCCTCATCCTGCCATGTTCCTGCTGCCTGCTCACTGTCCTGCACACTGTCCTCATCCCGCCATCTTCCTGCTGCCTGCACACTGTCCTCATCCTGCCATCTTCCTGCTGTCTGCTCACTGTCCTGCACACTGTCCTCATCCCGCCATCTTCCTGCTGCCTGCACTCTGTCCTCATCCTGCCATGTTCCTGCTGCCTGCTCACTGTCCTGCACACTGTCCTCATCCTGCCATCTTCCTGCTGTCTGCTCACTGTCCAGCACACTGTCCTCATCCTGCCATCTTCCTGCTGCCTGCTCACTTTCCTCCACACTGTCCTCATCCTGCCATCTCCCTGCTCCAATGCCTCTGCTGATCACCACTTTCCTTCATACACATTAACTTTGCAAAACTGCACCTATACTTTTAGTGTAATATTCTGTAGCTCTTAACACAAATATTTCCTACTTACTCTTCTTTTACCACCAAAAAAGGGTCTGATGTCTCCATCTTTCCTTTTCCTCATAGTGTGTCTGTGAATAAAATCTAATCTATGTTTAACAAAACAGTATCTGAGCTATCAGATGAAGCTTCTAGAAATGTCCATAAATATGAAATTGTGGAATGTAGAATCAGTACTACTAAAATTCAAATAATAGGGTTTATTATTTGCTAGCTATTTTTTTTTTACGTTGCCCCTATAGGTTTCACTTATAGTAATGTTTTTTCAGAGCATAACGTTAGACCTTCTTATGCATTAACATTAGCCTAATAACAAACCACACAGGCTAAGTGGCAAATTAGTTTCATAAAGGCACAATTTATTCATGATAAAATGAGAATGAAAACATAGGGAGTTCATCTCCTTGGAAAATGACCATGATCGATTTTACCTCACCAAATAAGCCTGGTTTAAATAGAGAACTTAGCTTATCTGGCATGCTTAACGTAACTAACGTTGACTGTACTGGTGTTCTGTCGAGTTGAGCTACTTTGTCGAGGTAAGCAAGGCTAAGTTAAGGCTATCGATTAGCACTACCGTAGCTTACCTCGACAAAGTAGCTCAACTCGACACTAATTCAACTGATAAAGGCATCAGCTTGCATTAGTAGATGAAACACTTAAACGAATAAATGAAGGTTGTAAAATAACACATTTTCAACAGTCTAGACTTCTGCTGGCTACTTACATTTACCAATGCACGACGACAGACAGTACGGGGTGTTTGAAATCGTTTTACATAAAATCTTCCTACGAGGTGAGGTTATCTTTTTTTTTTTTTTACAACAAAAGACAAATTTTAAGACCCCCCTATTTTTGTCTCTTTGGAGGGGTCTGGGTCTTGATCGGGGGGTACAGTACCCCCCGTAATTCGAACCATGATAACGAGTCCTTGACAGAAACACCTCACTCATTCATACTGATTTCTTCATCAGCAGGATTTATTTCAGCACTCACCTGCATGTTATGTTTTCTGTATTGACTGCAGCTACTTATAATAATGAGTGGAGCAGTGAAACGTGAGCAGACGGTAGGTAGACAGTACAGTGAGTTTTTTTTTTTGCGCTCTGTTCTCTTAGCTGCAGTTTGCTTTGTGAATGCAGCGGATGCGAGCCCCTCACAGTCACTGGTTGCATGGAATGAGTCATCTGCAGTACTGCATGCCTGCCACTTATAAGTCACAGTCACTGGGCCTGGCACGTGTTGCACACCGCTACTCACACGCACATTACATTATCTACTCTTCCTCCAATTGGGCCATCCTGGAGTCAAGGAATCAAAGTAGAGAGGTGTCAACATTTACCTCGTCGCAAGACCCTATGGAAGAAATAAGGACAAGAAGAAAGAGCACAACCTACTGAGAGAAGGTGTATGAGCTAAGGCTGAAAGCTATATCTGCTCTCAAATGCCAGATACCCCAATTAATGAATCTGTCGGGGGTTTCAGGTTAACCTTCTTATGATTGGTTGGAGGTTGAAAGTAAATTTCTGATAGCTCTGGGGATGGTGTGAAATTCATGAATAAACTGAGTGATTAGGATGGAGTAGTGATAAATATGCAGCGCAGCCCCTGAATAATAAGGTGAGGTCCTGTAAAAAAAAGAAAAAGGAAGAGGCCTGATTACAATGTAGATGATTTTTGTGATGGTGCCAGCCCGTTCTCTCCCTGACAACAGGTCTTCAGCTGCTCTCATCAGGCTCCAGGGTTGGACCTCTCCCCGCAGGCTTTTCATTTCTACACAACCCCCCTCCCCCACTCGCAATTATTCAGCCATAATTACCAGCCGCCCACGGCCTCATCGATGGCACACCAGTAATGAACTGGCCGTGCGCTGCAGCACCAGCACTGCAGCCCGCTTGCGCCACTTTATTAAATTATGGGAGACCCGCAATGCTGGCTGCCAAACACCAGTCAATACAAACAGTAGTAACTGAGTCCATCTGAGTGAGTGCACATGCACCGTCTATCTATGGAAAGTCTATCCATGGGTGGCCCTCCTGGGGGTGGGACACTCATGAGACCACAAAGCTACCACCTCTTTCACTCCAGGGTCTGAGGATGGCAAGGCTTGCTTGCCACTGTCAGGATGGTTAAAGTTGTAGAACACCAAGTCTGGTCTATCATCAGTTGTCTGAAACTGCACGTGTTAGTATAGTTCTAGTTTATAGATTAATAAGACAGTATAATCCTTTATAGTTTCAGATAGACTAGAGTTGAGTGTTTCATAAAGTTCTGCACCAAAATTCTGTTATTGTTTTCATTTATGGTCTGTGATGTAAATGTGTCTCAAAGTATGTCTGCTCTTAAGAGACAGAGTAAGCCTTTGAAATACACCATTTATGCTGAATTAATTTCATATTTTTCATGTGTCCATATGGTTGGTCTTTCTCACACTACTGCAAGGATCAATCTCAAGGCCATCCTACTGAAATGCAACCAAACAGAATATTAAGGAGAGGAAAAATTCAGAAATAATCCTCTACTTACATGATTTATTCAGTAATTGTTCTTTATATACTTGTAGGCTTACAATGAACCTTGTTTATAGCCCCAACTTTATGGAGCTAATCGCTTGTAGTCTTCAAACAGACTATGACAAATCTATCATGCAGCAAAGTAAACCATAGCTTTTGGAGCCTGAGTAAGGCAAGTTAAATTTGTATGTCTTCCTGGTATTAATTACATAACATGTTCTCTGTGAATATTTATGCATGTTCTCATTCCTACTTGCATATTGAAGAAGTGATTTGCAGTGATGCTAGTGCAGATGGAGGTTCCCACACTATGGAAAGACACTTGTGCAGGTATCCAGTCACTGGAACCTCTCTGTCATGCTGGTCGCATGTAGGCAGGGGTGAGAGTCATTATGCTTAGGGCTTCCATTTCATCATTCCAAGTTTCGCAACCATTCAGTGGAAATTGCTCTCAAATTATTATTCATGATGGGACATCCATCTTCCCCAACTTCTATACTCAATCTTGTCCTTCCCGTTTCCCACAGAAATTAATGCTGCTTATTCTTCTTAAAGAATAATTAGGTCATTAGTGTGACATCATTGGGAATCAGTCTCGTTTTCTAAGAAACATTCCATTTATGTTTTTGTTTTCTTTTTTCAACTCCAGAGGATTAAAATGGATTCATCTTCACAGCATGTGTGCACCTGATTTCCACTGTGTGGCTCTAGTTTTAGTTCTGCAGTCTGTCCACAGAGGGTGGCCATCAGGGAAGTATCTGTGAGAGACAATTCAGAACGATGGGAAGAAGACCACGGCCATTCAGTGCCATTGTTGGAACAGCATAAAGATGCATTGTGAGTCACGGTGAGACCATCAGCAAAGTCACTGGAGCAGCTTTGCCTTCTTCCTTTGTTCTTGCTAACAACTGTGAAGCAGCGTGAAATCTGGGCTGTCGGGCCTCAGCGACTCTGCGGAGGGAGGCGAAGCCTTCCTCTCTGCTGAGATTTGTTAAGTCAGTGCATGTGATGTGCACAGGCAGAGGCTGATGCATGCCTTTATGCAGGTCCCATGTGATTCAGATCACAGCTTTAGATTAGGGCTTTTATTAGTAATGTTTATTTTAGAAACAGAACGAGCAAAGACAAAGTTGCTCTGATCGAGGTTCTGTTTGCTGTTGCATTCAGGCACTTTTAAGGAGGCACTCTCTTCTCTCCTCTGCTTATTTGTGATGAAGCTGCACAGTCGCCGTAGCTGTCAAGGCAGCTGGGCTGAAGCGGCTGAGGAGGCAGGACCACACCCTGTTTGGGGGCATCACGGCCACAAACACAACGTCGTGGGGTCCTGAGGGAGGGCAGCACTAGCGTCAGTGCCGTTAATGATTTATTTGTGACACAAGCCTGCCTGCTCTCTTGGGACCCTGTGTGGTTAATGAGCACAGCATCTTTCTTCATGCAAGCCCATAGCCCTGAAAGACATCCACCTTCCCCACTGAGATTACACTGTTGTATTTTTTTCTTGTCATCATAATGTCTTTACAATCGTTTCTTGTTGAAATGTCTAAAAAAAAATAAAAAATTTAAACATTTTATTGCCTGGGCTTGTTAAATGTAGCCAAATCGCATCTTAGAGTAATCAACTCTTTTGCATGAACAAGCTAAATTTACAACAGAATTAACAATGGTATCAATTTGTGAAAACAGAGCAGTTACTCAAACTGATTGAGTAACGCTTTCTTGGGAAAGCGTTTAATAATCCCAGGGAATACTGACATGTCCTTCCTGTCTTTTGTCCCATTAGAATTTTGTCATTAATGATACATGCAGGAGCGATCAGATTATGATTGAATTCAGAGCTAGAGAAGAATGAGCTAAACCACAGAAAACTAGAGGGATATGGGATACTGGAAGGACCCTGTGTAGTGTTAGTGAGCAATAGAAGGTGCTGAGTTACTGAAGCAGTCCAGCAAATAGTATTTAAAGTTTAACTTAAAAAAAAGTACAGTTTTGACAGTCAATTGCATTATGATATGCAAAGAAATATAGTTATTGGTTGGGAAAGCTTAGCATGTAAGTGGAATGTGCACTAAATAAAAAAAAAATTCAGACCACATATCACAACAAGGTCTTAGAGCATTCAGGTAGAAACATTAAGTTTCACATGTCCAGGTGATCCATCCAGTACTTCTAGAAATTGTACAGGTTTGTGAGTGTGTGAGGAGTAGGAATTAGATGTGGGGAGAAATACAATGCTGTCATTTTGACAGCCCCCTTTTCCACTTATATTTTCTGGTTCTTTTTTTAACCATTTAGGTTATTAAAGGTATTCACTGGTTGTGTGGAGAAATTGAACAATGCGTCTCATTTTATTTTATTAAATTGCCCTTCTTCTATTATGGCAATTTGCTGCAAGATACATTTTTAGCTGAAAATTTAATCAGGTATTTTGTTGATCACATGGATTTAAAGCTCTGGACCATGTTTGCCTGAAGTTTTATAAATCCTGTTCAGAAGGTTGTTTTTCTGAAGATTGCGCCACTTAATTTTTAACAAAGGAGGGATTTTCAAAAGCGTTATCTTTTTATTTTCAAAAGTTTAGGATATTTTTTTTTTAATACTTTGGACATGTAATTTTAGTTTATAATGTTTTGAAAATGAAATGGAGCCTCCTGTTATGACTGGTTTATTCTTTATTCTTATCCAACATATGCTTGTGAAAATTATGAAACTTCTCTCCTCGCTGAGAGACTAACCATGCAGAAGTTACTCTTGTCAGTTTTTGACTTGCCATGCACAATATCAAAGATCCTCAGCATTAAATGGGGAGATGGTGGCGCAGGAGGTAGTGCTATTGTTCTACCTGTACCTACCTGTTGGCAGGTTCGAGCCTTGATTCCTCCTGACCCCATCAAAGTGTCCTTGAGCAAGACACTGAACCTCAAATTGCTCCCAGTGTGCAGGTTCGCGCCTTGTGAGTGTGTGTGGATGGGTGACTGTGAGGCATGTATTGTAAAGCGCTTTGAGTACTCGTAAGAGTAGAAAAGAGCTATATAAATGCAGTCCATTTAAATGTCAGCCAGATCTCTGGGAGGGAAATTATTAGTGTGGTAAAGGAGAAGCATGAGGCATCATGCCAGGATCACCTGGTCTCCTACTTGTCTGATTGGCCCTTCTTGGAAAAGGGGAAGGATTTGAGATGGACAATGTGACGCTTCCTGAGACCCAAGGCAAAAAGTGTCCTTCAATTGTAGGTTATTTGTCTTTGGAGGAAATAAGACATCTTGCAATTTAGATTTTTTCAAATTTATTTTTACTTTTAATTTCACAGTTTACAACAGGAATAAATACGTTTCCTTACATCAGTGAAAAGGTAGATGCAAAAACAAAATGTCCACTACAATGGACATAAATGAATGGGTGGGATCTAAAGGGGCCAGATAAGTAGCAGAGAATTAATAACTCAGTTACAGGATAGAAAGAAGCTGAACTTACTGCATTATGCACATGTCCAAGGTTGCTTGGAGGTTAGGACTGGGTGGGTTCAGAACCATATCATGATACTGTACATACTACAGTGGAATTACTGCTAAATACTGCTCATAATTACGGCATTTTTGGTGGTAACAGAAGATATTAGTTTTAGGATTGAGTATGAATACTCCCACAATTCCAACAGACCTGTTCTGAAGGCGACCGGTGCTTTTCAGAGACCTGTATTTACTTGGCAAGTGCCATAAATAAGGATATTATTGGTAGCCACAGTAACAGAATTGAGTAAAGAGAGAATTGATGCACATCAGCTGCTCTTCCATCCTGCTTTAGGGATGTGTCTGCTTTTGGTGGCTGTTAGCATTCAAAAATGGTCTGAAATTATGGTTTTAAAAGGCAAAGATATTAAACAACAGACGGCTCAGGAACATGAGGTATGTGATGCTGCTCTGTGCAGAAATCCATGCAGTGGAAACCTTCAGATTTGGTCGGGCACTGAGTTACTCAATTTGCTTTGCTCCTTTATTTTCCCATCCATGCTTCACTTCCCAGTGATTAATTAAGGCCCAAACCCAGTAGGTCTGGAAGCTGGAAAAAGATCCACCAAGGCCCCACTTGGGGTTTCGCAAAGCAAACATCTTTTTCTAAGCAAAGCGGGTCACTTACCATCTGTTTTCAGTACAGTATCTTTTTTGTGGAAAAATCACTGGCTATGCCGTCCAGCTAACATTAATGAAACTCAGTTACACTACAACACAGAAACACTGAGCACTGTACAAATGCTGTGACTTTCTGCACTGATTTTTGTTTTATTGTTATCTTCACCGAGACTTTTTCCACGTGTTCTTTGCTCCTTCGTTGTCATGCATGTTTTGTGCCTTGAATGCACATGGCACCTGGACTTACTGTTACTTTTTCTAAAAATTGCCTGCTCATTCTATTCATGTGATATTAATGGAACTTGTGTTTTTTGTGCTTCCTTGGAAACCCTGAACCCTGATTCCAGAAGACAGAAATGTATGTTTAAAATGTGTTTTTAGTGAACAATAGATGATTTGTTACTCCTATCAGTTCAGAAGGAAAATGGAAGCTCTTAAGCCAGTCACATAACCACCGCAAAGAGCTTCTACAGATTATCATTGCAACAATAAGAAACGTGATGGAAACACAGCCACTGACAGACCACACAACCTTTTTAATAGTTTCCTTTGTGTCTAGAATATGGTCTGGTATAGCTGACTCTGGGAGCTTGTGAGTGGGGTGATTTACCGTGGTTTTATAAACTGCTGCACAGTGTTACACTCTCCATACACTTTCTCATACTGTTCATCTGATTAACGTGTCTTTGTACTACATTGGCTTTTATGACTTGCTATGCTTGCTGAGTGGACAGTTATTTATGCCACATTTATAGTCCTATGCACTCTGTATCCGCACTTTACGCCAGGCTGGAGAATGTCGTACTGAACTGTCCAGCTTTCATCTCACCCCCGCGGTGAGTTTGGCTGTGTGTGTTTGTGTGTGTGTGTATGGGTCAGATATACATTACATTGTAGAGACATGTTATTTAGACGTCGTGGGGACCATTTTTTCTGTCCCGACAAGGGGAAATTCAGACATCTTTTGAGGTGCCCATTTGGATAACCTCAGTTTTAATAAAATCTGTGAATGCAATAAAAAAAGTAAAAATGCTAAAAGTCTTGTATTTGGGTTGGTTACTTATGGTTAAGGTTAAGAATGGGTCGAGGTTAAGGGTGTCGTGATTGGGATTATGGTTTTTCCCATAGAAATAATGGGAAAAATGGAGAGTCCCCACAAAGATATAATTACAAACCTGTGTGTGTGTGTGAGTGTGTGTGTGAGTGAACATGCTTCCTGTGGGAGGCACTTCCACATAGAGATTATGGCCAGCCTAAGGCAACCTCCAGTTGAAAATGAAAGATAAAAAGCTCAAGTGACAAATTATAGTCAACCCTTCTGCATCTCGACTTTCGCAATCGAGGTTTTGATGTATCTCCAGGTCAACATAAAAAATTAAATGGGAATTCACACAAAGGTGAAATGGTAACGTGCAAAAGCTTATATGAAGATATGAGGACAGTGGGGGGATGAGCTAGCTGAGATGTTCCCAGAACAGGTGGGCCTTCAGCTCTGTCTTGAAGGTAGAGAGGGATTCGGATGACCAGATGTTCTTATTTCTATGTGACAGAGGGGTCTCCAGGAAGGGCTGGAGTGCTGATGGAAGAGGGCACATAGTAAATCATGATGTACATCGTGTGAACAGTAAATAAGCACCTCTACAGTTTTACGTCACTATAACTCTCCAAATCTAGCAACACCTTTCCTGAGCTGACCCTTCTGCACTGGACAACTGAGGCGAGCTGGAACCGCGCTGTAGTTTCTCTTTGTGCTACGGCTCCGTTCATGTATACCAGAGGAAAAGAGCCATGGAATTATGAACTTGATTTGAGAGTCTGTAGGATCAATGAAAAGAGACAGAGGTGTGTAAGGAGAGAATTATGCCAGCTGCATGCCAGATGACCTGCTGAATTTTGATTCATCTGCAGAGGTTTAACAGCATGAGCTGGTAGCTTTTTCAGTAAGCAGCTGCAGTAGCCTAGTCACAATATGATGCTACGGATTTTAACATTCTGTCCATGTTCTGAAAATGACATTGTATAAGAGGCATGGGTTACGCTTTTGCCCTGACCAAAGACCTTTGCTCTGAATTGATCTCAATAAAGTGAAGCTCAGGACAATTTAATCAGCGTTTTTTAATTTAAATAATTTGTTTCACTCTGTTTTCCTGATAAATTTTTAACAGTCTAATGCTTGTGTGTGTTTATCATATTTTCTAATTACACAACTGGCAGTAGATGCATGGACTAAACCACTTTTCGGTGCTTAAATTAATTACATGGTGCAGTTTTATTCATAGGTGTGTGGTGACATGTCAAAGCTTATCAGCAATTGTAATGACACAGTCACACAAAGTGAATTACAGATTATCTATTAGCTGAGCAATGCTCTTAGTGTTCATCTTTTCTTTAATCCAAAAAAATGCGAGTTTACCTTAGGATCTTTTTGTGATGAATGGATGGGGAGGAATGTGTGTGTTTGTATGTGTGTGTGACTTTGCTTGAGGTGGATGTAAGCTGAAAGGAACAGCAGTTACAGAGAATGAATTTTCTCCCTTGATGGCTTAGGCAGAAAGGTGACCTCCCCAGCCCAGGAACATAAAGAAGTGTCATGCAACATTACACGTCACTTTTCCTGACCGAGGGGAAGTTCTATTTCTTGTGGTGTGCCAAGGAGAGAAAATAATTATATCCCCTTTGACGGAAATGTTTTATTGGGATTGCTATAAAGTCGGCTTTCTGTTGCCTGACGCATACAGGGATGAGTGTATGTGTGTCAGTGTGTGTGTGTGGATTATGTATATATTACACTGTGAGGACCAAATGTCCCCACAATGTGATAAAAAAAAAACCTGCCATTTTGACCTTGGGGGGACATTTTTCAGGTCCCTACAAGGAGAAAATCAATTACATGAAAATCTGTAATTAGCATCAAAAAACTAAAAATTTTGTTTGATTATGTTTTGTTTAAGGTTAGGGCTGGGTATTTTGCCTTATTCAGATGTCAAGAAATTTTTCCCTGTAATCAACAAAAACAGCCCACAAGTGAAGCAGGGCACCATGATTCATGCTCAGTATTTGTCATCACATAGACTAAGCAAAGTTTTTAATGGTGAAATGAAGAAAGAAATTAAGCATTTTTGGTAATGTGAAGTACTTACTGTGCATGGTAAGCATGGTGCATTGAGAAATGTCTAGGTATTAGAAATATACCTTACTCTGGTTTAAAAAATGATTTTTTTATTCCTAATAATGGTGCCTCAATCATGTCATCAGTCTGATCGTGAAAATTGCTTTACCATCACTAATGTTTTTTAAACTGATCATTGTCAGGATGAGGTGGGTGGCTTTCACTCCAGCTGAACCCTAAACAGGCTATAGATGCACGCTAATTCACATGGATGCCCCTTTTGGCTGTGGTGCAAATGGGCTGGAGATACGAGGCTGTGAAGTGTGCCGCAAACATCCTAGGTCTGTGCTTCAGAATGGAGCCTGTCATTCTGGGTGCCGTTCAGGGAGGAATGCTAATGAGCACCTGCTTGGGATAAGTTGTGTAGTGTTGCTAAGATTTTGAAAAGCAGTTTTATTTGTTACGAGTTTAATGAAAAAGTAGAGATGTCAAGTGTATTTTATTCAATATATGCAACCTTTGAAGAAAAATGTGTCTTTTTCTGCCCTTTCTAGACTGAGGGGGTTGTGAATCATAAAAATTTTTGTCTGCACCATAAACTCTTGGCATATCCCTCTGCTTCATATGCATGTACCATACAGTATGCCATATTATACATAATATTCGCACCCATTACTCTTTGCATCATACCTTGCATTATATCTGGGTCCATTAATCTCCATGTTACCCTGTTCCGTGCCCTTGCATATTTGTGCAATACACTGTGAAGTACCTCTTTGTGATACTGAAAACTGGGTTTTTGTGCTCAGTGTGACAGCAGGCTATCTCCAGAAGCCTCAGAGTAGTAAAGGGTTCTTTCAGAAAAAGACAGCAGCACGAGTCCTTTAAAGTTCATTATTGCCCAACTGTAGGATGCCTGCACTTCATAGCCCGGGACTTGAGCATCATCCAACATAGATAAAACCCTGAGGTTCTTGTACAAACTGTAGCACAAGATTCTAAAATAGCATTTACCTCTGATTAGGATATATATGGAGCATACCAAATATGTAATTTCGGGGAAGAACATGATTTGTACAAAACTTCTTGAATCCAAGAAACTTATATAGAAAGTCAGATTTATGTATGTGTAGTTGTGTTGGTAACACATACACATATACTTTATTTTACCCCTTTGAAGTGGTCTTGGAGCCCACATTTTAATCAGTTGGAAATATTCAAACATTTGAAGTATAATTCTGTATATTTTGTGCACTGCATGTTACAGTGTTTCAGTGCCAGATTGATTAACAAATGCACAAGGGCAGCATGACACTTTCATTCCATACTGTGGCAGAGGAACTTTCTGATCTTCTCCACACTAGAGCAGTGTTTTGATTCCATTATGCATTTTTCTTTTTTTTACATTTCTTTTTTCTTATGAGAATGTGGCTGGGACTTTGATCCAGAAGAGTGCTGCTACATCTATTAAAATGCTCCACTAATTGAATCCTTTAGGCGCCAGGAAAAAGACCTGTGGATAATTCATGTCTGGTTATTTATAATGCGGACGCTCTTTTTTCATTGCTATTGTGATTTTTGTTGTTGTCAATGTATTGCAGTTTAAAGATTGGAGTTCATAATGACCTGCTACTTGTTTCCACCACAACGTTCACTTGTCTCTATTTTATCAGCAGGTAAAATGTTCTAACCATGGACTTTAAGGCTTTGGTCTTTGCTATAAACCTTGTTATTTTTATGACTCAGTGCTGTACGAAACAGATAATCCCATGTGGCCAATTATTGTTTCATACTATTCTTTAAGCAAAACTGTTCAGTTTTTAATATCCCTATTTGTTTGAACATTTGACTGTTTTAATAGCAGTCAGTGGAATTCTCAGTCTAGCTGGATATTAATGAGAGCAGGGATTTAGTTTTCACAAGCACAGTAACAGCCACCTTCTGCAGGGAACATCCTGATTACAGTGGTCCCCCTGTATCCATGGATGATATGTTCCAATGCCAACCACAGACAGCCGAACCTCAGATAGCAAACCATCTGCAGACCCCATATATAATGTGATTTTCCTGTACATACATATGGTAAAGTTTAATTGATAAATTATGCACAATACTGTACATTTCCACTATTAAATACAGTAAGAATAAAGTACATTGTGTATTACTATACATTACTGTACAGTGATGTACTCTCTCAAATGAGAGAGGCTGTGATGTTTTAGAGCCAAGAGAGCAATGAAAAAATATCATATATTAAGGGATGACGGAGCAATGAAAATCATGTATTTGACACATTTTTATAACACAGACACTGTGATAACGTGGCAAAGAATGTAGTCAGCAAGAACGCTAGAAGCAGACTAGATTAGGGTTCTGCCGGGAAGAGTGGGTATGAGGGTTCTGCGGGAAGCGTGGGTATGAGGGTTCTGCGGGAAGCGTGGGTATGAGGGTTCACAGTATTCCAGATATGTGTACAGGCATACATGTTCAACATGTTTTAATATTTATGAAGGTTCAACTCAACCCCCCCCCCCACACACACACAGTTTTCCCCCCTCAAGTGCCCCCACCCACACACACACACAATTCTTTCGTTCCTTCCGAGTTTGAATACCTCTGGTATATAGTATGTCATTAGTGTATCTGTTTCAGTTCACAGAAAATTTTGATCATAATGTAAGAGAAATAAATAGAATATACATATTTAAACATTTAAACCATATAAAACTGTAAACATTTACATTTCCAGGTGATCCATCCAATCATTCTACAAGTGTGTGAAGAGTATGTCTTAGATAGCCAGGCCAAGTCACGCTGCTGTCTGGTTGGGGCGTTTCTGAAAGGCTGTGCCACAGCCCTGTCAAAATATGATGGAGCCCCCCAGCTCCATTGGGCAGGAGGAATGTTTCTCTCGCAGCACAATGTTTACTATGAAAAAAATCTCATGGCGCACCAACATGACATTAAGCATATGCAAGTCACAAGATGAACAGGTTTTGCAGGCCAGATTGAAGATTCAGCCACTGTATGTGATTTCTTCGATTTAGCCATAAGCTCTGCAACTCGATAGCTGGCTTATGATGTTTTTTCAGAAATGGTGGTAGTTTTTATCATGAATTTAGCTTGATTGTCAGTTTGACTTTTGAAATTAATTAAATATTCAGCGTTCTTGCTGGCAACTGCTGCATCTGTCGTAGTGAGGTGTCTCTTCAGTTTACTGGGAACCATTGCTTTGTTTTTCCCCACAAACCAAGCACAATGGAATCGGAGCAATGGGATCTCCTGTGCACCTGAATCCATAATTCATATACAGTATGTATATATATATATATATATATATATATATATATATATTTGCTCTTACTTTTGAATGCAATACTGTTGTGCTGTGTGCGAGGTGTGGTTGGCTGCTAGATGGACCCGTTTGCAATAGGCTTTCTGAGGACTGACCGATCAGGACAGTGTTTTCTATTAGAATAGTGTACTTCAGAAATTGTGACATGAAATTTAAATTATTATTGATACAAAAATAACACGGAATCACAGTACCACATTTTTCAAACAGGACAAGACACACAATGAAAAATGCAACAATCAAAACATGCACATTAGAGGATCTCTTTAATGATGGTCAATTGGCACACAGGTCAATAATAATAATAATAATGATAATAATAATATGTATCATGCTCAATATTTTCTATTTTCTAAGCTAATCTTCTGTATTATGTATTTATTTATGTATTATTATTTATTTATGGTAGAATTTTCTAATTTTGCCATGCCCATTGCTAAAACACATTCTTGGAACAAAACTGCCAATTGCCAAAACTCATTTATTGAATCAGTCACTTGTTTAGCAAAACTGTAAACAGTGCTCACCTAGTTAGACACAATTTTCAGATCTGAGTCACCCTTTTGGCAAAACTCTAAACACATTTTCATTAATCAAAACACATTTTGCACCACGGTGAACTTTGATGCAAAATAGATAAACACGGATCGCAAAAGTTAAGCAAAGCCAGCACACATTAGTCATCATTTAAACACAATGATTCAAAGCTGTTCACACGTTTCTAAACATGAGCAGAAGCCAAACCAAAGAGTGACTACAACATATAATATGTGCTGGATTAATGTGCAAGTGCCATAGGTGAGTTGAATTTTGACATTACAGTTTTTCTGAATTGCTAAAACACTTAACCTCAATTTAAAAATTAAACTGCCAACTACCAAAACTCCATCAAATCAATCCCACAGTTGGCAAAATCTTAAACACTGTTCATCTGTTTAGACACAATTAGCAAATCTGAATCTCCCAATTAGCAAAACTCTAAACATTCACAATCATTCACAAAACACATTTAGTAGTGTGGTGCACTTGGACCCAGAATGGCACACACAGACTCCAAAAGGTACACACAAGTAACACCCTGTTTTCATCATTAACACACTACCACTCAAAACTGAGCACACGTGTCCAATCTGTGATGTGTGGAACCCATTCAATAAACAGGATATAAGCCAAGTCAAATGCAAGCGGCATGACTGAATTCAACATGGAGCATTACAACAGAAGAGGAAGAGGAGTAGGAGTGCGTGTCAGAGGTGGTGGATGAGGAGGAAGACCAAGAAGAAGAGCTATAATTTCAAGTGAAATTAGAGCAACGATCATAGATCATGTTGCGGTTCATGGCATGACTATGAGGGGAGCAGGACAGCGTGTGCAACCAAATTTAAGCCGGTTCACAGTGGCCTCCATAGTCAGGACCTTCAGAGAAGAAAACCGGTAAAATGTATTTCTGTCTCTGAAAGGTACTGTGTCAGTAAATCACTCCACCAATCTCTAGAAAGGGGACAGTGAAAAATAATTTCCTTACGGTACTATATCTGTTTTTGTACAGTAGAGAACATTTACAATACAGCATGTATACTTCTAAAATTATTATCTTTTTGAATAATTGAAAGACGGTCACATAGGGGTGGAAGAACACGTATGTTCTCAGAACAACAAGAGAAAGTAATTGTTGAGATGGGTCCGTCCAAACAATGCAATACAACTGCGTGAAATACAGAAATACAACAGCGAATTACTGAATACAATGTGCATTTTGATGGATTAAACCATGTGAGTTGTTCAACAATTGATCGTATCCTACAACGCAACCAGATAAGGATGAAACAAGCGATTTCTCAGCATGGCGGTGGAAAGTATATGAACGAAATCCCTACATATAGGAAAATCTCATCCAAGCAATGGATGCAGCATGTG
The DNA here is from genome assembly GCF_048594095.1 of Paramormyrops kingsleyae. NCBI lineage: Eukaryota > Metazoa > Chordata > Actinopteri > Osteoglossiformes > Mormyridae > Paramormyrops > Paramormyrops kingsleyae. The sequence continues at coordinate 3,180,019 of NC_132806.1, read as the reverse complement.
ATGATTTAAGAGTGAAATAGTGAAAGATCAAAGATATCAATATGTGCAAGTAAGTAAACTGTTACAGTACACTCAGCACTAGCATGTACAGTATACTGTACTATATATGTCATTCACAGAACGGAGTGTACTCTATTTTCATTGTGTATAGAGACTTTTTGAGCTTGACTCAATGGAGAGGCCTCATGAATACATCTTCATGGATAAAGCTGGATTCAATCTGGCAAAAAGGAGAAAGAGAGCTCACAGCATAATTGGTCAACATGCCATTATAGAAGTTCCTGGCCAGCGTGGTGGAAATGTGACCATATGTGCTGCCTTCAGCAGCTACGGGGTTGTCCACCGCCATGTTACTGTTGGGCCATACAACACCGACCTTCTTCTAACATTCCTGGATGGTCTACGGGATGCTTTGCTCGGACATGAGCAGAGAGGTCACGAGCAGGCAGAGCATCCCATTTATGTTATCATTTGGGACAATGTGAGCTTTCACCGTGGTCCAAGAATACGTGATTGGTTTAACAATAACCAGCATTTTATGAATGTTTGCCTTCCACCATACTCTCCCTTTTGAAACCCTATTGACAAATTTTTCTCATCATGGCAGTGGAAAGTATATGACCGAACTCCCTACATACAGGAAAATCTCATCCAAGCAATGGATGCAGCATGTGATGATGTAAGAGTGGAATCTTGCCAAGGCTGGATTCGGCACTCCAAAGGATTCTTTCCACATTGTCTTGCAAGGGAGAACATTGCATGTGATGTAGATGAAGTCCTGTGGCCTGACCCCATGCAGAGGCATGATGATGTGGCAGAATGACTGATTGATTTTAATGTAAAAATATGTAAAAGCACATAGTGGATTTTGTTTTGCCGCAGGTTTCTTTGGATGTAAATAAGCTTTCATAAGTACAGGAATGTTCAAATATCCTAAATAAAGATTATTTTCCTTTTATCCCAGAGTGTTTTGCATTTGTTTATGTAGTGGGTCACAATTGCTGAGTAGCGTTTTTACATTGGCTGGTTTTGTGTGTTTTCTGACAGTTGTGCTTGATTTTGAGTAAAGTTAAAATAGTTTTGGTTCAACTGTTTGATTTTGCAAGACAAGACAAAGGTTTTGTGAGCATAGCTTGAATTTTAGGGTTTGTGCTTAATGTTTTGAGAAAAGGAGAGGAGATTTTAGAAAATGTGTTTTAGCAATTCAGAAAAACTGTAAAGGACAAATGGGTCACACAGATGATTCTTCCCGCATCACCCAGCAAGGGAGAGCATTTCCTGTGATGTAGCCAAAGTTCTTTGTCCTGACCCAGCACTGAGACATGGTGATGAGGCAGCGTGAATATTCTTCCATGACTCTGGCTTGGCAGTTGCACATTTTACTGTAATATTGCCTCTCATTTGGATTTTTCATTTTGTCCTTTATAGTAACTTTTTTGGTACTGAATACTGCAAAATTTTTCATATCGGTTTAGGATAATTGTATACAAACATTTTTGGCAGACAGCATGACTATAGTCTTTTGGTTTCCAGTTTTGCAGCAGATCATGCAAAGACCACATCCACAGTAAATGTTTCTGTATATGCCAGCAACAGTTTTGACTGGGAGTGTTTTCAGTTTTTTGCTGTAGTGTGTAATGACTGCTCAGTGTTTATGTACCAACTCGCTTGATGCGTGATCTGAAAGCAGTGTTTGCTTTTGAGCAAAGATAATATAGTTTTGAGAAGATTGTTTAATTTTGCAAGATGAGTCAAAGGTTTTGTGAGTGTAGCTTGAATTTTAGAGTTAGTGCTTAGTGTTTTGAGTAAAGGAGAAGGAGATTTTAGGAAATGTGTTTTAGCAATTCAGAAAAACTGTAATGCAGCCATCCAGAGCACATAGTCAGTGGCAGAATGTGCTCAAGGGTTATTTACATGCGACACGCCCACATTTTAGAGTTTCTCTGGCCAAAGTGCACATCTTGCCTAAGCACATACAAACTTCACACTTAGCGAATACTCTTAAGTGAAAAATCGTGCAGGTACTTGTTTTCTTGACATACACGCAATCAAGCCCTATAACTGGTACACTACTGCTTAAAAGGATTCATTTCACTGACACATAAAGCAGCTTTCAAAAAGACCAGAGTCTGAAAAGGCCATGGCCTGCCTTTAATTTGGAAATGCCATCAGGCTGGACGATGGGAGAAAATGGCTGTAAACACTTCCAAACTCTGCATGCATCCATAAGATGGCATGTAAAGTCCTCTTCTCATTAGTTCCTTTTCTTCTAAGTGTGGAAGACCTCACAGTTTCTTTTGCTAATGAAGGCAAATTCACAAATTCACTCTTTAACTAAAAAGAGGCTCACTGATTGCTCATGAAGCTAAACTCAGCAGTAATTTTCAAAAACTGTAATTTAAACCACTTCAATACCATTGCACACAACCAAAACCTCAAATTTAAGTCTTTGTAATAGAGTAAAATGGTCAACCATGTCAAAGGCGGCACTTAGGTCCAAAAGCATTAGCACAGTCGCGTTGTCTCCCCAGCAGCGCCCCAGTCATTCTATATACAGTAGAACTTTGGAACTCAAATGCCTCAAATTCAAATGTAACTCGACCAACTCTGACATCAAACAGGTCTGTTGAATTTTTTTCGACTTGTACCTCGACCGAAATCTTGGAACTCAAATTCCTGCTAAAACTTGTATGGGTAGAAACACGTTCAACTTTATCAATACAGATCTCAAACACAATTCAACCAATAACTCGGAATACGACAAACCAAGACAGACCTGCTAAAACAGTTTCATAGTCAGGGATTTGATAACTTACATTTTTATTGATGTTTTATTTATGGGTGCAGTCTTTAGTTTGTGTAGGAAGCATTTGGGCATAGAGCAAGGTAGAAGGACATACAGTCTAAAGTAGAAGTCAGTGCGACTCACTCACGTGTGCACACACTCACACGCCCACTCACATGAGTCAGCAGCTAGCCTGCACAACATGTCTTTGGAACTCGAAAGTTCACACTGAGAGCGAATGGTGCAAAGCCATGGAAATGTGGCAAACATGCCTGATCCTAAAATAGCATCCAAACATTCCACTGCTACCCAGTGAGCCACCATGCTAGCCAGGGGGAAGAGTTAACAAAATAACTTTTGACAGTGATCCAAAAAGTACTAAAACTATTAGAATGATAATTTACCATGTAGCACCCTGCCATTTCTATACCATACGGGCCTCTTTTTCAGAACTGGCAGCAGTAGCTGCTACTGTTAGCACTACGTCAAAGTGTTGGTTTTCCACTAACATAAAGACCGGTACCAGTGCCAGATGACATCACAAAGCAAGGCGGGGTAAAAATGGCTGTAGTATATTATTGGGATGGACAATGTGCAATATTAATACCAACACTGCAGGGAGTTTAAGTTTCACTTCAAACATTTTTACTGGGTGATGGGAAAAAATAAACTTAGCAAGGGTTTGCAGTTTTAATGATTATTCCTTTTCAATATTATCTAGTGTATGTTTAGAAATCAATTTAAAGTTCACCTCCGCTACTTTTGCATGAGCGCTGCATCTGTTGTCCAATCATAATCATTTTCTCCTATGGCGATTTTAACATAAATTTGTGAGACCTGCTTCATTTTATGCTGTTGCAACATAGTATGTGGTCAATAATAGAAATGCTAATGTGATTTATACCCTGGAATGTTTACTGATCCTCTATGACTCTGCTCTGAATTTCCCTTAAGCGAATATTGTTGTTGGCCACAACCATATTTACTATCTTTTGTTCTTCTTCATCCGACAGGAGTCGTCGTCTGCCTCCACCATGAGGTCGCCTTTCAGTTCTACACACAAAACATACACACATACAAAACATGCAAAACATAGTGTGAGGCATAAAGTGCTTTACCTGTTCTCAATTCTGAAAGTACGGAATATGGAAGCAGCTGTATACTGACTGAGATTTGGATGCACACGTAGCCCAGCTTCTCTCATTGTCAAACCATGGACAAGCACATGGTCAACCACAGTTGCCTTCCACTCCCTCTTCCAGCTCTCTGTCTGTTATCCATCATAGATTTATTGAAAAACAGCCATAGTAAACACACACACACAGTAGAAGTTGAGCATCATGTGTGAAGAAATTTGATACACAGCATTATCAGATGGAGTGTTAAGTGCTAATTGATCTTAAGTTATGAGTCCTTGTGTTTGATTAGAGTGAGAAGTGTTTTCTGATTGGTTGTTTGGTGATAATTGTGTTTTGCCAATGGGGTGTATGTTTAAGGATCTGCTGAAATGGTCCAACCAGTCTCTCTAACAACAGGAACACAGTTTAATTCTGGGAATAGTGTGGTCATTTTGAGGACTGAATTAAAGCATATGGTCATCTAGCTTATTGGTCATGACATAGTGTTTTAGCAATTGGGAAAAACTATTATACTGGAAGATGTGGTTAAAGCCATTGAGTGCTATTTTCTGCTCTGCAGGAGGCAGATGAGAAATGAAATGAGTGTGAAGGGCACTTTTATCAGTGGGTATCTCAGTGAGTCAGTGTGAACAGAGCAGTGCCCGTGCAAAGCTCCTTGTCATGGAGCCAGAGCCAAACCGTGAAGCCATGTTGCGCTGAATTGTGGGTTCACCTTTATTTTTAGATAGGCAATCCACTTCATATGGATATGAGATATTTTTAAAGAAGCTATGACACTCACAAGACACAAATGTATGAAAGCTCCTTAAACCGCTTTCCTCCTGAGTATCAACATTGGCTGTTTCACCCACATCCTGATGCATCCTGTCACAGTGACACAAGTTTATAAAATTAGAAGAGCATAATCTGTATAATCATCACACATTAAGTATATATACATGTGAATATACAGCCAGTATTCACATCTGAATATAAATATAAAGACCCATGACTCTGAAATGCTTCTAAAGGCTCCTTACCCTTAAACAGCCAAGTGGCCACTCATGACCAAAATGGCACAGGGCTGGAGACCATATGACTGCCTCGTAGGGATATTCTAATTTCTCCAAAGTTTAATCCGATACCTCCGCGTTCTGATAGCATACCAGAGGCCAGATGTAGACCCATCAATTGACTAGCATTGGTCCTTATGTTTGACAGCTCAGTTAGAATTAATAATTGAAAAGTGGACTCAGCTATTTGATTCTGTTTACCATAACAGGAACATAATTAGGTCTGCTGGGGTTTGCAGTCTGTGGCCACGGACCAGATGTTACGGTTGGTTTTAAGACTCCAGGGGGGCATTATAAAGAAAGACTTCCCAGAGATTCAAAAGCTGTATTAACACAGTCTACTGTTGGCCAAGGTACTAAAGACTGTGCACTCAAAGCCCCCACAAGTGTCAAGGAATTATTTCTGGACCTTTATAATTGGATCCCACTGCTTCTTATTGCAAACAGGCTGGACTGGGGCTCAGATACTGCAGTGCACTGTGGGAGTCTGAAATAAGTCTCCCCTGATCAGATGAGAGCTCTGGTGCTTGAAGAAATGGACAGGTATCTATGAGGACAGGACAGCAACAGAAAGGTACAGCCGGCTCATCTCCAGCACCCGCTTGCACACATGACCAGAGGCAAAGCAGCCAAGACAGTGCTTTAAAGCAAGCACCACAGTCCAGCATTCTGCCAGTCTGCATTCCTGACAACACGGTTGATGGGCAGGAAATGGAAGTGATGAGGACTTTTTGTTACAGCAACATGTAGGGCACAAGGACATTTTTTGTCCTGTAGGACTCCAGAGTATTCATAGGACAAGACAAAGGAGAACCAGTGACACAGAGAGACGGCGAAGCATAAATAATAAAGGCTGTATTGGTGAAACTATACTATGCTACCTAGCGGGTTGGTCTGCGTGCCGTTTTTCCTATCATGATTGCATCACACCTCTAATCTTCACTCTTTTTGCACTTGGTGCTGCTCATGTACCCTAACAAAACTCCTTCACTCCAATTAGGGCAGCACCCACTCCTTGGTCTACCTCTGTTTTTACCCCTCTTTCTTGCCGAATAACTGTTTTCATATGCATCGTTTCCATTTTTCTATAAGACCACTGTAATGCAACAAAGCCATGCTTTAAAAAGCAGAGATAAAACCTTGCCTTTGAATATCTTTGAAAAGGAAGCTTGGGACACCAATATATGCTTTTGAGTAGAGAAAATGAGGAACTGGTGATCAGTTGTATAATTCAGACCTGGTACTCTTCTTTTAATAAAGAACAGAATACTAATAATCAGGACTATTGTCTGCTGAGGACAGTAATCAGTGTAGATACTTTGGGATACAAAGGGTACTGTCAGCGTGTTTGTCTCACATATGACGTATGTGACATACAGTCAGACCACTCACGTGCATCAGGGTTGTGGTCGACTCACCCAAGTCCGAGTCAAGTCACGAGTCATCTGTGGTCATGTCCGAGTCACGAGTCATCTGTGCTCAAGTCCGAGTCACGAGTCATCTGTGCTCATGTCAGTCTTCAGAGCTTCAGTGTAAGTCAAGTTAATATATCAAAAACTAAATGTACAAACACAGAGACAAATCTAATGAACAAAATATGCTTGTTTTACTGAAACATTTAGTAAAATAAACTTAGACTTTAGTATTTGTCATGTTTTCATCAGAAATGTGTTCATTAACAAGGACTATTTGTAAAAGTGACAGTTTGTATTCGCTACTGTGCTAGTGCAACAATTTCTTTCAAACTTTGGATTTAAATTGAGAAGGTGCTGGAAAAGCCTCTGCATACACTTGCTCATTCATGATAGTACCATGCTAGACTCGTGCATTTCAGTCCCTTAACAAATCAGGCAATGTGCAACTGGGCAAATATATTAGCAGTAACAAATGTGACCAACATAATTACAATAAGCTATTGACATTTTAAAATAGATTTTTTTTTCTCGTGCTTAAAACCACCACCTTGAAGAATCATATTTATAATATATCGATTCCCCAACCCTATAAGCATCTGTAGATAAATTTAGTAGCCTTGGTTTTTCACATTTTAAAATGAACTGCTAATGCATAATGTATACTTTAGATGTCTTTTTTATGATTACAGACCACAGTGTCACAAACACCCGAGCCCAAGTCAAGAAACTATCAAATCCAAGCGCAAGTCACATAAGTCTCAAGTCCTTATCTGCATACGAATCACACTAAATATGACTTGAGTCCGAGTCCTCCACTTGAATACTGCACCTCTGACATAACACACATATCAGGCCAAAGCCTCCACCCTAAACAGTAGGGATGTAACGATACACTGAACTCACGATTCGATACGATTCACTATTCTGAGTTCACAATACGATTTTCTCACGATTTTTTAACAGAATGAGCAGCAGAGAAATTTATTCAAAAATATTCCTTTATCTTTCTAAACTGTGCAAAACGTGTCCTCTTCTTAACAGTGCAACTGAAATTGAATAAAATACAGTTTAAAAAAAAATCCCAAATCAAAATTAAAAAAAAATCTTCAAATACTGTAAATAAATGGTAATGCTTTCCATTAACTGCACCTTCATAATGCTTATGAAATGCTCATTAAATCATTCATAAACATCATGCATGTATACCTTTACAGTAAGTCCTAATATCCCTCAAGAGCTGTAATATACATTAATAACAAACATTATATAATAATAACAAACATTATAATTGTATAATCATGTAATGTTTGTTATTAATGTATATTACAGCTGTTAAGGGATGTTGGGATGTTAAACTGTACTTGCATGCTGCTTGTGAATGTTCTATGAATGCATTATGAAGGTGCACTGAATGTTCTATAAATGCATAATGAATGCATTATGAAGGTGCACTTAATGTAAAGCCTTACCAAATAAACTAAGGTTTGCATGTGCAGCTTTTTAGCGTGGTTTGCCCTTTTAATAATCTTCGCTCTGGCGGTGGTGAATTGAGCTCACTGTGGTGCCAATGGACATGCTGAAGCATGTTCATTGTGCTATTAGTGTATATTTTCAGTCTTTTACAGTGTTTGCACGCAGTTTTTGTCTTGTCTGTGCTTTTCTCACTGTTTTCGTTTGTGATTACCGGAAAGCGATTTAAGATGGGGGGGGGGGGTTTGTCCTAAATTTCAAATTTGCTCACCATCTCGTGAAATTTTCTTCATACCGTGAAGTACTCCTAAAGTAGCGATTCATTTTCCACATCAGCCAGTTTAAATCGTCATACATTTACATCGATTTTTAACCGATTCGTGATTCATCATATATGCCTACTAAACAGAGAGCTTGCAAGCACTGCAGTTTTATACTGAATGCTGCTGCTGTGAGAAGTTAATCATATGATTCCCAGGGCAGATCAATGACATTATTGTACATCTGTTATAGCTGAGGTGTTTATTCATAACACAATTTAACACATCAAACTGAACAAAACAGCAGCTGATTATAAAAGACGAGGCACTCATCTGACTTGGGTGTGAATTTGCATCATTTGAAGACTAAATTTTTATTGTTTGTATGTGTCAGTGAGTGTAACATGCTGTAATCAACTTTTAGCCTTAAGTGTAAGAAATGGGGTTTGAGAATCACTGTATCACCTCTAAGGATTGTTTCAGGTTTGGGCAGCTCCCATCCAGACTAATATGCAGCTCCTGTATCAATGTGGGTCATTTCAGCAGTGTGCTAATATGCACCTCCTGTATCTGTGTGGACCATTTCAGCAGTGTGCTAATATGCACCTCCTGTATCTGTGTGGGTCGTTTCAGCAGTGTGCTAATATGCACCTCCTGTATCTGTGTGGGTCATTTCAGCAGTGTGCTAATATGCACCTCCTGTATCTGTGAGGACCATTTCAGCAGTGTGCTAATATGCACCTCCTGTATCTGTGTGGATCGTTTCAGCAGTGTGCTAATATGCACCTCCTGTATCTGTGTGGGTCGTTTCAGCAGTGTGCTAATATGCACCTCCTGTATCTGTGTGGGTCATTTCAGCAGTGTGCTAATATGCAGCTCCTGTATCAGTGTGGGTCATTTCGGCAGTGTGCTAATACAGTATGCACCTCCTGTATCTGTGTGGGTCATTTCGGCAGTGTGCTAATATGCAGCTCCTGTATCTGTGTGGGTCATTTCAGCAGTGTGCTAATATGCACCTCCTGTATCTGTGTGGGTCGTTTCAGCAGTGTGCTAATATGCACCTCCTGTATCTGTGTGGGTCGTTTCAGCAGTGTGCTAATATGCACCTCCTGTATCTGTGTGGGTCATTTCAGCAGTGTGCTAATATGCAGCTCCTGTATCTGTGTGGGTCATTTCAGCAGTGTGCTAATATGCACCTCCTGTATCTGTGTGGGTCATTTCGGCAGTGTGCTAATATGCAGCTCCTGTATCTGTGTGGGTCATTTCAGCAGTGTGCTAATATGCACCTCCTGTATCTGTGTGGGTCGTTTCAGCGGTGTGCTAATATGCACCTCCTGTATCTGTGTGGGTCGTTTCAGCAGTGTGCTAATATGCACCTCCTGTATCTGTGTGGACCATTTCAGCAGTGTGCTAATATGCAGCTCCTGTATTGGTGTAGATTGTTTATAAATTGTTTCAAAACAGTTAGTATTGGTTAAGTATTCTACTGTACTGTGTTTTTGTGTCCTTGTCTGGTATCTGTGTGTGACTCTGCCTTCCTGGTTTTCTTGCTCTTTGGATTGTGATTTTTGTTTGATTTTTGTCCCTATACTCGTGTATTTACCTCTTCCAGTTGTTCATTTGGATTATTATTAGGATTACAGTTTGTATTCGCTTTGCTCACTGCTACCTAGTGACCTCTTTTCTTGGACCACAGGTCTGGAGTTGAATCATAATACTGACCCTGTACTGTATAAACAGTATGGAAGATGGATAGGTGAGTATGTTTTGCTAGGTTCTAGATATTTATTTTTATGCAAAGATAAAAATATCACAAATGGACATAATTAAGCTCTTTGTATAATAATGAATTTACTTGACTGACATCCAAGAAGACTGCCACTTCAGCACCCAGCTGCCTCTATTTCTGCGTGTCCAGCTTTGCCAGGGGACTTGGCTCCTTTGAACTGTGGTGCTTCCCTCTCATTTACAGTAACTCTTTTTTATTGCACTTGTTCAGCATTAGCAGTACTTATAGCCCTTTTCCACTGTTACCAGAAACCGAGCTGTATTCGACCCATACCGCAAACTGACGGTTTCCATTGCAACATATGCAAGCTGTACCCAACCAGTACCTGTGCTGACACAGCCCTGCTAGAGTGACCAAACAGAGTGCACCATCCGATTGGTTGAAATGCATGGAGATAGCAGTGGTCTGTGTCGATATGCATGGATTATCAGGAGGAAAAAAAGCAAATATTCTATATATTATAATAATTGATACTTTATTGATCCCCGTGGGGGAATTGTCTTTATACCTCCCTCAACTTGCTCTATGTAGAGCAAGCTGTCCACGAAGGGCAGCCCCCTGCAGCGGTGCCCAGGGAGCTGGGGGTTAAGGGCCTTGCTCAAGGACCTGCAGATGTGCTGAGGCTGGGTTTGAACCAGTGACCTGCTGACTACAGGCATAGCCCACTGTGCCACACACTGCCCCCTTCAAACACCAAAGGAAACTCAAACAAGGAAAACTGAACATACTACCTCCTGGGAGCAAACACAAGGGACTATAACTGGAACACATACACATAATAAACCTAGAGAACATAAAATAGATGTTAAACACAGAAAAAAACAACTAGTTATCCAACCCACAACAAATGGGAGTCTGGATGATTCAACCACTTGACTAGTTAAGCCACACAGCAACCTGGGGAATAGTAACACACACCAGGGACTGAGGTACCACAAGACAGAGGAGAGAACAGGATGTCCAGTGACATCTGCAGGCCAAATAGGGACAAGACATGTGGGACAGGGCCAGACAAGCACCGATCCTGACAGTCATTTCTTTATTATGCATAGCCTACAGCCAAGCAGTATATGGTGTCACTGCATCTGGAGGCTGAGTTTCAGTAGCCATAGAATCTCCTGGGACCTCAGTATTTGGCAGTGTCACAGCTGTGGCCATTGCAGGTGGCTGTGCAGCAGCAGCATGTTGGCCAGCAGCCCCGTTTAACAGCCGACCTTTAGCAGGAGCAGTTCATAAGCCCTGAGCCGGCTCCTTCCAGTGAACAATAATTCAGTTTTGGAACCGCTTGCGGAATCCCTTTCAGAAGTGCTGATTGGATGGCAGATACAATACACCACTTTTGAATTATTTCACAGGTGTTACTTGGTACCAAGCAAATGAATTTTGCAGGCTGGATTCTAATTTGTAATGTAAATCTTAGAGAAATAATACATCTGTTATTGCCAGATACTTATCTCACCTTCCAATATATCACGTCCCTGTGCTCTCTTAGGCCGTTATGTACTAATTGCCCTGGAGGACTTGTGAGAAGAAAAACTGAGGCCCCTTTTGCAATGCCGTCCAGGAAGGGGTTGGAGGGGCACCTGCTTTATGTGACACTGACATACCTGATCCGTTTCATACCTGATATTCCTGATTTGTTTGCCCCTGACCCTGCAAGTGGAAGTAAGTCAGACTGGAAGAATGATGCAGGCTCTGGTCAATCTGTCTTTGCTATCTGATGTTTCACTGCACACCAGAGGAATCATGAGCCCTCATGCTCACTATGACCCTGGTCATCTTTGTTCATTCCTTCTTTCCCTGGAAAGAAATCCAGATGCAGTCTCCTGATGGGAAGCAGTGAATCAGCCCCCACTGGCACTGGCAATTCAACATATGATGCTGGAGTAAGGGAGCGTCAGTGCCAAAATGGCTCATTTCTGAGTGATACTCTCTGTCTCCAAGACCAGGGATTATCCCAGCATGCATCACCAAAGGCAGCCAACCATATTCACAATTACCCTTCTTCTCAGCCCTTAGAGCTTCTTTCGGGGAAAAGATACTCTATCAATCAACATACTTTGTGATGAATGTAATGAGCCATTGATCGAAATAAGCCATCATTCACAGCTGATTCAGTCACGGTCCTTTGCTTTCCTGAGGGCAGCCAACATTGCTTGATGCTTGCGGCAGTCTGCTTCTGTGCTCTGAAGGTTTGTGTAGACCAGGTTCTAGAGCCAGGAAGAGTGAAGCAAATGGAGTGCATTGTTCTTTTGTGTTGAAACTTGTAGGCCTTTCATAGGGAAGTATGAGTGATAAGAGGCAAGATCTTAGAATCTTGGAGGAAAACCTTCAAAACTTAGAAAGGATCCTGTAGGAATAGCATCAGTGTATTCCCCGGATAGCCCCATCACCCACTTACCCTGTCTAATAGTTATATCACTCCCCCAACCTTTACAATTTTAGAAGTATCGGATGGATAAACTGAAATGTGAACGTTAATAAATGTGTTACTAGTCACGACACATATCTCTGAAACTCTAGCTTTTGATTTACTGCACATTCCACTTACACGCTAATTTGCACAATCGTTCCCCACCAATTAGGTGGTTTAACTATGTTTCTTTGTGCATGGTTTAATGTCTTAAAATGTCACTTCTATTATTATATTATTATTATTTATATGTCTAAATATTTTTATTCTATTTCTTTTTAATTTGCATGTTGCCAACATTTTCCGTGACATAACAGTAAGAACTGTAACAGGTACATGAATAGTAAAGACAGAGCACTGGAAAGCCTTGGACCTTCTTTTTCAATAGTTTCAATGGCACAATGGGCAATATGAGTTTAACTCATATTACAGTATTTGTGCACTGCACTCCAGCTTCTGGCATTACATACATGTTTTTTTTGGCCAAAACACAAATAACCAAAACATCAGCAAAACCTAGTTAATTAGAGAGCACAAAATAGCAAATTGAGAGCACCGGGTACAGAGAATTTGCTGTACAATGTGTCTGCAAAGGTTGAAAAATATCAAATACTTTTTGAGTTTCAGTTTTTTGGCACAAAATTTGATCACTTTGATTATTTTCAATTTGCCACATGTACAATGTGCCTGTAAAATTTGAAAATGATCCACAAAATACTTTTAGAGTTACTGTGTTCACAAGACCAAGCGTCTTCTACAGCTGCCATTTCCTTCCTTTGCTCCCATACAGCACTGTTGCTTAATTTTTGGGGGAATTTGTCTAAAAATGAAATCAGGTGTATATCTCTATCCATATAATGTGTTTTTTTATGAAACAGTAATAAGATCCATTGAATACTTTTTGACTTATCACATTCACAATGTCAAATGTTACCTGTTTTCTCCCTTCCCTAAGCAGCGTTGATTCAAGTTTGGAGTGATCGCTCTCAAAATGTAATCAGCCCATCCTGGGTTGTTCCTTGCCTTGTGCCCACACCTTCTGGAATTGGCTTTGAACTCTTGCGACCCAAAATAAGACAAACAATATGTAAAAATGACTGAATGTCTCATGGAGAACAAGCTGGGGTAGGCAAAGTGAAGTTTGCCAGTGTATTTGAGAAAATGGTAATTAAAGGATCATTTAATTTCAAAATCTGATCACTTCCAGTTTATCAATGAGACAATGTGCCTACAAGGTTTCAAAAAGATCTGTCAAAGACTTGAGTTATTGTGTTAATGAGAAAGCATCTGCAGTGGCAATTGTGGACTGGTCCCAAAACCAAATGTGTTCCCCTACTGGGGAATACAATAAAGTTATGGCAGCTACAATACCATTCGTCACTTTTTACACACACTGAGATTTTTTACATTTGCATGTTACTCATTTAACATTTACTACACTCAATATTCTTAACAAATAAATGTACAGTATGTTCACCATTTGAGTACTTTTATTAGCAAGAAAATGTCATATCTTTCATTCATCAAAGTAACCTCCTCTAGCAGTTATAACAGCAGATAAAATTTGAGGCATTCTTTCTACAAAGGATGTTAAATACTTCTCTGCTTCATGGGATGAAACAGTTAACTAGTGCCTTTAAAATTAAAGGATAGTTTAAATTGTGTCATCACCGCACAACCAGTTAATAGGATGTCAGACATGCACTCTTACATACCCCTTCCATGTTATAAAGGAAACTTGTTTTGACTTATACAGTATTTTCATGTATAGTTGTTCACTCAACTTTCCAGTGCTTAATAATAGTAAAAAAAACTGCAGTTTATGAAATAAATGAAAAAGCGCTAAAACCTGTGGTGTTTAAAACTTTTTAAAAGTTTTTTAAAACTGGTAGTGTATATCTGAATGTGAATGTTGTTATGTCCTGCAAGCTTGTGCGCCTTTTTGGCTCATACCAGAACAGTTGGATATATGTCACAAAACTTGGAGGTCCACACTGTCTTTGGAGCAGGTCCTGAAATCTTAACCTTGACTCCCATAACAGCCTTAGGGAGGTTGGTGGAGAAGAATTTTGTCCTGGAGATTTGTCATTTCCTTTCCACGTAAATAAGACACATTCCCCATCATTTCTCCGTGAGGCATTTGCTGATAAATAGATGCGGAATTGTAAACCTCCACTTGCTCAGTACTTCAGAGAGTTTTCCTTTGGCTTCCTTAAATCACTGTATGTTGATTGCTGTTATTTTAATTTCTTTGATGTAGCTGGGTTCAGTCTATTGCATGCTGAGGTATGGTATATACACTCTTGGTGCTTTATGTGTCCTTGTGACCGAACAAAAAGGTATATGTGTGTAGCTCCTTAGCCAATGTTTTGAAAGATTGTGCTAAGAAACGAGGAAGCAATAGGACTGAAATGCTTTTTTTGAGACAGGCTATAAAATATCAGCCTGTAGGTACCTGCATGGCCTGTGTCTTTCTGTGCTGGTAAAATATCAGCCTGTAGGTACCTGCATGGCCTGTGTCTTTGTGTGCTGGTAAAATATCAGCCTGTAGGTACCTGCATGGACTGTGTCTTTGTGTGCTGGTAAAATATCAGCCTGTAGGAACCTGCATGGCCTGTGTCTTTGTGTGCTGGTAAAATATCAGCCTGTATGTACCTGCATGGCCTGTGTCTTTGTGTGCTGGTAAAATATCAGCCAGTATGTACATGCATAGTCTGTGTCTTTCTTTGCTGGTAAAATATCTGCCGGTATGTACCTGCGTAGTCTCTGTCTTTGCTGGTAAAATATCAGCTGGTATGTACCTGCGTAGTCTGTGTCTTTGTTTGCTGGTAAAATATCTGCCGGTATGTACCTGCGTAGTCTGTGTCTTTGCTGGTAAAATATCTGCCGGTATGTACCTGCGTAGTCTGTATCTTTGCTGGTAAAATATCAGCTGGTATGTACCTGCGTAGTCTGTGTCTTTGTTTGCTGGTAAAATATCTGCCGGTATGTACCTGCATAGTCTGTGTTTTTGCTGGTAAAATATCTGCCGGTATGTACCTGCGTAGTCTGTGTCTTTGCTGGTAAAATATCTGCCGGTATGTACCTGCGTAGTCTGTGTCTTTGCTGGTAAAATATCTGCCGGTATGTACCTGCGGCCTGTGTCTTTGTGTGCTGGTGGATCTGTGGTGCTGCATCCTTGCATGCCACAGACTGCTCTGTCTTACAGTAGCTACTCACCTAAGCTTCCTGCAGTATTTCAGCTTCACATAGTATTGACAGTCTGCTGGCATGGCATCGCTGCTAGATCAAAAATTTATGGCCTTTCTGCACACGTCAGATATTTGATACGTTTCTTGGCCCAAGGTTCGCTGAAGTTTATAACAGTTCTGCAGATTCCTGTTAATATTTCACAGTTACTCTGTCAAACTGTAATTAAAGTGTGAGAGAGAAAGCGAGAGGAAGAGACAGAGAGAGAGAGGGGGAAAAAGCATCAGTTGTCAGTTTTGCAGTTGATGTTGGTAGCATATGTATTTTTTTTTTTTGCTTTGAAAGGCTCCTGAGCTGTCATTGCCGGCATTGTGCCCTGGCCTCTGTGATAGGCTCCGGACCCCCACATCCCTGAATTGGAGAAGTCATTTCAATCAAAATCAAGTGACAGGCAGTAGGCTGGTAAGGATGGCAGCCATAACACATAACAACAGAGATAAATGTTACTGTGAGCTGTCCCTGTGTCATATATATGTGTGTGTGTGTGTGTGTGTGTATAGACAGAGACAGTGCTGTGTTTGGAAAGTAGAAATGCTTTCTCATGTGCTCCCTAAAGCCTGCTGATACAGCTGTAATGGCAGTGTGCCTCAGTGATGGCACTGCGCTGATATTACCCTTGTTTTTTACTACCCAAACCATCTACTTACCCTCTTTATTTGGCTCTCAGTAACAGCGGTAAAACCAGTTAATTTTATCAGCCAGAGTTTGCAGCATTAATTAATTAAATATCACGTTTGGTCTAAAACGTGCTGCAGCTTTTAAACCTTTGTCATTAAAACGGTGACTATTCAGAGGGGGAGGAAGGACAGGCATGACGTCTTTAATGGTTTTTGCAGACTGAGAGAGCAAAAGTAGAGTCGTCCCCCCTGCCTCTGCATGCTGCCCCCCTTCTCTTAAAGTTGGGACTTTGAGATTCAGTCACCAATGACAACCTGGACATCCTCTGTTACCTGCACAGCGATGGTTACCATACAACATAAATGAAATGAACTGGATGACAGCAAAAAAGCAGAGAATGGGATGGAGACACATCTGATGTTCACACACAGAGGGAGATTCAAAGCCTTCAGAGCTGTGGAAGTCAGCAGGAAAAGCTTATAGTTTGGTTTGGTGGGATGATGTGATGCAGTCTGGCACCTTTTGCCAGTGTGGCATGAGTGATGATGCCAGGCCCCTGTCTCCTTGTATAGCAGCCGTCTGTTCATTGTTAACCTTTTAGTAGCAAGTGATACTTGACATAAGGCAAGTCACGCCTGTTGGGGCAACAGCAGCAAAGGCAGAGTGTTTCCACCGGGATCTGCTTACCGGCACCAAGTGTCAGGTTCCTGCTTTGCTTTTCTCCATCTGTGTAACTAAGTGGTTCTGACAGCTTTGTGAGAGAATTCTTCACTCCACATCTTAGCTTTCGCTGTGGGTGGCTAGGGCTGAGCTGGAGTCGGAAGACAAGTGATGTATCGCTGTGTCATCCAGTTAGTGTCTCCTGTACTCAGCTCTCCGTTTAAATTCAGCCTTGCTAGACCTGTTTCCTGAAGAGGCTTGGCAGAGGCCTGCTCTAAAGTGCCACTTAAAATAGCTTTTTTTATTAAAGTGGTAAGAAGAGCAAGAACTGAGTAAGAATTCCTGGTTTGCAGCATCCATTTTAATTTCATTCAGTTATACCTCTACATGTCCATGGGCAAACTTTCATGTAACTTTCTTCAAATGAAAAGCCCACCAATAAAACATTTCTTTCCGGTTCTAATCATCTGAGCGGTTTATCGCCGTCTGGTTTCTGAGGAGTTTATGCATTGTAAATTCGTCCTGGCTGAGCCACAGCAGGTTTGTATTATTTCACTGCTCAGCCTTTTAGCCGAAACAGCTTGCAATTATACTCATTAATGCAGCAGTGTATTTTTCATTTCATTAATCATGTTAAGTGCTTTGCTCAATGGCACTACAGGAAAGCATGTATTGTCACTTAAGTCATCGACCTTCAGCTTACAGTCCTGTGCCTTCAAACAGCACGCTAACTGCAGACATGCCATCGCATCATCGCTGCTTTAGCTACCCAAAGCCCCACTATAGAGAGTACAGAAACCCTGATCGATATCTGCTGGTGAATCACTGCTGCCTATGCAGAAACCAACTATCTTACAAAGCATGACCATCAGGAAATATGCCACAGGGGTCTGCTCCACTGGCCTTATCGTTACACGCTGGTGGTGTTTCCTTTGGTGGCAGTTTAGGAGAGCTCACATCGAGCACTGCACCCCTATAATTCACAATGGAATGTACACGTTTACTTTAAAAGTTCTGAGAATACCTAGGGCACCGTTTAATTAAAAACATGCCACTGTAGTCAATTCTAGTCAATCTGGGTAATTACATCCACGGATCACAGTTAATAGTTGTCCATGCGAGACTGATTGATTTTCTCTTCTCTGCCTTTCCTACTCTCATGTCGTCTTATCTCCTGAACAGAGGGAAATCCCAGAGTAAAAGAAAAATTGTAGTGATTTTTGCTTTTTTTTTCCTTTTTTTGATTCACATTTTTCTCATGAGAAGTTAATTGTATGGACAAAAGCATTGGGACACATCTCTTAATCATTGAATTCAGGTGTTTCATACAGACCCATTGCCACAGGTATATAAAATCAAGCGCCTAGCATACAGTCAGGTTTACAAACAGGTTTTCGCTGCTAGTTTGGGGGGCAGCGTGTGGCTCAGTGGGCTAAGCTTATGTGCCTGTAATCAGAAAGTTGCTGGTTCAAGGCCTATGCTAGGCCTATGTGCCTATGCCTCAGCACATCTGCAGGTCCTTCAGCAAGGCCCTTAACCCCCAGCTTCCTGGGCACAGCTACGGGTGGCTGCCCTTCGCAGACAACTTACTCTACGAAGAGTAAGTTGAAGGAGGTGTGAAGACAATTTCATCACAGGGATCAATAAAGTATCAACTATTAGACATTCCATGGTCAACTGTGAGCGGCATGATTGCAAAGTGGAAGCATTAAAAACAACTGAAACAAAATGGCAGATTGCCGAGTGCTGAAGTGCATAGTGCATTACAGTCACTAGTGCTTTGCTGACTCAATAACTTCTGCATTCCAAACTTCCTCTGGCATTAACCCCAGCACAAACACCATGCACAGGGAGCTTCGTGAAATGGGATTATATGGTGTTAAAGCACCATTGAGGCTTTACAGCAGCTGGCTGCTTAATTATACCAGACACGGGCATCAGTTCTTGGTTGGCTCTCAGTAGGGTCCTCAGGCCCTGTCTCTCCAAGCCCTGGGTGATAATAGGGTGCAGATCCATCCACTGCATGCAAGCCTTTCATCACCAAGCACAACTCCAGGCATTGGATAGAGTGGTGTAAAGAACGCCGCCATTGGACTCTGGTGCAGTGGAAATGTGTTCTGTGAAGTGACGAATCACACTTCTCTGTCTGGAAGCCTGATAGACGAGTCGGATTTAGCGGATGTCAGGAGACTGTTACCTGCCTAACTGCATTGTACCAACTGTAAAGTTTCGTGGAGTAGGGATAATGGTATGGGGTTGTTTTTCATAGGCTCCTTAGTTCCAGTGAAGGGAACTCTTAATGCTTTGGACATTTTGGACACTTGTATGCTTCTAGCTTTGTGGGAATTTTATGAAATGTAAATCCATATTCAGAGTTGCAAATGTGTGCCTATGCCTACAACCCAAGCTTCATGAGTACAGTTCTCATTATATGAGTACAGTTCCCTAATATATGAGTTTATGATGCTCAGGGTGTGATTGCGAATTTAAATTTACGCATTTACAGCTTCAACATAACATTTACAATTTGCTAGTTATGTGGGGAAACTTATGTTTTTACTGGATAATGGGTGTTGACAAAAAAATCTCACTGTCACCAAGTTCTGACTAGTGTAAGCAACATGGAGAGCTCCAGAGACCTGCAGGGGCTGGGCTCATAGTGGAAGAAGCAATTACAATTCATAACTTGTAACTGCAAGCAGTGACGGAAGGGTCCAAAGCGTAGGACAGGTAGGACAAGTAATAGAGGAATTATCGCAGAGAACCGGCGGCCATGGTAGTAGAAAGTCAGACAGAATTAGACTGCCATCACAGGATGTAGACTGAGCATAGGTCAAACAGGACAGTAGAAGTAGGACTGGTTTGGGTGAGATGATCCAAGTAGTAGGTAGAAATTAGGATGGAGATGCTTTTAGTGTAGGCGTAACAGGTCAGTAGATGTCGGACAGTATGCTATGCACATCGGGCTACCTAGCTCAAATACCCACTGAAGCTGGGTTCAAACCGGTAACCCTCTGATTACAGGCACACAGGCTTAGCCCACTGAGCCACCCGCTGCGGTTGGTAAGATGGGTGAGATTGGTAGACACCTTCCTACCTGATCTGGTAATTCATTTTAACTGAATTAGCCTAGGTTGGTCTTAGAGATATATAACCAGTGGCTGTAGTGCTCTCGTTTGACCGATCGACACGTAATTTGGAGGGTCTGCCTGTGGTACAGCCCTACATTAGTGAGAGAAATTTGGTAATGATTGGCTGAAGCATGCCTGAGATATAGCTGCCTGATTGAAATGGGCGAGGCACCAGTACAGTCAGGGTGTGTCTGGTGGCCATATCTTATGGAAAGTTTTTTTTCTAAATCTTGAAAAGGACTGTTTCCTGATTATGTAGGTTAGGAGAAAATCCTAGGAGGTTAACAAAATAACCTGTTTTTAGACAAATATAAAACATGCAAAAACGCAAAGATGGAGAACCAAGTTCTATATGTTGTTGGATTTGTCATGCCATAGTGAATTGGACTGGCAATAAATTTCAAATGTAGGCTTGGCAGTTCTGGAGAAATAGGCAGAAATGCAAATGGGGGCGCTGTAGCCAAGTGAGGTGTCCTTTACAGGGATGGCTGAGGGTCAGAGGACAAATGTACCATCCAAATTTGGTTTGGATTGGTCATTGATAAGCCTGCCAAATGGCTGGTTGATTTTGATTGGCTGATGGCGGCCACTCTTGTAGGACTTATGACTGCCATTGTACGAGTCTAATCTCAGGCTGGGGCCTAGTACATATCTGCCAAATTTCAGTTGGATTGGCCGAGGCAGTCAGGAGATATTGGCAGTTTATAGTTGTAGCGCCCCCTATGGACGAAATGTGGCCCGCCTTGGACCGTGTCCCCAGAATGGTGTAGGGAGATAGCATTTCAAATTTGGTCAAGGCAGGCCAAGGCACGGCCAAGTTATAGCAGTCAGACCAAAATGGGCCAAATTTGGGCATTGTTTGGGCGTGGCTTATGGCTGTAGCATACACAAATGTCCGAATTTTTTTTATAATTCTTGATCAGCTTAGAGTTCTAATTCGTTTGATACCTTATTTGTCTGATTTGGTAGGACAAGCTTGGACTTTAAGGCTTAATTAGGATTTGCAAATTATGCAAAATTAGCAAAAAATCTAAGTAGGCGTAGTTTCATAGTTCAAATGGCAAGTTGGTAGGACATGGCTGTCTGTATCCGGGGAAAAAAGAATTTTGACTGTAGGACCAATGGGTCAGGAGATATCGACCATCTGACTGACTGACTGGGATGGGTCGGAAGGCCTGAGTAGTGGGTAGGAATTGACATCTTGCTGCCAAATTTGGTAAGCCTAGGTCTTACGGTTTAGGCTGGGCATTCAGTTTTAGGGAAGAAAAAAAAAAGAAAAAAATCTTAACAAAAACAATAAGGTTCCATAGCACTACGTGCTTTAGACCCTTAATCATAAAATTATGAACTTTGGTTGGAGACAAAGGTACACATTTTGCAACCCTGAATATAGATTTGCGTTTCATAAAATTACGAGATCATCGTCATATTTGTATGATGGCACTGAAGTGCAAAACAAAAAGAAAACACAAAAATAAGCAAAAAGAAGACATGAAAACAAAACTTGCAGCTCTGAAGTGCAAAACACTAACGCACAAAAAGAGAATGCTAAAATCAAAAAACAAGCGTTCCTGAGGCGCAAATCCAGCCAGTAAATTACGAAAATACATCATCAGCTACTCCGTCTCTGGTCTCTCTGTAGTTTTAGTATCCTGTGGTAGAAATATGTGCATATTTATGAAAACTCCCGAACGCGTATGCACAAACCACTAGCGTAACTGAAGAAAACTGATTGGTACATAGTATATGCACTCCTGCTTAATTATCAACCTTGATAGATTGACAAATAGAGTAATCTGGCTTTGGACTTTTCCACTTACTCTGTCTTGTCTCGAAATTGAAAGCATTTCTGCTTGATGAGATGGTTTCACACTACCATCCAGAAGTCACCCAAATCAAGATCAAACTAGAATTTCAACTTGTCCAGATCACCATTTTTTTTCTATTAGTCAGCTGTTGTTGTGTTTGCAAGTACGTGTGGTGAGGCTTCTGTAGACCAGTGTTTGCTGCTCTTCTCTGCAGAAGTAGCTTGGTTAGGCCACAGTGTTTCCTTTTGACCTTTGATTTCCTGCCATTTCTTGCTTTTCAGGTTTTGTTTAAGATTGTTGGATTGATTGGTTGGTTGATTAGTTAGTAGGGTGATTGGTAGTTTGGTTGGTTGGTTGGTTGGTTATTTGCTTTTCCTGATGCATGTGAAAATTGAGTTGGGAAAATTTGTACTGTATAGTTACTTAACAAATGCCTAAGTATAAAAGGCTACCAACAAGCCCCACAAAGAGGACATTATGAAAGCACGCCCCTGATCTAGATTAGAACTTGATGGAGGGATGGGTGAAGCATTTCTCCATTTCCCCAAAATTTAAAAGAATTGTAAATAAAGGATGCAGAGCCTATTTTATTCCAACATAATACATGTGGAATACAGTGGTACCTCAGTTCTCGAACTCATTAGAACTCGAATTTCTTAAAAGTCGAACCAAGCAGTTCGGAAAAAAATTACCTAGTACTCCATCTGAATCTCAGAAGTCAAACCGTGAACGCCGACCTAAGATAATTTGTACGCACAGGGAAATGAGTCACGCGGCACGTCTCTCAGCGGAAACAAAGGGTAAAGCTTCAGCCTCAGCCTCGCATTCGCTGTGATAGCATCCTGCATGTTTATACTAGCTGAATACATATATTTAGACAGTAAAAATACATTTAGACAATGATAGACAGTAACAGTAATTATTATTATATAATAAAATACATTTAAAAATAAAGATTTATTATTATTTTAATATTAATAATAAACCATTAATACATTTAATTATAATAATATTGTTGGGCCGAGGGGAGACAGAACGGAGACAAAGGCGCAGATGTCAGGGTATCGGGGAATACGGGGTTTAATTACAGGTAAGGCAGGCAAAACGCAGACAGACAATACAATGACTGGACTGGGGAAACAAACTGAAACGGAATACAGAGGACTAATGACAACAAGCAGAAACAGCTAATTACACGGGGATTCCACATGGGGTTAACAAGGGGGGACGGAAGGAGCGGACGATTGATGGCAGGACACATTGTTTGGATACATAAATCTTCTTACTTTACAAATTACTGTTTTGATAAATGTGCTTGGATATGTTTAGTACAGTATATACTCTTCTTGTTTTATCCGGTTCATTTTGTGTTTAAATGCAAAAAAAAAAAACATATTTAGGTGTCATTTTTTGGTGCCAGGAACCAATTAATTGGTTTTCCATTATTTCTTATGGGGAAAATTCGATCAGAACCCGAACTTTTTAGGATTCGATCCGGAGTTCTGAACGGATTAAGTTCGAGTTCTGAGGTACCACTGAATTTTGCATGAATTGCAACTAAAAACTCAAATAAAGGGTAATGTTGTTTAACCAAGGCAAATTTAAAATTTCTTCAAATTCAAGTTCATCCTTCAGCTAAATCCATCTTTACAGTCTATATCCCCGAATAAACACTACAATCTGTGTGATCAGATTTAATTTTCAAATGCTTAATGGATACCAATCAAAATTAATTACAGGACTAAAATATTGCATGTGATGCTCTTAAGCAGTTTAATTTTGTTATTACTATCATTAGAGGTATGATTACTCTTTTGTTTTATATTCAAGATAGACTAGAGGGTCTAGTGTCTTGACAGGTCAATGACAGCAAGTGTTATTTGAAAATGGACCACTAGCTTTGAATGTTACCATCATGAAAAGAGCACTGTTGTTGCACTGGTTAGCTGGATTGCCCGACCACGGCTCCAGAAGAGTATTTTGGATATTGAGCACATTATCAACTCTGCATTGAGAATACCCACAATAAGAATCCCTGTGGAGGTATAGGGATACCTGTAGATACTCAAAACACATGGTGACACACCTCAGTCAATGCCAGCGGTTCTAGACAATGTTAGGTTTCGGTACTTTGGCTGTCAAAGTGACCGAGATCTAGTATGTGACAGTGAATTTCCTTCTTATTTAGCATCTAGGATTCTTGGGGTACAGATTTTAGAATCACAAGTTTGTTTTTATTAATTCCTACTTTATGTGTTAAAACTGGGCACTATGTGGAATAGGCAAACCAAGTTAACCCCGAGTTTGTTATAAAGCAAAGTAATATGTCATTGTTATTTTTAATATGTATAAAGGCTTCAGCCAGCAGAAAGCACGTACAAGTTTTAGCTAATTAATAAATAGCACTCACTTGAAGTGCAGACATGCTAATTATGTTACTTTATTTACTTCTTCATGTTACTTGCTGTTGGTAATGGAACAGACACATGCTTTGCTAATGCAAATCAGCTTCTTGGAGAGTAACAAAAAATAGCTGTGAGTCATTTTTCTGCATGCACCTTCCACTATGAAGACCCTGCATGATGCTATTTCTCATTTCTTCTCTGTGATGCAGTATGTTTGGCTCTTTTGTCTCTTATCAGACTGCTTCTGTGTACATGTTTATTTGATTCTTTGTTTTCTGGCTTGTTTACTTTGTTATTTATACCACTGCAGTGCGTTGTGGCCCCTGATGGACCTCTTACTCAAAAAGGCTTACTGGGCCTTGGATTGCATGGGATTGAATGTAAACTGGGAAGGGGATGCAACTTTCTTAATCCATGCCAGCATGAACATCAAATGTTAACTACAGTTGACATGCATTACATGGACAGGGTGGGAACACACTGAAAATGTTTGGCTAAGCTGGGGCAGGCACTCAGGTTCCATATGTTATTTTCAAGAAAGGAACCATAATTCTACTGAAAATAAGTAAATTTCAGGAGACCCTAAGGAAATGGATGCATTATTTGTAGGGAGGAGACAATTTGGGGAAAAATACATTAGTGAGAAAAATTGTGGAATGGAATGAAAGGCAGAATAAAAACAGGACAACAGCATTAAAATAACAGGACAAGTAAATGTGTTGGAAATCTGCAATATGTAAATATAGCAGTAAAAACCAACGAGTGGCTGTTTGAAGCTCGTGGATTCGAGGGAAACAGTGACAAGCATGGCCTGCATTGTTAAGAGGCCTCAAACTTCTCCTCAGTGAGTGTTTTTCTTAGTTTTTTGTTTCCATTGGAGCCACTGGTGAAAACAGAGGTACTTGCTTGATGTTGACACTGTGTATTTTCTATTCATGCCATCAGGTAAAACCGATATTTTCATACTAGGGCAGCATCTGGAAGTCTGGCAAACTTCTCAGTAATCACATCAACCAAGGTTTCTCCACTCTTATCCCTGAGTTAACCATCATTTTTTATTTCAAGAAGTTGACTGTTCTTATATCAAATGTACAAATTTAAATTTATAGTATTTCCATTTATATTCATGCGGCCTGTAGGATACACCAATGTGTTTTGCAGTAATAATGACAGAATATCCTACACAAAACATGCAGGGACTTGCGCAGCTAGAGCTAGAATGCAAAAGACAAACAGTGAGCATTTAAAAGTCTATAATAAGAGTATATGGGTGTTAATATGCACATGTGGTCCTCTTATTTGTGATTAACAGTCTGTGAAAGCTGGCCAGGTCCCACCGAAAAATGTCACCAAAGAAATCAAGGATCAGAATGCAAAAGAAGCAATTTTAAGTCAAAAGTAAACAGTTTTTTT
This sequence comes from Paramormyrops kingsleyae, assembly GCF_048594095.1. Lineage (NCBI taxonomy): Eukaryota > Metazoa > Chordata > Actinopteri > Osteoglossiformes > Mormyridae > Paramormyrops > Paramormyrops kingsleyae. The sequence continues at coordinate 3,154,412 of NC_132806.1, read as the reverse complement.
GCCAACATTTACTGGGGACATGTTACTTTAAAAAGAGGTCTTAGAAAATATCAGAATAAAAACAGTTCCAATGGAAATGGGCAGGCATCCTACATTTTAATATTTTAATATACCCCCCAGAGGAGGATAATTTTTAGCTGAAAAGCTCAAAGTGGTCAATAAATCAATGTTCAGCTGAGGGAAGTTCAGAGAAACCTGGCAGGACTGCTGCAAGCCTGTGGAGCCGGTCTGCAGGCCCATCGGCCTGCCCAGGGCTCCTGGAGGCACCACCAAGGGGTGGATAAATGAGATGGGTGACTCAGCCCATCAGAACAGACCAGGATGGGCTGGACCGGGCATTCTCGCTCGGACACCTTCATGCTGTAGAAAGAGGCAGTCCACTTCTATGACCCACTTCTATTGCTTGCTATATACCAAGGGCTGTTTTGAGAGGCTGTTATGATAGAGCTGAGAGTGTTTCATTATATTCAGCTGCAGTGAGAGGCTGGGTCCATCCCAGTGAAGAGTGTTCTCAGGCACACCTGCTGGCATGGCAGCTGCTTTCACTGTCAAGTCGCTTTAAACAGCCGCTTGTTGTTTTGAATTCTGTCATAGCTGCTTTCACAAATTCCAGTTTTAAGGGCCTTGTCCCCTCTGGAACTGCATGTGAATTGGTTGAAAATCTCGCTGATTCATTTGCCAGACCCTTCACCTGGTAACTTCTGTCTCCCTTGGTTCCATAAAGCTGACCTCAGGCAGATTGAGCTCCTCTGTCTCTGTGCTCTGTTGCATATCAGTGCTTGTTGCTGGGAGAGCTTCAGACTTAGTTGTTTGATATTGACTTGTGATTTTTTTTTATCAAGACACAGGCTTCTGCTTTTATTAATATTTACAGTTGTATTATACAGAAGTTCTTCAAAGTACAGCGATCATGTTCAAATAAACAGATACTCCTGAATTGTGCATGATTTGGCGGGTACAACTTTCACTTCACATGGTATATTTGAAATCAAGCCAAATGAGGATCATCACATTAAGTGTGATCACACCCGCTGTTCACTGACACTACCAAAACAGGACAACATTGTTCCAGTACATACAAAAAAAGTAGTTATGGGGATCTAATGATCCATTGTGAACACTTACTTACATTAGTCAAGTAAATCACCAACTTCTCCCGGCCAGTGCATATATGAAGAAGTTGTTCTTTGAACTGGGCAACAGTTATGCAGTTCCATAAATCATAGAGTTAATAATGACACCTGAAAAAGACTGAAAAGAACAACTTTATTACTGTTGTTCAGAATCATACGGTGAAACCTTGGAATTCCCCCATGCTCACACACCTGAGAAATTAATTAGCTCCTGCGTGCCATGCTGTCCTTTTCGCAAATAAAAAAAAAACACACATGCACCAATGCTGTGACAGAATTTTTCCTTTTTTAATTTCTTTCTCCATATATAAGGTATATATACTGAATATATAAGACATTTAAACAACATTCTGTTTTCAAGTCGCTTCAATCTCTTAATATGGGAGATGTCAAGACCGGGACGTAACAGAGAAGAGTCAAATCAAAAACCATAGTAGTTTTCCTGTCTATCAAAATAAATTTCTGGTAAAACAGTGGCCCTGCCTCTGCAAGTAGACCTGTGTCTCCTTTGTCATATAACCAAACACCCTATACTGTAACTCTTAGGTCCATTACTGATGCTGGTAAATGTGATTCCTTTCTATGCCAGGCCATTGGTCCTCTGCTGCTGCTGCCAATGTTGCTCTCCTGCTTTGCTCCACTGGTCTGGATGTACTCCTGGGTATGGAGGTGAAGTTGCCTGCTGAACAAAGGCACAGTGCCGTCCCCTGCTTTCATTCCACACAAACTCAGCCCCCTTGTTTCAGTCTAAGCCGTGTGAAAACGTGACAGATTTACACATTTCTGTCTGGCTTTGGGGCTTTTGCAAAATCAGGAGGTGGGCAAAGCGATTGGAAATTCCTATGAAGTCAGAGAGTTAGGCACGACTGTGCACCGATCTCACAGGACTTGTGCTTCAGGTTTGCTGGCACAATAAATTGATTCATGTAGCTGCAGCCGGATGCACTATTAACCACAGTTTGTCAAAACGACCCCAGAAATAGCCCTGTTATTAAAGCTCAAGGAATATATAGAAATATATTTCCTCTTAAAAAGTAACTGAATTGCTACTTTTTTTATGATTTTATCATTTTGGTTAGGTGTACTGCACGTAGCACAGCAATGCAAAACCACCTTCTAACAATAATCATTATATGCTATTACTCACAAAGAGGGATATTTCTTAAATCCCGGTGTCTTTGTTGTCACTGTTGGTCACGCCTGACCTTACCCATGCCTGCAGATTGTGTTTGAGTCTAGCCCCTGATGCTATGCAGTCATGGGTGACCTTGCACTGAAGGCACTGAAAGTGTTAAAGCACCATCGTCGCTTTACAGCAGCTGGCCATTTAATTATACCAGATATGGCCATCAGTTCCTGGTTGGCTCTCAGTGGGGTCCTTGGTCTCTCCAAGCCCCGGGTGATAATAATTGCATATCAGTACACTGCAGGCAAGCCTAAGATCATTGTCAGAGCAGAGGAGCCTGTGTTGAGGACAGCGGTGCCCTTAATGTTCTTCTGCAAGTAAAGGGCTGCCTGCTCTGTGCCAAAGTCCCCATTCAGTGAAGGGGATGGATTTCTATATAGCGGAGTTGGTCTCAGTTCAGTCAAAGGGAATCACTTTGGAAAATAACTAACAGGTTTTGCTCTGTTTCTGCACTTCCACCCTTGCTGGGTAAGCAGAATAGAAAATGGAGGGAAGAGTGAATACACTATGGCATTCTCATGTATTGTGCATACTGTAGTTCTTGTCACTGCACTTTTATCCATGCATAAATTTGAGTAACCCTGCTTGTGAGAGGGGTGTACTGGGGGGTGTACGGGGGTTTGATTCTGTTGCTTCTGAAATTCATCCTAAGCTTTGCATACTAGGGTGTCAGAGCAACTTTCAGCTCCTATGGAATCTCTTTGGAGGTGGAGATGATGCATGTCGTCCTTTGTACGTTAGGTGTGAGGTCCAGATGTGAATTAGACTCTATGCGGCTTCAACCAGTCCTTCAGTATAAGGCGGCAGGTAAATAGCATCAGTCGGCCCTTGCAAATGTGCATGGATGTGTCATCCATAGATGGATATAATCTGCATAAGCCTAAACAGCAGCTGCAGGCATTACATATTTCTGGGAGGTTTGCCAATGATCTATATGAAAATAAAGCGCCAAAACCTCCCTGTGACCTATAATCTTCTGTGAGAAAGGTACACACTACCTTCTGTGACAAAGGTAGACATTGTGGTCTACAGACTTCTATTATCATTTTTTAAAGTCTTGTCCCTTTTATACAACAGCTGGTTTACAGACCTTCCATTTGATAGAAAACAGGAGCACAGAGATAAGCATCTGTCCATCCATCCATAACTGCTTATCCAATGTCCAATTTAAAAACCCATGCTTTATTTTTACTAGCATAGAGTTTGTGTTAATTTAGTTCCTTATTCACATCATGCATGTTGCCAGTGTTGTAGTAGACTGCCATTTTTAAGAAATGCTCATGTGGTTTCCTGGCCAGTCTCTTAAAGCAAAGATTAGAGCTATGCTGACCTTTAGAGCAGCTTTGCATGAAGCATGTGAAGCAGTGTAAGGAACCACTTGGTGAAAAAGACAAGAATCTGTGGCTGGAACTTCAGGTCCTGTATGTCAGACAGGGAAGACGTGACTGGGGAGAAGAACCTCTGCTCGTGTGTATGGGAGAGGTATAGCAGTGACACAGCTCCTGGGCACTGACCAGGTACTCATCTGAGTTAGACTGTAAACTGGGTCTTTGTATTCTCTGACCTGTGCACAATATATCTCCCTGTTTCTTCCCCAAACAATTCCTGCCTCCCATGCGTTTGTCCCCCACAAACGGCTCTTGTTAAAGCTTAAAGCTGCAGGAATTTTAGGAACTGTGGCAGCTTGGATCAAAAACTGGCTAACTGATAGGAAGCAGCGAGTAGTTATTAGAGGCACTATGTCACAGTGGGCCTCCGTTTATAGTGGGGTACCGCAGGGTTCAATTTTAGGACCACTATTGTTCCTAATTTACATTAATGATATTGACACGAATACATACAGTAAACTGGTTAAATTTGCAGACGACACTAAGGTGGGCGGGGTAGCAGATACTAATCTAGCAGCAGAGAGGCTCCAACGGGATCTGGATTTAATTAGCGAATGGGCTGATACTTGGCAGATGAAATTTAACACAGATAAATGTAAGGTAATCCATGCAGGGAGCAGAAATATACAGTACAGATATTTTATGGGTTCCACTGAAATAAAGGTAGCTGATTACGAGAAAGATCTCGGTATGTATGTTGATGCTTCCATGTCCCACTCTCGCCAATGTGGGGAAGCAATAAAAAAGGCGAACAGAATGTTGGGTTATATCTCTAGATGTGTGGAGTTTAAGTCAAGGGAGGTGATGTTACACTTATATAATTCCTTGGTAAGACCCCACCTAGAATACTGTGTGCAGGTTTGGTCACCATACCTCAAGAAGGACATTGCTGCCTTAGAAAAGGTGCAACGAAGAGCTACGAGAATGATTCCTGGTCTTAGAGGAATGTCTTACGAGGAGAGGTTAGCGGAACTGAATCTGTTCAGCCTTGAGCAAAGGAGACTAAGGGGGGATATGATTCAGGTCTATAAGATTCTAACGGGTCTGGATGCCGTTCAGCCAAATGACTATTTCAATATTAGTCTCAATACTAGAACTCGTGGCCAAAAGTGGAAATTAGCGGGAGAACATTTTAAAACAAATTTGAGGAAGCACTTCTTTACACAGCGTGTAGTCAGAGTATGGAATAGTCTTCCTGCTATTGTAGTGGAAGCTAAAACCATGGGTTCCTTTAAATCAGAGCTAGATAAGATTTTAACAACTCTGAGCTATTAGCTAAGTTCTCCCCAAACGAGCTTGATGGGCCGAATGGCCTCCTCTCGTTTGTAAATTTCTTATGTTCTTATGTTCTTATGTTCTTATCTGTTGGTCACCAGGAAGAATTAAGTTTTTCATTGAATTCCATGTCTGTCGAGTCCATTCCACATAAGCTTATGGTTCACATTCCATTTCTTACATTAACATATAAAATGTGTTAGAGAGGAAGGAGGTATGTAAAAGAGTATCTGTACTATCAGATCTGTATTTGAGCCTTCACAATGCCCAGTGAATTACATCTTATCTTAGCCCTTCCTTCTTCCTTGCCCTTAGTTCAGTTTCTTTACCATTGCTCCTGACAAAAAATGGACATAAACAGGTTAATTTCTTTGACTAGTCAAATGTAGTTTTTTTTTCATAGCACTGATCTTATTTTTAAGGTAAGGAAATTTAAACAGCACAGTAGGGATGTAACGATACACTCAACTCACGATTCGAAACGATTCACGATTCGATACGATGTTCTCAAGATTTTTTAACAGAATGAGCTGCAGACAAATTTATTCAAAAATATCCCTTTATTTATCTTTCTAAACTGTGGAAAACGTGTCCTCTTCTTAACAGTACAACTGAAATTGAATAAAATACCTTTTAAAAAATCCCTAATCAAAATAAGTAAATTAAAAAAAATCTTCAAATAAATAAACTAAGGCTTGCATGTGCAGCTTTTTAGCGTGGTTTGCCTTTTTAATAATCTTCACTCTGGCGGTGGTGAATTGAGCTCACTGTGCTGCTGGTGGACATGCTGAAGCATATTCGTTGTGCTATTTGTGTATGTTATCAGTCTTTTACAATGTCTGCATGCAGTTTTTGTCTTGTTCGTGCTTTTCTCGCCTTTTTCGTTTGTGTTTGCCGGAAAGCTAAAATGCTGCCACACCGCCGATTTATGATCGGGGGGTGTGTCCATTCATCCATCCATACATTTTCTGAAACCGCTTAATCCCAACTGGGGTTGCGGGGGGGACCGGAGCCTATCCTGGGAACAATGGGCCGGGCGCATGCGGGAACCAACCCTGGGCAGTCACCAACACACCACAGGGCACACACTCACACTTACATACCTACATGGCCAATTTAGACTCACCAATCAACCTATCCTGCACGCTTTTGGACCGTGGGAGGAGACTGGAGACCCCGGCGAAAACCCATGTGAACATGGGGAGAGCGTGCAAACTCCACACAGGAATGACCTGGGACCGAACCCTCCTGCTGTGAGGCAGCAGCACTAACCACTGTGCCACCGCGCCGCCCAGCGGTGCGTCCTAAATTTCAAATTTGCATTCAGTCAAAACAAAAGCTGATGTGCGACGTCAACATGAATACGCAGTGACGTCTGACGTCGAACTGACGTCATGAAATCAAATGTTATATTACAGCAGGAAGTACTGTGAAGTACTCCTAAAGTAGCGATTCATTTTCCACTTTCAGCCTGTTTAAATTGTCATACATTTACATCGATTTTTAACCAATTCGCAGTTCATCGTTACTTGCCTACAGCACATAGAACCTGCTACCTGCATGCTGTGTTTTAGTATTCGTGTAAAGGGAGACAGGGCATGTCTGTGTGAATCCCATTAGTAAACTTTTGATAGTGGAATGGAACCCTTTACCATTGACTGTGGTTTTACAACAATGGAAGGTAAGATGGGGTAAATCGTCTGTGTCACCCTCAATGCCAGCTTGAGACAGGGCATGCCATCAGTATCATCCTCAATGTTGGCTTAGCCCTCTGGGGATGAAGGCATCGTCGGCGATTCTGCATATCTTTCTTGTGTATTTCAGTTCATAACTCACTGAAATCTTACTGGAGAAACATGAAAAAACGCCGACTAAATCCATAATCTGTCTTCTTTTCAAAACGGCAGAAGTATTAAAGTTAAAATTAGGTTAAATAGGCAAAAAAGTAAACCATGTCACCTTACTTTGTTTTACCTTCATCAGGGGCGTTAGTACCGCTGTCACCTGAAGATCGCTATTCACATTCTAAATAGCGCGAATTTAAATCGCATTTGCACTGTAATTTGATGAACAACGCAATGGTGAAACGCGATCCAGATACATCCTCATCAGTGCCATGAAAGGGGGGGGGGATGCGGTCAGGTGTGAATGGCTCATGCATACACATGAGAGCTCCTACATATTCAATGGCAGGAGACCAGAAATAGTGAGTTAGGTTTTTCTTATTTATTTATCCAACTGAATGTTGCAACTACACCATTTAGTCATCTTCATGTAGACAAGACTTTGGTGATCAGATATTTGCGATCAAAACAAACTGCCAGCATTGCTTACTATGTACTTTTATAATGTTTCTGCAAGTGTTCCAAACTGCATTTTGCAATGTATATACTTTGATATGAAATTATAATCTTAACATAAATCTGACATATTTACAAAGTACATCCTTTTTCCAAAAATCCTTTGTGTTTGAAAAACTAAAAAGGATTTTTGGAAAGCATCACATACCCATCCACTTCAAACCCACCAACACGCTGAGACAGAGACTCATCCACCCCAAAGATCTGATACCAAAACAGAAGAAAAGCAACATAGTATATGCTGTTCAATGCAGCGATAGCATGTCCTGTCTCAGGCCAACATTGAGGGTGATACCAATGACACGCCCTGTCTTAACCCTCTTCAATGCAGCAAAGTGTGCCCTGAACTTTACATTGGAGAGACCAAACAACTGCTACATAGGACAGCACAGGAGGAACACCTCAGGGCCGGAATCAGCTGTGTATCTCCATTTGAAGGATAATGGACACTCTTTTGAGGACATTAACGTCCAGATACTGGATAGAGAAGACAAGTGGTTTGAGAGAGGGGTGAGGGAAGCTTTGCATGTGCAAATCCATAGCACCTCACTCAACAGAGGTGGAGGCCTTAGACATAACAGGTCTTCAATTTATCTTGCTGCCCTTTCATCCTTTCCCAGGAAAATCAGACCCAATTCACACCTCCACCAGGTGGTCCACTCTTAACGACCCACTCTATGGGGGTAGGAGGGACTGCTGAAGGTGTGACTGTTACATCTATCCACAACAGCCCCTCCCCTTTTGTGCCAGCCTACTCAGGGCAGTTGCGAAGTGAAACTACCTGGGAGGATAACTTTGTGTTCACTTACAACCTTCCTCAGACTGAAGAAGCTGCTTGGATGAGCAGTTAAATGTTTCTACCTTAAATGAAAGAAGTCCAGTTGCTATGACTTAACCACCAGACTATCATCTTCAGTGTTCAACAGGGTGCATCATCTGTGTTATCCTAAATGTTAGCTTGTGACAGGGCGTGTCATCGGTGTTATCCTCAATGTTAGCTTTTGACAGTGCGTGTCATCAGTGTTATCCTAAATGTTAGCTTGTGACAGGGCATGTCATCGGTGTTATCCTCAATGTTGGGTTAAGACAGAGCGTGTCATTGGTGTTATCCTAAATGTTAGCTTGTGACAGTGCGCATCATCGGTGTTATCCTCAATGTTGGCTTGTGACAGGGCGTGTCATTGGTATTATCCTCAATGTTGGGTTAAGACAGGGCGCATCAACGGTGTTATCCTCAATGTTGGCTTGTGACAGGGCGTGTCATCGGTGTTATCCTCAATGTTGGGTTAAGACAGGGCGCATCATCGGTGTTATCCTAAATGTTAGCTTGTGACAGTGCGCATCATCGGTGTTATCCTCAATGTTGGCTTGTGACAGGGCGTGTCATTGGTGTTATCCTCAATGTTAGCTTAAGACAGGGCGCATCATCGGTGTTATCCTCAATGTAGGCTTGTGACAGGGCGTGTCATCGGTGTTATCCTCAATGTTGGGTTAAGACAGGGCGCATCAACGGTGTTATTCTCAATGTTGGCTTGTGACAGGGCGTGTCATCGGTGTTATCCTCAATGTTGGGTAAAGACAGGGCGCATCATCGGTGTTATCCTCAATGTAGGCTTGTGACAGGGCGTGTCATTGGTGTTATCCTCAATGTTAGCTTGTGACAGGGCGTGTCATCGGTGTTATCCTCAATGTTGGGTTAAGACAGGGCGCATCATCGGTGTTATCCTCAATGTTGGGTTAAGACAGGGCGCATCATCGGTGTTATCCTCAATGTTGGGTTAAGACAGGGCGCATCATCGGTGTTATCCTCAATGTTGGCTTGTGACAGGGCGTGTAATTGGTGTTATCCTCAATGTTGGGTTAAGACAGGGCGCATCAACGGTGTTATCCTAATTGTTGACTTGTGACAGGGCGTGTAATTGGTGTTATCCTCAATGTTGGGTTAAGACAGGGCGCATCAACGGTGTTATCCTCAATGTTGGCTTGTGACAGGGCGTGTCATCGGTATCACCCCCAAAGTCACCTCAAGGTTGATTTATACTTCTGCATAGAATCTAAGATAATGATAATAACTTATACTTTTTATTTATCCCCGTGGGGAGATTTTTTGCATGCCTCCCCCAACTCACTCTCTGTAGTTGAGCCACCCATAGCGGCACCCAGGGAGCCGATGGTTAAGGGCTTTGCTCAAATGTGCTGAGGCTGGGCTCAAACCCGCAACCTTCTGATCACAGGCATCGAGGCATAGCCCTGAGTCAGGGCAAACACTCCAAACTGAGCACCAGCCTGACCTCTGAGGTGTCAGTCTGCCGTGGCATTTTTTCCTGGAATGAACTTCCGAATCATTTTGGACCCTAGTATTTTCTCATGGAATTTCTCTGATTTGCCATTGTAATGTATTTTCACAACTGGAAGAGCTGGAACATTCATTTTAAATAAATTTCCCAAAGATTATTAATTTAATCTGTTTCATGCAAACCTACCCAAGTTTGTTAATAGTATATTGAAATTATTTAATCAATATTTATGCTGTAGTTATAACAGTGCAGCTGAGTATGAGCATGATACTGAGTGCAACCTAGTATTTTTGCAGAAAGTCACAAGTTATGCTGTCTGAAAATGACTATTAAAAGTTAAAGTGAATTAATTTGGCACCTTATGCATTGGCAGATACAGAGGTAAGGAGCATGCACTGATACAGTGCACTGATACACTGCATTGCCACACCCACCACACAACAAACCACCTCAGGGATGAAAACCTGAGTGCAGCCATGTGGCAGATGATACCTTAGCACCACACTAGTGCAAATGGACCAGTGTGAGGATTTTTTCCAGTGGCTGGAGTGCCAACCAACCCCCAAGTTATTCACTGTAAGTTGGAGGACCTCCTTTTAGGGCTGGATGTACATTAACAGCATACCCAGGACAAAGCAATTGCAGGTTAAGGGCCTTGCTCAAGGGCCCAATGGAGTACAATCACTGCGCATTCACAGAATTTGAACCAGCAATCTCCCAGTTGCTAGCACAGATCCCTAGCCTCAGTACCACCACTCTGTCCCAGCAGATACAGCCACGGAAAAAATTAAGAGACCACAGTACAATTTTTTGTTTTACTCGTTTCTAAATTTATGAGTGTGCATGTGTGAATGATATATTTTTTTTTGCAAACTACAGCCTGGTTCTTCCCAGTTTCTCATTACTGAAGGGCTTCTTCCTCGCTTTATGGGTCTTCAGTCCTACTTCTAGCCATCTGATATGAATTATCCTAGCTTAACACCAGCACTTAATGTTTCCCATTCTTTTTGAAGGGCACTTGATGTCATTCTCCGGTTCATAAGGCACTGCGGGATAAGTTGACAGTCATCTCTGGCATTAGAACATCGCTTCTGCTCTCTACCTGGCTGGTTTCTGGTCGTTCCCAGTTTCTCCTGCTTCACCTTCTTCTTATGTACTGCTGTCTTAGAAACTTTGAGCCTGGAAGCAACCTGCCCTGCAGTATAGCCTTCTGCCAGCAGAAGTAGAATTAATCTAGGATTTAACAATTCAGATCTTTAAAAATATAGAGTGGTCTCTTATTTCTCATAATTTGGCTTCATCACAATAAAGAAGGGACAAAAGAAGAGCAAATAATTATATTACAGGCAGGATTCTGAAAGAGAGCAGGACAAATTGTCAGTGCTGCACATTTTTGAAGCACATTCTAAGTGCTGTCTGTGATAGGAGAAGAAAGAAGCCAGTTGGTTTCATTTCCCGAATGAGAAATTTCTGTTCCTAAATTTGTTCTGCGATTGAAAGTCAGTGAGGTGAGAGAAGAGGAGCCGGCTGGAATTTTCATTCTCTTGCTGTGGTGTCATTGCTGCAGTAGAGCCTCCTCCCTCCTGGGGAATCCATCCCTCATAGCTGCCTGCTGGGACTGGCTCTTATTCCAAGGGTAGGTGGTGGGAAAGAGCTACGGTCTAAGTTAGCGCTCCAGACATCACAGGGCTACTGTGGGCTTAAGGAAGAAATTTGGTCAAGTTCTTCCCAGTCTGGTTCAGATCTGGCAGTGTATAGCCCATGCAGTTTTTATAATAAATAATAAGGTCGAATCATAGCAGAGATGGCTGTGATCAAAGGTTGTGGTTTGAATCCTGTGTGTGGGAGAGTGATTGGCCCCTTGAGCACGGCCTTTTACTCCAGTTTCCCCAGGGGGTGCCGGACACTGGCCCACCCTGCACTGTGACCCCCAAGCTGCCTCTCACCTGTCTGTGTGTTTCCACCCAGCACCAATAAAATACTCAGACGTATTCATTGGTCAAGAACTGTAGGTTACTTTCATTAATAGCATGAACAAAAGCAACAAGATTAAACATAAAACAATGTGCATTGTGTTTTATCTTAGATGTACAGTATGAGAGGACCTGTCTGTCCTGATAAAAATTGGTATCATCCAGAATAGCATACTTTGAATTTCATGAGTGATTTTCCAGGCAAGTTGAAATTGTTCCAGAAGTATTCGTTCAATCAGTATTCGATGGTGTAGAGCGTTGGCACCAGGATGCCCCCAAGGATCACATGAATCACCCGCGTACCTGTTCTAAAAATAACACAATTCACCAGTGAGTAGCGTCTAAAATTTAATTGTATCCTGTTGCTATTCTTCTTTAATCACATTTGCATTTATATAGATTTGAAATTGACAATATCTAAAAAAACATGTTTATTATACATGAAGTTTAGCTAAGTTTAGGAGGGTGTTTCAAACTGGTAGCACTTCATATGGCTCAGTAACCGTGAAGTAGTTCTCAGTTTCAAAAAGGTTGGTGACCCCTGGTGTGGAGTATTCTCATGTAAACGTTTGTCTGGTCAGCAGCCCGACTGTGCACCTCTATGCAATGTGGAAAATGCCTCATTGTCCTTTATGACAGGATACTGTAAGGATTTCTGAAGACTGGTTATGTGGGCTTGGTGTCACCTTACAGAGACCATGATTCAAATGCTTGTCCCAAGCAGAACTTCCCCCAAGGTCTCAGCTTTGAACCAATTACTATTATCCTATTTTGGTAATTTGTGTTTGTATAAGTAGGCCTGAGCAGCCATCATGTATATGGGAGTAGCTCCGATTGGTGCAATCTTTGACCATTGGGAGTAGGTGGGGCTCCTGCTGGCAGTAAGCAAGGTGATAAGAAGCCATGGCTATAGATAAAATTGTTATCCACTACTGGAAATGATCAGCAAGTGGGGCGAAAGTATTCTGAAGGATTGTCCATTTTAATTGATCTTATGGGGATAATGTAAGCTAAAAGGGGTTAAAAGAATTTAGTTTCCCCACAGTTGGTCTGGCAGTGAGCGTAAATGTGTCCTTTGAGTCCCCTCCCCCAGCTTAAACATAGAGCGGAATATACAGCAGCGACCTTAGCAAGATAGGAAAACCTCAGGGATATTAGTGGAGTTCAAGTACAAATTTGGCCATAAGGGGCTGTAGCTTTTGTGATATGATCTCTGTGCATGTCCTCTTCCTAGGAGCTGACTGTCAGCATGATGGGGAGGATCACCTCAGTTCTGCAGTCAGAGGCAAGGGGTCAATTCTGGCCCAGCGGCATTGAGTCAAGGAAATGAGGACATTCGGGTTGCGCACACCTATAACTGTGAGCACTGTGTACATACACAGGGGGGTTAAGCAGACCCTGCAGGCTATGATGGGGGGGGCGGTATGATGGGATTGTCTAATAACTGAGAAGGGAGAACAGATCATCCTACAATAACCATGTGTAATCCTTCTGGAAGAGGTGCAGGGGGTCAGAGGACTGTGTTGAGAAGGGGATTGCTAACAAAGCATGGCCTGAACTTTTGTAATTGTAACATGGCAAGAGTACATAGCATATTTTTCCATTGGCACAGATACCACTTTTTTGTCAAGCATAAAAGCCAAAACTGAGATAAGCTGCCTTTTCGCAGGCTTGGTATACTCTCAGTTATCGTCTGACTGACCTACTTAAGATAAGCATGAAAGCTGAAAAGCCCAATTTCAGCAGAAACGTCCTGCTTTCCCTGGCCTCTCATATGAATGCACATGGTGCTGCATGTGTACCAGTGAAACTTTCTATTTCTTAGCATGTTTTTGTGTATGTTGGTTCTCACATGGAACAAACCAAGATATCTGTTACGCCTCTAGGAAAGAGGTATTCAGCTAAATTTCACGGAGGTCTGCTTGCTCAACCATCACCCCCAGTGAGGTCCCAACCAGGAACAAGATTTTACACAAACTATGGTTCCAGGGACTTCATGACAAAAATACAATTGGTCATTTTCAACATTATTAAAGGGTTTCAATTGAAGTTTTCTCACTTAAATATAAGTATATTTTCAAATATCAGATCCAACGGATCAAACAAATAGATCGTGTTGAATTTGTTGGTGGAGAATAAAGCCATAATTCTATATCCACTCATCCTTGAACACTCTGTTTTTATTGCCTTTTCTATTCTTTGAACAAGCCTTAGATCTGATACATTTATTGCATCTGCCTGGTCTGCATGCCTGCTGCTCCGATAGTTTGCACATTCACATCTTTCAACATGAATGGACAACATGCTGCAATCAGAGGACCCAGATAGCACTGCTGGTCAGGATACTCTGTGCCTTTTCAAAATTCACCTGACCGTGAAAGATGAGTTTATTACCATCTCAAAAATGCTCAGTGGTCCATATATATATATATATATGTCTCTATAGGTCTGGATTACGACTGGAGTCTGCTAGCTGATGACTCCTGCTCTAGGAGTTGTTCTAGTTGTTATTGTAGATTTCCGTAGCCTGATTTTAATGGACTTGCAGCCATATCATAAACATTTGCCCTCAAAAGTTGTACTCAGGTCTGTGCTTTTACATTTTCCACTTTAGTTAGAGTTTTGCTAAAGCAGTAATGAACATATTATGTTATTATCTAAATTTAAAAATGTCCCTTCAGTTAACATGCCTGTCCCCAGATGTGCGACATACCACACAATACATATCGTCTTCGGCCAGGACATTAAAAACAAATCACATTTTGTCACTTTACAGTTTGAAATGAAAACAAAACAGAACGGAATTTGTTCTGCTTTATTTACTCAATGCAACTGATAATATCCAAGCAAAACTAATATAGTAACAATCTTAAAAATAATGCATTCATAAAACATTATAAACATGGCTATAAATATTGATAAAAGTAGCCATGTTTATTATGCATTATGACTGCCTTATGAAGCTCTCATCTAAAATGCACTATAGATACCTTTATAATTTAGCATGCTTATACTGACCATTATAATGCATTATAAAGGTATCTATAGTTCATTATGGATTATGAGATTATGAGAGCTTCATAAAGCATTCATAATGCATTATACACATCAGTATAATGTGTTATGAATTAGATAAATATTTATAGCCTTGTTTATAATGTTTTATGAATGCATTGCAATGCATTATGAAAGTGTTTATAAATTACTAAAAGTATGGCCTTAAGAAAAGTGTTACCATGATGGTGTGTAAAATGTTGATTTTACCTCAGTTGTAGTTAATCACTTGCGGAGTAAAACAATTGACAATACTAAGCAATTGAAGAAATGAATGTATCTTATTATGCTAATTGATCATCTATTGCGGGTTACTTACAGTAAAGCTGAAAAATAATTTTATCTTTTTAATTTTCTGTTATTTGATCTTAATACAGCGACAGTACTGCCTATTTAGGGAAAATGGTTGTGGGATCATTATATCACAGCCATATAATTGCTCTGCACAAAATTCAAACACTGTATTTCACTGTAACATTTCATTTTTTGTTAAAGTATTCTAATGTTCCTAAGAATGGCCAAATATAAGCATAGCAGGCTGCCGCCATGCTTTCATTTTCAAAATAAAAGGGCTTTTGCAGATCTCAGTTGGGCTCAAAATGTAAATGAACTGTTCCGTGTTCCATGTTTTGCTTGTTGCCAAAATCAGCCAGGGCCTATCCCACCTTTCTCGCTTGATGAATGAATTATACCTCTTGCACAGCCGTGCCTTCTTTGTCAGGTTAAGTGCTGTGGGCACGCCCACGCTGATGAGGGAAAAAAGTTGAACACAAACACGAGTAACTTTTTAAACACTTTTTTGACTTATGTGCTTCATGAGGGAATTGACCCCTCAGTGACCTAGGAATGGTTTCAATGACGTGAGCCTCCTACTATTACCAGACCCTGAAAAGCTGCCTTTCCAGGTGCCTGAAGCACCCAGTCCACTAGCACAGCCCCAGTTTCCAGGCCTGCCCTTGTTGTCCTTCACTTAGCTAAACTCACAACCTGACCAAGAGCTGCTCTTGCTGTTTCCCTTCTTACAGTGACACAGACAAACAGTCACACACTCCTTCCAGAGCGTGCAGCTGTAGCCAGAGGAGTTGTGGAAAAAGGAAAGTTTTGTTTTAATCCCTCCAAAAGGAGAAAAAAATCACATTCAGCATATGCATCATTATAAATAGATTCTGTTTTTAAAGCAGTAACAATGGGCTATTTATTAACTCAGTAGTGACAAACATAAGGGAAAACAAAACAGTGTTGAGAAACTTTTTTTTTCCATTACATGCTCTGCATGTTATTTTTCTCATTTTTGAAAAGCATTTCTTTTTGACAGTCACTGTCTGAATGGATTATTCAGCCTATTTTATTCCAGTGCCGCTTTCAGTACATTTAATTACATTTTGAATGAAATGGGAAAACTCCTGATTACAAACACCATCCAGACAAGCTGTTCCTTGTATATTTAAATGGACAAAGAGGAAATGCTGCTGTAGAGCAAAACATCTTTGCCTCTGTAATTATGAAAATCATCTGAAAAGACAAAAGACCATTTTATCTTTGAGTTCGAGCTCAGTATTATGAATATAGGGATAAACTGGTACTAGTGGTTTTGTGGGTCTCTTCAGAAGCGGCCCCTCATCTAGTGGAGATCTCCCTGCCGAAAATCTAATCAGCCACATGCACACTGGGCTCCTGTCCCCCTCGCCATGCACTTCCTGTTGTCTTTGTTTCATTTTTAAGCTCTGTTCTCTTAGTGCCAGTGCAAATCCACTTGTCTCTCTTACAAATCAGCAAATTCGTTATACTATCGGTAAATTCCGGCAATGAGAAATTTCCCATAGCCTCTCAATACATGTAATACTTCACACTTTGATTTATACTGTGTGACAAAATTATTTAAAATGCATGAACTAATCCACATACTGTATATGAGATCACTGAAGCACCATTTCTGTTATTTAGAAGACATTCCCTGCAGTGGCTCTATCCTCTTAGTCCTTAGTCTGTGCATGTTTTTCATGATTTCGTGAGGACAGATTGCCCCTGTCACCTTTTATTCCTCTTGGTTGCCATAGGTCATGCCTGCAGGTATCAGCAGGTCTACAAGTTTTTGCTGCTACAAAGCAGCAGCACTATGGTTACAAGACATGCGGCAGCTATTATGTGGGAGACTTGTGATTAAGCAATGGGTTTGCACACCATTTTACAGAAATATCCAAAACAGGAGGCCAGATTCATCTAGGCTGTACCACCAGTTAATCACATCGCTTCATCTCCAAATCTAGCATGTTCCAATAGGGACTGACCCTGGGACTGAACCAGCACCGGAGAGCCCCCCAATTATCAAAACAATAACCCACTATTGTCCTGAAATGTTTTCCTTGTATTACTTAATGTTTATTCATACAGTTTTTCATTAAGTCTATTTGACTGTTGCTAAGACAGAGTGAAGAGCCAGGTATGTTTGCCCTATCCTGCACTGGAGACTTGAAGATCTAAGATGACAGACCTTTGGGCTTAACAAGAAGCAGGACATTGCTGTCTAGGCATGGGGTAAATAAAGCCCTGGTCTTTGGTGATGTTTAGCTTGTTGAGTTATAAAGGACGTAAGTCTCTCAAAGTGTTCAGGTAGGCTTGTAAAATTTTAAATAAGATACTGATTCCTATATATCTGAGACTGATTTTCATTACAAAGTAAGAACTCCTCCATCTTCCAACACCACACATACATGCCAAGGTTAGTTTACATGCCTGGATAAGATGCCAGTCCATCGCAAAACAAAGACACACAATCATTTGCTGTGGGAAATTTACAGCATGTCTTTGGGCTACACACCGGGAACCCACACCAGCATGCAAACAAAGGGCAGAGGTGCAATGTGAGGAAACTGTGAGAGTGCTGTGAGGAAACTACCTAGTGAGCTTCCACTCCACCCATAAGCAGCCTCTCCTAATTAAAACATTTATAACATTGAACATAGTATCTCTTGCCTACGGCAAATTAAGTTGTAGTGTCACTAAATTTTAGCTTAAATGATTTCTACATTTCATTAAATACTTCCTGCTATCAGGGTTCAGCCTGAAGCCAAGCCAAGCTTTACAGTTCTCCTAAAGTCCAATTGTTCCATGTTCTGCTTCACTGCTTGTGTATCCTTGTGTGAAATGTGCAGAAATCAGAAAAGCAGAACCAGCGTGCGATTCCTTTAGTTGTGCTGACAGACGAGGAGTCTGTCCTTCATGCAGCCAAACACCCAAACACAATCTCTTCTTTCTCTCCCTCTCTTTTCCCCTAGTCATATTGTTCTGTTTCCTTTCTTTTTTCCATTCAGTTAATATTCTTTATGTTCCTCATGAGATGTTTTCAATTCAACTGTGCAGAGATTTGAAGACTGAAGGGAAATGATAGGCTGCTGCCATTTTTGTTTGCCTGAACATTTATCCTGGGCAATACCTTCGTTCAGTGGGTGACAAGACTGGATGGATGATCATCCATGAGCCAAAAACAACATACTTACAATGCTGAGATGTTATCTCCTCCTCTTCTTTTCCTGCCCCATCTTGTTCACTTACTCTGTCTCCCTCATATCTGTGACTTCGCTCTTTACTGTCATGTCTGCCAGCTAGGCTGCTGCAGGCAGTAAGTAAGAGGGCAGGGTGACTCCTAATGAAACCTGTTTTTTTTTTCTTTCTAACATGTTAGGGAATGGAACATTAGGTCGCCATCTGTTGGAAGCTAGTTGAAGGTGTTTAATCTTGCAGAAACAATTTAAATTGTTAGACACAAGTACACATCTCTCTCTGTGGAGAACAATGCAGATAGGTGGAAAAGGACTCTTCAGTGCCACCACGCTGCCTAGCGAGCAGGTACAGCCCGTGTACCTTCTACATCTGGTGCTCTGCTAAAGCTGTACCATATAATGACGGTGAAGGGCACATCAGATACCAAACTGAAGCCTGCTGTTATGAGGTCATAACAGCAGAGCCTGTTGGCAGAGACCAGAGTCTGAAATGAAAAGCCAGGCAATGAACCAGTTAATCGGTTTTCATTTATTCCATGGACTTTACCTCATAAATGTGGCTGCATAAATGATGATGTTTACAATGAAATTCAATGCATTTTATATAGCGCCCCTCACAACAGATTCCCCCCAAGGCACTTTACATGAGTGTGTTGTGGTACATTACTACATCATTTACACAGAATAATAGAAAAACAGGAAAAGAGAAGACAGAAAGAAAGAATGAAAGCCAGATGACAATGGAGTGAAGCAGTGTTTCTCAACCCAGTCCTCAGCGAACCCCAGCCAGTCCACGTTTTTGCTCCCTCCCAGCTCCCAGCGCACCTGTACCAGCTATTCGGTGTTCCTGATTGGCTGGGAGCTGGGAGGGAGCAAAAACGTGGACTGGCTGGGGTTCGCTGAGGACTGGGTTGAGAAACACTGGAGTAGAGGAACCAAAAAAAACCGCTGGGGGCCAACTGGCTGCCCCCCCCCCCCAAGAGCGGGCTTGTTTGCTAAAAGCAAGCTGTAAACTGGGGTCTAGGTCAAAGCCAAAGTCTATCAATGAATCAGTTCTCCATGCCGGCCTGGGTAAAGTGGCAGATTGAACTCTGCACCCACAATGTTACAGAACTAAGGGGCATGTACAGCATCACCAGCAGCCATGGTTACAGTGTCTTAAGTTAGAGTTTACAATGAGACACACTTCTTGTTTCATATGCACAAATCAGTAGAGGTCTTTCTAAATAAACAGCTTTAAACATTTTCCTTGACTGACTAAGACTTCTGCAGAACACTATATATTATAGCTGGATTGATGTTTGGCCTTTCGGTTTCAGCTGCCATTCGAGAGAGATATTCTCCGTGCTCATCAGAATTCTACAAGACTCCCTTCTCCGCCTTAGCCTCTGCTGAAAGGCTGCACAGATTTTAGCTGATCTCCTCCCCATCTCAGCTTTTGTCACTGTCCCGTGGGGCGGCTGTTACTGCTGCTGCTGGCTGCGTGCGCTGGCTGGGTGTGAAGCTAGTGAAATCGGGGGCAGCGTGTGTGACGAAGCTCTGCATACTATTGGGGTTCAGAGACAGCATCACAGGGCTGCTCTCATTTCCAAAGCTAAACCAAAGTAGGTCAGTCTGGAACTCACCGCTAAACCATTAGTACTTTGCGTATATTGTTGTGCTGTCTACTGTCTCATACTTACAGCTATGCTTCTTTTATCCTTTTGTTTCCTAAATCATATTTGTTTTTTTAAATAGTTTCCCACAGCATGATTCATTATGGATATAAGACTAAACAGTATTTTGAGACAGATTTACAGGATATGTCTATGTGATACATGTACACAATATTCTAGTAGAACTAACTGCAATCACAAATCTCATCATAGCTCCAGAAACTGAGTGGTTGGTGCTGTTATCACTTGAGTTAAAAATGTAAGGCTGAAACTCTCTCCTCCCAGAAGGTTGCTCTACCATAACATCCTGAGCATCTTCTGTGCATTTGGAGGTGGTATGTAGCTCAGTGGAACAGAGGAATGTGGCCCTATTCAATTAGTCATGGTTTCTAGGTCTTGAGTAGCAGTGCAGTCATACACCTTTGGGCTCCTGGGCAAACCCTTCAGCCCCAATGGCTGACACTCCTCTCAGATCCTCATTTGTGGGGTGCTTTGGACGAAAGATTTTGCTAATGAATGTGAACATCTTTCTTTGCTAAAGACAGGAGAAGGACCTTGGTCGTTCAGATTTGCAAAGACAATCGCGGAACAAACCATCCCAATCTGAATGGTGAACAAACGCTGGACACAGTGATGCTTATGTCACAGCATGGGTGCTATTTAGCAGCGCGGAGAACAGCTGATTACTCAGAAAGGCGAGGGACAATACCAACGACTGGATATTTATAATTCAGACATTAAATTAACACACACTTGTGATTACTTTGAAATGACTGAATGTGGCATTATTATTATTAGAGCTCACTGCTCATGTTCCTCGCTGCTAAACGAAGAGCAAATGCAGTGACGCCTCAGACGAGTTTCAGACATGAGCAGCTTGGCATTCATACAGTTTCCCTTTGACTGGGGGACATGAATCAGGAGCGCTGTTAGTGCGTGCTTCCTCTTACTGTAGTTTACTATAAATATACCCTGATGTATAGCACATGTGTATTATACAGTACTGGGTCCAGAATGACATCACTAAGGTGCATCTGAAATTCGAGAGGGCACGGTCCCTGCACACATGTAGCAGTCATCAGCTGACTGGCTTCCACTTGAGGGGGTATATTATTAACTAGGGGGTGCTATACACCCTTAGGCACCCCAGGTCTGGTATTATAACATCTTGCCCATTACCGTTTTCTAACCTGCATTTACAGAATGTATGTAGTTTTGCTTTCAAGTAGACCTGCATCATCGCCATAACGATTGGCTTTTGAATTCCATGTCCTCGTGTGTGTCTCTGCATGTCAGATGTTGTGTCTTTAACGGGGAAAAAACTGGACTGTGTTTCTGAGTATATTTTTCCCTGGAAAAATTGTTGAAAATTAAATGACAGAGAATATGTGTGAAAAGATCGATTTTAAGCACACACGTAATGATGGGCAATTTACGTTAACCTTCCAAAATTCACAGCATATATGAATAAAAGATACATTTATTCCTTGATAATAACAGTGTTTTATCCTGCCTGATTTAATGTTGCTACGGGGTTATTTAGAACGGGTGCTGTAACTTTTCCATTTCATAAGTCGCTGAGAGTGTCTGATAGGCAACAGACAAATTTCTGTATGTGATTTAACTGTAAGATGTATAGAAACACAAGCAAAGATAAGCTATGTAGCATAATAAAATTCTGAATGATTTCTAACTTCTAGCTCAAGCCCAATATATCTTTTTTTTTTAATCACCACAAACCAGTTGAATCAACATTATTGCTAAGTCTATGTCAAATTAAAAAATAAAACTTATTGTAAGACAGAATTTGTGATAATAATAAATAAATAATGGTGGTAATGTTAAGGTATCAAATGTTAACGTTACTTTTTCAATGAAAATTGAACTGTAGTGAAGCTGGAGTCCTGCAGTGGGGGTCATTGCATGGTCATCGTAGGAGGGGCCAGAGCGCCCCCAAGTTCCTCACTGGTGCCGCCACTGTACCCTATCCTCAGTGTGCTGGTCTACTTGTTGCTAGCATTAAATGTGTTGTGACTGGTGGTGCTGGGGGTGACAGCTGCAGTGTCTCAGAAGCAGCCAGCTTTCTGAGATTTCACTGCAACCAACAAACACATCCAGTCTGTGACAGTTCTGCTGCAGAAAACACTTTGTTAATGGGAAGAGTCAGACTCATTAAAGCTCACAGGGAGACCACATGAAGAAAAATACCAGCAACAGTGGTGCAGAAAGGCATCTCCAAATATTCTCAACCCTTAAAATGATTCAGGAGACAAAAGGAGAATAATAAAGTGTATGTCAATATAACCATTAGACCTTGATTTCTTATTTGTCTGTTATTAGCATACCACGTACAGTTCAAACTAGGTAATCTGTCTGAAGCTATGCAGGTTTGGGCCTCAGTACTTGGACGGGAGACCAACTAGGAAAGCTGGGTTGCTGCTGGAGGAGGTGTTGGTCCGGCCAATAGGTTAACCCATCCTATCGTCTGTGTGGGTCCCAATGCCCCAGTGCAGTAAAGGGGTCACTGCTGTAAAAATGGTGCCGTCCTTCAGATGAGACGTAAAACTGAGGTCTTGACTCTCTGAGGTCATACAGTACAAGATCCTTGGGCACCTTTCGAAAGAGTACGGGTGGTCTCCTGATATCCTGGCTAAAATTGCCCACTGTGGCTCTTTCAAATCTGGCCACCTAATCATCCCCTATATCTAATTAGTGAATTCGCTCCTGTTGCTTCATCACCATTGCTACAATGGCGCAGGTGCTGTAAAGTGCTTTGGGTGTCTTTAAAATTGTTATATAAATTGATTTATTCATTAGTGTGTTACAATATGATGCACATGCATGATAGTAAAATGTACTGCAGAGAAGGTTTTCCCAGATACGTCCATCTTCTATTTTATTGGCCATTCAGGTACTGTGTTGCTCTTCTGGTTAATTTTTTGGAGTACTTTGGTAGCTGCTTTACTTGCTGAATGAAGGGTTATCATCTCACTAAAGGAGAAATCACTCATCGAGAGAGTCCTGCTCTCCTGTCTTCTCCACAATAGTGGATATTGCTCACAGAAAGGGCCCAGCTCATCAATCTTCTCCACAGGAGGGGAAATCACTCACAGAGATCCCTGCTCAGCTGGGCACGCATTGGACACCACGTCTCCATGACCTAGGGGCAGTGGTGGCCTAATGGTTAGGGAAGTACACTTGTAATTGAAAGTTTGCTGTTTCAAATCCCAACCCAGCAATGTGCCCTGAATAAGGAACTACGCTCAGATACTGAATTAGCTGCCCCCTGCTATGTCACATATGGGTTAAATGCAAACACCCTTTGTTGTTGTGCTGTAGTGTGTTAACAATGACAACTAATCACTTTCACTACCACTTTACAATGCAGGAGGGAGGAAAGTGCCTACAGAACAGAGAGTTCTGGGTGCCTTTTAATCTCTATTTATCAATGTGGAGGGGCAGTATACTGTAGTGGTGAGTTCTTATTATGGGATGACAGGTCCCAAGGCTCCCTCACCCTGCAGATAGTTTCCATGTTCTCACCTGAAAACATCCTTAAACTGTCCACAGCATCTCTGAGCACTGACCTCGGAAGCCATAGCACAGTCTTGGCTCTCCCATAAACTACACCATAGTCATAGTCATGTACATAAGCCTATGTGTAGGATCTAGCCTTTTTTGCAATGATGGAGGCCTGTGTTCTCTTGTTGCTAGGTTACACGTATAACTATCTGTTTTGAGAGTTGATTTATGCAGTGTGTCAGCATGGAGACAGGCAACACTCTCCCATTATGCAGGAGCAGCCATAATAATAAGACTCTGCTTTATGGATTACATGTGTGTACACTGCAATTCATCAGCATGGGCCTTTGCAGCTTTTCCAAAGACTTCCTTTAAAAGGTGTCTGGGTAGTGGATGCTCTTTGAAGGTAAGGAAACAATATCCGCAGCTTTAAGTGCAAAATTAATGTCTTGTGGCATCCATGAAAGTTACTATGAAATGCTGGCGAGAGAAAGAGATATGAGCAAAGGCAGCAAACCCCAGAGGAGGAAAGCTAAGGGGGAAATCCAAGTTCAGACGTGAGATTCCGGCCCACGAGCCGCATGCAGAGGACAAGTAGCAGTTATGATGAGTCACGTGCTTTTGGCAGCGGAGCTATTTTTGTGCTGAGGACACCAGTCGACATAATGCCCTACAGCCAATTAACCAGGTAAGAAAGCCAGCAGGCCTGCCTTTGTGTTTCCAGATTTCCCAATAATTACACACAACATTAGCACGACTAATTCAGGTGAACAATTCATAGCAGTAGCTCTGCTCAATCTTGCCAGGTTTGAAATGTCTCTTAAATGAATTGTACAGCAGATCAGCCTGTTATTGTGCTAATTGTCCTTGTTAAACATTACCCATTACCCTTAAAATGCTAAAGGAGCTGATTGGAGGATTACTGTATTTCTGTGTTTTCCAGCAAAAATGCTGCTTGGTTCTGAAGCTATTGTTTATAAATATCTCTCTGAACTATATTCAGTTTCTCATGTGCATCCTTCTTCTTGCCAGTTTTCCTGGTCACAATTGCAGGAGGTTAGGGGCTAGAACCCATACCAGGCAGCACTGGGCACAAGGCTGGGACCAGACATCATTCCATCTCAGGGCACACACATACTACACATCATTTTAGAGATATCAGTTAGCAGAGAGGAGGTGGGATTCGAGCCCCACCCAGAAGCCACCATGCTTGACATAGTTCTACAGCAGGGGTGTCCAACCTTTTTTAACTCAAGATCTACTTTTCAAGTGGCCACTGCGCTAAGATCTACCAGTTCAAATAGGGAGCCATAGCTATTACTCTTTTACTCTATTGTTACTCTAGCTATTGCCTTTCTACATAGTTAACATGCACACAGAAAAACCAGACAAATCCAGGTAATTCTCCAAATTGAAAAAGTGTAAATAAATGTATTTCTCTACCCTAGTGGGACCGCTGGCACTGGGAAGATGCAGCTGGGTAAAAAAAACTGATTGCTGTACTGCTAACTGACTTTTCAGTTCTCGCACTTTTCGGCTGCATATGGCTGTTTTAGCAGGACACTCGGTCTCGTAGCTTTTGTGCATTGTTCTGAAATAACGCTCCAAATGCCCTTCTTCGGTAAATCCATGCTCACATTGCAAATAAGGCATATGGACTTTGAATTTGAGTAAACATAAAAATAATCCTCGTCACACTCTGAATGAAAATGATACATTTTTGATCTTTTGGCTTCTGACATGTTTGCATGCTAAATGTTTACAGTTCACTATTAGTTGCACACTGGAAAATGGGTGCAAGTGCAGGGATAATTGCGACGCACTTTGTGATCGATTGAGAATTACTCTGCGATTGGTCAATCACGATCGACTGTTTGGGCACCACTGTTCTACAGGGTGTAGGTTATCTAGCCAGTGTACTATACCGTGGTCCTGTCATACTATACTGTAAAACTGTGGCTACATATTATAGTGATTCCGTGGGACAATATAACTCCACTCCCCTGGTTTTATAGTGTTGTTATGTGTTAGGCCTTACCTCTGTTTCAGCTACTCAGCAGAGATGACAATTAAGTTGTTGTAGCATAATATAATTGATTGCTGATGTAAGTTTAGAAATGTTTATGGGGCTCGTTATGCTCCATAAGCTGACTATATAACATTTAATCATCTGTCTTTCAGCTATTTTTGGAGGCTCTTTTAAAACAATACACTATTGGTAATTTCTATTACTCCAGTGGGAGAACATTTTAAACTGAATTTGAGAAAGCACTTTTTTACACAGCGTGTAGAGTATGGAATAGTCTTCCTGTTAGTGTAGTGCAAGCTAAAATCTTGGGTTCCTTTAGATCAGAGCTAGATAAGATTTTAACAACTTTGAGGTATTAATTAAATTCTCCCCAAACGAGCTTGATGGGCCGAATGGCCTCCTCTTGTTTGTAAATTTCTTATGTTCTTAAGTTCTAAAATGACCAGAAAGAATTTGTTACTGTACAACTCAAAGACAATAATTACCCAGTTTCATTAAGATGTAGAACGCATCTCAGCACTGTAGATATGGATATAGAGAAGCACTGCAGTGCACACTGTAGATATGGATATAGAGAAGCACTGCAGTGCACACTGTAGATATGGACTAAGTGAAATTCTGCATTTTACAAAGCAAACGATTAAAGGCATGCTGTTCACGTATGGAATTGTTAACCTATGTTAACAAAAAGCTTGTAAAAATCACTGCTTTCAACAAGCTATTCCACCCTCCTGCCTGCAGACAGACACAGTCCGTAACTCTGTAACTCTCAGTCATCTCCATTCTCAGGCATCAACTGGCTACTAGCACTAATATGAATGCACAGTTAATTATTTCAGCATTACAAGCTCCACTGTTCACCTTATATGTGAGATACAGCAGCAGATTTCAGTCATGGCACAATGTGCTGGATTATTCCAGGTCCCCAGCTAAATTATGTCTGGACACCTGAAGCTTGTGCATTTGCTCAAGGGCCGACTAATATAAACTCACTTTAGGCATTCAGAGGGACTGGTTGGGCTCCCCCTAGAGGGCAGGACTCCTGCAGCCCCGAGTCACCCTGTGCCAGTACCAGTCCTAGTCGATTTGGTGCTCCAGGTGAGCATCATCACCAGTGCCCTCAGTCCAAGGCAAAGTGAAATTGGCTGACAAGCCAGCGCCCCCTAAGAAGTTGGCGCCCTAGGTGGCCACCTATGTCGCCTACTGGTTTGACAGGCCCTGCCCTATGCCTGCACCTTCAAACCCCACTGTTTGTTTACTACTGCCTCTCCAGTGGCTCTCTAATGTATTACAGTGGATGCTCTGATTTGAGTCATTATTAGCTACAAAACAAATGGAGCTTTATGCAACCACCAGCCACTTTATTCTGGGTACTTACTGGAGAGGCTAAGCAAATGTGGAGAACTTGAGAAGTGGGGGAAGTCCTCCTGTCTACAATCACATTTTTAGACCTGCCAAAGGAAAATTCCAACCTCACTAGCAGCTGTTCTCCAGTGCGCTGTGCAGATTCTCAGATTTATTGGCAGGTTTCTGGTAGGCAGTGTCTAGGCTGCCGGCATTGTGCCCCAGGATGATGCTTAATGAGAAATGTCATGCTTTTAAAGGTCTGAAGGTGCCACTTATGCTGTCTTGAGTGTTTGTACTTGGCAGTGCCAGGACTGCTGCACTTCTCTTCAGAGAATGCTGGTGGCTTCAGAGGCCACCACCGATGGAGGATTCCTAATCTAGATTTGATGGCCTTGCCTAGCTGATCACTTTCAAAGCCAGGCAGGACTTAAATTTAATTCAGACCCAAAGAGAAAGAAAGAGAGGTGCTAATCCTACTCCTCAGTGCTGCTGACGGCATTGCTTCCTATATAGGGGGGGGGGGGGGATGGGGGGGGGGGGGGGGGGCAGAAACATTGCACATTCAAGTAAACAGCAGACCTGCTTGGAACAGTGTGAATGAGATTTTGGGCTCCTCTTCAAAATGAATGTTTACTTTAGAGTGATTCATATGCCTTATAGGACACTTCAAAATTGAACCCCCCCGCCCCCCACCCCCAAACTGACTGCTTTGCTGAAAGGTCACAACTTATGTACTGTATGGATCTCTTTCATCCAGGCCGGTGCAAGTTTGGTGGAGGTGAAGATTAAATTAGCCGACTTATACTACATCATAGTACAGAATATAAATATAAAAACTGAACAGCATAAAAATGAACCTGTTCGGATAATGCACTCATATGCAGACATTAACTGATACGATCATTTTGCTGCTCTTTAGCCTCAGTCAGTGCAGATGAGATGTGAGATTAGCCTGCTGGAGCTGGGAGCAGAGCTCATTTATCCACTCTGTGACATTCGAACTGAAATGTGCATCTGAGAAACAACAGTGGCCATTCCAGCCCTACGATGGGATAACCGGACAGCTGAGCTGTCAGAGCCTTTTAAGGCACTTAACCTGAGTCGCAGAACCAGGTAGTTCTTGGGAAAGCTTTCACATTAACCATAACCTCTCATTGCATAAGCAGTCATGGAAGTTTGAAGTCTTTATTTGGTGACCGGCACTCGGCCAGCCAGTCTAAATATGGCTGATTTTAGGAGCCAACCAAGTACTTTACCGACTAACTAGCTTTTTGTCCTGACTAGCAGTGGCCGATATGTTGATATTTTACCATATGTTACCATAGTACAAATTTCGGAGGAACTGCAAGAATTGCAATACAGCACTACATTTACAGCACCTTTACTTTAATTTAGCGGATGCTTCTTTCCATAGTGATGTACAAGAGAGGGAAAAAGCACATTACAAACATGCGAGTTGACAAGGCATAAGCGCAACTAAGCTTGAACTTCCAATGAATGCCAAGTTGCAAGTGCTCTATTTACAGTAGCACTATTACTGTATTATAACAGGACAAAGCAGCATGCGCCTTTCACGAGATGCCTGCGTGTTTGGAGGCAGCAGCAGTACTACGACAAAGACAGACCAATCTTAAACAATGTAATTTCAGTCTGAATAACATCTCAGCACTGTCAGTATATCTCACTAGTTTTTTGTTTGTCAGTTATACAAACAAACTTTGTATGCCATTTGACTGCTAATAATATTGTACTTGTGTCACTTGGTAATCAACATATGGTGCACAGATGAACTGCGCATGTGGCATGGCTGATGAGGAAGAAATGGTTCCAATAAAGATTCGATTTCAATTGTGTGGAAATTGTTTGTATTTGCAACATTTGAAGTGGACCAATCTACATGCTATTTGCAGTATCAAATTCAAACTAAAGTAGATTAATGCAACAGGCTGTAATACCAGCTTAGAGTCACTAACCCTGCTGTGTACTGCCTGTGCTTCTCTTAAGGAGTAGTGCTACACTGTACCTGTCTCCAGTTTACACATTGCATTGTAGGAATGGGACACTGGCATTGACACCAGTTCCATTGTAGCACATCACTGTCTGCCTGTATATAGGTCTCCCTTTTCTCTCATCCTTGTTCTCAGCAGAGAAATAAGCACTCACCGCAGTTCCTTTTTACATAAGGAAACATTACTAATGTTATTCACAATTCCTAGCCTATTTAAAGTAACATCATAATTGCGGGCATGTGTCTTGTTGTTTAAATGCATGGTTGATGCAATTTTAAATGAGTACAGTCTGCATTAATATAGGTGGTAGTACCCATCAACTAATATGTGCTTTAAATGTTTATCGACTATTTTCGGAGATTTTATGTGGCTATAAAGTCTATCACTTTTTCAAATGTGATTTACAGTTTGGCTCTTTTGCAGTTTTCCAGTTTTGAAATAAGTTAACCAAACTTACATATTAGTTCTTGCCTCAGCGTCTTCTTTGGGGACATACCTGCTGCATACATTCAAACAATACATCTCAAAAGGTAATTGCAAATCAAATCAAATTAAATCAATCTACAGTGGTACATGGAGGCAATGAAATGAGTTTCCCTGAGAGATCCCTATAGTAAATAATAGAAATATGTAAAGAAAAGGAAATAAGTAAAATATAAAAAATTTGCAATAAAATACTAAAAATATTTTTTAAATATCAAAACAAATCATCTTCTTTTTTGTCTGCTCCCATTAGGGAGCGCCACAGCAAATAATAATAAATAAAATAAGAAATGTGCAAATTGTCCATACTAACAACTAACAGCTTGATCAGCTACTCAATGGCCTCGCTGCCGGAGGGTAGAAGCTGTTACAGAGCCTGTGTGTCTGCACTCTGATGATCCGATACTGTTTCCCTGATTGTGGCTGGGATGGCTAGGGTCCTTGAGGATGGACCAGGCCTTCTTCAGGCATCTACTTCTGCAGTTAACCTGGATGTTAGGCTGGTTGCTGCCAGCGATACTCTGTGCTGACTTCACCGTACTCCTCAAGGTTTTCCAGTCGTGGGCGATACAGCTTCCGTAGCATGTGGTGATGCCACCAGGTAAAATGCTTTCCACACATGTAGAAATTCCTTCGGATGTGGGCTGACATGACGCACTTCCGCACAGGAAGAACAGGCGCTGCTGTGCTGTTTTTGTTGCTGCAGTGGTATGTGTTGACCAGGACAGGTCTGTGGAGATGTTGACTCCCAGGAACTTGAAGCAGCTGACTCTGTCCACCGTAGAGTCATATGAAGGGCTTTGTGCACGCTGGTCCCTTGCAAACGGAAGTCCACAATCAACTCGATATTCCTGCCGATGTTAAGAGAGCCATTGTTCTTCTGGCACCATGATGTTAGGGAGTTGACCTCATCTCTGTAGGCAGACCGATGACTGTCATGTCATCTTTGCATTTTTAAACCCCAGAAAGTTTCCTCTGTACCCTCAATCTGTCCTGAGGACCTACGTCTTGCGCGCCTCTTTTATCATTGTGTTTTTACAGCTGACCAGATGGCCCTCCAGCCATGTCATAGTAGTAGAGGATCGGAGCCCCACTCTGCTCACACCCTGCTCAGCAGAGATACAGGCAGTCAGTCTCCCACTTCCCTTGATGTTTTTGAACTGTGCCTTGTATTAGCTGTCTGAAGAAAGCAGATATTTAACACACTGAGGTGCAAAAATCAAATTTATTTCTAGCAGTAGTGAGAGTCCAAATGGATTTAAAAAGATGTAAAAGGAGCATGGATTGACTGTGTTTGTATGTTTTTTTTTCTATATTTCTACAAAGAACTATAACTCTTTGCCTATGGTTATGTAAATATGGAGCAGTGAAACTATGGCTATGAGCCATTAGACTACATTACGTCTGGATATTATGTACTATATTAAGGCTGAAGCCATATTATAGTAAGTTTATGACAATGGGAATCAATTAAACATGAATTAGGGGTCTTTAATGCTTCACAATGGCTTGGTTTGCATCACTGTTTCCTCATACCCCCAGAGTTGGGCGGATTACATTTTGTCTCCGCAGGTGTGTGGAGATGGAATGTTCTCCCTGTGTGCGGGTTTCCTGCTGCAGACCAAAGGCAGGCAGTTATGCTAACTGGTACCTCTGAATTGTTCATAGTGTATTTATGTACTGGCCCTGTGATGGACTGGCATCCCATTCCAGATTGTACCCCAGCCCTGCTGCCTGGGATTAGCTCTGGACTCCTCTGTTAGACTGTTCAGCATGTTGAAAGATGAAGTAATGTTCTGTGAACTGCAAAGCACAGAATAAAATTCTAAAACAAAGAAAAAATATCCTGTAGCTTGTTCTTAGTTCCGTCAGAATTCTCAGGGCAGATGTGCTTTTATTTTGAAGGTTCTTTTCTTCCTGGCAGTTAGGGCAGGGTGCAGGAGTCTTGGCAGCAACCAGATATTGTTTTGCCTTTTTTTGTAATAATAAACAGTTCATCCTCATTCACGGACTAAGAAACTGCCTGCTGTTCTTTCTCCTCTCACCACAATCCTGTATTTAGATATCCTGTTGTATTTATCTGTTGCATGTTTTAACAGCATGTTTTTCACACTCATCTAAAAATTCATCTAAAATTTTTGTCTAAAAATTATTTACATTAATATCCACCCCACTCCTTGTCGTGAGTTTCCTAATCCAGGACTGTACCTTGTGTACATTGACATTACACTTTATTTCTCCAGACAAATCCTTTTCATTGCACGATTTAATGACATTAGATTACAGTCGGTCACTCCTCTTACACCGGAATTGCTCTGTATCGATGTCTTGCCCCATGTGGCCAGTAAATGATAAAAGCAGTATTTCTAGGTCCTCACCTTTTTATGGACAGCCTCTTCCAGCAGTGTTTTCAGCAGGGTTTAAATTAGCTTTTGGACAGGTGAATCAATCTACAGCTGTTCTCCCGTATTCTAGCTATTTCGGGTTACAAACCATTGCTGTGTTTTACTAGAAGCTGGACCCGTGGATCTTCCGATGTGTAATGCCAGGAAGTTCAGCTGTCCAAAAATCTAAATCTAATCTACAGCATAATGTTTGACGTATAAGCTTTTTCAGTTTTGATCAGGATTCCCACTTGGGATGAATAGGAAGTTATTATCAGAATTGATAAGTAGGTCATACACTTATCCACTGTATAACATTCTACACATTTATTTACACTGTTTGTTAAAGCTTATTGGGATGAAAAAAAGGTTTAGTATGACTGTGTAAACCAATATAACCATCGAGTTTTCTGGTTTCAGTTGGTATGAACTGATCTAATTGACCCTCAATAACTGCCAGTTCTAACCCAAACCAACGGATCGGTTCAGCACTCCTTGGAAAGTAGCTAAAGGTATTCTATAACAGTACGTAAAGAAATCTTTCGGGTTTCCTGAAATACTTTAAGGTGGAGCTTCTTTAAGATGACCTACTTTAG
Source organism: Paramormyrops kingsleyae (assembly GCF_048594095.1). Classification (NCBI taxonomy): domain Eukaryota; kingdom Metazoa; phylum Chordata; class Actinopteri; order Osteoglossiformes; family Mormyridae; genus Paramormyrops; species Paramormyrops kingsleyae. The sequence continues at coordinate 3,122,221 of NC_132806.1, read as the reverse complement.
CCATAGGCTAGTCGGTTTTGTGATTACCTGTGTTTACAAGCACAAGCACTGCTGGATGATTACAAACATTTTCAACTCTCCAAATAATATAGCATGTATTTTTAATGTATTTTTTTATTATTATTATTTTCTGAATGCTTGTATGGTAATGTTCTTTTCTTTAAAGTATGATAAAACCTATTAAAAGAACATGCATGATTGAGGCCTTGCTTGATTACCTTTTCATGATCCAGCTGAGCTTGAATATTTTTGACCTGTGTGAAAATACACGCTTGGGTCATTGGGTATTTTATTCTAATTGTAGTGATCGGCAAAGAACATTGTTTGAATGTAATATGATTTTCATTGCTTAAGCCAAGTTTTAGGTTAAACTTGATGCTGCACCAGAATTGTATGTCTGACTCTGATGTAGGGCTGGGCAATTAATCGAATTTCAATTTCAATTACAATGTTGGATTCCAATGATTACACAGGTCAACAGCTCATTTTCATCAGAGATAATTTTATATGGATTTTGTAGTGTTTTTCATGCTGATTTTAAATCTGTGTTTAGTTTTTCTCTAGTACATCTAGTTTTTGTGGTGAAGCTAATTATATATTGCATGGTATTTGGTATAAGAACATAAGAAATTTACAAACTAGAGGAGGCCATTCAGCCCATCAAGCTCGTTTGGGGAGAATGTAATTAATACCTCAAAGTTGTTAAAATCTTATCTAGCTCTGATTTAACGGAACCCAAGGCTTCAGCTTCCACTACACTAACAGGAAGACTATTCCATACTCTACACGCTGTGTAAAAAAGTGCTTTCTCAAATTCTGTTTAAAATGTTCTCCCGCTAGAGCAATAGAAATTACCAATACTGTATTGTTTAAAAGAGCCGCCAAAAATAGCTGAAAGACAGATGATTAAATGTTATATAGTCAGTTTATAGAGCATAACGAGCCCCATAAACATTTCTAAACTTACATCAACAATCAATTATTATGCTACAACAACTTAATTGTCATCTCTGCTGAGTAGCTGAAACAGAGGTAAGGCCTAACACATAACAACACTATAAAACCAGGGGAGTGGAGTTATATTGTCCCACGGAATCACTATAATATGGAGCCACAGTTTTACAGTATAGTATGACAGGACCACGGTATGGTACACTGGCTAACATACTCTAACTACATGCGGTGTTAAGAAATGCTTTCTCAAATCCGGTTTAAAATGTTCTCCCGCTGTTTTCCACCTATGGCCACGAGTTCTTGTATTTGAAGTAATATTGAACTAACTATTTGGTTGAACAGCATCCAGACCTGTTCCTATATACCTGGATCATGTCCCCCCTTAGTCTCCTTTGCTCGAGGCTGAACAGATTCAGCTCAGCTAACCTCGCCTCATAAGACATTCCTCTAAGATCAGGAATCATTCTTGTAGCCCTATGTTGAACCGTTTCTAATGCAGCAATGTCCTTTTTAAGGTAAGGTGACCAAACCTGCACACAATATTCTAGGTGGGGTCTTACCAAGGAATTGTATAATCTTAGCATCACCTCCCTTGACTTAAACTCCACACACCTAGAGATGTAACCCAACATTCTGTTGCCCTTTTTTATTGCTTCCCCACAGTGGCGAGAGTGGGACATGGAAGCATCAACATACTCACCAAGGTCTTTCTCATAATCAGCTACCTTTATTTCAGTGGAAACCATAAAATATCTGTACTTTATATTTCTGCTCCCTGCATGGATTACCTTACATTTGTCTACATTAAATTTGTTCTGCCAGTTATCAGCCCAGTCACTGTTTAAATCCAGATCCCGTTGTAGCCTCTCTGCTGCTAGATCAGTATCTGCTACACCACCCACCTTGGTGTCGTCTGCAAATTTAACCAGTTTACTGTATATATTGGTGTCAATATCGTTAATGTAAATTAGAAACAATAGTGGTCCTAAAATTGAACCCTGCGGTACCCCACTATGAACGCAGGCCCACTGTGACATTGTGCCTCTAATAACTACCCACTGCTTCCTGTCTGTTAACCAGTTTTCAATCGAAGTTGCTACAGTTCCTAAAATCCCTGCTGCTTTGAGCTGGCTATTCCTCATAATATTATTTGGATCTAGGTAATCTACTGTTTTCACTTAGATTATAGCTTCCATTACTTTTCCTGTTATGCAAGTTAAGATAACTGGCCTATAGTTCGCTGGATTACTTCTATCCCCTTTTTTGTGCTATATTAGCATGCTGCCAATCAGAAGGTACCACACCAGCAGATAAGGATTTCTGAAATAGTAAAGTTAAAGGTTGGCTAATAATATCCCTCATCTCTTTTAAAAGTATATGTAAGATGCCATCAGGGCCCTGTGATTTATTTATTTTGAGCTTAGCTAGGCTTTGTAGCACATCAGCTTCAGTTATACATACGTATATTAGTCATAGACAACACTGGATTAGTAATAAGAGTTGGTATGTTACTTGTATCCTCTACAGTGAATACCCGTGCAACACTATATCAATTTCATTTTCAATTAGAAGGCCCTTACTATCCTGCAGATTAGTGATTTCATCTTTTAGAGCTCTTTTGAAGTTAAAATACTGTAAGAAATTTTTAATGTCATCCTTATCCTCCAATGCAATCTTCCTTTTGACATTCCTCTTCTAATACTGTTTTTAACTCAACCAGTAGACTTAGATACTCTTGCTTTATTCCAATTTTGTTAGTTATTTTCCATTTGTGGAACAAAGTCCTTGCAGTAATGCGGTGATAAAAATTCTAATGCCTCTTCAACAGTTTTGTTATTTAACTCCATCCAGTTTACAGTTTCTAGTCTCATACCATTAAAGTTAGCCTTCCTAACATTGCATATTTTTGTTTTGGACTTTGCTCTTCAGACACTATTGTCAAGTGGATCTAAGACCTCCAATTTTCCAATCCTATCTTGGTTATTAGAGAGAACAAGATCAAGAATGGCTTCTCCCCTGGTAGGGATATAATTATCCTAAGCATATTAGGAGATTTAAAAACAGTTGTCTGTATATTTTATGCTATAGATAGCATTAACTGCAATTGATTTCAGTTGTTATCATGCCTGGAAATTGTATTGATCATCCAGACAGTTTCTGTTATCTGTCTGGTTCATTCACGGCAAAAGCACAGCGTTGCCCAATTACCACAGATCTTAAGAAGATAAACAAATTGTACTTCGGCTGTCCTCTGGGTGACCAGGATAAATCTTGGGCTCCACGTGTCATCTGTACCAGTTGTTTCAACAAACTGCATGACTGGCTAAATCAACAAAAAGGTAGTGATTCCATTTGCAATCCCGTTGGTGTGAGCCAGGAACAAACAGTGTCCAGATTCTGCCTCTGGTTGTCTGAATAAAATATTTCTGCCACCTCTCCATATCAAGCTAGGCTTAAAGAAGAAGCTTCTAAAGACCATGTGTAAAGTGAACTCACAGGGCTTTCAGTACCTTGAGAAATTTCCAAACATCAGTCCTGCTAAACTGAAAGAAAGGATATGTATAGGTCCACAGTAGTGATGCGCGGGTCGGGTATTTTTCCAACCCGCGGGTCCCGCTTTTATGAAATTATTTGGCCCGCCTCGCAAATAAAGTGACAATTTCTTTACCCGCCCCAACCCGACCCGCGGGGTCCGCGGGTTACGAGACGACCCGCGCATCACTACTGCTTGGCGTTTTCGTGACTTGTCACGTGACGTAACCTTATCAAAAAAATACTATTGGGGTTGGGGCGGGTTTTTAATGACCCGCCCCAATCCACCCCGCAAATAAAGTGACAATTTCTTTACCCGCCCCAACCCGACCCGCGGGTTACCCGCGGGGTCCGCGGGTTACGAGACGACCCGCGCATCACTAGTCCACAGGTCAAGTCTGTTTTGCAGGATGAAGGTTTTAAACAATCTCTCTCAGCAGCCAGACTCAAAGCTTGAGAGGCATTCAAGTGGCAGTTTAGCCATTGGTCTCCTGCATACAAGGAAAGAGTTCAAAATCTGCTTGATTCATACCCGAAACTGGGCTGTCAGTATATCTGTGCCGCAGTGTATGCCTATTTGACTTCATGCTGAATTTATTGAAACATTTACTTAATTGATGCTTACATTATGGTAAAAACTACATGTAAGTACACTGAAAACTAACATTCCTCATAACTTAAAAAGTTGATGTGACTGTAACAAACTGAAATCAAATCTGAAATAAGTGTGAAAAAGAATATTTCGAAAAGTGTGTTGTGTCCTCAGATGATTACAGAAAATGTTTTTGTTGTCTTGTGTTATCAAAACAAATGATTATTGTGAGATTAAAGAGTTCAAGGAAACCCACTGTTATAAAAGACAAGTTTCTAAAAATGCTTAGTTCAATAAATGCTTGATAATTCAATGCCTGATAAGTCAATGAGTAATCGTGTTAAATTATGATCACAATATTTACCAAAATAATTATTATAATTTTTGTCATAGTCAAGGAGATCTACTCTGATGTAAAATATATACTAAGTGTGTAAATAAAACTTTTAGAAACTAGCGTTCATCCATGACTTGGATGTACTTGAATTAGGCATAAATAATTTCTTCCAGGATAATAAATATATTGTGACTCTGATATGTGAATGATGCCCAGGGAAACCAGCTGCTTTGTTATAGTCTCTGATCTTCTACTGATAATCCAAGGACAGGCTTTTCCATGGCAGCCTGTCTTGAACTGGTTTGCCTGAAACCTTCATTCAAATTATTGTTGCATTTGCATAATTATGGAGGGCCTAAGTGCAGTTTAGTAGGAATTTTGGGTAAAAGTAGAATTTTGTTCACATCACTTCTCTGTCAAGTCAAATCCTAACCAAACCAATCATAATTATGACCGACATTAATCTGCTCCTCTTATGTTCCAAGTACCCAGGCTGCTCCCATAATGCAGTAGGTGTGTTTCAGGTTGCCCTCTGCTAAATGTTTGTGAAATGACAGATAGTACCTAGTGGTGAGGGGAGGGTTGTAAAGGCTACAGTGTGGATGACTAGCAAGCAAGTGAACAGGTAGGTTTTTTTCCCCACTTAAATGAATTTCCACTGCTTCTTTCATACTTTCATTTAACGGGTTTGTACAGCAGGTAAAACTAAAACAAGTTGAAACTATTATTGTGCCGCATTTCATTTCACAGTGATGCTTCTGTTTTGTCTTGTGTTATAAACCCACCGCACCTCTTTCAAGGCCTTTTTTATTTGCTTCTCAGTTGAATTATATTTAGAGTTCAAGGAAATCCACTGTTATAGTTTTACCATAACGCAAGCATCCTCCTATCTGCCATAAAGTGGTTCACATCACAAGTTGGTGTGACGCCCCAGTGTATCTGTCTCACTTCAGGGGTTTTGTTCTGCAATACAGGCTAGATTTTCAAACAAGGGGACACCTGTGTAGAAAGGGACACCATAGTGGTTCCTGCTGTGCAGGAAGGTCTCAGTCCTTCACAGGCACCGTTTAGTTGCTCTGTAGTTAAGAGTTAATTTCATCATACACTGATGAGTGCTACTGTTAGCTACCTAACTAAATTAGTGGTAAACAAAAAGCATTAATTGTAGTGATTAAAAGTGAATTATTTTGGCCAATTACATTGTGCATGGATGTGCTACTTATCATCTGGTTGCAAGTAGTATAGCACTACTTGGTCTTTGTCCAAAGGACAAGGCCTAAATGAAGATTAACATGGAATGGCCCACATTAAGAATTTAATCTGTATGCTGAAGATTTAAGTGCATCATGTTCTCCGCAGGCAAGTAGAAATGATGGATCTTTTTAGGTAAAAGCAGAGATCCAGGGTCTTTTTTATATCTCATAGTCAAATGTAGTGCTGCTTGTCTGGGTCCAAAACCCACTACCATTAATACTGTAATGTTAACTTCTTGTTGGATTTGAAATTGAATTTTAACAGTATTTCATGAGTGCGCACATTCTTTAAAAGTGCCACATGTGGACACACCTATGTCCCTCACAGGCACTTCCACAACATTCTAGTAAAAAATAAAGGATGACCTGAATGCCTTAATTTAGTTAAACAAGGCCTGTCCATTGTTCATTTTCACCTTTTCCCCTGGCCCTTTAAGACCCCCTGCCCCACCAAGAAAATTACCTACAGTGATGGCAGATAAGCAAACATCACAATTCAGACCATTACTTGTCTGCAGAGAGCAGGACTGAATTAATAATATTCTGTTTTTCTGCAATTTTAAACTAATTACACAATGCCAATCTACAGGTACAATAATAGACAGTGAAGATGAAAGTAATTGTGTTGTTTATCTGCACTGTGTATCAGTCTTATCATGAGGAAAGCCATCTACAGCCTATTTCATGCCTGATCTTTTGGTACTTTGGTTTTAATGTTGGTTTTAATTATGGCTTCTGAAGTAAACCCACTGATTATCTAATGACAGACACGGCTGATGAATGGTGATTGGCCATGCTTATTTCACACTGACACCTATATCATTTTTGTCGGCGCGGGATAGGGAGACGCACGCCACCAACAAATATATTTTAATGGGGATCTTTATTATCTACGATACGACTAAGAGGGTCTAGTCGGTTTCCTTCACAACGTGTAACCATAAATAAAAGAATACAGAAAAGGGAACATAAATAACATACACAATGTTATTTGGTTTTAATCTGGCAAAAACGTATTTCTCCCCTTACACTCCGGAAATATCAAACAAATATTTTAATAAATAACACACTCGAGGTGCAAAATAGAAATATTCTCTATGCTCCTAAAATAGTACAAAATGAACGGCAGTGGTGACACTAGGAGGACAAAACATAAGCATCAGACACGATACATTTGTCATGTATTACCTACATTTACATTAGACATCGGAATACTTACAACTTAGTTACCCGCGTAACGAACTTTTGTAGGTTCTCAATCCTCTGGATGACTCAGAACTAGATGAAATAAAATAATTAAATTAAATAAAATAACATTTATAAATCCGCTAATATCGTCCACCCAGACAACCCGGCATTACCATGCATCGTGTTCAACCAACAGAACGACGATAATCTTACGTGAAGAAAGGTATTACTATGCATTAACAGCCCCTTACTCTGGATACTTTACTTCACAAATAGTTAACGAAATCCATGCATCCATTTTCATACAGAGTTCTACAACTTTCAGAGTATTTTTTGTCTGCATTTCTGTACTTACAAAAAGCAGCTACTTGGCACCCAACGGCCGCTCCGACTAACTCCCGGCTGTTTTCAGTCACGTACGCACAGCAATCCCAATGAGCTTTGCAAAGCTCATTCCCGTACTACAAAGTAACGTCACTGTAGTCCTTCTCTGCAAAGGAACATACACCTCAAACACCACACAACTATTTACACATGTTCATCCAATCAGACATGACCTGACTACACATATTAACCCCCAAAATCAGGTTCTGTTCAGGGCTGATTCTATATTAAATGCATATGCTGCCATGATTATTGGGGTTACCAATCCCGCCATCTCTTCAAGTGCCTGAGACTCCCAGGTTCAGCTGAAGCCGCTGCCTGACAGGGCCTCTCATAGAACTTTAGATATCTTTGTGTCAGAGATGGGGAACTAATGTCTGATGCAGGTGGATGCAGAATGGTGACTCACATCAGCTAATCAGTGAGAGGGAGTGAATATCCCATGATAAACAGGCTCACAAAGTTGGTGTGACACCCCAGTGTATCTGTCTCACTTCAGGGGTTTTGTTCTGCAATACAGGCTAGATTTTCAAACAAGGGGACACCTGTGTAGAAAGGGACACCATAATGGTTCCTGCTGTGCAGGAAGGTCTCAGTGACTAGGAAGAGACAAAAGACTCCTCTGAGAGGACGTGGAGAGAGTTCTTTCATATGCAAAACCGGTATGTACTGGCAGAATTTAAATTACACTCAGGTGCTGTGCTGCAGCAGAAACGTGTTGAGAAATTACCCTGGTAGCACAGATACATCTTTACAATGCTGTCTGAAGATCAGAACATCCGTCAGCATTGTAGAGCATGTAATGAACATTGGTGCTGCGTCAAGTTTATAAGCATGAGTTTAGGATCTGCTGAATACTGGAGGAAACTTGCAATGTAATACCAATGTTCAGTGGATGTTTTTCAATTTTGACCAAGGTTATGATCTTCATACAGCATACATACAGAAATGTATTGGTCCGATCTTTAGGCAGCGTAATAATCTTGTGGGCTGGATTCTGGATTTGTTAACTGACAGGACACAGAGAGTGAAAGTAAATCGAGAAACCTCTGACCAAGTCTGTTCCTCCATCAGCTGCCCATACGGATGTGTGCTATCACCCCTTTTATTTATTCTTTACACAAATATGTGCCAGAGTAGGAGGGAAAACAGGACTGTTATTAAGTATGCAGATGATTCTGTTATAGTTTGCAGGCTCCAGGATGAGGAAACAAGCCACAGTCTGGTCATTGAGGATTTTGTTAGGTGATGTGAGCAGTCCTACCTGCAGTTAAACACACCTAAGACTAAGGATATGGTAGCTGATTTTAGAGACAGGCTTGCACATATGAAGTTACACCTATCAAAAGTCAGAGAGTGGAATGTGTGGAAGCAAATGCATATCTAGGGACAACTTGTCAGGGTGCGGGGCAAGCGAGCCGGAAAGCAGGGGAGAGGAGCCAGTAGGTAGGGCAAGACGAGGATTTAATCAGACGACAGGACTAACAAACCAGGAACAACGCATGACACTACAATGACGGATCTGGGGAAAACAGACTGAGACTCGGACTAAATACAAAAGACTATCCAGAAATAACAGGACACAGGTGATCACAAACAGGAATTGACACGGGGTAATGAGGGGGCGTGGCACACACCAGGATCGTACGGAGCCAGGTGTGACACAACTATTGACTCAAAGTAGAATTATGAAGAAAACTGTGAGGCTGTGTGTCAGAAGGGGTAACAGCATTTGTACTGTCTGAAGAAACTCTCTTACTAATATATCGACCAAACCATACTGATCTTATTTTATCACGCTTTCATATACATAAGAACATAAGAAATTTACAAACGAGAGGAGGCCATTCGGCCCATCAAGCCGAACTCACAGGGCTTTCAGTACCTTGAGAAATTTCCAAACATCAGCCCTGCAAAACTGAAAGAAAGGATATGTATAGGTCCACAGTAGTGATGCGCGGGTCGGGTATTTTTCCAACCCGCGGGTCCCGCTTTTATGAAATTATTTGGCCCGCCTCGCAAATAAAGTGACAATTTCTTTACCCGCCCCAACCCGACCCGCGGGGTCCGCGGGTTACGAGACGACCCGCGCATCACTACTGCTTGACGCTTTCGTGACTTGTCACGTGACGTAACCTTATCAAAGAACTTAATAAAATATGAAAATAGATATTCCCAAATATTTAATATAGGCTATAGGGAATTGCACGCAACATACATGGATTTTTTATTTAATTTTGTTTTTAATGACCCGCCCCAATCCGCCCCGCAAATAAAGTGACAATTTCTTTACCCGCCCCAACCCGACCCGATTTAAAAACTGATTTAAAAAATCAGTTTTAGGCTTTTCTTTGGTTGCATGGTTTGGAAACCCGTCCTTAAAAATACAAATAAAGTACAAATAAAGTAATCCGAACCCGAACCTGAGCATTAACTTCAGACAAGATTATATTCATTAACTAAACCATTTTCGTAACCTCAAATAAAATGATGCAAAAATAAAGTAAAACTACATATAGGCTTTCTAAGAAAACTAAAATAAAAACAAACATAAAATACTTTGTTGCCATTTTTCAGTACTATTTAGTTGCTTTTTTATCTTTAATTACCATTAATAATGTCTGGATCATGTTTTGCCCATTTTGAGGACATCAGTTTGGAATGCATCAATATGGAATGGGTTGGGGGGGTTGTTACTGGCAATGGCACTTGCCAGCCCTGATTAGCAGAGTAATGTTTATTCTGTGCAGAATTAAGGATCAATCTTTGGGCCTGATTTTATAATGAATAAAAACATGTTGTGGGCCGTATGAAACCACATGCCAGACTGGCACTTTGAGACCATGTAGAGGTGCCACCCTTGTGTATTTTATAGGATGATTCCATCTTCGACAGCATTGATCCATATTGTTAAATAAAATGAATGTCCTTTTTGTTCCAATATGGGACACAATTTGTCTCAAATTTGTGTGATAAATTCTCCCCATCAGCAAAATTTATCGTCGGGGACCTGGGGGGTGGCGGAGCGGCAGCGTCCCTTATTTCTTGACATTGGTGAATAAGCACCCAAAATCTCCACCATGGAAAATGGCTCCAATGTAATCTCCATTATTTTAGTACTTTAGCTCTGGTGTTTCTGACTTTAAGTATTTATAAAATTTAAATATTGGCTGGCAATATTGGCCAAAATTAAACCACACTGACTAAAAAAAGAGAAATAACACTGGTATAAATGTATGTACTTGCATGTTACGGAATACTTTAGGACAGACAGTATGTTGAATTAAGTGTTAACCATTACATGAAGGAAGTTTATATAATTAAGTGAATTATGTATTGCTTCAGTTTAAATATAATGTTTTTAAGCGATGTTTCCGATGCCACCAAAGGTATTGTTGTTTTCCATATAATTAACATTTTTGGCAAGGGCACAGGTAAACAGAAAGATTTTCAGCTATATAATTTGCACTTCTGCACACTGAAATTGCATTGTTTACTGGTAGTAAAATTTGTTGAAGGGGGGAAGGGGCAGGGGGTTGCAATGGTAAGACTCATTGGGGTATTTTATCATTGCTGAAACGCATAATGACAGATTTCTGGGACATTGTGCATTATTCAAAGGTGTCAGGGAGCTGCTGTCAGTATTCAGGAAACTTCTGGACCTTCCAGGGAAAGCGGTATGCCTGTAGAAACTGCAACTGTGGTACCACAGTGGTTAATACTGTTGCCTCAAACCTCTGTAGAGCAGGGTTTGAGTCTATGTGTGTGCAGTTGTTTTCTCACACTCCAAAAACACTCTGAGGTGAATTTGAGTTGCTAAATTGTGTGAAAGATGTGTGCCTTGTCATATCAGCTTGATAAAATATTCTTGCACAGGTACTTGAGGACTTTAAAAGATTTCAGAGGGTGACATTCCGCACAGATGATGGTTTGTGTTCGTCTAGAAGTCCAGGTTTATTGCTGATCTCTTAAATCTCTGTTTTCTTAACCATCAGCTGGGACCACATATATTTTTGGAAGAGGAGGAGCCCTCATCACCTACACCTGGCCACCCAACGACCGGCCGAGCACACGGGCAGACCGGCTAGCAGTGGGGTTCAGCACCCAGCTGAGAGAGGCCATCTTGGTGAGGGTGGAGAGTGCCTCAGGACTTGGAGACTACCTGGAACTTCACATAGTAAGGAACTCGCATTTGTTAATATGTGGAATGGATGTGGCAGGAAGGGCTGTGGCGGATGTGTCTAGAGGTGAGCAGGGTGGTAGGTGCTCTCTTGGTTAAAGAAACAGAGACTAACATTAACAAGAGGAAGTCAAGCTGTCATACGATGGGTGTTGTGGTCATGATGGTTTCCCATAAACAGGATGCACTGGATGTAGGATGATGGCAATGATGGATTCCCAATAACAGACTGCACTGGATGTATTGTGGTGGCCATGATGGTTTCCCATTAACAACAAACAACAGCAACTATTTATTTTTGTATAGCGCATTATCACAACACTACATCGTCTCAAAGCGCTTTACAGCATCCCCACCCAAAGCCCCCAGTGAGTAAGCCATAGGCGACAGTGGCAAGGAAAAACTCCCGAGAAGGAAGAAACCTTGGGAGGGACCAGACTCAAAGGGGGAGCCCATCCTCCAGGGGCTGGCAGGGAGAGTCAAATACAGTAAAATTTGAGATACAAACGGGGAGCAGGGGGTTGATGACAGCCGGTGCCACCGCTCCCTCCAATCGCTAGACAACCAGAAGGCAGGGAGCGGGTCATACGAGGAAGATGACACAGGCAGAACGGCAAGCTGGATGCACGGACATCATTGGTAGTGGCGACGTCACATGTTGCAGGGTGTGCTGGACATCTTGATAGATTGAGGTCTCCAGGCAGCACCCCCCAGGAGGAGTAGGGAAAATAAAATATGCAATTAGACAGGCTGCACTGGATGTATTGTGGTGGCTATGATGAATTCCAACTAACATGCAGCACTGGATGTAGGGTGGTGGCCATGATGCATTCCCATTAACAGGCAGCACTGGATGTAGGGTGGTGGCCATGATGCATTCCCATTAACAGGCAGCACTGGATGTAGGGTGTTGGCCATGATGCATTCCCATTAACAGGCAGCACTGGATGTAGGGTGGTGGCCATGATGCATTCCCATTAACAGGCTGCACTGGATGTAGGACTCACTCCTGTAGATCTACTCTACGCGTTTCTCATGCTCTCGTGCCCTCAACTGTAGTTCTCTTCTTCTCTTGAGGATCTCTTTTGTTTGTGTATCTTTAAGCTCTCTCTTGCAGGTCTCTCCTTCCCTTCCCCCAGATTATAACCACCCTATGGCACACCTATGAGTAAAGTCTAAAGCAATCAAACTGAAGAAACTCATATATACATGAGCAATGTTATGGAGCAATTTTACAAAGAAAATGTATTTCATAATATTCATTTGACTATCAACTCTTACAATTTTACCAACCCAGCTCCACCCCCCTGTTTACACTAGGTGCTGCTTCAGAAGCATGTCAAGCTGACAAGCATATGTCATGACACTACATAGCTAATAAGCTCATTCATTTCATAAACAGAAAGAGAGGATAATGTCACATGGGCCATTCCCTACAAGGTCAGAGCTTGCCACAGCTCGCTGGTCACTCCAAAGGCACCAGGTGTTCTGTTATTTCAGATTCACTTATGGGAAACAGTTTTCTCAGTTTGTGTATCCTCTGCATATGAGGCCAATTAAGCCGGATAAGTGTTATCCAGACCCAGGTTTAGAAAGGTGCCTAAGTGTGCACTGCACCTTCAATTTAATGTACATCCTCAGGTGGAAATCAATCAGTCCATGAGTATGACATGGTTGTCATGGGACAGATCTGGAACCGGGGACCCAAATTAATAGTAAGTTGTATTAGGGGATACATTTTCAAAAACCTCTTGATGATTACCAGAATCACCATCTGGCCCTGTGACACGGGTAGATCAGTAATAAAATACATGCCAATATACAACCATGAACAATGAGGAATCGGTAAGGGCTGGTTGATCCACCAGTAGTGCACACAGGGTCTTGAATTGAGCACAAGTGGGACAGACATTTTACCAGCTCCGGGATTCTTTGACTGGAGGTCAGTGAGTGTGCACCCATTAGATTAGCTGCACTCACTGCTTGGCAGACTCATAGGTTTTTCCCGTGATGGGGCTGGATTGTGGTAATGGGCATTGGCTAGCTCATCCTTGAGTTCTGACCTGACTGGTACAGTGAAACAGTGTGGTGGGAGGACAAGATCATTCGATGGAGAAAGTTGGTCTGAGTCAATCTTTTGCAAGAAGGTATCTGCCTTTGAATTCTTCTCCCCCCAGTCAATATGTGACGGCAAACCTGAAATGAGCAAAGAACATGGCTCACTGAGCCTGTCGAGGGTTAAATCACTGGAATGGGTGCTTGCCCCCCTCAAGCCAGTGCCTCCACTCCTCGAGGGCTAACTTGATGGTCAGCAACTCCGGGTCCCTACATGGTAATTCTCTTCAGTACTGGATAGCTTATAGGAGAAGAAGACCCAAGGGTGTAACCTGGGTGGGGTGCTGATGCAATGTGAGAGATATGCCCCCGGTCTAAAGCATCCACCTCCACAACTAAAGAATGCCTGGGGTCTGGTTGCCTGAGGATGTAAACCTGGACAAATGCCCACTTCAGCCACTGGAGGATGGCTTGGGTTTGAGGGTTCCTGGTAGTCCACCTGTATGGATGATGAGTGAGGGCCATGAGTGCAGTGTACCACTGAGGTGGTGATATGGAACCTGGGCTGAATCAGGAGGTGATAATGTAGCTCACACAGCAGGTTGTCCTACCTGGAGGGCTGGATTTAGTCCTCGAGCCTGAGGTCCTCACCACAACACAGCATCTCCGTCAGGAGGTCCGGGTTAAGCCCTCCATGATATGTGCTGAGCAGAGCCGCCTCACTGCACTCACTGGCTGCCACCAGTATGTGACACTCTATGGCAAACTTGGCTGTCCAGCGTGATCATCGACGAAGCTCCAGCTGCTAATTTCTCATGTCCCTGCCCTGGACTGTGTGGTTAAACACCTCCTTCCTGTAAGTGATGAACCTGGCGTAGGTACAGAATGATGGGGTCCCCTGATGGAATATGGCAGTTGCCCACTTTTTTGCTTTTTTGCAAGTGAAGAGGGAGATCATGAAATCCACCTGTTCACCTTTGAATGAGAATGAATTTGCATTTTGTCCCTGGTTTGTCCCTGCTCTTCAAAGATTAGCAGTTAGCATAGTGTATGTATGTGCCCGGTGATGGACTGGAATCCCCTCCAGGGAGTATCCCAGCCCTGTGCCCTATGCTGCATAGAATAGACTACAGGCCCTGTACGATATTCACCAGAAGAGCCACTAGAGGATGGCTGGATTCTGCATTTTCAGTCTTTATGCTTTGTAAACTGGCTGAAATATAAATGTATGTCCTCCAGTGGGAATGAACAAATCTGGATATATTATCCATTGGTCAGAAAGTTCTTGACGTGTAATGAAGCGATTGCAGGGGAGAGAAAAGGGTTTGTGTGAATTCAGACAAATTCTCTCCCAGATCAATAAGCTATTAGGCTCCTAGGGAGCCGCCCCACTGTGCTCCTGTGTTCAGCAGCTGCAACCAGCTGCAGCGCAGTGCTGGTCCATTAGCATGCCATCCTGCTCTGCAGACCGTGCCCACAGCTCTCTCTGTGGGATCTGGGAGTGTGTGGATGAGCCATTGTGGCCACTTATACGCTCACAGGGAAGGGGTGGGATACTGAGGATTTACTGGCCAAGTGTGACCAGTTGGTCCCACTGCAGCGCTGTATGATGAGCACAGCAGGTCCCACCTCCAGTAACCAGGGTCCAAGTCATATTAAACCAAATCCATATCTGAGTGTTTGTAGACCAATACAAAGATGTATAAAAACAACCATCAATTTAACTGTATCTGAAATCATATTTAACAGGAGGTCCTAACAAGCAAAAAAAAGGATAAAAAGCAAAGAAAAACAATCTTTTTCCTATTGTTTCAAGATCATCTCTATCTCTGCAGGAGATGTATGGTTAAGTGAGTTAGGCATCTGGTTCCCAGAGCACTCTGCTATTGCTTGATGTTCAAATTTACATTTGCTTCTTCAGCAGATCCTTTCCAGGGGGAATTCACTCCCCAGTCCAGGCCGGAAATGCATACAGACCGGGTTTCCATGAATGCATTTTTTCTACCTCATTTTTGTAAGTCATTAATAATCAGATTTCGTTACAAAATAATACAGAGTGATAAGCTATTGTACTTAATCATTCTGTAATCGTTTATTTAGAGGTAGCCAAAAAACAGAATCTGAACTCGTAGGTCAATACAGGAAACTTGTCAAACATGGTACCAGGGCAGAACAAATCAAAACCACAATCCTAAAGCAAAAGCAAAGAGTATGCCTTTACACGTGGAAGGAACAGAACTCACAATACTCCACAGCCAGTATCCCAGTTGAGAGCGGTTACTGTTTTACAACGGAAATAGGCTCCACGTGAGTTCAATAAACGTGTGATGCACATTTGCACATTGGGGAAAGTGGACTGGGTGAGTCGAAGATCTGGCCTGGACTCCTGATTGTGGGTTAGACTGGTTGGTGAACATGACAGCTACACCTGCAAAGCCGAAAAGAGACCTTTTGAGTGGCAGGTGCTCAAATTTAAAAAGGGGCAAGTAGATTACGGTGTTAAAAAACTAACTACAAGGTTACCTGCCGGACCACAGCCACCGATATTCAAACAGAATGTAAAATGGGATCTTACAACAAACCGCATCATAAGAGTGTGGCATTCTTATTGTTATTATTGTTTGATTAGATTACTGTCAGAGTTGCAGATTTATGCGATACAACAAGGAGTTAGAGGAGAGAGTTAATACGCCTTTTAGGGAGATGCAGTTAGCTGAGATAAGGAAACCCCTCTTTCCTACGCCACCCTTTTAGCCACGCGTTTAATCTCCTTATCTCAGCTAACTTAGCCTGGCTTGCCCGTGGCACGGGAAGTATTCCAGAGAATACCATCATGGACGTTCTGCTTCTAAGCTTATCCGCGACTTCTATAAATTTATCCTGCACAACAGCCCTCCTGCCCTTTCCTGTGTCATTGGTGCCAACATGCACCACGACCACTGGATCCACCCCGGCTGGGGCCAAAAGCCTGTGCACATGATTAGGAAGGTCCCCTACCTGGGCACCAGGCAGGCAAGACACCGTACGGGACCCTCTATATCATGGGTGCACACATAACTGTCTACACCTCTAATAATTGAATCCCTTACTACCACAACCTCCCTCCTCCTGGGGGGAGGGGGCTCCTTGGTGCCCAAGGGCCCACCTGCCTCCCCAGTCTCTTCCGGCTCTAAAGCTGGAAGTACCTGAAAGCGGTTAGACACTGTTACTTCAGGTGATGCCGCCTCTGTAAACTGTGTACGCCCTTTTCTACATCTATGACCTACGTTCACCCAACTCTTTCGACCTACCTGTTCATCATTCTCCACCCTCCCCGCTTGTGACGTACACACTGTCTCCCTAAAAGGCGTATTATCTCTCTCATCTAACTCCTTGTTGTGTCGGATGAGAGTCAGTTGCTACTCGAGGTCACTATGAGTGAGTCCACTAACTTACATCGTTCGCAGATGAAGTCCAACTGGATGAAAACATCCAGAAGGGAAAACAATTGCGAGATCTCACAATACAATTAATAACTGTGCTGTGTCCGTTTGAAATACAAAATACGGAATTTTGCCTATTTATCAACTAATAAGTATAAACCTGAGTGATACAGACATGTCCTGTTAAGTGTGCTTTAAACTTTGGGCGACAATGCATACTACCATGTGTTCAAGTGATGTGTTTTTATACTCATTTATTTATACTCATTCACCGTCTGTGACTTTAAGCAAGACAGATGGGTTGTTGAACATTAAGTGCACGGACAAACATTGAAATATAAATAAATAAATAAAACACATTGAAAGATATTACAGGCGGAAAACTGCATATAAAACAGATTTTAAAAATGAAAGCCAAAAAAACTTGTAAGCATTTTTGAGGGATTTTGCAGTTTATTGTGAATCTCAGCCAAAAGAATATATGCTTAAGCTGCCGCACAATTTTTCTCCCCCTGGCAACAATGTCATGACACTTCACTGCGATAGCAGCCCCTCCTGTATTTGCAGTAGCAACTCCCAAATCGTGCATTTGCTTTTTTCATGTTACATACAATTGCGTGCACATTGTTTAGTGATATTTTCCATTAACCGCTCCTCCATCTTCTCAAAACTTTGGTTTCACAAAGATTGCAAATTACTGTGCTACTACAAATATCGGATCAGTGCGTCTCTAAGCTAGGCCCCCTGCAGTCAGTCCTGTCCCAATGCATGCCTGCCTTCACAGACACGCAGGGAGAGAGGGCATGTGGTAATGAGTACTAAGGATACAGTATTGTGGAATAATGTGAAACAGAATCTCAGAAAACAGCCTCACAAGCAATGTTACTGTGTCTCAAATGCAAAAATATAAAGACTAAAAAAGCTAAAAGCAACAACGTTATTGAATGAATTTTATTACTGAACACAAGCTGTCCAAATTAGCAAAACAATCATAGAACTAAGTAGCCTAAAATGTATTGCTGGCTGACTATTACAAACTGCATGATTTCCTGCTGCTTTGAAACTCTCAATGTAGCCGTCTCTGTATGAAGTGTGCAAATTGCACACTTGTTTCACTTCATATATAATGGTTCAGATTTCAATTTAAACTGTAATCTTGGAGGAAAAAAATGCCTTACCGTCCTGTTTGCTAGTGTAACTCACTGTTACTGCATCGTCTCTATTGGCTAGTGGGCCCTTCATGCAAAGAGTAGATGGGATGTGCATACAGATGACATAGCAAATCTATGGCTCGGTAACTTCCCCCTTCAGCTTATGGATGGCAGCCAGGTGGCCATTTTTAAGTTATAGTTTAAATAGTGATCATTGGTAAAATTCCCGATAAAGGCCATGGGCAAGCAAAAAAAATTAAAAATGCCTCACCAAAAAGGGCACGGTGGCCATTGAGGGGGAAACGGGCAGGTGCCAGAGCACGTAAAGCACCCCCCCCCCCTCTGCAAATGCATGTATATCAGCATAACAAATTGTTGTAATCCAGAGAATGTATGCAACTGTGAGGTTGATCTGAGACTGAGGAATCTAATGATTTGCATTTGGCCGACTTTGCGGACACATCGTATGAGTGACAATCTGCTACTAAATCTGAGTGAAATTGCAGCAAAATTGAAGCAGCAGTAGCAGGCAGCAGCAAAGGAAGGAGTGGGCAGCTGCAGAAGATACTTAGAACTTCCCAGGAACACTGTACATCTATTTCATCGTGAGACAAATCACAGTAAAATTGAAGCAGAGTCACTTAGTGGTGGCACATGAAAGGACAATATTTTTTTTTTTTTGGGGGGGGGGCAGGAGGGTTGTAGGGGGCTGTAGATAGAGGTTGAGGGTTTGGGGGTGTGGGAGGAGAAAGGTTTGGATGGAGGGAGCGGGTGACAGGAACCGTCCAGAGAATTTATTACTGTCATTTTCACAACATCTAGTATAATTAAATACATTATTATTCATCATTAAAACAATTTAACAATTAGCCATGATTTGTTTCAGCATTTATTAAAGTAAAAGCAGTAGACAAAAAAAAATTATTTACTGTCTTGTTAGAAAAACATGTTAAGTGAACTTCACAGAATTCAGTACAGACTTGAAGTTAAATCACAAAAATGGTGTAATTAAACAGCTCAATCCAAAAGTATTTGAATAAGAGCTCAGGGGGCATATACCCAGTATATATATGAAACCCTCAGAACCCTTGATCTAAATTTAAAGAAAAATAAAGTTTTAATTAAAACATTGCCCTGGGTAAACTGCCAAACTGGCTTTTCAGAAGCAAAAGCTACACCATTTGTTGACAGTAATCAACTGCAATTTAAGACTCTATCATGACTGCATGAGACCACACCACGCTGTCCTCCAGAGATACTGGGTGAGATGAAGCTGGGGGTGTGCGCCTCCAGAGATACTGGGTGAGATGAAGCTGGGGGAATTCTCCTCCAAAGATACCGGGTGAGATGAAGCTGGGGGTGTTCTCCTCCATAGATACCGGGTGAGATGAAGCTGGGGGTGTTCTCCTCCATAGATACCGTGTGAGATGAATCTGGGGGTGTTCTCCTCCATAGATACCGTGTGAGATGAAGCTGGGGGTGTTCTCCTCCATAGATACCGTGTGAGATGAATCTGGGGGTGTTCTCCTCCATAGATACCGTGTGAGATGAAGCTGGGGGTGTTCTCCTCCATAGATACCGTGTGAGATGAAGCTGGGGGTGTTCTCCTCCATAGATACCGGGTGAGATGAAGCTGGGAGTGTTCTCCTCTAGAAATACCGGATGACTTGAAGCTGGGGGTGTTCTCCTCCAGAGATACCGGGTGACATGAAGCTGGGGGTGTTCTCCTCCAGAGATACCGGGTGACATGAAGCTGGGGGTGTTTGTAAAAAGACTCTGACATGTATCAGTTCCATTCATAATGCCGCCTGCAGAGTTTGTGCTGTTCTGTTTATACATGATCAGTTGCCCTCCCCAGGTGGTGAATTCTTTATTTGTGTGTGACTGTGTCACTTCTCTCATATTTCTGTTAGGGGTAAGTGAGTATAGGACTTTCTTCATCAGTAGCCATATCCAGAATGGGCGGGGCTTAACACCAGATGTGAACGTGGTTTAAATTGTACACCTTAAATTGTGTAATTTTATGCTATTCCCACAACGTGTAAGAACACGTGACTATTATTTCTTACATTATTTCTATTATTTTCCATTTAACATTGACCATATACACTCACCTAAAGGATTATTAGGAACACCTGTTCAATTTCTCATTAATGCAATTATCTAATCAACCAATCACATGGCAGTTGCTCCAATGCGTTTAGGGGTGTGGTCCTGGTCAAGACAATCTCCTGAACTCCAAACTGAATGTCAGAATGGGAAAGAAAGGTGATTTAAGCAATTTTGAGCGTGGCATGGTTGTTGGTGCCAGACTACAGCAGAAGACCCCACCGGGTACCACTCATCTCCACTACAAATAGGAAAAAGAGGCTACAATTTGCACGAGCTCACCAAAATTGGACAGTTGAAGACTGGAAAAATGTTGCCTGGTCTGATGAGTCTCGATTTCTGTTGAGACATTCAAATGGTAGAGTCAGAATTTGGCGTAAACAGAATGAGAACATGGATCCATCATGCCTTGTTACCACTGTGCAGGCTGGTGGTGGTGGTGTAATGGTGTGGGGGATGTTTTCTTGGCACACTTTAGGCCCCTTAGTGCCAATTGGGCATCATTTAAATGCCACGGCCTACCTGAGCATTGTTTCTGACCATGTCCATCCCTTTATGACCACCATGTACCCATCCTCTGATGGCTACTTCCAGCAGGATAATGCACCATGTCACAAAGGTCGAATCATTTCAAATTGGTTTCTTGAACATGACAATGAGTTCACGTGGATTTGGAAAAGGCTTACGACCGGGTTCCCCGAGGTGCTCTGTGGGGGGTGCTTCGAGAGTATGGGGTCCGGGGTCCACTGTTGTGGGCGATCCGGTCCCTGTACGAACGGAGCAGAAGCTTGGTCCGCATTGCCGGCAATAAGTCGGACGTGTTCCAGGTGCGTGTTGGGCTCCGCCAAGGCTGTCCTTTGTCATCGGTCCTGTTCATCATATTTACAGTATGGACAGGATTTCTAGGCACAGCCAAGGCGTCGAGGGTGTCCAGTTTGGTGACCTCAGGATTGCCTCGCTGCTTTTTGCAGACGATGTCGTCCTGTTAGCGTCATCTGCTGGGGATCTCCAGCAGGCACTGGGGCGGTTTGCAGCCGAGTGCGAAGCGGCAGGGATGAGGATTAGCACCTCCAAGTCCGAGGCCATGGTTCTCAGCCGGAAACGGGTGGTTTGCCCTCTCCGGGTTGGGGAAGACGTACTGCCTCAAGTGGAGGAGTGTAAGTATCTCGGGGTCTTGTTCACGAGTGAGGGTAGGCGAGATCGGGAGCTGGATAGACGGATCGGAGCGGCGTCTGCAGTTCTGCAGGCGCTTAACCGGTCCGTCGTGGCTAAGAAAGAACTGAGCCAAAAAGCCAAGCTCTCGATCTATTAGTCCATCTTTGTCCCTACCCTCACCTACAGTATGGTCATGAGCTATGGGTAATGACCGAAAGAACGAGATCGCGAATACAAGCGGCCGAAATGAGGTTTCTCCGCAGGGTGTCTGGGCTCTCCCTTAGGGATAGGGTGAGAAGTTCGGATATCTGGGAGGGCCTCGGAGTAGAACCGCTGCTTCTTCACGTCGAAAGGAGCCAGTTGAGGTGGTTTGGACATCTGGTGCGGATGCCTCCTGGGCGGCTACCCGGAGAGGTTTTCCGTGCCTGTCCTACAGGGAGGAGGCCCCGAGGCAGGCCCAGGACTCGCTGGAGGGATTATATCTCTCGGCTGGCCTGGGAACACATCGGTGTCCCCCCCGAGGAGCTGGTGGGGTTAGCTGGGGAGAGGGAGGTCTGGGTGCCTCTACTGAAGCTGCTACCCCCGCGACCCGAACCCCGGACAAGCGGTAGATAATGGATGGATGGATGGATGGACAATGAGTTCACTGTACTAAAAAGGCCCCCACAGTCACCAGATCTCAACTCAATAGAGCATCATGGACAGTATATGTTGCCCTATATGTAAGTGACCACCATTATCAAGTAAGATCATATATCATACATTTATGAATCATACATGAAAGGAGCAATAATTATACATGTTAAGTAGGACCCATACAAGACCCAGGGGTGCCCCCTCCGAAACCTTCTTAATGCTACATTATTGTAAGCGGTACCTTATCACTTTGAGGTGTTTTCCAAAACGCCCTTATCTAAGTATACTTTCTGTAAGAAATACACTCTTAGCTATCACTTATCAATGTCGTCAGCTCTCACTGCTAGTGGCCCCCTACTGTTCAGACCTCATGCCTCTCACATCAGCAGTTGCACATAATTACATCTCAGGCTGTTAAGAAATATGTACTCTAATAATTTAACAGTTATAGTTCACTAATAAGTTTAATAACAATACAACATTAATGGGGGTGTTTTAATGCAAATAATAAAATTGTACATTATGATAGATGCATATTACACTTTACTGAAAATGACATTGCCTTTTAAATGATAGGCCTGTTTTCAAAAATGATATCAGCTGATAAACAATTCTGGGCTAAATGGGTAGGAATCCATTTTTAAAAAGTTTATAAAATTTATATTTGTCTTCTACGTTTGCACCACATGACCACAGTTTCACCTCTCGTAATTTTAGTAACCTTTCCCAGTCACTTGGGAAAAATAAACAACTGGGAATAGTCCTTACCAGTCACATTGGACATTTTATTATGTTAGGGCAGTAACTCAACATTTCTTTCAGTCAACAAAAATTATTTTTGCAGTTAGATAAAAATTAAAAATTTTTTGCGTTTAGATAATTCAGTTTGCTAGTTTTTTTTTTTAGGTTCTCACCAATTTTGATTTATGCAAAGTTTTGAAGCATCTATGCAGTGTTTTATTTATAAAGAACACTGCTTTCTCTCATGATGCAGTCAAGCAGTGATTTCATGGAGGGAATAATCCATTCTCGAGACACTGATGTCAACCAACCGGCTCCATCACCACGGACAGCTCCTGCTGATGTTGTCCTTGAGCAGCTATCCCTTAAGGCAGGGGTGGCCAATGTTATCCGCATAGGGCCGCTGTTTGTGCGGGTTGTCGCTGCAGCTCCTTAATTATATTACTAATTAGAGGACTGATTAGCTGAGGAGTCCTCACACCTGGCAGCTGACCTAAAGGTTACCCCAAAAACCTGCATACACACCGGCCCTTTGCGGATAAGATTGACCACCGCTGCCTTAAGGCTTAAGCTATCTTTCAAGGGATATTTCAGGAAACAGACGAAAACAGTAAGCAACTTAAGTAAGGTACACCATTCAAGTTTTCGTATCATGCTATGAGACATCTTTACTGGAGAAGGCACTCGATATTTATTCTGTTTGGGTGGGGAATAGGCTTGGAGAGTATTATGGTATACCACAGCTCTTTCGTTCGGCCATCCCCCCTCCTTGACCGGACCCAGTAATGACACCAGGCAAAAGCTCATCCCAGTCAAGTGCCTCCTTCTCCAAGTACTGTTCTCAGTCAGCCCCTTATGTCGAATTAGTAGAAAATTCATTTTCTGGGCAATTTTATGCTATTCTGAGAAAATGGGCAGTCAAGTGTGAATAAGCATACAAGCTCCAGAGCAGAGTGACCTAAAGATAAAGCCCATTCCCATCTGAAGTTATGACGTGGTGGACAAGCATGTTCTATTACTTTTTTAGTCGGACTGACTGCTTATTAGGACGAGGGGATCATATTCAGCCTCCAACATGTTTTTCAGAGATTGTGATGCATTAAGCTAAGAATTTTCTTTGTTATTCCCACATTATTCTGTACAGAGAATGCCCACAAAATTTAAAGGAAACAGTGTAACATAAAAATAATACAAATAAAAAATGCATTATTTTTTAAGTATTCTTCCCCCCGGGGCAATGCTTGACTGGACCACCTCTAGCAGCTCTTACAGCCAGTAGACTTTTTGGATACATCTTAGTTAGCTTTGTACAGCATAATGCATAGCCATGGGGGGGGGGGGACTGAGGGCGCTGTGGCACCCCCTGCTGGAAAGCCAGGCATCCCAGCACCCCCATCCAGATGAATAATAATAATAATAATAATAATAATAATAATAATAATAAATGTATTACATCATTTAAAATGGTTTCCTTTATGTTACTGATACAAGAACTGAACGTTTGATGAAGTTTTTGAGAAATAATAAGCAATTCTGTATAAGAATTCTATAACACTGTGCACCATGGGCAACAATTGTCACATTATACAGCCAGATACTGTATTGCCTTGTTTAAGTTGGGACACAATGGCACAGAAACATCTCCGAATTCTTTAGCAAACTACTTCTCCTTGATGAACATTCACACAGAGATTTTGAACACTTTAGATATCAAAGCCCTCCTGACAGAAATTATTTCCCTGACTGCTGAGCCCCAGGCCATGTTTGGAGTAATACAGAAGGCTTAAGTGCAGCTCCTGGGAAGAACTTGGTTTATTATGAGCTGCTGCCTAGCAGTTTACATTATTACTAAAGAGTTTCACACTGATTGTTTTGCTGCAAATATGTATGAATATATGTTGTTTGGTGTTGTGCACACTGAGGGTATGAAATAAATAGCTATTGTGCGTTTGGATAAGTTTTGGATAAGCAACAGCTTGTGTGTGTGTGTGGGTTTGCATAGATCACATTTGAGGACCAAATTGTCCCCAAAGTGTAGTAAAACCTGAAATTTCCCTACTTTTTGGGACATGTTTTGAGGTCCCCATTTGGATAACCTCAGTTTTATAAAAATCTGTGAATGCAATAAAAAAAAGTAAAAATGCCCAAAATCTTGTAT
The DNA here is from genome assembly GCF_048594095.1 of Paramormyrops kingsleyae. Taxonomy (NCBI): domain Eukaryota; kingdom Metazoa; phylum Chordata; class Actinopteri; order Osteoglossiformes; family Mormyridae; genus Paramormyrops; species Paramormyrops kingsleyae. The sequence continues at coordinate 3,097,374 of NC_132806.1, read as the reverse complement.
TCAGGTTGGTTACTTATGGTTCATGTTAGGGATGGGTAGAGGTTAAATATTGTGTGTAGCCTATTTAGATGTATTCTTGTCATCTTAGCGGGACACCCCCGCACAGCACCCCCAACCCAAATCTTTTTCCACAGCTCTGGCATGATGAAGCAACATTTGCCATTCCTCCTTACAACATTGCACAAGCTGTGTCAAGTTTGCTGGGGAACAGCCATAAACAGTAATTGTGAAGTCTTGCCACAGATTTTCAGTGGAGTTAACTGGGACGTTGACTGTCCCATTCAAGGACATTTATTTTTTCCCATTTCCATGCTGCTGAAAAGGAATCCCCAAAACATGAGGCTACGAGCACCGCACTTTATAGTCAGGATGGTGTCACCTAGCTTGTGTGCAGTGTTTGATTTGTGTAACACATACCGCTTAGTGTTCAGGCCAAAAGGATCAATTTTTGTCTGACCACAAAACCTTCTGCCACATGGCAGTGTCCTCCAGGTGATGTTTCACCACAAGGATATGGGTTTTTTTCAGCATGGGCTTCAACCCTTCCCACCCTCCAATAAAGGCCCTTTCTATGGAGCACTTGCAGATGGTTGATCCATGAACATCATCTAGCACTGCAGCCACAGTGTCACAGTTGGACTTCTTGCCTGGCCACTCAGTCTAGTGCGGTGGCCTGGTCTAGACAGAGTAGTACAGTAGTAGTTTTATATTTTTTCCACTTTAGTAGGATGGACTGCACTGAGCCCTGTGGAATCTTCCCTGCCTTTGAGATCTTTTTGTACCCTTCCCTGGATGCATACATCTCACTAATGATAATCCTGATTTGATTGGTTTGCTCTTTGACCTTCATTTTGACCCCCTATTTATGATGTTATGATGGGACCTGCAGACACATGGCTTTTATCCACGCAGGATCATTTAAAGCAGATGACCCACTAATTGCTGACATGGGTGGTAGTAGCTTTTACATGATGAAATTTGAGCTTGAAGTGGAATATATTTTTGAAACATTCTGAAAGTTTAGTGAACTGTTTTGCATGTTGTGGCTAACACGATGATCACTTACATATATAGTTTTGGGTGTAAAATTGTTACAGTGGGAACCTACATAGTCCAATGCTACAAGATTAAAGCAAAAGAAAATTATGCCAAATGATGACAGTTGTACAAGACAATTTGCATGCATGTTCAAAACATTTGGACATTTGTCTCAAGCAGTGAGAAATGACGTTCTGCTGTGCATCATGGTGTGGGGATCTCATTTCTTGTTTTGCAGATCATTTGAGAAAAGCTGTAATGTGTTGTGCTTGTGGGACCAAAGGGCCTCTGCACCCATCTTTCATGCCTGCAGGTACTCCCTTGACATTCAGCATTATGTCCTCTCAATAAAGATTGTGCTATATGAAAAAAATGGGTTTGGACACAGCGAAAATTATTAGACAAATTTGATTTACTTCCCAGATTTACTGTCAGTGATAAAATATTCATTACTTCAGACTTCAGGATGTCTGCCAATAGTGGCACTGTGAAACTTTTTGTAGCTGATGGAGTACACAGGACATATTTAAGCTTACATAGCACATAACAGCCATTAAACATTTCAACAAATATTACTACCAACAGTAATTAGTATTCTATTAAACAACTATGGACAATGAAAACTACATAAGTGGTAGGTAACCCCATGCATTACAGGGACATGAAAATAAGACTGACTAGTGCTTCAAGTCAAGGCAGGATCAAACACTCACAAAAACATTTTGTCAGGCATGATCTCAGCTACAAATGCTCATTAATGAAGGAAGGACGATTACTGGTGACATAGACCCCATAAATCCAACAGAAATTATAGAGAATATCTGTGGTAAACCTACGAAAGTCACTTTTGAACTCCCAGCCCAGCATCACTCATTCAAGAAAAAGCATACATTAGCCTTAATTAATAAAACAAAATTTTAATGCGAATGGGATCAGGGAAAAAAACCAAAATGAGCAGTGCAAGGCAGTATAACTAGCTATGTTATATAAAACTAGTATATATTATTTATATAAGATGGAGGATTTCTAAGCAAAAAGTGCCACAGACCAGCTATTATGTTACATTATTCAATGCGTAGTGGCTATAATTATTAAAATTTATTTCACTTCTTTCATTTGTGTAGCTTAGTAATTGCAAAAGATCTCATGGTTTTGAAAGGAGAGGCCCTTGGAAAGAAAAGAAAGCCAAGCACTGATGCAGTGTTGGCCGAGTCAGACACAGGTCAGGTTAGCTAATGAGACTGAGGAGCCCAGGAGCAGACAGCCAGCTGACAAAGGGCTTGACACCCATCTTCTTGAAAGATAAAGAGCTAGTCTGATGGAAAATGAAAGTGCTGGAACACTTCCCAGAGAAATTAGATAAGCACACACATCTGTTTGATTAATATACAGATTAATTTAGCTTTCTCAAGCAAATTTCTTCTGGAAATTCAATCCAATGTGATTGGGCCACAGTCATGCACAATTTGTTGGCTTTTCATGGACAGGGTGTCCCTGGGGGCAGCATGCGGGCTCCTCGTGTAGCATTTCCATCTGAAATTCTGCCCCCACTCTGTCTGTGTGTTGTCTGCACATTCTACTCATTGCATGCGTGTGTGCCCTGCAATGGACTGCCATTCTTGCCCTTAGGGTGTTTCCTTGCCTCATGCCCTGTGCTGTCTGGGGGACTCCCCAGGTCCCCCATTACCCTGTAACTGTTCTAGGGGTTGAAAGGTGAATAGATTCACCTTTGGCAGCCAATCAATGATTCAATCTGATATTAATTGAAAAATCCACATGCTGTACAATGTACCGTCTTTTTATTTATTTATTTATTTATTTTACCAGAAGCTAGCCAACTGTTCTCCAAATAGGAAATAATAGAAAACTGCAAAGCTTGTGGAACCGGAAGGAAGTTACTATTTTATGAACCTTCACAATGCAGTGATTTTTAAAGAACGATTTCATTTTGTGAAGTTGTGCCAATATGGGTGCATCTGCAACAGTAGGGACAGTTATGCTGACAGCCATTGAGAGGCTGAATGCCATGCAGAATTTTCTGGTTGCTCATGTCTCACTCATGAAGCCACACAAACAGCTGGCAGATAGGGATTTGGACCTGGCTGTGCTAGAGGAGAGCAGAGAAACTGTGACATGCATCCTCAGTACAGAGGAGCTGTGAGAATGTGTGGGAGGCTTTTAATCTGACAGGGTGAGTCATAGAATCTGAAGATGAGTGCCACCTCTGTTCCAGTGAGAGTTGGCCGGGGGGAGGGCTCACCCCCCCCACTCCACCCCCAAAATCAATACAGACATTTTATCTTTATGACATTCTGGTTATTCATAGACAAAGCTATTGTTTCAGTGTCTTTCAGGATTGTGAATTGAAACTTGTTTTATATTTTTTAAAAACTTTAAAACTGCTTCTAGTATAGTGGAAGTATATATATTTAGGATGAATCACAAATTAAGAATAATTTCACATAATAGCTGGTCCAGCGGTTGTACTTTACTGAAAATTGTACAAAATGAAGCAAAGTCCCTTAATAATGAATGAAAAAAATGTTAGAACTCTGCAGCTGAAGTCTTCAAAGAGCTAGAGGACATTTTCATTTAATCATGTGAGTAATAAGTAACCTCACAGAAACACATGCATGGCAGGTGTAAATCAGACACTTATACTCACACATAAAGCTTAAAAATATGCAGCCAAAGCCGAGGACAAACATTAAAGAAGAGGGCAGATAGTGACTGTAAATAAAGGAATGAATGAAGGAGAGATGGTATGATTCCACTGTTCTGTAAAAGACATTTCACTTCATCAGCAGGGTCTCTATCATTAGCTCAATCCACAATTAGCCTGACTTTTTAAATGACTTGGTAAAAGACTAAACTGCACATGACATGCCACATCTCGGACGATGAGCCCTCCGGCTTTTTAACACCCTCTTCGTTTTGCTCCAGCCTTGCTCAGCAGGGGAGGTGCTGAAGCACCTTTCACTTCTTATTTCCCAGCGTGCATCTAAAAGCCCCACAAGGTCTAATCCCTGTTTGGCTGCTCACCAGGTCGTAGGTCATAACTCCACATGGAAACTGGTAAACTACACTGCTACAGCCACAGCTGCATTGGTCTTATTTAATCGGCTCTTGGTGTCATAGCATCTAGGACAGCACAGCACAAGAATCAGTGTTCATGCGTCCACATCGGCTGGGACTGGTGTCGGTTTTAGGGACTGGGAGACCTTCTGCATGAACCAGTCTCGGAAGTTTAACGGGTGCAAATGTAACAAATGTAATCATCAGTAAAACTTTGCATGATCCTAGGTGTGTAAAATGAGCATGACCAGGTGGTCTGCATTTCAGCTTTTCTGTTTTTCTGAATTGCTTTGGTACATTTTTCATATGACAAATAGCACTTGCAAAATGAGTGTAATTACCACACAGTAATGTTACTTCTGCACAGCAAAATGTTATTTCTCATTGTTTCACGCAAAATTCAAAATGTTTTAGTTATTGTATGCAAATGGTCATCATTTAGTGTAATTTTCAGTTGCTTTAATCTTGTTGATCAAAATGGATGATGTAGTTTCCTATTGTAATAATTTTATACCCAAACCTATATATGCTAAAACAGTTTATCAAAGTTTCTGAATGAATCGAAATATATTGCAGAAATTGCTGTGAAATAATATTGTTGTATTTTTGGTTCCTCAAATTACATGACCATTTGCCATTTTGTTGTTCTTATGCTTTCTCTGTATGTGAGTGCTTTCGCTATATGTGAGTGCTTTCCCTGTATGTGAGTGCTTTCCCTGTATGTGAGTGCTTTCGCTGTATGTGAGTGCTTTCCCTGTATGTGAGTGCTTTCGCTGTATGTGAGTGCTTTCCCTGTATGTGAGTGCTTTCCCTGTATGTGAGTGCTTTCGCTGTATGTGAGTGCTTTCCCTGTATGTGAGTGCTTTCCCTGTATGTGAGTGCTTTCGCTGTATGTGAGTGCTTTCCCTGTATGTGAGTGCTTTCCCTGTATGTGAGTGCTTTCCCTGTATGTGAGTGCTTTCCCTGTATGTGAGTGCTTTCGCTGTATGTGAGTGCTTTCCCTGTATGTGAGTGCTTTCGCTGTATGTGAGTGCTTTCCCTGTATGTGAGTGCTTTCCCTGTATGTGAGTGCTTTCCCTGTATGTGAGTGCTTTCGCTGTATGTGAGTGCTTTCCCTGTATGTGAGTGCTTTCCCTGTATGTGAGTGCTTTCCCTGTATGTGAGTGCTTTCCCTGTATGTGAGTGCTTTCGCTGTATGTGAGTGCTTTCGCTGTATGTGAGTGCTTTCGCTGTATGTGAGTGCTTTCCCTGTATGTGAGTGCTTTCCCTGTATGTGAGTGCTTTCCCTGTATGTGAGTGCTTTCGCTGTATGTGAGTGCTTTCCCTGTATGTGAGTGCTTTCCCTGTATGTGAGTGCTTTCCCTGTATGTGAGTGCTTTCGCTGTATGTGAGTGCTTTCGCTGTATGTGAGTGCTTTCCCTGTATGTGAGTGCTTTCCCTTGCGATTGTGCTTTACATACTGTAATGTAGTGCCTTGAAACATTGAAATTGGTGTCGGTAAAGTTCATTTTCATTAGTAGCTCTGACCAGACATTCTCTTCTCCAATGGATGAGATATTCCTACCTGGATTTCTGTCCTGTGTTTGTCTTTTGTTTTTTTCTGCTTGTCGTACTGTGCCAAAACTTCACTTGTGGATAGACTCCGCTAGAAGTAAAATGTGCGTTAGAAACAATCCATGAATAACTTCTTATTTTATAGTTTTTTTACAATCACTTTTTCACTAGTTACATAACCTTGAGGTCATTTTTTCAAAACTCTAGTCACAAAACTGAAAATGTTAACCACTTGTAACACAAACACTCCAACGTTCAAAACATTGCTTTTTGCATTCTTATTTATAAAGAAACCTTACACTCACAGCATTGTGGGAACATTTCTTTAGACCGGCTACACACAAGATACTAATAGTTTCACTGTTTAGTTGTTATTACGAGCATTTTATATTGTAGTACAGAATTTGTGATACATGTACTGTATCATTGTGGTGCTTCATGTAATGTCATTGTAAAAGGACATAACATGGAAAACGCAGTGGAATCATTGAACAAATCCAAAATTTGTTCTCTGAAACCCTGTTAATCACAACATAAGTTCTCTTTAAACAAAAAACCTGCAATGTTCTTAACCTGCCTTACAAAAAAAACTAAAAAGTCACCCTCATGCCCAGCAACCCTGTAATGTGGATTTGGCCACAGGTTCTCATCCACATCAAAATGAATGTTTTCTCTTGCCAAGTATCTTGGAAAGAATCTTCTGACATGGCAAATCCAGGCCTGACATTGCTCTGCTGTGATGTCATTGTATGCCTCACCCATGGCCTGGAGAAGGGTCAATTCTTGATGCAGGTGACTATCATACACTTTCCTCCTCCGTGTTGAAAAACAATTCCTCACTTGGGTTGAGGAAAAGAGAATATGGAGGCAAGTACATGGTGGTGAATTGAGGATGGGCCTGAAATCATGCCTGCACCAGTTGAGCATGGTGGAACCTGACATTGTTATTGTATGTGACATCGGTCACACCAACAGCTCTACAGATGACAGTTAGCTCATCTAGGCAAGCAACAAGGACTTCTGCATTGTATGAGCCAATACAAGGTTTGATCCCACCACACCATCTTCCGATATAGCCACACACATGGTGATGCTGGCTCCACGCTGCCCAGGTACTTCAATGGTTGCCCACTGGCCGATGACATTCCGACCTCTCTTACTTGTCTAGGCCAAGTTGAAGCCTGCCTCATCCACAAAAATGAATTTATGATGGTTTTCATCAGCATCCAGGGCCATCACCCTCTAAGTAAAAAGACATGATGAAAAGAAAAGTAATGATTACAGTGCATTTATAGGGAATCTTTCAGCAGCAGGCATCATGTAATTGAACAAACATGAACATACTCAATCCTCAGTTGCTTCACTCTCTGTATTTCTCTCAAAAGTCATGTGGTATATTACTGAAATTCGGTGCCTTTTCAATCCACATGCAATGATCAGCAAACATATGGCTTCTACTTTGCTGAAGACATCTTCATTGTCCAGGATGCGCCGTCTAATTTCTCCAAGACGAATGTTATTTATGGCCTGGACCAAGTTGACCACAGCCCACTCTTGCTTGTCATTTAGGAGTCTGCCTCTGCCTCTACTGTTTGGTTTAGTTTCCATTCCGTAGGAAAAATTACAGGAGAAACTAGACTTCAAATTGTAGATCACAATTACATGGTCACATAGCTTACTCTGTGCTACACACTGGGATGCAGTATACAGTCATCTGAGTGCTAAGTACTATGCTTTTCATTGTAGCACATGCTGAAGACTTACCGGTTCTCATTGCGGAAGGTTCTGATGATTGAGGCCACAGTCGATCTTCTGAGGTTTGGTTGAAGCATTTGTGCTGCCTCAGTCATTGTCATACAATGATTTATGACCAGGTCTATAACCATTGCTCTGATCTCATAGGATACTCTATGCGGTTGCTGCTGCTGTCTTGGTCTGTTATCTTGTCCTTGACCAGGGTCACCCACACATCTCAAACCAAGCCTACGACCACCTCTCTGATGAGGCCCATGACCACCTCTCAGATGTGGTGCTTGTCCCCTACCATTCCTATGAGCACCATGCCTCTCTCATCCTGCTTGACTACTTGCCTGCTTCGTGTTCTAGTATTTCTATGTCGATGTGGATTCCACTATTTATTCTCATACCACAAGGTGAAACGAATCATCAGTAACAAATTGGTGTCAGTGGATATCATTATGCTGATCCTTTTCTGATGTTAACCTGGGGTATTGTTCCTCAGTTTTCACAATGCTTTAACTGGAATGTAACAGTTACTTATCATTTAGAGTAGTTGTATCCTTTGCTAGTTAAATCACTGTAATGAAATGAGCAGACAGTCATCTCAAATGCAATGTGTGACATTTATTTTGAAATGGAGATACTTTGATGTTAAGTTGTGTCAATTTGAACATGTGATCTTAGTTCAATGAACAAATGATCTTTATTTTTTATGTATTGTATCCAATCAATTTAAAAACTTGTTAGCGTTCTGAAATATGTGCATTTTGATGTTCAGTTGTGTGTTTTGTGACTAGAGTTTTCAAAAAAGACATCAAGGTTCTGTAGCTAGTGAAAAAGTGATTGCATAAAACTGTAATATATGAATGATGAATATGACATTATGAATGAATAAGCAAGAATATTACTTATAGTGCTAAGTCATTTTGGTGCAATTTTAAGTTTCATTTACATATTATGTTTTAAAAAAATCAACCTAAACTTTATTGTAGAAGATTCAGGAAATTATTCCACCATTTTAGAATGACTGACCTATACAATGTTCCGGAGAAGTTTGCGAAAAGACCCACAAAATAACTTTAGATGACAGATGACTGTGTTCTCAAAATAGTGGCTGCAGGATTCATTTTTGCTCTCGGCTGTTCTCTGTTTGCAGTCCCAATTTTGCTGCCCTCTGCCATTGCAGTTTACCCTTTTGGATCTAGCCAAGTATACTTTTTTAATTGTAGATTTTTATCCATATAACATTTTTGTGAAATGGTAATAGAATCCATCAATGATCAAATAGAGTAAATACTTTATGCCTATTTAGCTCAAGGGGGGGGCCATGAAATCCAATGCGTCCCATAATTTTTATTATGCAGTGATCCCCAGCTATACTGCGGTTCAGCTATTGCGCCCCTGCTGTATCGCGAATTTTTCTGTGGAACATATGTAATTAATCTCCGGTTTTATAGTGAGTTTTTTATGTGTTTTTGACAACTTTTTACTTTAAAATAAGCATTTTTCTATGCTAAACTATTAATAACAACAATGTATTACTGTAATTATAACATATATATACCTGTACTGTATATAAATAAAAATGGAGTACAAATTCAATAAGTACATCCTACTGTACCTGTAGTGTACTTTGCAGCCTATTCATAACAAAGCATACAGTTTTCAGCAAAAATTCGTTAGAACAATATTGTATTTTATAATAACTAACGTATACGTAACATTTAAATTATAGGCCAATCAGTCTAACTTGTATAAAGTTATGGAGGCTATAATCAAAGAGAAAATGGTAGATTACCTGAACTAAAATAACATTTTGAGGGATAGCCAGTATGGATTTAGGAGAGGTAGATCCTGTTTAACAAATCTGTTGGAGTTTTTTGAGGAAGCTACTCAGGAAGTTGATGATAAGAAGGCCTATGATGTCATCTACTTAGATTTCCAAAAGGCTTTTGATGTTGTCCCCCACAAGAGGCTCTTACTTCAACTCAAAGCGGCAGGTATTTTAGGAACTGTAGGAACCTGGATTGATAACTGGTTAACAGATAGGAAGCAGTGAGTAGTTATAAGAGGCACAATGTCACAGTGGGCCTGCGTTCATAGTGGGGTACCGCAGGGTTCAATTTTAGGACCACTATTGTTCCTAATTTACATAAATGATATAGATACCAATATATACAGTAAACTGGTGAAATTTGCAGATGACACCAAGGTGGGTGGTGTAGCAGATACTGAATTAGCGGCTCAGCAGCTACAGCGGGATCTTGATTTAATTAGTGACTGGGCCGATACCTGGCAGATGAAATTTAACATAGACAAATGTAAGGTACTCCATGTAGGGAGCAGAAATATAAAGTACAGGTATTTTATGGGACCTACTGAAATAAAGGTAGCTGATTTTGAGAAAGACCTTGGTGTGTATGTTGATGCTTCCATGTCTCATTCTCGCCAGTGCGGGGAATCAATAAAAAAGGCCAATAGGATGTTGGGATATATCTCCAGGTGTGTGGAGTTTAAGTCAAGGGAGGTAATGCTAAGATTATACAATTCAAGCAAAGGAGACTGAGGGGGGGGCATGATCCAGATCTATAAGATTATTACAGGTTTGGATGCTGTTCAACCGAATAGTTACTTCAGCATTAGTTCAAATACAAGAACTCGTGGCCATAGGTGGAACTTACTGTAGCAGGAGAACATTTCAAACTGGATTTAAGGAAGCACTTCTTTACACAGCGTGTAGTCAGAGTATGGAATAGTCTTCCTGATGACGTAGTACAAGCTGAATCCTTGGGTTCCTTTAAATCAGAGCTAGATAAGATTTTAACAACTCTGAGCTATTAGTTAAGTTCTCCCCAAGCGAGTTCGATGGGCCGAATGACCTCCTCTCATTTGTAAAGTTCTTATGTTCTTATGTTTTTCTTTAAGTAATACACTAGTAAATCATAAAACATACTGCTATGTACAGGAATGCGTAGACGTGCAGTCGCAATTCATAACGAAGTGTACATACCTTTTCATTTGTCACTACGCGTGCTAGACAAGAGTTCGTTAGAACAGTACGTAGTATAATTTATAATAACTATAACATAACTAAATATACATATATATTACATATTATTATTATTATTATTATGTTACTCATATCCTTAGCCCGACATATGTGTTTACAAAGTGTGTTTTAATAAGTTTACATGTGTTTAAAGTGTGTGGGAGGGGTATTTTAAGGCTTAAATTAATTTTAAAAATAATTATTTATATGGTCTTTCTATATTGCGGATTTTCACCTTTTTCTGATGGGTCTGGAACATAACTTCCGCGATAGGTGGGGGATCACTGTAATTTGAACATTCATTTATTTAATTCATTTAATTTTTATTGTCTTTTTTAAAAATTTGCAAGTCTGTTTAGTTTCAAAATTGCAAAGGCACGTGGGTCACAGGGTACTTGGCAGCGGTCAATGCATTGCAATGCAGTGAAAGTGACTATCAACGAGTGTTCTCACGTGTCCATTCTACGTGTGTAGAATTTTGTATAAGGGCCCACACACCTTCTTCATATCGGGGCCCGGATTGTATCTCGGTGGCCCTGCTAAGAGAAATGGGGCATTCAAAGTTTCTTCCAATATTTTAACTCCAAAAGAGCTCTAAAAGCTGAAATCACTAATCTGCAGAATAGTAAGGGTCTTATAATTGAAAATAAAATCAATATAGTTAATGAGTTTAATAATTGTTTTGCACGGGTATTCGCTGTAGAGGATACGAGTGACATACTGACTCATTACTAATCCAGCGTCATCTACAGTATGAGGGATATATGTATAACTGAAGTTGATGTCCTACAAAGCTTGGCTAAGCTCAAACCAAATAAATCACAGAGCCCTGATGGCATATTACCTATAGTTTGAAAAGAGATTAGAGATATTATTTGCCGACCTTTAACTTTATTATTCCAGAAATCCTTATTTGCTGGTGTGGTACCTTCTGTTTGGAAGCGTGCTAATATAACTCCCATATTCAAAAAAGAGGGACAGAAGTAATCCAACAAACTATAGGCCTATTAGTTTAACTTGGAAACCTGGAAAAGTAATGGAAGCTATAAACCAAGTGAAAATGGTAGATTACCTGAACTCAAATAACATTTTGAGGGATAGCCAGCATGGATTTAGGAGAGGTAGATCCTGTTTAACAAATCTGTTGGAGTTTTTTGAGGAAGCTACTCAGGAAGTTGATGATAAGAAGGCCTATGATGTCATCTACTTAGATTTCCAAAAGGCTTTTGATGTTGTCCCCCACAAGAGGCTCTTACTTAAACTCAAAGCGGCAGGTATTTTAGGAACTGTAGCAACCTGGATTGATAACTGGTTAACTGACAGGAAGCAACGAGTAGTTATTAGAGGCACAATGTCACAGTGGGCCTGCGTTCATAGTGGGGTACCGCAGGGTTCAATTTTAGGACCACTATTGTTCCTAATTTACATTAATGATATTGACACCAATATATACAGTAAACTGGTTAAATTTGCAGACGACACCAAGGTGGGTGGTGTAGCAGATACTGATCTAGCAGCAGAGAGGCTACAACGGGATCTGGAATTAATCAGTGACTGAGCTGATAACTGGCAGATGAAATTTAATGTAGACAAATGTAAGGTAATCCATGCAGGGAGCAGAAATATAAAGTTCAGATATTTTATGGGTTCCACTGAAATAAAGGTTGCTGATTATGAGAAAGACCTCAGTGTGTATGTTGATGCTTCCATGTCCCACTCTTGCCAGTGTGGGGAAGCAATTAAAAAGGCCAATAGAATGTTGGGTTACATCTCTAGATGTGTGGAGTTTAAGCAAAGGGAGGTGATGCTACGAATATACAACTCCTTGGTAAGACCCCACATAGAATATTGTGTGCAGGTTTGGTCACCATACCTTAAGAAGGACATTGCTGCCTTAGAAAGGGTTCAACATAGGGCTACAAGAATGATTCATGGTCTTAGAGGAATGTCTTATGAGGAGAGGTTAGCTGAGCTGAATCTGTTCAGCCTCGAGCAAAGGAGACTAAGGAGAGCCATGATCCAGGTTTATAAGATTCTAACAGGTCTGGTTCAGCCAAATAGTTACTTCAAAATTAGTTCAAATACAAGAACTCATGGCCATAGGTGGAAATTAGTGGGAGAACATTTTAAACTTGATTTAAACTTAAAACTTGAGAAAGCATTTCTTTTCACAGTGTGTAGGTAGAGTATGGAATAGTCTTCCTGTTAGTGGCCTCCTCTTGTTTGTAAATTTCTTATGTTCTTATGTTCTAACCATGAGAGTCAAAATTCCTTCTGTGTATAAAGTTCACTGGTAAGAGAAAGCACTCACACGCATAGTTTACAGTTTTTCCTCACTTGCTTTGGCACATTTTGTGACGCATACCTAACATTATCAAGACTATAAGAGTATTTCTCAAAACAGTTCTTGCATATAGCACAACACTATCGTTTAGTTGCAAAAGCCTGTAACTTACCCAACACAATTAATTAATATCTCTAAAGCAAATAATTCCACCAATGAATTAGTCAGTGCCAGCAAAATCAAAAGTACAATCAGTATCGTTTTCACCATGAGAGTCAAAATGCTTAGATATATTTTCAAAATGTCAACGTAAGTATGCTCTTGAAGTCCAAATGTATGATAGTCACTTTCCACTTTCTCATTGTCACTGATTGATCATTTTTGTGTAGCAATCAGTACAATAGCAAACAAAAAAGTCACACAGCACGGTATAACACAAAAGAGCAAAATGGCAATACAAGAACAACAAAATGACAACAAAATGTACTGTGGGAACCAAAAACATAACAATGCTGCAATTTATGGAATATATCATTTTGACAGCTTGGTTAAGTGTTTTGCATGTGGTGGCTAACACAATGATCATACATATATGTAGTTTTGCAGTGTATTATTACAGTGGGAAACTACATAATCTATTTTGACCAACAAGATTAAAGTATGCCAGATGATGACAATTGTACGACATCATTTGCGTATATGACCTAAAACATTTGTGAAACAATAAGAAATGATGTTCTGCTGTGCAGAATTAACTTTATGGGTGTGGGGATTACACATTTTGTTTTGCAAATGTTAATTGTATTTCAGAAACGCTCCAAAGCAATTGAGAAAAATTGTAATAGCAAACATAAAAGTCATACAGCAAAAAATGAGACTTGCAATACAATGCAACACAATATAAGAAAATCATGAACTGTGGGGACAAAAAATGCTTTTTTTGTTGCGTGTAGTGGCTTACATGATGACCACTTACCTTTAGTTTTGTGTATAAAATTATTACAATGACAAACTACATAATCCATTTTGACCAGCAAGATACATGTAGGAAGACATTTGGATATTTGTATAAATCAATGAGAAATGATGTTTTGCTGTGCAAGAGTGACATTATGGTGTGGGGATTACAGTTATTGTTTTGCAAACGTTAATTGTCATTTCAGAAATGTGCTAAAGCAGTTGAAATACTCTGTGCTGTTTTTTTTTTTTTTTTAAACCACAAATTTCTCAAATATACTGTTGTTGTCACTACCTCCAGTATGAGTATTGCTATTGATTTTTTAAAATCTTTAGATAAAAATGGGAATTTGGAGATGGGCCTATAATTAGGGTCTGACTGGTCAAAGTTTGGTTTCTTGAGCAAGGGCTGTACCACAGCAGTCACTGGGAAACATACCAGTGGCCATGGAACTATTCGCTATAGATAAAAAGAATTAGGGCTACTACAGTACATCACTGACTTCTTAGCAGTCTAGTAAGTATGACATCTACAGGACTAGATGGTGCTTTAAGCAACAAAGATGCAATAGTTCAATGCACTTTAGCTCAGAAATAGCCCTGAACTTTTCCCGCATTTTACCTCACTCTAAGGCTAAGGATACATAAGAGGTGTATTGATTTTGTTTACCAATGGAAAAAAGTTAAAAAATTTCCACAAGTAACAGTGCTGCACCTGGCCATTGTCTGGAGAACAGGATTAACAATGTCAATAGCAGTCTTAAACAAATACCTAGGGTTGTGCCTGTTAGTATTAATAAGAGAAATATGTTGCTTTGGCAATCTTAACATCTGTACTTTAAGAAATTAGAAGACCTTTTAACGGTTTAAGGTGCGAGGTTCAAATTAGTAGCTTTCCGAGATCGTTCAGCTCTCCAATGTTTTCTTCTCAGCACAAAGATCTCTTCATTAATCCAAGGGGATCTCATGTGCTCTGCCCCTGACTTAGTTCAAAAAGGTGCAACAGAATCTAAAATTCAATACTATATAATCCATGTACACTGTCCGGCCAAAAAAAAAGGTCACCATTTGAATGTATATAAGCAAATACTTAAAAGCCAATGACGAGATCATTATTACAGTCCTGCAACGTTATGCAGCAATAAAGTAAAGTCAGCTGAGTACCTGAATCTACTGAATGGCCAGGTTACACCTCCATCCATCATAAATGGATTTTTTCTTCCCTGTTGGCATGGGCATATTCCAGGACAAGAATGCCAAGATTCAAATTGTCAAAGAGTGTTTCAGGGAGCATGAGGAATCATTTTCACGTGT
This sequence comes from Paramormyrops kingsleyae, assembly GCF_048594095.1. Classification (NCBI taxonomy): domain Eukaryota; kingdom Metazoa; phylum Chordata; class Actinopteri; order Osteoglossiformes; family Mormyridae; genus Paramormyrops; species Paramormyrops kingsleyae. The sequence goes on along the minus strand of NC_132806.1, from coordinate 3,082,363 downwards.
GACTTGGTCACCACAGAGTTGTGACCTTAACCTCATTGAAGGTCTCTGGGATATGATGAAGGAGGCTTTATGGAGTGGTTCAACTCACTTGTCAATACAGGATCTTGGTGAGAAAATAATGCCAATCTGGATGAAAATAAAGGATGAGATGTTGCATAAGCTTGTGGAAACAATGCCATGAGAAATATGCGCCATAAGCAAAGCTAAAGGCGGCCCAACAAAAAATTCAAATGACTACTTTTTTTTTGGCCAGGCAGTGTAGATTGCTGATAGTCAGCATCACGATTGTTATGCCAGGTTGGCTTTGTTTGGTTTTGTTAAACTGAAACTTACCTTAAAATCCTGACTTTGTTAAACCAGTTTGGGGATACAGATCAGTTAGGACAGCCTGCAAAACCCAGCCATAGTGGACTGGGGCCTCTATGCTTAATTTCATCAGGAAAAAAATGAACAAACAACAAACAAAACATGAACAAACTGGATTCATCAGAACTGATGAGGGGAAATGTGTGCACGCATACATGCATGAGCCTGAGATCCTACCCAGTTGCTGTCTAAAAATAACCATAAATTGTCAATTGAAATGAGCTGTATGCTCATATAATATGCAAATCAAGCCTTTCTGGTTGTGAATTCAAATGATAGCAAACAGACATGTGCAGAGGGGGAAGGCTGGGGGTGCCTGAGCACGTGCCCCATTTCCCCCGAACTATTTAAAGTGCCTCCTTTAAAGGTACAGTATGCCCCTTTCAGGCACACTGTATAGATAAAAGCACCGGGACACCTGGGCATTATAACCTACGGGAACTTTTTTGATAACCCACTCTAAATCCATAGGCATCAATATGGAGTTAACCCCCCCTTTGCACATATAACAGCTGCCACTATTCTGGGAAGGATTTCAATAATATTTTGTAGTGTGTCTGTAGGAATTTTGCACTTTCATCCAGATGAAAATTAGTGAGGTCAGGCACTGATGTTGGATGTGAAGGCCTGGCTCATAGACTCCATTCTGGTTCATCCCAAAGGTGTTAGGATACCAGTCTATCACAGAGCACATAGACACAGAAACACACTAAGCGTAACCTGCATGTCAGGAAGAAGAGCCCAGAGTAAGTACTCAGAGGAAGCTTAGAGACAAATGTGGAGAACTTAGTGAAAACTTATTTAAATGTGAAAAAAGAATGAGGCATATTTCTTACCAAAAAAGTAGACTGTGGTAGACACAACCAATAATATTGCAAATAAAAATACTAAGGAATGAGAATCCATAAAAACTATCAAAATGTCTTAATTTCTCTGTGAGGACATTTAACTTCTGACCCCCTGTGCCTACTGTAACAATACCTTTCTGATCCCTCTCATTTATTAGTCTTTAAAAGGTCATCAGTTGGCAACCTTATTGTTTGTGTCCTCCATCTGGAAGAGATGTTGGTCTGGCTAACAGGTTAGCCCATCCTATGATCTTTGTGGATCTCACTGCCCCAGTAAATACAAATAAATGGTCTCAGCCTTCGTATCAGATGTGAAACTGAGGTACTGACTCTCAGATCATGAAAGATCCTTGGACATCTTTCGAAAGTAGGGGTGGTTCCCTGATGTCCTGCCTAAAATATCCCACTGTGACCCTATCAAATCTGGCCTCCTAATCACCCCCTATATCTAATTAATGAATTTGCTCCTGTTCCTTCACCACCTTTCTTACTGTGTGGTGAGAGTACTGGTGCAGAATGGCTGCTGTTGCATCATTCAGGTGGGGGCTACACAGTGGTGGGGGTTGAACTGGCTCCCCATTGCTTCTGTAAAGCGCTGTGGGTGTCTTGAAAAGCGCTGTATAAGTGAAATGTTCATTTATTCACCAATGAATGGTCTATATTTCTGCAGCATTAATCTGTGTACACAGTTGAGATTGGAATGATGGACAGTCTGTTATCAATTTTATTCTATCATACCAGCCACCCTCTTCTGGTTTCACACCATTTATCAGGCCTGTACTGATCACAGTCACACAATGAGGTTTTGCGTTAAACACTACCAATGGCTACTTGTCACTCCATTTAAGGTTTATTTTTCCAACCAGTCCTGAAACTGCCTTACTTTCTTCTACAGCTTAATGGCTAAACTGCAATGCTGTCAGCTGCTCCAGCTGAGACAGACCCGTTGTAATTCTGATACTCCACTCATGTCTGCCCCCTGTTGATTGCAGTCCTATGGAGCAAAGACTCACCTTACTGCTGTAGGCCTTTGCCTGCTGTTTCTCATATAACGGTCTTTATTCTGCAGCTAATGTACTCTCCCTCCCTCTCATACTCATTCATCATAATCATTTCTTTTTTCCTACTCACAAAATTCACACATCTTCCTCTGTCAACTTTCCACCACAAGAACTACTTGATGAGATTTACTGCAGGGACAGTGAGGAGATTTGTGTAAATATTTAAGGTTATAGGACTTACTAAATATCTATGTGACAATTAGCAGCCATTTATAGTTAATAAGATACCAATATGGTAGGACAAAGTCAATGAAGTTCCCTCAGTAATGTACTTAACATTGCTATTGAGGTAATCCTAATAATCTTAATGAAGCGATTACTTAATGGCATATTCTGGAGCAAGTCACAATGTTAGTCATATCTCAGCTGTAAATGCCTTGTCTAAGTCCTGGTCTGGTTCTGACTGACCATTATCATCAGAAGCTTGCTGAAAAAAACAGGTGATATCAGTGAAAGTACGGGAAAGAAAGATGGATAAATTGATTATGTTTGGTGATTTATTTTATTTCTGTCCCCCTGCCAGAAGTTCCTACCTCATCTATGACTCTATGGTCCACTTGGACTGGTGCACAGTCTCACATCGGGGCCAATCACGATTTCCATGATCTCTGCCTTTCAGGGACACATAACTATGCACTCCTCTCCCATGAAGCTATTCCAGTTCCACCACTCAATTACTGTTACATTTAGTACTTTAGTTTTATTACTATTCCAGTGACCACCTTTTTTGCTTGTGAATTGCTGGACATAGAGCAGCATGCAGGCACTTGTGACCAAAAGATACCTGCAATTTGTACTGATGAACTATTGCAGCATTTTAATGTCTTGATATGTAGTGATAATATGATGATTATGATGATAATTTACTTTTGTGCTTTCTGTAGCATTGTACTGTAGCTTGCATCATATGGTGGTATTGCATTATACTGTATAAATCAGGTGAACACTCACCTGTTTCTGCAGTTACCAATATCAATCCTTATGCCCCAGATTAATAACTTTAAACATAATTTCTTTTGGCTACTTTTTGCACAGTACTGTACCGGCTTGTCTGAGTTGCCCTCCAGCATGTAGGGTGTCTCTGCCACGTGCCCTATGCTGCCTGAGGTCACAGTTAGGTTTGCCTTGTCCCAGTGTTGTGGTATGCAGTCCCTTTTCTGATGACATTCTATAGTTACTTGGGAAAGGGACCATTTTCCCCCATGTTTTTCCCCATGTTTGCATATATATTTTTTATACTGATGCTCGCTAAGAGATTCTCCCAGACAGTCCCCAACTTTTAACTGGCACACCACATTTAGCATAGTGTAGCTTACTCTGTTACGGAAAATCCAGACACAGCTTCTCTTTCCATTATGTCTGTGTCTATTGATGTTATTTTGCTGCAACAGAATTTGTTGATCCATCTGCAATCCATTTGTGCTCCCAAGCCGGGCCTTGACCGCAAGCTGCTGCTGAAATAGGCTTTCATTATAGCATATCATGGGATTAATGGGAAGGCCCCTGCAACGTGACATTATGTCAGCCAATCATGGACAGTGGGTGAGATCAGAACAAGGGGAAAAAAGTTTGCCTCAAAGACCCTACACCGTAGAACTCCTTCACCTGTCATGCCCTGCTGGTCCAATCCTCCCTTGTGCCACGCCCCCTCATTTACCTCATGTGGAATCCCCATGTTATCAGCTGTTTCTAGTTGTTGTTAATTAGTCTTAGAGTTAGAGTATGTTTCCCCAGTGCATTCATTGACGTCAGTCCTCGTCTGATCTATGTTCCTGATTTGTCTTCCTCCTAATAAACCCCGTGATCACAGCGACTCTCCGATTCCTGCTCCTGTTTCCCTGCTCCGTCCCCATAAATGCACGACACCACCATTCATGCTTTTGTGTGTCACCACCACACCTAGCTGCTGACATCAGTGATATGAAGTGCTTTTCCTACCCTTTACCTGGGTATGGGTTTCTTTGCTAACATTGCTGAAATAATTTTTACTCGATTTTTAGTGTACTTCAGAATAAGAGGCTTTCCATGTGTATTTCAGCAGCATAAGCAAAGGACAGCTTCTCACTCACACAGTCCTTACATCTGCTCTGAATGCATGACCTGAAAAAACAAAAACAATCCAAGTCTGTGGCATGATTGTACATCAGTAGGAGAGTTTCTGAGTGACAGTAACATTCACAGTGGTTTCCACCTCTACTTGGGACAAGGCTTCTATGAACATGTTGTCCAGTATCATTGACACAGTTATGAATTATGGCTCTCAGCGAAGTCATTCCTAGTCATGGTGATTTATTACCCTTGGATGAACAAGGAAATCTAAAGGGTAAATCAGGGAGACACTTTTGCAGCTGTTGCATAGACTTAGGCTTCCATAGTGAAACATTGCCATTTTAGTGGAGAAGGTAACTATGGATGTCTCTCTTGACAGTGAGAAGAATTTAGATTAGAATAGTGAAAGTTTTTGTGGAAGCGGGGGTTTGATGACAGGGATGCAACGGCAGAGGGAAAATGCGTAAGAGTGTCAGCTGGGCCAGCATTGCCGATTGTGGGGGAGAGGCCGTCGGGGAACTGGGGCAAGGAGGGGGGGGGGGTGTGTGTCAGGCAGGGGGGGTTCACTCCGGGATCTGATGAGGCTGAAGCAGCCACATGCTGGACATGCCAAGAGACAGGGATGTGTGTCAGGCAGTCTGACAGGATGTGGCAGAACAGGCATCCAGGACAACCCCAGAGTAGGTGGAGGAAGGACCCCTAACACCTGGTTATGTCTGCACTCCCAGGAGAAGGGGGGCGGAGTCTCTCCAACATGATGACAGATATTTCTAGGCAACATATGCACCACATACTGCACACCATGTTCAGCATTACAGACCTACTTAATTCTACTACAAAGCAGTAGAATCAAACCAGAGAAAATTGGATATATCTCTTTGGCTTAGTGGGATTTAGGAAGGGTTCTTGAGACAGTTGGAATAGCCTTGGCTTATCCTTGATGTGCAGTTAAAAACAAATCAAAGGTAAACTGAAATATTGAGGTATAGATAAAGTATCAAATCCAAATCTTCAACCATGAATACTGAGAATATATTGAAGGATTGTTTTCTGTGTTTGGTTTATTTTCTTGAGATTATAAAGGGATATGATAAAAAATTGGGTAAATTGCATGAAAAATCAGAGCAGGACATGAAATTTCTGACTGAAAGTAAAGCTACCGCTACAGAGCACAGTTTGCCCGCTATGCTGGTGCCAAAATAACATTTAAACTGATCTGTGAAAGGAGTGAAGGGCACAGTATCACAGACCTTTAAAGATGCCATGGAGAAACTTGAACCTGAAAAGGAAAAGCACTCCATTCTATTCAGCATGGAAACCATGGAGACCTTTATCTCGCTCTGCTTTATTTACCTCTCGTGAAGCCTCCTCAGCATGTGAGGAAGGCCTTTTCATTTTCTTTAAATGGCCTCTTTAAGCAGGAGCCCAGCACACGGCTAAATGTCAGTGGAGAATGTTAAAAGGAAGGATGTAACAGGAGTAATTTTTCCAGAGTCATTTCTAGGCTTTGCTCAATTAGTCATGGTTTAACTACCCATTGCAAATCAGCAGTAATGTTGCCATGCAAGAATGATACAGAATTAAACTTGATGAACAAATCTCTATCCTCTATGGGACATACAAAAGGAAACGTATTGATAGACACTTTCCATCCTTGACTTAGTCAAGGGAACATTAAATCTATTAAAGCCTGAGATTTGGACCTACAGGAATTTTGATGTTCTTAATGTTTGATGTTCTTTCTTTACAAGAAAGGACAGAGCAGGCTCTACTTCCTTAGGAGGCTGAGGTCCTTCAATGTCTGCAGCAAACTCCTGCTCATGTTCTACCAGTCTGTCATGGCCAGTGTCCTTTTCTATGCTGTGGTATGCTGGGGCGGCAGCACTAGGAAGAGGGATGCTGGACGATTGGACCGGCTGGTGAGGAAAGCTAGCTCTGTGGTGGGCATGGAGCTGGAGTCACTCACATCAGTTGCAGATAGGAGGACCCTGAGCAGACTGCTCTCAATACTGGACAATGACCGTCACCCTCTGCACACCACTTTCTCCAAACAGAAGAGCATGTTCAGTAATAGGCTCCTGTCTCTGTCATGCAGAACTGACAGGCTCAGAAGGTCCTTTGTCCCTAGGGCCATACAGCTCTTCAACATCACACTGAAGGGAGGAGTGTGATGGCCTGTATAACACACTGCCCCCCTGTTTTTTCCCCCCCTTTGTATTGATGCAGTATGTATGTGTGTGTGAATGTCATAGGTCTGTGCGCCTATATGTATGTACAAAGTGTATAAGCTACTGGACACCTAAATTTCCTTCTGGATAAATAAAGTATCTCTATCTATCTATCTATCTATCTATCTATCTATCTATCTATGTTTCATTGTAGTTATAGTCAATTAGTATTATTATTTGTTTCGGCGTGGCACGGCGCAGGTGGGGAAAAAAAGGTGATGATCCACTTACAACTGCAAAACAAAAATGGGTTTTATTTAAGGGAAATACAGAAAACATGAGGGGTCAGAAAACTATAACATAGCTACAGTGGTGCCTGCGGTTCACGAACACAATCCGTTCCAGCAAAGTGGTCGTGAACCAATTCGTTTGCGAACCAAGACAATTTTCCCCAAAAGAAAGAACTGAAATTCGATTAAATCATTCACAAGCCTACCAAATAATAATTTTTGTTAATTTTATGGTTTTATAGTAAAAACTTTAAAGAAAAACACAATACAGTGTGGTAACAGGCAAACTGATGCATCGCGCGAGCATAGAGAGACATGGAGATCTGCCTGTGTCTTGTGTGTACCCGGTCCGATCCTCGCGTGAATTTAGCGTGTGTAAATCTCCTACTATGTGTGCATCTTGCAGTTCAGCGTTTAACAACCTCTTGTTTCCCGTCTGTATATTTGGGTTCAGTGCTTTTTGGATGCTGGGACATGCGCCCTGCCGGTGCTACACTAGTATAAAAAAAGGAATCTGGTCAAGTAATCTGTTAGGCAGCCAAATTTTGTGCGCGAACCAATGCATTTTTTTCATGAAATTTTTGGTCGTGAACCAAATTGTTCATAAGCCACAGTATTTGTGAACAAGCACCACTGTATATACTAAAAGAAGCTACAAAAACCATAAGGGAAACACAACCAGAAAGTAGGGAAAGACAGAAAGCAGAACCAGGAACAGGATACAAGGAGCAAAACACATGGAAACATTACACCATGACATTACAATGGCGGACTAAAGCATAGAATGAGGGAAGGAACTTAAATACACTGATATCCAGGGAACACAAGAAGAAGTGTAACTTAATGAACCAATTAAGGAAGAGACATGAGCAATGAGAGACAAGTGGACACAATAACTCTAAGAACATATAGAACTAAACAAATACTAAAGACTAAGAATCTACAACAAGGACTAGGGGAAACACCACCAGGAAAAACTAGAAACAAGAATACACAGAAATAATCACAATAAACCTGGGGAAACTGGTATCAAGACAGCCTCAAACCCACGACACGAGACAACAGAATCGGAGCCACAAACTGAGCCCACAAAGCAATGCGGCAGTCTGGGGAACAGGGAAAACACACCAGGCACTAGGTAGACTGAGGCTGAAAGGCAAGAAACAGGGGAGAGAACAGGATGGCCAGCAACACCTGCTGGCCAAACGGGAAGGGAGCACGAAGGGAAGGATCAGACGGCTGCTGACCCTGACAATTATTTTGCAGAATGGTGCCTTAATATATTTCTTAACGATCCTCCTAGGCTTAGCAGCTAAAAAGCTATAACGTGGGAACTTGGGCCATCTGTGTTACCAGTCGGAATAGGTTTTTTTTTTTATCAAACTACAAAGCAGTATTACTCTCACATTCCACTGTGACTGACATACATGCTGCTCACAAGATACACACAGAGCAGCTGCAGTGGCCCTCACACCTGAAAGAGGTCAATTTCACATTTAAAACTCCTTGCAGCTTGAATTCTGGTCTTCGTGTGTTGAAACAGATGAAGGCAGGTGCTTATGAATATTCACTAGAGGTAGGACCATTACTTATGTGTTATCTCATCCTCATCCATGTGCATGTTTGCAAGACCACAGCGAAATGACAATCACTCAGAATCAAACTGGTTCTAGGCTAGTGGATATTCTCCATGCATCTTAACTCATGAATATTCCACAGCAGGAAGATAAATAGTGGTGAGCGCCAAAGCACTTAAGCACAGGAGAACAGCAAAAGAGACAAGGAGGGACAGAAAGCTGGTGATGAATGGGGGCCGTCCTGTGCTTGTCATCATGTTGCCTCTCGCAGCTGTTTAACAAGGCAAGGGAATGTTCTGGAAAGTGGTGTTCTATATAGCTGCAGGTTTATCAGACTGGCTAAATTTGCATTTACCCATGATATGATCATGAACATTTGTCATCCTTTAATTGCATTTGATATTGCAGGTAGTGTAGTCCAATAGAGTATGAACCATAAGTAAATTTTATGTTCTGTTGGCAAGTTAGAATCAATAAGCAAATAAATAAACAAATAAAGTAGGCAACACTTTACTAACCTTATTAACCTCACCTTACCTCTCACACTGTGCTGCGTAAACAGGTGGTTTGGAGTCCTGTGTTTGCTTGTTTTTTCTCGCTGCTCAGTTTAGGGGGAATCGTTCTCTCTGGGCCGCTTACTCTGTTTATGTTTGCTGTACTTACAGTGCCTGTAGCAGAATGAGCTCCTGAAAATAGCGGACAGTCTTGTTTAATCTAACGTAAGAAAAGTGTTAAGCAGAAATGTATACTTTATAGTATACATAGCATTTAGGTTGTTAAAGATGGAATGCAGGGAGATATTTTATTGAATGGAACTGATATTTGGTAGGAAAATTTGGGTGCTGTACTGAGCTCAGTTATTCTACATAAAAGATATTAAGAAGGTATGAATTATTTACAACTGATGGAACCTGGAAGCAAAAAAAAAAAACAGATGCTATCTTCAGGAAAAAGCAAAGACCCATGATATGATGGGAAAGCTGAAGTGCCCAAATACTATGGGTTTTACGACACATTTTTTTTGGTACATTTTCTTCCTCTAATCTTAGTCATAACACGTAATTTCCTCTATTCCAACATGGTCTTCTTCTGCTATGCCTGTTACTTTTCCAAAGTTTCTACCTACGGTAGAAATTAGGAGTTATAGTAGTCTAATCCTTAATACTGCAAATAGTAATATTCAATATATGTATATCTTTGAGCCCATATCTTTATAATAATGCATAAAATGTCTCCCATTTCAAATTTATTTTCCTGTACTGTTAAATGGACGAAAACTATGCTTTGTGGCCATTTAGTTACCATTTACATATTGACATATCAGTTTTTTTTTTATGAATTTGCTTTATACAGTGTTACCTCAGAACTCGAATTTAATCCGTTCAGAACTCCGGATCGAATCATAAAAAGTTCGAGTTGTGATCAAATTTGTGATCAAATAAGAAATTATGGAAAACCAATTAATTGGTTCCAGGCCTCAAAAAATTACACCTAAATATGTTTTTTTAGCATTTAAACACAAAATGAACCGGATAAATCAAGAAGAGCATATTCTGTACTAAACACATCTAAGCACATTTATCAAAACAGTAATTTGTAAAGTAAGAAAATAAATGTATCCAAACAATGTGTAAAGTAAAAAAAAACAATGTGTCCTGCCCCAATCGTCCGCTCCTTCTGTGTGCCACGCCCCCTCGTTAACCCCGTGTGGAATCCCCGTGTGATCAGTTTCTGGTTGTTTTCATTAGCCCTCTGTATTTAGTCCGCGTTTCAGTTTGTTTCCCCAGTCCGGTCATTGTATTGTCCGTCTGCATTTTGCCTGCCTTATCTGTAATTAAACCCCGTATTCCCCGATACCCTGACGTCTGTGCCTTTATCTCCGTTCCATCCCCGCTGGGCACGACAATATTATGATAATTAAATGTATTAATGGTTTATTATAAATGTTAAAATTAAATATTAAAATGTTAAACAATAAGCAGCAAGATCAAATCCAACTACAAGGATCCAACATTAGTGATGTCGACAAGTTTGTCTACCTGGGCAGTGTGGTGAGCAAGGATGGAGGAGCAGACGAGGACATCAAAAGCCGCATCAACAAAGCCAGACATGCCTTCAATACCCTGTGGCCCATCTGGAAATCTACCGCACTTTCCAGACAGACAAAAATCCGCATCTTCAATACCAGTGTGAAAGCAGTTTTACTGTATGGCTCAGAAACCTGGAGACTGACCAAGACAGCAACCACCAAACTACAGGTGTTCATCAACAGATGCCTTCGCACTATCCTACGCATCAGATGGCCAGAAAAGATCTCTAATGCTACCCTGTGGGAAAGAGCAAAGCAGACCCCCATTAACCAAGAGATCCGAAAGAGAAAATGGGGCTGGATAGGCCACACTCTGCGCAAGAACCCGGACAATGTCACAAGGCAGGCGCTGGAGTGGAACCCACAGGGAAAGAGAAAAGTAGGCAGGCCAAGGGAGACGTGGAGACGCTGCACTGAGCGAGAGATGAAGGCAGCCGGATGGACATGGGCTCAGCTGAAGAGAGACGCCCAGAATCGAGTTCGCTGGAGGAGTGTTGTTGAGGCCCTATGCTCCCAAGAGGTTTAGAGAGTAGAGAGAGAGATAAATGTTAAAATAATTAATAAGAAATCTTTATTTTTAAATGTATTTTATTATATAATAATAATTACTGTTACTGTCTATCATTGTCTACATGTATTTTTACTGTCTAAATATACTGTATGTATTCAGCTAGTGTAGACATGCACGGTGCTATCGCAGTGAATGCGAGGCTGAGACTGAAGCATTACCCTTTGTTTCCGCTGATAGACGTGCCGCATGACTCATTTCCCCGGCTTACAAGTTATCTTAGGTCGCCGTTCACGGTTTGACTTCTGAGATTCAGATCGAGTTCTAGGTAATTTTTTTTCAAACTGGTTGGTTCGACTTTTAAGAAATTTGAGTTGTAATGAGTTTGAGAACTGAGGTACCACTGTATTTTAATAATTAGGTTACAAAGCTTTGTATTGCTCTTTTGCTGCACATTACACAACACAAACACACACCAAAAGTCAGAAAATTGTCCTAGCAGGAAACAGGGTAGATTTTGGGGGGGAAGGGTTAGAGGGGGATTATATATATAATGCTTGGTTTACAAAAAAAAAAACATAAAATTGATATATATCATCATATAATTTAAAGTTTCCTTCTGACAGTTTTCACCTTGAGAACCCCTACCCTCCACTAAAATGGTTTAGACACTCACACCCAAGGCACTGTATCACAAAGCTGGTTCAACAAAGTCAGGCTTCGAAGTTCCAGCTTGACTAAACCAAACAAATGCAATGTGAGATTAATGGTATTGCGACACTGACTGTGTCAAACCAGGTTTTCTTACTGAAACCAAGATTGCTTCCTGAGTGTGTGGAACAAGCAGCCAATCACGTAAGCATGGATTACAATAGGGTGACGTATTTCAATGTAGCAGAAGAGAGAACTGGTATGGTGAAATATGAAGTACTCAAAAATACAATAGCGACAAAGAGCAATATCGTGTCTGCCGTGAAAGTTAGAAGAGCATACTGGCAGTGGATCGCTGACAGTGAAAATGCATACACGCATTGTGACTGTCGTTAAGATAATTGTCATTTTGCCAACATGTGCTCTGTGGTTTCCATAATTATTCTTAGTTTTTTATTCATATTCATAATCTCATTTTTAAATAAAGGTATCACCCTTGAAAACCCATTCAGTATTCCTTTCTTCGACACACTCACATACACACAGCGTAGGTATGTGGCTGGGGAAGATGACAGAGGTGTTCACATATTTTAGAAGACCGATAGCCATGCATTCTCATTTATAATTGCAGCACTCAAAGTGGGAAACATAGAATAAATGGACTAATGACCATAATACTGCAGCACTCAGCTGATCCAGGCATCACAGTGGCAGTAACCAGATAAGGTGGCTTTATGTAAGGGGGGGCACTCTTTTATTAATAGTTCTTAAAAAGACCGAACACAGGCACCAAACACCCAGTCCTGACACGCTGTGCTCACTGTGCTGGCCATTCCAACTGCTCAAACAGCACACGTTATTTATAACAGTTAATATTAACGCTACACATGACATTACAGCACAATAAAAACACAATACATGATAAATACAGAGAGCTGTTTACACTATGTACATGGCTGGCTATCTCTTTAGCTCAGTCCTATTACAAGTCATTGTCATAACGAGAAAGCATCTGCAAGGGCAGCAGACCAGTCCCGAAACTCTATGTATTCCCTATCTGAGATATAATCAGGCAGGTATCGTTCCCCAGTTTTGGTTTAATGAGACTTTTCCCAAACTATGTAGTTTTTGCAGCTTCCTAGAAGCTGTCCAAGAGGAAACCAGGAGAAGCCCTGCTATCAGTTTCAAGATGTTATTGTCACATGCCGCAGTTGCAGGAAAAGGGACAGGTGCATGGGAGGGCAATTGTACCTGCAACGATGCAATAAAGAGTTGTCTGTCAGTTACAGGCCGCCTGAGACCATAGTCTATGTTCATGTTCATTTTGGGGTCTTGCAGCCTCATTCATCCAGTTGTTCCTGCCTTCTGTCCAAGACAGTGTCTCTTTTGCAGATGAGGCAGTTACAGATGCTTAAGTTACCCAATGCCAAACTCATTTATAGAATCTCTCCAGCTCAGTCCTGGCTAAAAGCAATTTCTCTATACATGACTGAAATATGTTTGAATATTTGCAAGAATTCTCAAAATGGTAATTTTGTAGGAAAAAAAACATGTACATACTATATTTTACTACTGAAGTCATTTATTCGGCATGCCCCGTGATGGATATTCCCAGGTGGGTATCCCCTAGTGGATATTCCCTAGAGCCACAGTGTTCAGTGAGGTGCACCTAATGATGCTGTTTGAAGTTTGTTATCTTTTCTTACCCAGAATGCTGCCGTCTCCCCAGCCTCATGCAGCCATCCTGCCTTCTTGTGATTAGTCAGGCTTGGCAGGCAGCTCCTCATTCGCTGGGACGCAGCCAGCAGAGGTCTCGCTTGTTCCTCATCATATAATGAATAATGTACAGGCAGCAGTCATCAGTCTGATTATGGTGCTCGTGCTCTGTCTTTCTCGGCACTGTGGACAGTAACACATGACTGGGAACAGTTTACAGGCTTAAGGCCTGACATCGATCAAAGGAGCGTAATCAAAGCGAATGGGGAGAACGCGAAGCAAAAGCTCCTCTGCTGCTCGGTTAATGAATGGGCAAAAAGCCCTGACTACCATGTTGGAAGGAGAAATTAAATTCTAATTAACAGATCTCCTATTATAGCATCAATGTGCTTTTGAGCAGGCAGAGGGAGGGGAGGGTCACAGACAGATGGGCTTGTGATTTAGTGAATACATGTGACGCCTTTCCGATTAAAACCCAGAGTGATTATTCCGCCTATAGCTCCATCATAGACGTCACAGCCTGCCTGTCTGTTTGGAGAACAAAGGCCTCTACAAGCTAAGCAGACTCTCTTGAACACAGAATAATAGAAAGCAATTGACAGCAGTGTCAGTCACTCGGGCCCAGAGCGCTGCACATGAAAGCCAAGGGCATGATGATGGGGAGACCTGGCCAAGCGGAGGGCATGATGATGGGGAGACCTGGCCAAGCCAAGGGCATGATGATGGCAAGACCTGGCCAAGCGGAGGGCAAGATGATGGCAAAACCTGGCCAAGCGGAGGGCACGATGATGGCGAGACCTGGCCAAGCAGAGGGCACGATGATGGGGAGACCTGGCCAAGCCAAGGGCACGATGATGGGGAGACCTGGCCAAGCCAAGGGCACGATGATGGGGAGACCTGGCCAAGCCAAGGGCACGATGATGTGTTTTCCATGTGTTCATGGCTTTTTAAGAAGAGTAAGCTGGAAATGATAACTGTTTAATGATTTTATGCTTCAAAAAGCATAACACTGATTCACTGTAAATGCAAGAGCAGTGTTCAATTGCACATTCAAAGTAAGAGCAAAGTACTACAAGGCCAAAGTCTTCTCATAGCCGTGTCAGAAAAAAAACTCAACTTTGATGCTATTCCTGGTGCAGAAAAAATAACTGCTTAATTTTTTCCTGGACTCTGTTTTGTCCCTACTGTAGACTGTGGAAACCAGGCCCCAGGAATGTCCGTACAGTACTTTGTTAGCATAGCATAGCATAGCATTATTTATGTAATATAATGATAGGGGCCCAAATTTTTTTTTTACATTTTCTGTGGTCCAAAATCTATACCAATGGCCCAAAATAATTTAAGGAAATCCACCAACACTTTTATTATCTCATAAATCATGTGACTCATATTGCAGTAAAAACAAAATGTATCAGTCAGGGACTTGCTTTATTTCAGTTATTATTTAGTTATTGTTGTTTTTGTTGTTTAATGCATATGAGGACAATCTCAAGATGAAAGTAAAGGTACAGAGCAAATCTCTATCTAACCTGAGCATGTGCTTCCCTTGATACAGTGTCATAGCAAACTGTGGCTGTTCACCATTTAATATTCTGTTCCAATTTCCACATTGACTACACCCCATTTCCAAAGTGACCAGAGGCTTTGGCCCAAAAATCTATAAGCCAGTTCAAAAAATGGATAACGTCACTATCCTGTGTCTCTAAAGGGGCACGATGTTTCAAGTTAGCGTATTCAAGTGTATTCAGAAGACACAAAGAGCAGTACTCTAATCTATTACTACAAAATGTAAGTATAAAAAACTGCATAAATTTGCATTACATTTTCATTAGTGAAAAATAAAGCAAGGATACCACTTTTGTCCTGGTGGTGGATGTAACAGTTGTAGTTAAGTAAATTTCTACGTTATATACTCAGCCATAACAACATAAAAACACAATAAAGAACACAGGAAGAACATAAGAAATATTATTCATAAGAGGTGGCCATTTAGTTATTTAATTTTATATGGCACTTTATCAAATATCTCTTGGAATTGCACATTAGCCATATTACAAGGGTTATAACTGTCAGCTTCCCTTGTTGAATACGCGACTTGAGTTTTTTCAGCATTTGTAGAAAATTATGATTTTGACGAAATGAGGTGTGACAGTAATTTTCTGGCATGGGCAGTTCCAAAGTCACATCCAGTGTAAATTTAATAGCTGACATGTTTTAAAATTAAAACCCAGAGTTTCAAGGAAAATGACTGACTAGCATTTTATTGAGACTCTACATCATGATGCACCTGTTTCTGTTTTTTCAACAATACATCTATTAGCAACTGTATCCTTGCCAGGGTCTGTAAGCTCTTTGCCAACTGAGGCATCACATACAGGCAGCAAATGAGATGAGCTTCAACCCAATAGCATCGTCTCAGCATTCGCAGTGCTGATTGTGGGGGCTCCTGGTGTCCTACGATGGGTTTTGGTGTTGATCTGAAGCTGAGGACCACTGACGGGCATATATTCTAAACTGGCCAATCTCAATTCCAACACACTTTTTAGTTTGTGTTATGCTCATAATCAAAGCGACCTCTACAGTCTGCCCATTTTTGGTTTTCTGAGCTTTGGATTAAACACGTTAGTTCGTTCTTCACACCTCTTTCTCAGTGCCACCTGTTTATGTCAAACTGATATGTGCTTTCTTCTCTTGTCCAGTTGGTGATCTGTCAATAACATGGAAATTCTCCATGAGCATTGCAGTGTACCCCACACAGCAGTCATCACTGTGGGAGGCATTATGGGTAAACTAGATGTGAAAATGAGGCTCCAGGGAAATAAGGCAGAGCAATATGCTGCTTCACTGATGAAGCACGAAGACAGGGGTGCAAGTGAGGCTATACGTCTGCAATAGAGATCAGGACGAGAAGGGAGCAGGGAGGGGCTGAAAGTGATATAGATCCTCAAATTATGAGAGGATAAAGGACTACAGAAATGGTACATTAGCGTCACTTCATTTTTTTTATTTGTTTGATATTAACTTCACATTGCAATAAACAGAACCAAAATACAGAGGCAATTAGTGACAAAGGGTTGTGTGAACAGGGCTAGGAGGTGACCTTGTGAGTAACCCTGAGACGAGAGGCCCACATGCCTGCTGTCTCCATGGCAACTGGGCGGGAAGGCAGAGCATTCTCCAGCTGCACAAGTGTGATGTTTCCTGCCTGTAGCCTAACCAGGCCATACATAGAGGCACAGTGGCTACCATGGACAGGCAGTCAGACAACTGGGTGATGGAGCGGATGGGCTGTCATAGAATGCGGCATGATGGGAAGTGGTAAAAAAAGGAGAGAGAGGCCCCATGCACACCCATAGAAAACTCAAAGGAGAGAGACACACTGAGCACGAAGCATCAGGAAACAATTAAGTTCCCCACTTGATGCTAGGGGGTGGGATTATTATCACAAATGACACATACATACGCAGACGCAGGCTTCTGCTCATCCTGTACACACACATACACACGCAGACGCAGGCTTCTGCTCAGGTGGAAATTAGCGGGAGAACATTTCAAACTGGATTTAAGGAAGCACTTCTTTACACAGCGTGTAGTCAGAGTATGGAATAGTCTTCCTGATAACGTAGTGCAAGCTGAATCCTTGGGTTCCTTTAAATCAGAGCTAGATAAGATTTTAACAACTCTGAGCTATTAGTTAAGTTGTCCCCAAACAAGCTTGATGGGCCGAATGGCCTCCTCTCGTTTGTATAGTTCTTATGTTCTTATGTTCATCCTGTACACACACACACACACATGCAGACACAGGCTTCTGCTCATCCTGTACACACACATACACACGCAGACGCAGGCTTCTGCTCATCCTGTACACACACATACACACGCAGACGCAGGCTTCTGCTCATCCTGTACACACACATACACAGATGCACATTTCTGCTTATTCCGAATGTACACATACTTTTTCTGGTTGTCCATCAGTTTCAAAAATAACCATCTTTTCCAATTTATAAAGTTGGATTGTAGAAGTGTAGCTGCAGACCTAAGATATGGATGCTGGACAGGAAGCAGGTGTGTGGCTGTGGATCTGCCTCCCCTTGGCAGGTGTCCTGCTGCGTCACTCTCTTCACTTTTCTGTAAAGTCTGTAAAGTGAGAGTTTGCAGCAGTCAGTAAGGTGTTCAACATTACTGAGAGTCACATCAGTTAAGTGGTCTTGATTTATACATATATATGTGTGTGTGTGTGTGTGTATCATATATATTTTTTTCTTATTATTATTTTTTCTTCTAATATCCAATAAACAATATGGAATATGGAATATGGAATATGGATATGTGGAGATCCATAGTTCACCAACATTTCAGTTAGCTCACCATGCATTATTTTTTTCCTCAGAATTTCTTATGTTATATCACAATAGTCCATCCATCCATTTTCTGTAACAACTTGTCCTATTGCAACGGGTCCAGAGCCAATCCCAGAGGCTATGGACAAAAGGCAATGAACAACCCAGGACGGGGTGCCAACCCATCGCAGAGCACACTCACACACCATTCACACCTATGGGCAATGTGGTAGCTCCAATTAAATTACATGTTTTTGAGCTGCGGGTGAGAGGAAATCAGAGTAGCTGGGTGAAGCCCCACAGTGACACAGGGAGAAGATGCAAGCTTCACACACAGAGCCCTGACAGAGACCCTTGTCCTAGAGGTGTGAGGGAACAGTCCTAACTTCAGCACCATTGTGCCACCCCAATATACAATATAAAACATTTTCACACCATTGCCTAGGAAACCCTAATGGGATCAATAGCACATTAAGTGTAGCTTTCATGTGGTTCCTCCATGCAAGCCATTGTGAAGATATACATTAGAAAGATGATGACTAGTCCTGTAGCTTTGTCTAATATCAGCTAAATGGTACGGCAGTCCAAGGAAGCGTACCTACAGCTGTCCTGCTAATTTCTCTGTAAATAAAAAATGTCCCCCCTCCGTCCATAGGCTTTCAAACACCTTGCTGTTCCTACCAGCAGGAAGGCTGTCAGTCGGAGCTTGTCTATTCCAGGGTCTCACTAAGACTGTATCGGAGGAACCATTCCCTGCAGGCTACATGGTATCATTTTCTGTTCCAAGTCACATGACGTCCAAGGGGTTTCCTGTCGAACAAACCCACAAAAACAAGTCTTTTGTTTGTGCAGCACTAATAGAAAGCATTCATTCTCAGCTGCTCCACACAAGCCACCGTCAGAGAAGTCTATTATTATTGTTGTTATTTATTCATTCACAATCCACACCACCTTACAAAGCCAACATGGCATCATGTAATTGGTACATGCAAACCAACTAAAATAGGTACTAACACAAATAAGCATGGATGAAGAACCATACACTACACACTACATTTAATCATAATAATTTTGTGTTGTTCCCACAGATAAACATTCCAAGAGACAAACTGAGTTTACGTCTATCAGCTGTTGCTAGACAAGCTCTTATATACTGTTTGCTGTAACTGGACCAGTTTGTTCTTGTCTTCGAGATAGATCAGAACCACTATGTTGGATGTGTTGTTTTTTGGGTAGTAATATCCATGCTATGCATTTGTGTTTACCTGTGGTTCTGCTTGTATGTAGTTCTGTTTTTTGCCTTTATCTGTAATCATGCTTGTTTACTTTGACTTTGAGTTTCTTGGTCATGTCTACAGTATGTTAGTTAGATTTTCTCTCTGTTTTCACTTATTTGTTTTCGTGTTTATTATTCTGGGCATAGTTGTCTCTATGCACATGTGCTGTTGTGTTTGTTTGTGTTTATTCTTCTGTGCATGGTTGTCCGTGTGCATGTGTGTAGTTGGGTTTGATTAAATTTGTGACCTTGACTGTGACTAGAGCAGGGAGCGGTTGCATTCAATTTGGCATCTTTTCCAGTGGAAGACAGCTCTCAAACCTCAGATAGGGGACAGAAGCATTGTTTGAAGGAGTCTCACAGTTTTCACAGCAAATACATAGAAATGAACACACAGGAGAATGCCATTCACAGTGACGTTGACTGAAAATTAACTTGATAATTGATTAGTGAGACTGAAGTCCGGTGAGCAGTGAGACTGACATTGTTAAGTAACTGAGATTATACAGTAGGTCTCAGACCATGGTTGTCATACCATGAAATACAAGGTAGAGTAAAATAACAAATATACAGATTAGGTGGTTATGGTGAGTATTAGTAGGTATAGCATTAGATTTGAAGTTAGTAATGTTAAAGCAAAATACAATTGGATGCCTAGAAATATCCCTAGTAGCTTGGTGTTTGCTTAAGGATAACATGTTTAGCAATACACACATAGTTTTTCATTGTCTGTATTTATGTGTCAACAGAAAAACGCAATTAACAAAGCGCTCAAGGAATCAGTCCTCAGCATTAAAACAACCTGAGTAAAAACTGGATTTCTGTCATGATTATGATGCTCAGCAGCAAACAGCAGGACAGCCTGACAACAATCACAGCAGCACACACATTGTCTAGCCTTACTGATGTAATATGCATCTATGCTCCATCTTATTAAAGACACATGCTATTCACAGCTATTCACGGCTTCAGTGTGCAGAGAAAGCCGCAGCACTGTAATTTACAAAAAGCTCTCCCAGTGATCAACAAATGAAAAGCAGTGCGCCCCATTCTTATCATGAATTCCACTACCTGCATAATGATAAGTTTTTCAGCAAAGTGGGTTCGGTTACACATTGTCTTGTCACCCTGGCAACACAAAGTCGATGGGGGGGGGGGGGGGGGGGAATAGACAAGAACATCACTGTTTCCTGTTGCCCCCCATAGACGAGAAGCCAGACACAATCTGTGCCTAACTGCTCTCCTTTAGCAGCTGTCCTTGACTTATTTGTGATTCAGGTAAACAACAGACTTCTGGGGCTAAAGGTGAATACATAGCTATCAGCAGTCAGAGAGGAAGCCATTAACTATCACCTCAGTCTTTTCTAATATGACTGATGTGAAATGTGGGATCTTTCCAGTACAGTGGTGAGTACAGCATTACAAATGCTGTTGGCTTCTTATTTGCCTTATATTGTAATGCAGAAGTAACTATCTTACCCAACTTCATTTATTTGTGCATTTATACAGTACTTTATGCCACAAGCCAGCAGCCATCAAGCAAAAAAAATGTCCTGAGAAAACTTTCAAAATAATATAATTGATGAAAATAGTAGATGTTTGCCACTCTCACAGACAATAAGATAACATGTAGAAATGGCCAGGCATAAAGTATAAAGACATTTTCAACTATTTTATGTTGTCACTCAGAGTTGATGGATCTGCAATGTGGAATGACAGAAGTGCCGATGTGTACCAGTGCCGTCACAGTCAGAAGGTTGGGAATGTGTGGTTCAAGCTTGAATCATTATTGACTATAAATATCATGATCATATCCTTCCAATGTGCATCTAAAGAAAACTATAGCTGGCTGCAAAGAAGATAGTTTGAATAAATACACACAAGATTAACTACTATCTGGGGTGAATTATTGAGGACCGTTTATTTGTTTGCAAGTTAGTGATTTTTTAAAACTGGACGAGGAGATCAATTCTAAATGTGTCTCTTTTTTGGTGCTCTTTTTATACCGTTGTGCATTGTCTGGTATGCATATACATAGTCTGTTTCTATTACGAGTAGTGAGTCCTTATCAAAAATGCAGGGTGGAAAACATTCTTATGGCAAGAACTTGTTTTACATTCCTTTGGCATTTGCCCCTCTCTGTAAAGTTATCTATGGTCTGTTCTGTGTATGGTAAATGTGTCTTGAGTGCACATTGTGTTGAAATACACTGGATCAGAGTGTCATGTTTTAAAGTTACCGCTATTGAGATGTGTTTATTCATTGACGTCTCTGTTGCGCTCTCTCTGGTTGCGCAATATGACTGATGTGAAAGTGTAAGCTTGCCGGTTTGTTGTTCTTCTGATTTGATTATTCATGTTTGATACAGTGTCTGCCATCATCTTATCATCAGGGTGCTGATATTCTAGAAACTGAGACAGTTGGGTAATGAACATGTCTGTGCACCTGCCTCCGTAAACCAGTGAGATGAACATAACAAGTCCACAAGAGGCAATGGCAACCAAGCATTTCAGGGAGCTACTTGAATAATAGTAACTGTAATAGCTTCCTCTGGAGTCTAGGTTGAGGGGCTTTTTGGATATCTGCTTCAAAGCAGTTGACAATGCATGTGTTGTTCAAACACTGTGGCATGGTGCTTTGGATGGTCTCCTGTGGCAGCCAAGGAATGTACCATCTCATGTCTTCCTCCATTGTGTCGATCCAGTAGGACAGGATTCAACTCACCAATCTTTTGGAGATATTACACTGTTCGGCAAGGTCACTTTGAAGTAAATTCAACTTCAGTTTCATCATAGTCATCAATATTTAGTCTGTTGTGTGAATGTTGAAATTTGCTACATAGTATTGTTCAAGAAACTTAAAAAGGCCAAAGAAAACATCAAGAGAAAGGTCAGTGTACAATAAGGAACTTCTATCATTCATTAGTATGCACTGAGATCCCTTTTCACAGATAAGCTTCCTATTGTTTGAGAGGTAATCATGGTCTAGCAGAGCCAGAACCTCCCTACGTACAGGTGAAATAGTCGGTAATGCTGTCTGGTTGTTTGTGTCATCTTGCTTGTCATCTTTCAAACAGATCACAGCTTCAGTGAAATTCATTTGTACTGCAGCAGCAGCATAAGAATATATTTTGATTAACAAGCACACTTTGCAATAAGGATATCATTTCAGTCCCATTAGTTCAGTTTACACTTAAGTATTTCTGAAAACGTCTCCTGTCTTTGTTTGTGAGCAGTCTGGGCTGCTACAGCCGGCAATCTAAAGTGTAAACTGAACAAAAACTAAGGTTAAATCACAATACAGAAGACGTGCCAATTACAGCGTTCATGCAAATCAAAATATGAATTGACGACTGACTTTTAATCAAAGTCGAAGATGTTCATTGTGGTGGGTACAGAACTGGACACCCACATGCAGCTCTGCTAAGCAGTTTATGGTTGCGACATTGTTATCTATCTTATCGTGTATTTGTCGTTTGTACCACTTATTATGGCATCACCCAACAACACATAAGAACATAAGAACACACGTATTTCCACTATTCTAGAATCCTTAACAAAGTCGCAAATCTTGCGTAAATTTCAACACAATTTCTTTTCTAACCTGGAAATGTGGGTAACCAGATATTGTTTACAAATATTCTCATACCATAGTCTGCTGAAAGTAAGGAGGGTATTAGCCATGAAGTCTTGGAAATCTTACCATATGACATTTAGTTATATGCAGTAAATAAAAATAATCTTATTTATTAAGGTATGTGAAATAGTGTACATATAAAAGTATGTTCGTACAAATGAACATTTATCACTTTGGTCAATATCTGCACACTTCAGAACTCAGTTTACAAACAAATAATGGCTAAATGTAGATTTTTTTGCGTCAGTAAGACGTGCTTCTGCTTGGTTACTTTAGAACATGTGGAAGGGGCTGCGACTGAGCACGATGTGTTTGCACACATGCGCGTAGCCGGACTTTCTGCCTGTGTGGGTGGTTAAAAAGACTGCTTGTGTTGCCACCTGTTGAAGAAATACTTAATTTTAAATTTGCAATTAATAACCATTTCCAAACAATTAAAGTAGGACCTTTTTGGGAACCAGTTCTTCCTTAACAGACAATCCAACAACACATAAATAACTTACTGTCACCCTGACTCTTGTCTTTCAAGTCCTTAGTGTGTTTCCCCAACTCCCTGGACTGCTGCATCGCTCTTTGGGCTGAGCATGTGGCTGTAAACCCTTTGGTCATGAGTTTGAGGCTGGTTCAACAGAATGATCCCCAGGCTCTGTGTCATCCCTTGTGCTGGGATATGTGTCCATGGCACCTGCTGCAGACCCAGCAGTGCTTGGGCTGGAGCCCCCATTCTCTGGATCAGTTTTGGCTGGTGACCAGCCCAGACACAGTGGTGTTGGTTCCCCGAACGCCTGGCATGGGACATGCCTAAGGCTTGCAGTAGACGCCATCCCTCAGATCCCCAAGTTCCCTAGAAAGGGGAGGAACGCTCCTGCAGCTTGTCTAGCAGTGGAGCCACAATGTGAATTGCTGCCTGCTTTATGCCTGCATCCAGCTCCACCACCGTGACGCTGTTGGGAGAACATAAAACATTATTCTCCCTTTTTATTGTATAGCTATTTGTATGTATATATTCCAACATCATATATGGTTTTTCCTAAGCAAATACTCGCCCAGAAAAATGGTTTTTGTTGAGCTACACTCTAAGACATTTGCACTGTACATGTTGAATGCTGAATGTGAATGTCGTTCATGAGAAATAAATCTTGAGAGGGGTTCACGACCACGTGAACAGGCAGTAAAGGAGTGAGCACTGTGAATCACAAGGGAAAATCCATTCTCCATGTGTGAACATCTTCACACTTCAGCTAACGGGCTGGCAGACGTGATTTACACCTCATAGCAGATCCTCTTCTGCGTGACTTAATAAGAGACAGTATTTAACCTATAGGCTACTGTAACTTTTTTATATTATTATATGGGTGCGGGACATATAAAGAGATCTATGGTCTGCTCTGCTCCAAATTATAGATCTAAAGGTCACCATCCCCCCTCACAATGACATCACTGACAGTCCAGTTGAGGTTTCATTCCTCTATTACGTCCATCTCTGACCTCTGCTGCTACCTGTCACACATTTTTCTTAAGGATTATGCCACAGTATACTGTAACATTACAGCACTGAAGCTGATGGTCTGATGATGAACTACAATCAGGGACACGCAGGTTGAAGAAATATTTTGCTTGATTGTGGCATCGTGATATTTGTGAACTTGTCCTTATTGGTGAATTTACCATCTGATCCTACTGTTGAAATGTTCCTGCTAAAACCTTTCCAAGAGCATAAAGTAATCCAGAACTACAAGAGGAAACACATGGGTACACAGGAGAACATGCAAATAGGAACTGAAGCATCAGCCTTGGATGTGACAGACGACAGTGTTGTAATATAGCAATAAGACCTTTGCTGCATAAGGACCACAATGATTTCCCATTATGGAAACAGTAATGCTAATGAATTCACAAATATAACTGAAAAAAAGCAGCACTGTTTGGGCGAGCCTGTGAGAAACTGATTATTAACTACAGGAAGTGTTTTTCGCTGCAGTCTTTGCTGATTAAGATGGCATAACTAGTTATTGAGTGTAAGGAGGCAATTATTTTTCCACATGGTGGCAATGGGGAATCGCATTAGCTTTCTGTAATAAATTCCAATTAAGGGTAAAATACTATTTTTTAACCATTCTGATTTCACTGCAGAATTTTTCAAATCAATAAAATGAAATATGAATGAAAAATGACAAAGTTCATCTGTCTAACCCTGATATGTTCTGCTGGGTTAATTTTAAATGGATGCCGTAAGTGGCGGATACCAATACTGGCTGTTATATATATATATATGTGTGTGTGTGTGTGTGTGTGTCAGCTTCTCTGTATCCAAATTAATTATGGCTGCCCTTCACAGTTCATCCTTATTCAGTTGTTTTGCACAATTTATGACTCACATCTTTTTCAGGGTTACATCAATAATTTTAAACAGATTTGGTGCTACACTTGGGAAGGATTATAGATCTTATTGTAGATTACAAAACTGCACAGGTCTGCTGGGCAATTTTCAGTGTGATTCTTAATTAGATTAAAAAACATATTAGATTATTAAAACATTCATAACTGCTCTAAAACCTAAGTAAGTTGCCAAACGCTGTTAGTTTAATATGTTTCATATCTGGGTATGGTAGTTATTTGGTATTAAAGGTCAGAGAAGGGTGCATGTGTGATTCAGGGTCAGTTTTGCCTGTATTAAAAACCTTCCTTGCTTTTGAGGTTTTTCTTTTCTTTGTTAAAATTCCTTGAAGTTATTGTTACTTTTCACCAAAGACAGTTTCTGTCCTCCTGACATTAGCATCCTGTAATGACGAACCCCACCCTACTCATCTTGTGCTTGTGATGAGTTTCACTGCAGAGATACTATGCTCAAGGCGACTATCATTAAAATGTCATTACAGCAACATAGAAGTCATCGTTAAAAAACACAGCCAAGGCCTTTATTCATGCTGTGCACAATTCTAATTTAGCGGGGCTCATCTCTGAGAATTTTCTTCCAGATTTTCTGTGACACCATAAATTGCATTTCATTTGCTGATTGTTTTTTTTTTTTTAAAAGGTAATAAAATAATTGAAAATTACTAGTCTAGATGTATAATACTGAATTCCTACTCCTGTTATTACTTAAAATTTGCTACAATAACAATGTCGTTCCTTTCCCCAAGAAGGCCAAAACCTCTGACCTCATACACAGCAGACCAGTAGCATTAATATCTGTGTTGAAGAGGACATTTGAGCACCTCATCCTCACTTACATAAAAAGCTACACAGTCTCTATGAACACTTCAATTTGGGTTCAGGGCCAATGGGTCTGTGGATATTGCTATGCTGTGTGCAGCCCCCTGGTTATCAGTCCTGGAGCTCAACAGGGCCACCTTCTGTCCTCCATGCTTTTCACGCTCTATACTAATGACTGTACTTCTGGTAGTCAATTGGTTAAACTCATGAAGTTCGCTGATGACACTACACTGATTGGCCCATAACGGTATGGTTTGGTGCGACTTCTCCTAAGAACAGGGAAAAACTTCAATGTACTTATGGTAAATGTATATTATTCTATTATAAACCTAAAATTAGCTACATAAAAAGCGTTGCGGTAGTGTGCAAACTCTACAGACTATTTGCAAGGTAATAAAACTGTTACATACATGTTAATGCGTCTGTAGACTTGTCTCAAATTAAAAATCTCACTCCAGCCAGCTGACCAAAGTTTGCAACCCTGCAGTCAAGATTATCAGCTGCTGTCTCACACCCATACAGGACTTGTAACAAGCTAGCCTAGTCAGTTGGCTCAAAAGATCATTACCGACCCCAATAATTCAGGTCATCACCTTTTACATAACCTTCAATGTGGAAAGCGTTTTCAAGCCATGAAGTCCAGAACCAACAGTCTGTAGTAGCCATGGATCAATGATCTCCTCACCGCACCACAAAACTACCCTCTCTGCTCTTTTTTTATCTCACTGGCACCTTGACATTACATTGCATTGTTCTGACTCAATTTTTACCCTCTTTTCAATTCAAAAATGTACTGTGCATATATTTATTTAGATTATGTTCTTCTGCATGTATATAACTGATATAACTGCTAACAGACTACTATTTAGCCCTATATTAGTCTTTTAGTCTGTCTGTCCTTACAGAATGTCTACACCTTTCGTACAAAGTGTAATTCCTTGTGCATGTTTGTGCTTGGTGACGAAACCTTGACTCTGATTCTGATCTCATACTCTTCCATAAGATGCTCCTTCAATAAGAAAGAAATATTCTGGCAGTTTTTCTTACATATTATATATATAAAGGAAATGCCCCAAATAGGGGGTGGCATGGTGGTGCAGTGGTTAGCACTGTTGCCTCACACCTCTGGGACCTGGTTTCAAGTCTCTGCTTGGGTCACATGTGTGTGGAGTTTGCATGTTCTCCCCATGTCGTCATGGGGTTTCCTCCAGGTACTCCAGTTTCCCCAAACAGTCCAACAACATGCTGAGGCTAATTGGAGTTGCTAAATTGCCCTTAGGTGTGCATGTGTGAGTGAATGGTGTGTGAGTGTGCCCTGTGATGGGCTGCCCCCTGACCAGGGTTGTTCCCTGTCTCATGCCTATTGCTTCTGGGATAGGCTCCAGACCCCCTGTGACCCAGTAGGATAAGCAGGTTGGACGATGGATGGATGCCACAAATAAGCAGCTCTATTAAAAAAAAAAAAAAAAAAATGTCAACCTGCCACTGTTGCCTAACTAATGTAGGGTCACAGCAAGCCTGAGGGCTATCTCTGATAAGTGGGTTGGACAATGAATGGATGGATGCCACAAATAAGCAGTTCCCTTAAAAAAAAAGGGAGAGCATATCCATTATAGTTTAACCTGATGCATGCACTGTATGGTATAGTGTCAATGTGTTCTAGTTCATGGGAGAAGAGACGGTGTTACTGGAGGTGTCATCACTGTGGTAGGACCTCTAGCTGAGGTCAGTCGTGGGCCTGTAACAATAAGCATATCCATCATGCACCATTCAGTTCATTTTGAGTTTGCTACGCACGGTGAAAAGAATGAATACACTGACTGACACAGGCAGAGCCTAAATTCACAAGCAGTTATTCAATACAGAAAACATTATGCTAATTGTGGCTGTGAGTCGGTCAAGGCTAAAGCCTGTTATAATTTGGGAACATTTTGGTTTCCCAATAAAGTACACCAGCGGAGTCTGTCTTATACCGGACTCAGATATGTTGCTGGAAACACATCCAACATGCTAACTCATTTGAGACAACAGCATCTGAGTGTGCACAAGAAGAGCAGACAAAATCATCCAAGTATCTGTATGACTGGAGCCTCAGCAAGCATTGGGTGCTTTTGCCAGGAAGTTCAGACCAAGCTAAAAAGTACCCGTGGCTATAGTGGTGTTTATGGCTGCAGATATATGCAGCTACATTCGGTGGTAGAGAACACAGGATATAGATGAGATTTAGTTCAGCATGGTTGTTACATTATTTTCTAACATTCTTTTATTCAGACATGTCAACAAATGCATTGCCTTTGGTTTATTACTACTGTTCCTAATTGAGATTGCAGTTTTAATAAATAAATTCAAAACAAATTCTGTTTTCCATGCTGTAGCAGAATTGCATTGAACTGGGAGCTAAAAACCATTTTGAATTTTGTGTAGCTTTACAACCTTAGTCAGTGGTGATACTGGGACAGCACTGGCTACCCACTAATAACACTGAGAAATGTGATGTGAGAATTGCCATTTATTCCTTTATAAGAGGTTAATAGCAACAGCGATCAGGAAGATCCTGCATGGAAACTTCATAATCATGCTGCGCCATTTTCTCAATGAACTGACCCAGGCCAGAATAGTCCTTGTTGATTCCCAGTTCAGGCCTGTAATCAGTCCACTTACAACATCTGCTTTTATTCACTTAGCTGATTTGATATACTGTTCATATTTTTAACCACCTATAAATATTTAAAAAGGTCTCAAGGCTTGTTACATTGGATGTACCTTAGTAAGTAAAAGTGGCTTAGAGCAGTCAAACCTTCTTAAATGAACCTCAAAATAAATTAGGTATTTTTAGTCAGATATAGGAGATTCTGAGCGTACCTGGAAGGCTGTCGATTGTCAGACCGCTCTGTTTGACACAGTGAGCCAGTCTTAAACAGAGGAGGGTGATGTGACAGGCTTGTGCAGTCGGGACAGTCCACCCTGTCATTGCAGTTGCGGAGGAAGCAATATCAGTGGCCACATCAGCAGAGGCCTGTCCACTGCTCCCCCACTGCACGTCCTGCCAGGTCCCCTGCCATACAGCAGTTTTGCAGAGGGGAGGCCTCTGGAAATTACTTTAACCTTTATAGAGACAGAGGACGTGAATATGAAGTGGGCAGGGGGGGTCAGGGGCAGGTTTGGGAGGGAGGGTGGGATTGAGTAATGAAGCAATAGCATTGAGGGCTTGTCAACACTCAGGGATGTGTAGGGAGATGATAAACAGGAAGGGCGGTCCAAATCCCTACATGTGACCAGCCCTATAGCCAATGAATGCATCATGGCTGATGCCAAGCTCAGAGAGGTCAAGCAGCAGGTGTCAGTATTTTCAACTGCTTCCTTTAAAGTGGACCTATTATGCACATTTTCACTGTTCATAATTCTACTGGAATAGATATACATGCTTACATGCTCCAGAGACATATCATTTTTCTCATACACTACATCTCTATTCACCCTGTCTGAAAGGCTCTGTTAGACCTTTAAGCCCCCCCCCCGATGAGCCCAATGTGCTCTAATTGGATCTGCTTGCCCTTCAAGTTCTACCCCTGTCTTGCAGTCTACAGACAGATTCTTGCAGGTAGATAGACAGTCAATAAGGGTTGTGACCCCTGGAAGTAAGGGCTGGTATTCCAATGAGGCGTTTAAGGCAGATTAGAGAAGAGTGGATTTTGTGATGAATTTTGGGCCTTAAAACTTTGCAGACTGTTTTCATGCACATAAAGCGATAAAACACACTAAAGGAAAGAGAAAAACCAGAATAGGATGATAAGTCCCGTTTAATGAAAAGTATCTTCAGGTAATCCTTACAGGCACCATTTATGAATATTTTATTAGGGTGCATTTTTAGGGTTTTGCTGGCAGGGAGGTTGAATATTATTGAAACACAGGGGTTTCAATAGGACACTAGAGGTTGGAATGAAAGTGATCAGAATGGAGTGGAATGGGACAGAGTGAGATAGAAAGCAGAATGTCAGTCTCACTATTGCTGCTATTCCATTTGCTTTGCAGGAAAGTGGGAAAATCGGCGTGATCTTCAATGTGGGAACAGACGATATCACCATAGACGAGAGCGCTGTCATGGTGAGCGACGGCAAATACCATGTGGTGCGCTTCACTCGCAGCGGGGGCAATGCAACCCTCCAGGTGGACAGCCAGCCAGTGATCGAGCGCTTCCCGTCAGGTAGGACCTGGGCCTGGGTGAACAGCGGCAAGAGAAGTCGGGGGGGACTTGATGAAGATGGGGTTACTGAAATGCCCATAGAGCACATATGGTGGAAGAGAGAAAGAGAGAGAACATCCTGCAGTCGTCGCTGACAGCTGATCAGACGTATGCACAGAATGAAGTATTCAAATTTACAAAGGGAATATTTGGCACTTTGGAGTAATTATTTTGCTACTTATTGCTCTTAATTTGTAATGTTACCTGAACCATTTGTGCAATTTACAGTTAATTAAATTGTACACATACACATCATAACCAGCCCCCAGCCCCACAAAGAGCTGTTGATCGATGGAAGGGGCACAATGAGCTGAAGCTACTATCCCAGCAGACTCATGGGGGAAGAGAGTATGTGTGATGCCTCAGCATGAGATACAGAACTTATATTTCTGCTGGCTTATCGACTTGTGTGAATGGTCCTTCTTCTACATGATACTCTAATTTCTCAACTCTAATTTCTGCTGACAGAGTCGGAAAAAAAAAGTTTCTCTCTTTCTCTTCCCCCATCATGCACATTCTGGGTCATCATCTACTGCCTGCAGCTTCTGAGAGGAAGACATTCTCTAAGTTTCTGGTGCCTACTATACATAATTGGTACTTTTGGACCACACCTGCAGGGAAGTTAATGTATGAGCCATTAGGCTGTGTTGCTGCTGGTTTTCGTGTCCTCAATAGCTCCAGGTTGAATTTCACTGTTTCTGTCACAAATGAATGTAGCCTTATTTCAAAGGCAATTCTGGGTTAGATGTTCAGTGTCCTAACTGCAGTGATGAATGGGCTGCAGTTATCATTCCTGCCTTATTCTTTCTTCACCCTCCATTTAAAAGTACTCAGAAGGTGGCTTGTTACTCGGTCATTAAGAGTCGACCCGATGTTGCATTTAATAACTGCTTTAAGAGGTGAGCTGTTACTTTACTCATACTTAAAACCTTCATCCTTCAACTTAATCCTTCAGCCGACTCCAGCTGTCTGTTTCATGTCATATGGACTGGGTGTCACTGCCAATTCTGCAGACCTCTTGGGTCACCACTTGTAGTAAGCTGCCATCTGTCCACTGGCAAGAGCACTTGCTGCGGCTACACATGCTGTAAGGTGGAGCCAGAAAGGGTAATAGGAGCCATAGAGGTGGCCATATGGTCCGAGGCAGGCCCTAGAAAGGTGGCTTCTCTGTAGGAGCCCACAGAAAGCGCAGGCAATCCAAATTCCTACCTCAACTCCATGTACAGGAAGTCAACAGCTTCTCTGTTGGTCTCCAGTCACCACTTGGATAGATGAAATAAACTCGCAGTTGAAGTACAATGGTATATAGTCATTAGAAACTGCAATGCACACATGTACGGGAAGCAGGGAGTTGGTGAAATGGATTCATCAGCAGTACTCTACCCATTCAGAGATGAAATGAACAAGGAATCCAAGTATAGAATCCACAAACCAGTGTGAAATTCAGAGTACAGTCTAAAATCCAGGCAGTCAGTGAAATCCAGGCAGTGCACAAAGCACCAGGGAAAACCACTGTCAGAGTCAGAAGGGCATCAGAAAAGTTAAGGGGGGCCGGGAGGGGCTGGGGGGAGGGCTGTGGTGGGGGGGAGGCTGGCCAACCCTGTTCCTGGCAATCCACCACCCTGCAGAGCTTAGGTTGGCTCTAACACTGAGATGCAACTGAAGGGCCTGATTATCTGTGTCAGGTGTATTAAATTAAGGCTGCACTTAAGCTCTGCCAGGTGGTAAATCTGCAGGAGCAGAGTAGGGCAGCCCGGGGTTAAAGAAAGAAGGTTAAAAGACCCAATACAACAGCTTGGTTTGTCAAACAATACACACATTACCTCGCAAGGGTTCTGGGGAAAAAGGAAGTGCTTGTATAAATGATAGATATTCAGATCAATATTCAGGTGAGGCTGAAAAGTGGAAAACAAGGCCAGGCATAGTGGAATTTCCAGAGGGGAGTTTAGTACTGGAGTCAGTCCAACCTAACATGGAGACAAAGCATAAGAAATGTATCTAAATTACTTTACTTAATGTTGTGATGCAATAAAAGCTGACACTAAGGCGTGGAAAGCTGTTTGGATGAGTACGAAGGATTTATACAATAGTGATATATTGTGTCCCATGGTGGTGAGTTTATGGAGGAGTATTTCGATTTCACCACAGCATAGTAGAAGCTGTTGTGTACATGATGTCAGGAGGTGGACAGGCAAATAACTCACAAGGGCGGATATATACTCCATGCGTCATGGCCACCACACGTTTTCTGCATTGTCCTCCCTGCCATACACAGGGAATTAATGTGACACATGCGCGAGATGCAGTACCACCAAAAATTGGGGTGACAGTATGGTCACCCTTGGTCATGGGATTATGTGTTTATATACGGTACCGATAGTATTAAAGTAGCATCTGATTTTTTTAAGAAGAAGTGGCCGGAAGAGCTGTATAATTTCTAAAGCGAGAGAGAAAATATTCCGAGCGCTATTGTGTCCTTCTGTGTACAGCGTCTTCAAAATTTAATGGAAGTTTTTAAGAAAGCCATTGTCCATTATTTTGGATTTCTCTGCTCACATGTGTCACAGACTGAGACATGAGTACAGACTCTGGTGATCAACAGTGTAACAGCTTCTCAACCTGAAACATGTGCGTGAAAATCTTGTCCCACAACAGGGCACCTGAATTGGGAGAAATCTGTATGTTACATTCATTGTTTCACATCAGGATGCAGGGTTATGGTTCTTCTACATGTGGTAGCTCAGCTGATTAGAATCACCTGTTATCATTTCACTTAATGAAGTGAAACTGGCCCTGTTCTAACAATCATCATGGTATCTTTCAAATTGGGACACTAATATATTATCAGAACAAGGCACTCAAACCAAGTATTATATTTCATTCAAATTTTGTTCTTAATTGCTTGTTTCCCACATACATTCATATAGAAATCATAGTGACTGCAGCACTAATACTCTCCTAGTACATTAATCTCTGCACAGTACAGTACCATTGACCTCTATACGCTTCTTCAGATAGAGACTCTAAATTCTCTAAAGAATCTGACTCTAAATGGAACGTCAGTTTTGTCATGCTGACAGATAGGACAGTGAGGTTCACTTCAGACAGATACACGCAACATACTTTTATCAACATACTTTTTTTTTTATCAACCATTATCAACATACTTTTGGTTTTTGTGTCACTCATTTTGCAGGCTGATAAGTGGCATATTTAATCATGATTTGTAGGGTTTAATTGGCTCCATATTGGTTTTACACTCACATTTAGACAACGTTGTCATCAATCAGAATAGGGCGTTAACTTGTAAGAAGATACATTTCTTCATCGTCTGTCACTTCCTGTCTGATGGTAGCCCCAGTGGTTATGGGACCATGGCCTTGCTCCACTACATAGTCTTACAGAACATCACTGCCTCAAAATTCACAGTTGAACAATAAATGCATACTCCTTATTAAAAGCAGACACCCCCCAGCAATAATCTATTATAAGAATTTTTTTTAAAGACCTTTTAGAAAAATGTCACTGATGGAGCAGGAAAAAGTGACACAGCAAGGAGCCCCAGGAATCATTTCTGTGGGCGTTCCACAGAGCCCCCCCCCCCCCCCCCCCCCCCCCACCCGCTCCCTCTCTCTCCCATCTTCTTAGTCTCTCTATCCCCTCTCTTATCTCACGCCTCCCCCCAGCTACTGTCTCACACTTCTTTCTCTGGAGTGGGTAGGAGAAGCAGTAGATTACTCTATAATTCTCTTTTATAGCTCTGTATCTGTTTCAGTTTTTCTCTCTTTATTTTTCCATCATTCATCTTAGCAGGAATTCAGTAGCGCATTCAAGAAACTGCCCAGAATTAACAAAGAGAATTTGCCTTTGGTAAATGAAGGGGGCTCTTGTCCTTCATATATAGGCCTCGTTCGGCAGACAAACGTAACAAACCACATTAAACCGGCTATAATAGAGCCTCTAGAATCAGGGCTAATTTTAGGAGGACACCTTGGCATCAGGTAGCAAACACCTAATTCTTGGGATGCCTTGAAGGATTTGGGTTGCATATCCCATGGTTGTGGTTACATCATTTACCAACAGTAATCAACTTCTGGGTGCCCAGAAGGATAGGAAGAGGTAGCTTCTGGTAATTAAAAATGAACAACATTGATGTCACAGTCTCTTTTGTGCTTCCTGACATTAACATGTGAATGGGTCTGAAAAATAGCTCTACAGAGGCAATAAAAGTCCATTTACACCCATCAAATTTGTTATAGACAAAAATATCAGTGTAAGGAAATGATAAAAAAAGATATTTTAAAAAAAGATTTTAAAATATGACTAAGGTAAGAGAAGATGAAGGAAATCCTCTGCAAAGAAGCTTATGTTTCATTCTGTAATAATATAAGGCATATTTAGTGATTAAGTTCACTACCACTTTGAAAATCACTGCTGCAGTTGACTTAGGACTCACTTATCCTAGTAAACAATCCACTATTTACAGGGATAAACTGAGTTATAGAACACGTTCACTGTAAAGCCATAGCTAACTTGACTGACATATGAGTAAAATATGCAACATTTGGTAAATGGTGCTGAGCCATACTGGTCTGGCACCAGACCATTCTCAACATTGTGCTCACTTTTCGCACGTGATCCTGTTATACTGTCTTTTTTATTATTGCTGCTGTTTCTAAAGAATTTCCCCATTGTGGAATTAATAAAGTCAATCATATCTTATCTTATCTTATCTTAGCTCAGTCCAATATGTTTATGTTATTAAGCAGCGTAACAAATGAAAAGCATACAGTGTATTTCTATCAGACTGAGACGCGAGTGTTTAAATGAAGTAAAGCCTGCTGATTAAATCTCAATTCCGTCGTCATGTTATACATAGTTGTACTACTGCCATTCTTCTAGTTGTTTTTACATCAGGAGGCCAGTACAAACCACAATGTGTTTGGTCACAGAATCTATCCACCGTTCTATTCACCACTCCTGTTCAGTAGCTAGGACTGCATTGCGTGTATTTGATTTTCATTTCTTGAGCAGGTCACTCTTTCCTAGCCCTATGAATCAGTAAGGGAGCGAGCTGGAGGCCGTCCTCCATGGTATTGGTTTTGCAGAGGATGACACTGGCTTTTCCATTGCTGCTTGTCTCTAGGGCAGCAAGCGCACGTGACACCTGCACCTTTACTGTGTGCTGTGCAAAACAGCAATGGAAATCTTACCATACCCACAATTCCACTCTGTTGATTAATTGAGCACCTGCAGGGCCCCAGGGGGACTCACCATGGAGCCCTGACTTTCCCTGCTGCCAAAAAAAACTATGAGATAATAGCTACCTGAAGTGATGATGAACAGCGTCACCCCCCCCTTCCACAGAATGGTGTTTCATCTGACAGTTGCAGGCTAATTAAGGTGTTTACTCCATGCAGCACAACCTTCTGCTCTAGCCTCCTCTTCCCTAAGAGTGCCAGCACTGAGTTTCTGTCTCAGGGAGGACACTGTCCTGGAGCTTAAGCATTGCTCCCTGTACCAGGCGCCTCTCCCTCAGGCGGCCCTCTTGATGCACCTACTGAGCAATCTCCATTTAGCAGCATACAAAATGAGCAGCCTGTAATTGGCTCAATGTGGGAGGCAGCCATTCATTTACTGCTGCAGGAAAGCCCATAGGGATGGACACAAACTCATCCTACTAAGCTAATGTTTTAGGAGAGACCATATACACAGACACTAGTTCATCCTATTGAGTCTGTATCAAGGACCACAAACGATATGGACGGACACTATTTTATCCTGTGCACAGTGGCTTATCAGCAGCTATTTATCAGAGGACACTCTTGGGCAGGTTATGCATCCAGAGTTGCAGTTCATCAGTGCTACAGTATATTCCTCTATTTTCGTTCATCTATTTTTTTTCCTCATTGCTTTTTCTCATTTCCCTTTTCTTCAAAAGAGATTTCATTTCTGCTTTGCTTTCAAATCTAAATACAGTATATATGAAGTTATAATGTTGATCGTAGTGAATACATAAAAATAGGAATGATATTTGAAAAGTTATTAAATGAAAACAGAATAATATGACTGAATCTGTAAATTTCAATAACATGATAATGACAGGTGATATTAATAACCATCAAATTAGAAAAAGGAGCTATGTAAGTATGTGCCCTATTTTGTTCCTCTTCTTCTTCTTCTGTTTCCTCCTATCCTGTCTTTTAGTACCTCCTCCTCTGCATCTCCCACTCGCGTCCTTATTCTTTCCTGGGAAATGTGCAGTGTGTGCGCAGTGAGTTCAGCAGTACTGCTAGCTGGTGGCCACCTCCCCAGGGAGTCAGTCATAGTCATGGCTGCGTCATTGGACCTGTGGCGGGTTTCCATAGGAAGTAGGACGTGCCTTGTGCACTGACAGATGCTGCTTGCTGTAAGCTGCGTGGCTCTTGGAAAAAGCTGCTGAAAGGGGACTTCATGATAGGACACTAGCGGTACTACAGTATACTTTTGGTTCTGTTTCTTCATACTTCACTAATACAGTGAAGGACAACCGGCACCCAGATATTTGGTTTATATTTAGCAGGAAGTGAATATATGATTTTATAAAGATATTGTTACAGGCACTTGTTGAATGGCACCAAAACTAGAAAATGTCTTCCTCTACCAACAATATGTTTGTTTTCATGTATATTAAACTAAATTTTATGATTTCTGATGACACTGTTTTGTATTGTGAATATTATTCTTGTTTAAGCAAAAGTGTTATTGTATGTGTTTCTAATTATAATCAGTAAATATAACCAGCATGGTTTGAATATTAATAGTTACATTTATTCCTGTGTATTTTCTGCAGTAAAATTAGTTGATATATTAAGTAAATATGCCATTTATAAATCACACATGAATATTTTAACTGATTCATAAAAGAGAGTTTAAAAGTAAAGATAACTAGTTGACTTGTAACTGTATAACTGTATATTCTAATTAAAACCATCAGAAAGTCACTGGTAACTTAAAGTTGTTTTAAAGTACATATCCTGATAAACCTTTACCTGTTGCCCTTTCTCTATCCTTTCTTAACCTTTGAACTTGCAGATTTTAACCTGCTGAATCTGTCTTTCTAAATTTTTTAAAGGGAGCTTTGATAGTGAGCGTCTGGCTATTGCTAGGCAGAGAATCCCATACAGACTTGGTCGGGTAGTTGACGAATGGCTACTTGACAAAGGTAATAAAAAGCAATTAATTAAATAATTAACCACTTAACTAATTAATTAAGCTAAGTTTCTGGAAGAGGTGCAGCAACGCTGACGGTGTGGTGCAGACTGATTATTCCCCTTTTATTCCTGGGTCACCTGCAGATTCGTCCCTACCATCCTATTCAAGTCAGCAATGAACAGCATTCTGGGATGGGAAGCAAAAAGTTATATAGGGCTGTTCAGATCAAATCATAATAAAAATGCTTATTCAGCCTTCAATCTGGTGTTCACCTCAAGTGCATAGTTTATCTTTTGGCCAAAAAAATCTGTTTCTGCACAAGAGAAATACTAGGGATGCCTAGTATCTGAATATCTTTTTTTAAACCAGTTTTTCAG
Organism: Paramormyrops kingsleyae; assembly: GCF_048594095.1. Classification (NCBI taxonomy): domain Eukaryota; kingdom Metazoa; phylum Chordata; class Actinopteri; order Osteoglossiformes; family Mormyridae; genus Paramormyrops; species Paramormyrops kingsleyae. Next base: position 3,044,755 of record NC_132806.1, on the reverse strand, counting down.
GATAACCAAATAAAGTTCTCGAGATCTTGAGAAAACTAATGTGTTTTTCATGATTTTTGGGCTCATTTATTGGGGCAGCAATGTTGCCTCATACCCCTGAGACCAGGGATTGGGCCCTATGTTGCATGTATGCAGTTTGCATGTTCTACCTATGAATTGGAGTTGCCAAACTGCCCTTAGGTGTGAATGTGCGAATGGTGTGTGTGTCCTGCAATGGTTTGGCATTAGAGGGCTGCACGGGAATGGAGAAAGTGGTATCACCATGGCTATCTGTTGTAATCCGTGGGAATGAGAAAAAAATTAAAATATTCCCACAGTAACAGTGGGAATAGAGATGATCTTTACGATGTTCCTGTGGGGATGGTAAAATGTACCGTAACATCGCGATAATGGAAATTGCTCTTATAGTCATATATTTTCTTCTGTTAAATTATTTGTTCCCACCCCAACACCAACTGGTACCAGTCTAGACCATGCTGTACAGGGTCTTTTAAAGAACAATTTGTCTAAAACCAAGAGAAACTTCTAGGTGCACCGCTCTCAAACAAGACGTAAGACGTAAGTCTTAGTACAGTATATTCAGGAGCAAGTTGGGCATGGTTTTGGTGCATGTCGGGATGGGATGGGGATGGTTTTTGTGCATGTCGGGATGGGGTGTAATGGTCTTAGTACATGCAGGGATGGGGTAGGGATGGTTTTGGTGCATGTGGGGACGGGGTGTAATGGTCTTAGTAAATGCAGGGATGGGGTAGGGATGGTTTTGGTACATGCAGGGTAGGGTGGTCCTTAACTACATGGTAAAAATCAAACTAAGAGCAATGTTAAGTCTGACCCCCTCAAATAATCCCTTTTTATGAATAATCATTATGTGTCAAATTTGGGTGAAAAAGATAAACATTTACAGGTAGCTCACAGAGGTTGTTTGACGTTATACCTCCCTATTGCGATCAAAACTGAATCGATTATATTAATTGTTTCCAATGTCAGAGTACAATAAATTATCCAACAGAAGTACGAAATTATTAAATTGTTATTAATTTATATTTGGAAATCAAAGTTTTGCTAGCAATTAACTGTCAGTTTGTTTTCTTAAGCAATGTCGACTTCTTTGCATCTGGAAATTCGGCTCGGTTTTTCTTGATGACTTGTAGCGCGTACTGTAACTGTGTTTCACTGTTGAAGCGACCTGACCGCACTGCGTCCTGAATCAACACAACACTTCGTTCAGCGTGATCATTGGTCACTGATAGAGTGTTGATAATTGCTTCTGCTGCCTTGTACAGGTAGTCATCTCTGGCTCCCCCACAATTCTGAATCAACAACTAGAAATCCACCTGGCACACCAAGGGTCGCAAACATAAGTTGTACTTCAGCACGTTTCAATGACTCTGCACCTTGCTTCTCCATCAACGCTTTCACTATGGCATGTTTTTTTCAAAGCTTAACTTTTTCAAAAGTACGCAGTGACAATACAACATAATAATTTGTTGACTTGACAGTAAACAATGAGGTCACAGTCACGTGACGTCACTCGTTAGTGATGGTCCTATCAAAAATTTCAGTAGTTATGTTTGCTTTAATATTAAAAACAAGTAAGTCCTTAAATCTCAAACCTTGCACAACTTCAAATATTGTGAAAATTGTTGCTTTGCCGAAATACATGATAAACTTTGAGGCTGCTGAGCTACCTCAGAATGTTAATGAATCCCACTTAATATTTTGCAGGATTTACTTTTTATTGAAACTAAACCACTTTAAGGGTTCAGAGATAGAAATTTCCAAGATGAAAAAATAAGGACCACCCTAATGCGGGGATGGGGTGTAATGGTCTTAGTACATGCAGGGATGGGGTGGGGATGGTTTTGGTGCATGTGGGGATGGGGTGTAATGGTCTTAGTACATGCAGGAATGGGGTAGGGATGGTTTTGGTGCATGTGGGGATGGGGTGTAATGGTCTTAGTACATGCAGGGATGGGGTTGGATGGTCTTAGTGCATGTGAGGACGTAGTAGGGATGGTTTTGGTGCATGCGGGGACGCGGTGGAATGGTCTTAGTACAGGCAGGGATGGGGTGGAATGGTCTTAGTATATGTGAGGACGGGGTAGGGATGGTTTTGGTGCATGCAGGGATGGGGTGGGGATGGGAATAGATGTTCCTCGTGCAGCTGTCTAGATGGTGCCCCATCCTGGATTATCCCCTGCCTTGAGCCCATAGGCTCTGGACCCCCACAACCCTGAATAGGACAAGCAGTTATAGAAAATGGATGGATGGATGGATGGATGGATGGAATTATGTGGGAACGGTGGCTGTTTGTTTTAATCATTAAGCTATACCGTGGATCCCTTCATTACTGCCATGAAAGACAGAGGGATACTGTAGGAAACCCAAAATGGAATGTAATTAGACAAGTCAGTGCACAATGGCCTCAGGTTTATTTAGAGGGCAACACCTGTAAACCTGAAGCCTTGTTATCCTTCTTCTTAGATGATGAACACTAATGATAATTTCCACAGCAAGGCATAAAGCTAATTCAGCCTGCATCAGGCCTTGACTAAACAAAAATGTGACACACTGATCAATATATTCCTTCTTTATTTTCATTCTATTCTAACAGGATAACTCTAATGACAAGCTGTGGCTGTCATAAACTAAATATGTTTATCTTTGTAATTATTCTATTAACAACGTTCATTTTCTTAAGATCTCGAGAACTTTATTCTGTTATCATCTGACAGCAGTATTTCATGGCCTTTCTCGGCTTCCATAAAATACATATGAAGTTTCAATACACATGACCTCAATAGGAATTTGGGACAATTTTCCTGTTGAATTTTTAATTGGCAATGCTGAATATTTCATAAATAATCATTAATCAGCCGACTATAACACAAATAGGTATTTTATGTAGTTGTTAAGAAAAAGCAATGTGAACTAAATAATATTAACTCCATCAGACAAACTACATGAGTTTAGTCCTAATTAAATTGGATCCAAAAGCTTTCATTTAAAGGGAAATTTCACAGAAGGCCACACCTTGTGCTACACCTCTTCCGAATTTTAACATTTCAATTAACCCCAGCATAACCTTTGAGTAACCTGCTAACACCACCCAGTTCAGAAGATGTCTGTAAATAGAGTGATTTTGCTTTTCTAACTGTATTTTGCTTGCTCTTCTGGACCTTTCTTAATTACATTTGCCTTTAATACAATAATTAGATATTCACTAACAATAAAAACAGGCAGAAAAAATTCAATTCTAACAATAAGTTAAAAGTTAAGGGGACTGACTATCATTGGTGTTATACAATGATGGCAATTTAAACAACGGCACCAGTTTAAAGGTTGCTAACGTCACCTCTTTAACCCTTCGAGTGCTGAAATGTATTGGCCCACCTATGCATGTTGATGCTTGTGTTTGGACTGCCAAAGCTGTTGGATCCTGAAACTGTTGCTGTCCATATTCTGCCATTTCACTGTCCTACCTTCACTGGTGCACTTTTCAGGATTTCTGCACCCATAGCACAGGGAAGGAGGCAGTGGTGGTTGGGTGGGGGTGAGGGGCGTTTCTAGAACACCTGGTCTGTAATCAAGGTAGAAATTGCCCACCTACATCTACATTGTACATCTGCCTTGACTAGCAGCATTATTACATTTTCATTATCCTCACAACACTGATATGCCAAAGACAGAAATAGTCATATTCCGCTGAAAGGCTTAAAGATTTTTTTTTTTACATAGCAAAAAAAAAAATGTTCTCACAAAATTGACATTGAAAATTATTTTCACAAAAAATAATGTTAAAGAACCAACGGCGTAGATTTGGTTATGGGCGGTAGGGACATGTCCCCCACCAATACTGTGGGAGTACCGAATTGTTACTACCAATAGGTTTAGCTGTTTTCAGTTTTTTCCACAGGATGCTCAGAGTAGAATTAAAGGCAAAATGTTTCCTGGTGGCATCAAGGGTGCTCCCAATAGTGTTTCCTTTCCCTCCTTGTCTGTCTCACCAGGTCATTTTTGTCCTTTTTAAAGTTACCAGAGGGGATAAGAGAAGGAAAATAAAAAATATTGAGACCTACTATAATGTGCTGGTTTATGATTCCCAGTAGTAACTGGGAGTGTGCAGCCACTGGACACAAGAGTGCAGTACTAGTATGGTTCAATTTGTCTCTATAGCCTCATATGTCCCCAAAACTCGTAATCTACTGATAGACTGCAGTTCCCTACAACATGACAATCACAGGGAATTTGCCACCTAATAGTTCAGTTTGTCAGGTAACTGTGGCTTCTACAATCTAAAATCAGAAACAATTCATGTGTATCACATACTCTGGTGGAACCCTGTCTTCACACTGCACAACATTATATCGCAGTATTGCTTTAACATAAGCTATGGGTAAACCTAGATGATATGATAAATTTCTCTTCTGTGAATCTGGGCAGAATGCATAAGTCTTTGTTTGTCCAGCGACCTGTAAGCTGCATGAAAACCTTTATAGTTTGGTCTCCTCTGGCCAGTGAAATATATATATATATGCTGTGCATTGAGCCATGATATGGTGCAGGTTGAGAATGCTCCATTTTGTGGAGAAAGGCATCAAAACAAAACAGCTATCTTACAATGCCACAAAATTCCAGATTAATCCAAGCTCTAGCCAAGCTTATATTCCAGACCCATTTCATTATCGGCTCCCAGTCTACCCACCTCCACTAAGGCTGGGTCCATCCCAGTGCTCACCTACCAGAACCAGAAGAGCTGTGATTGTGTGGTAGTGTCATTGAGTGACTGTCCACTCTTCAAATCACTTCAGTAACACTTGATGGGGCTCAAATACAGTAGCACTTCATTGTAACTTAATGTATTAATTAACTGGACACTAAGTATTAGTTGCATACTGATCCTATTTTCGTTCCTCATTAATTAGTCATGACTTCATATATTTCATGCAGGTACAGTATTTGTTCATGATTTGTACTTGAGTAGTAACTGAGTTACTAAGTTACTTGTGTCCTCTCAACCATCCCCAAGTGTTACCGGCAGTTCAAAGTCAACTCAGGCCCTATCGATAGAATACAGTGACTTCAGAAGACCCTTTTATATCTGGACTGGATTTCTCATGAAAATGCTCACATTTAGTCAGAGAGCAGTAAATGTGTTGTTCTTCCATTATGTCTTGAGTTTCATTTTCTATACATCATTACACTGCCATTGCTGGCACCCCGATGAGTTTGCACACACTACCTCCTATACTTCACTGCACTGCCATTGTTGGCACCCGATGAATTTGCACACACTACCTCCTATACTTCACTGCACTGCCATTGCTGGCACCCCGTTGAGTTTGCACACATTACCTCCTATACTTCACTGCACTGCATTTTCTGGCGACCTAATGAATTTACACACACTACTGTACCTCCTATACTTCACTGCACTGCCATTGTTAGCACCCCAATGAGTTTGCACACACGACTTCCTATACTGTACGTTACTACACTGCCATTGCTGGCACCCCAATGAATTTGCACACACTACCTCCAGTACTTCACTACACTGCCATTGTTGGCACCCTGATGAGTTTGCACACACTACCTCCTATACTTCACTGCACTGCCTTTTCTGGCACCCCAATGAATTTGCACACACTACCTCCAGTACTTCACTACACTGCCATTGTTGGCACCCTGATGAGTTTGCACACACTACCTCCTATACTTCACTGCACTGCCATTGCTGGCACCATGATGAGTTTGCACACATTACCTCCTATACTTCACTACACTGCCATTGATGGCACCCCGATGATTTTGCACACACTACGTTTTCCTGAAGCATTCCTTAACCAGCTACAAAGGAAACAATTTCTGCCCCAAGCAAGTACTTGCTTGTTTAAGATATAAAAGCTCCTATGAAGTATGTGTGCATAAGGTCATAACAAAAAAACAAAATATATTACAATTCAATTTATTTTAATATACAGTAGCTCCTTTCACAACAGAGTCTCCTTAATGTGCTTTATGGTGGCACCCTGTTTTGCACTGTTGCCTCACACTTCTGGGACCAGGGTTCAAGCCTTCACTAAGGCTCCATGTGTAGAGTTTGTATGTTCTTCCCATGTTGTGAGTGTGCCTTGCAGTGGGTTGGTGCCCTGCCCTAGATCATTCCCAGCCTTGTGTCCATAGATTCTAGACCCCCCCCCCCCCATAACCCTCAAAAGAATAAACAGTAACAGAAAATGGAAGGGTATGCAGTTTTTTTTCCCAAATTTGTAGAATGAAAATAACAAGATCCCTTTAACAATTATTGTGAATAAATTTCTATCTATGAAAGACTGACATTTTCCAAATCAGCACATGATATTGCATGTGTGTATGTGGATTTTGATTCAGCAGCAGAGCTTGATTCAGAGCTTTTTAAGAGGCAAATGAATGATCTGAAAACCCTATCAAAGATCAAGACCTAAAACTAAATTTGTGTTATGGGTCCCTTCCAAGTAAGATATCCATTGTTGCTAAATAGGGGAACTTGCATTAAATTTGTGTTATGGGTCCCTTCCAAGTAAGATATCCATTGTTGCTAAATAGGGGGACTTGCATTTAGGATTCCCCAGGCAATGAATACTGAGCAGTCGACTGACAGGTGGTCTGAGATGTATATCTTTGTGACTGGACCAAGCCAGGTGCCATCCCTATGATGGTCGCCATAGGTGCTGTAAAGGGTGGGTTGGGGGGGTGAGTTACTGTAGGATGATTCCAAGTGGCAGCCCTGAAAAAACTTGGAACAGTTGGATTAGTTTGCGTTGTATTTAATGGGAAAACCTATGTTCATGAGTTGTTCTTGAGTAGGTTAAGTAATAAATAAGTTAAGTAATTCTTGTTCCCTCAAGTGGTCATACCATTATTAACTAATTAGTTAACTGATAATAGAATGCATCAGCTGTCTTGATTGATTAATGATGAACATGGGATCAGGACATAACTAACACTTAGTTACTGGTTAATTAATGCATTAAGTAAGCATGTACTACTACATTATTCATGTCCCCTCAAACTCAAGTGTGACCAAGATATCTAAAAATATTATATTATATATTGTATTATCAGTGGGGAACTGGAATCGGGAAAATAAAATGAGGGAGTCTAACCCCCCATCCCCCAATACCGTTGCAATTTGGTATTTTCTTTGTAAATGTAGCTCTCATTGTCAAAAAGGATGGGTACCCCTGACTTACAAGGTACCAACAAACGTCTAATGCAAAGGTGCAAAGTGCTCAATCTGTGCATAATGCCTGTCATGCCTTCCAAAAGCCTTAACAGCTCCCCCTGATGGTGGCACCTTGTGATGGAACATGTCTGTGGCAGTGCTGGGTGACAGCTGAAACATCTCATTTATTCTCTTTTTTAAAAACAGAATAAGTACAGTAAACAGCATGTATATGACCTGAGCAAGACGACACACATTAATCAGCTTTGAGGTCATAATGACAGCAACCATCATTTCCCCATACTCACAAGCCCAGATGTGTCCACCTCCTTTTAATATTTACAATCCATTTCCTCTGAGGCACATTGCCATCCTTCTCAGTACCAACCAGGCACTTGACAGGAGTCTCCTAGTCTTTGAGGTCTCTGAAAGCACAGCACACATCACCATAATCTTGTTTGTGAAACAGCTGCCCTGGCTTGGTGTTTCTTGCTTAGAGATTTTTTTTTAATTAATGCACACACTACAGAGGAATTTCATGTGTTGTCTCCCTCTATTTATTTCATTTGCTCTTAAAAGTGGGCTGTGAAATTCAGACAATGCACTGTTTATTGGGAGTATCACACAGTGGACTCATTAAGGCATAGAGAGGATGGCTGAGTCTCGAAAGAAATGTAGGAATGTCTGAACGTGGCCTCTGAATACGATCCTTATTTTTACACGTCTGTGATTAATCACTCAGCAAAGAGCAAAGGGATCCCTTATTTGGACACAGTTACAGTGTACATCCTATCAGATAAGTTCAAAGATGATGTAGTACAGACACTCCTCACTTAACAACCTACCTGTTTAATGGCCCCCTGGAATTATGACCAGCTTTCTGACCAGTCAGTATTGTACGCTGCATGAGAGCTTTGGTTGTGGATATGGCGGCGTGGCATCTCAGCATCAAGCACCTCCTCTCGTATCACCCTTCTCAGTCTCAGTCTTGTTCCTGCAGTTGCTCAGTATTCACTACATTAGCGTTCAAAATCTCCAGGATTACATATATCCTCCATAAATGTGTGCTTTATTGAGCTGATTTCCTCTATTTTGTTTATTACAGTATACAGCGCACTACTGTGTAAACATTTATAAATATACTAATATATATATATATTGCAAAGGTGACATTAAAACAATATCCAAAGATGGTTGACACAAACCTATTACCAGTACAGTATGCTATCACTTATTGACCAATTTTCTTAACGACCTAATCGTGGGAACAAAACTTATTGAACAAAACTTGTGCAAAGTTGTTACAGTATGTGAGGAGTGTTTGTATTTCCTAATTTGTTGTCACTGTAGCAAGATCTCAATGGTTCCCATACTGTTTATTTTCTTGCAACAAAATCAGTGAGGATTAAAGAAACAACCAAAGACTGAGCTTGAAGTCTATCCATTGACCGGCTGTTGCATAAGACTTATTTTCTCTCCCGCCACCATACTCCTGTGAAGTGGTCCATCATTAACCCACCATCTCCTTCTGTGAAACACTGTTCTGGTTCTATACTCTACCAACAAGCTGTTTTTGATGCACTGTCTGTCTCCTTAGTTGCATTCTAGGCCTCCTTCCCAGTCTTCTGTCTATTTGCTGCTTATTTATGGTGAATTCTATCCCTCTCCTCTATTGTCACAAATGAATTTACACTGGCACAAAATCACCTACTTGTCAGATAAGTAGAGCACTTACAGTAATTACAAAACAGTGCCTTGTGTGGAGGAGATAATTTCCCACTTAGAATAGTTCATGCAGGCCAAACAGAGAGCAGAGACTCAGGGCCTAAGTGTCCCATCATCACTGAGAACCATGTGCTACTGAAACCCATTCATATAAGTGTCTGTTATTCAAGCCCAGTCTAGGCAGCCAAAGGAAACATCTACATACAGTCCATTCCATTTATGTCAGGGTCGGCCTCCCGCTGTGGTCCTTCCGTGCCCCTTCCCCGTTTGACCAGCAGGTGGTGCTGGTCATCCCGTTCATACGTCAGTCCTTGTTCTCCCCTGTCTCCTGTCTGGTCTCGTGGCTCAATGTATTAAGCATGTGCTGTCTGTTTGTCCCTCGGTCCTGAGTTCCCTCTTGTCTTGTGTTCGAATCCCACCTCCTCTGTCTTTGTATTTAGTTCCCTGATTTTTTCCTTTGTGCTTGTTAAACCCTGGTGTCTGACTTAGTAATCGGTTTTGTTTCTTGTTCCCCTGCCTGTGTTATTCCTATGTACTCCCCTAGTGTTGATATATGCATTCTTTGTTAGTTCTTAGTTTCCCTGATTGTTAGTTTCTTTGAGTTAATTGGTTTCACCTGTGTCCTGTTTCCCCAGTCTTTGTTAATCAGCCTCACCTGCCCTGTGTTAGTCATTACCCCCGTAGTATATTAGTTCCTGCCTTTGTTCTGTTCCCCGCTGGTTCATCGCGTCGCGTCGTGTCTTGTCTCATGTCTCTGAGGTCTACGCTCGTCTATGGTTTGTCTACGTCATCGATGCCCTTGTCTAGTCTTGTCTCTGGTTTTACTTTAGTGTCGTGCTAGTTAGTTTTCCTTGTGTGTTATTTAGTTTAGTTAATTCCTCCCTGTTTTAGTTTTGACCCCTCGTGGCCTTTTTTGGTTTTGTTGTGTTTTCTGTTTTGTTTAATAAACCCTGTTTTGTTTGCTGGAGCCGCAAGTGGGTCGTCCGCCCCTTCTTTGTGCACCATGCTCCGTTCCCGTTCCCGTGCCGTCCAGAACCATGACAATTTAATTCTCCCCCCCAAAGGAAAAAAAAAAAAACAATTGAAATTGTGTCATGGACTCGAGAGTTTCTTTCTCAGGGACGAGGACATGGTGCTTCAGCCAGGAAAGAAGGTGGATGATCCACTGACAGCTCCAGGAAAACAGGGGTTTATTAACAGAAACAGAAAACACTAGGAAACACTAAAAAATCAAACAAACCACAAGGAGTCAAAAAGCAAAACAGGAAAAACAAAGACTAACTACAAAAAGGTCAGGGCAACAAGGGAGTAAAGTACAAATATAACACAACACTGGGTAACTTCTAATATTCTGAATACAACTGAAATACACAACCGAACCAGGTATCGACACAGGAGGAGTGAGACATGAAACAATTAACCAATCAGGTCTGGCACAAGAGAATAGGCAACAGGTGAAACTAATAATTAAATCAAGGAACTGGGAGATCAAACAGGGAATCTAAGAAACTGTCAAGGAAACAGAATCTAACCCTGGGGAATAACAAAGGCAGGTAAAACAGTACGGAAGCGTATTACTGCCACAACATAATAATAAAAAAATATTCTCACTGTCATGTTATAACGTGTAAAAAAACATTTATTTCAAAATGTGTAGCATATAGATACTTATTCTATATTTCTACGAATCTGAATTACAGCCACAGTTCATCATCAGTACTTAGTTGCTATTTGGGTAAGATCGTAAGATCAAATTTTGACAAGTTTTTCCTTGAATGACTGCCTTTTTCCCAGGTAGCTGCTTTATCAGAAGTCTGAAGAGCCTCCCGTTCTAAGAATCCCATGATTTTTATAGACAAATTCACGTCACTTCTTTGTGTCTATTTGTTGGTGTTCGTGCACAAGGACCTATGGGATTCTAGTGCCATTCCTGGCCCAATCAGATCTCCCAATGGCCCCAGACCAAGAAGTACACACACCCATTAGCTGAGCAGTCTGCGTACCATCTGCTGGGCATGGACCCTTGCCGTGGGCTGCCCAGGCCACTGGCAGGCCTGCTCACTTCCAAAATAATTACCACGTCTTTCTGTGGGTTTGGGAGAAAGCTGAGCTCTCAGATTCACAGAACAGTGCTTCACAAAAGCTGACAGCCACTATAGCCAGAGCAAAAAACTGAAATGTGTTATCTATTTTCTACTGTACAATTTCCTGGAACAGGCACCTTATCACCCACACAGTGTTCTATGCATCTGATCACGACCAGATTAGCTTCCCATGTCATGGAAACTAATAAAAGGAGGTAAATCACAGCAATGGGAAGCATTACACTCATCAAATTGCCAAAACTACTGCCTCTCGGTAATATTTACCATTTGTCTGTCTCGCTCTCCCCGTTTGTTCCGCTCACTCTCGTTTTCTTTTTCTCCATGCGTCGTGTGACTGCCTTTCCCAAACCTCTTTGCACTTCCCTGTTTCCAATCTTGTATCCCTGCTGTCATTTTCTGCATCTGTAAATTTCACCGCCTCACACACTTGCTCTTAAAATTCAGTGCAGTTAAATTCAATTTTCTGTGCTGGTCCTCATCACACCCCTGACTTACAGGACTGGAAAGGCTATTAATACCTCAGAGACACCGCATGCTGCCTATAATGAATGAGAGGTAAAAATAAAAGTCTCTTCAGGTTTGTCGGATGTCCTATGGGTAGCAGCCACTGTGCTGGTAAGAGGCAGCTCTTCAGATTCCTCTTGGGACCTGTGTGATGTGCCACCACCCCCACCACGCCAAGAAGGCTTAAGAACCTGCTCATGGTCACAAGCACTGCCCCTTTCAGTTCACCCCAGTATCAGTGTTGCCCTGCCTCTACAATCAGATATACAGTTAGCACTGACGAGAAAAACAACGCTTATAGTTTTATTTCCTTATTTTCCTGACTCTATTTGCATGGCTGGTGAGATCCACTCGGATGACATATCCAGGTTTCAGGGATGAATAATGGTGGCATGCAGATTTGATGTGGAGAGGCCATCGAAAAGGCCAGCCAGCAGGACAGAGCCTTTCTGTCTGCCAGCCTGTCAGTACGGAAGTTCAAACAGCTTCTCCTAACAAAGACTACTGTCTTTTTCTGTTAGTCACTTTGTTTCTGGCACACCCCACCCTATCTCTTTGGTTAGATGTTCCTTCTTTTATAAAGGATGAGCAGTGTTGGACGTCTCAGGTCCGGAAGCTATAAATCCCCACCAAGATTTTGTTTCTAGCAACCAGTTGAGCTTCTGGACCTGAAATGCACTACACTGAGGATGAGTTTGTTGGGAATCTGCGGAGTGAATGGCGATTCTGGTTGAGTCTGGTGTGGCGGGGATCTTAAACTTAAGTATAGTTCCTGTCTATTTTATTCCCATTGCAGCTTAGCAGCACTTGTTATGGGCACAGGTGATAAGCAGGTTGCATCTACTGGGATGGTGATGGAAGGGGAGGGCTAAAACCTCACTGATGATGGGATGGGACCAGCTTCTTGTAAAGTCCTGGTTTAAAGAATAAAAATGGATGTGATAAAGTCAATAAAGGGGTGAAAAAAGCCAACAGTGAGCCTGAGGAGACCGTGTTGGATAACGAGTTCACAACCAGATAACATCACACAATTGTATAAAGCTGAAGATATCAGCTCATTTCCTCATAACGCCGAGTGTGTGAAAGAGGTTCAGCTTGAGCATTTCCTCCCTGACTGATCACAATTTATTCACAAACTAAAGATTTTAATGCAACAAGGAGCTTTTGTAGAATTGGAGGTCTATTATGTTAAAAAATAAACTAAAAAAAAACAGATCACGAGTGATGGTAAAAATGCAATGGATTGACATTTAATTTTGGTTTAGTTTCATTGCTTGTATGTTATATTATCTTGGATTAATTTATTTATTGATCATGGCTGAGATTAACACTGGGAGTGGACAAGATGTCTTTTTTAAACATTGTAAGCAATGTAATCGGTAGCTGTAATATCAATAAGTTGTTATTTGTGGGTGATAATGTTAATTGCAAGGAGGATAATATGGGCAGAAACTATGCAGAGCACCACACTGCTTCCCAAAAGCATCTCATCGAAATAATTGTATAATAATAAGCTAAGCGATATACAAAAAAAGTCTTCATAAAACTGATAGGCAGTACACCTGGGCTCATGCAAAGGACAATGTGACTTAATGGCAAGGATTGAACCTTTTTATGGTTTTAAACATCATGTGATATTTCTGTAGACAGTGTTTTATATCTCCTGTTGGCTTCTCTGATCACTGTATAGTACAATGAACTATCAGTAGGAAAATGTGAGGCCAAAAAGTTTATACTAGTGCTTTAAATGGCACTTTTAAATTATGCCAGTTTTAAAGAAGCTTTCTGTGAGACTTAAAAATGTCGGAGCCCATGCTTTGCTTCTTTACAGCAGTGGTGGGATGTGCCAAAAACCCAAATAAAAATCTTTTGCCAACAGTCCACTTTCAATGTCACCAGGACATAACCAGATTCCAGAGGCAATGGAGACTGAATTGTGGCAAAACAGGAAATGAGTTGATGCACTTGAAGCTAAATCAGATGCGCTGGCTGACTTGTTTGGTGCAACAGTACAGGGGGCATTAGTTTGCTCACAATTCCTTCGAAATACTTCTTTAGCAAAAAGAAGCTAATCCATGCTTTGCACACAAAATCTGGGATTGTTGTGTAAGAGCTGCCTGATACTCGCAAGTCTGCTCAAAGTTGATGGTGGTTTGTGTGCACCCTTCAATGTGTGCAGAGATATTTGACGGGGCTGTGCATTGTTTGCAGTGCTGTATGCTTTGGCTGTTGAGCCCCTTCTACATTGGCTAAGGATAGAACTCTTGGGGTTGTCAGTACATAATTGCAAATCCCCTTTCCATGTGTCTGCATAGTCTGATAACAAAACCTTGATGGTTAGTGGTCAGAGGGACCTACATGCACTATTCAAAATTGTTGCTGAATATGGGGCTGTATCATATACCAGGATTAACAGGGGGAAGAGAGAAGCCATTTTGGTTGGGAGTTAGTCAGGTAGAGAGCCAGCACTAACGGACGGCTTGATTTCACGATTTCAGTGATATGGAAGAAGGGAGGTTTTTCTGGGAGTATTTTCACTTGAATAAGTGGAAATGGCAAGTCCCCAAAATGTCATACAAAGGGCGTACCTTAATAGTGAACAATCCTGTGCCATCGTCTCTGACATAAACTGCCTTATATTGATCCACCACAAAATTTACAGGTCATAATCCAACAAATTGTAGTAGATTGATTCTGGGACAGTTACACAGGAAACCACAGAGTGTCTTACCTTTAGCGAGGGAGGAAGGTCTTATACAGATGTCCAGCAGAACTGCTGCTTTTAAACTTCGGCTTTACAGAGACTCCTTGCTAGTCCAGGGGACTTCATGTGGATACCATTGGCCTGGACACTATTGCGCACTGTGGGTGGTTTGTGATTGGATAAGACTGTGTTTGTAATGAATTCAAAAACACTAGATACTTCTGGCCTGCCTGTCTTTTATCGCAATCTTTTTAATAAAATGGAACTGTTTTCCATTTTACGTGCACATTCTCCTTACATAGGCTTCTCAAGGAATCACTCATCTATGGAGCATGTTTGGACATTACTAGTAAGGCTTCTGTATTAACTAGAGCTTTGTGCCCTGCTGGTATTGTAACCCTGTGTAAGCTTCAAGGGACGAATCGGATGGATTGAATGGTATAGCATGTCGGATTGTCTCAGTGGAAATGGCTGCTGCCACTTAGAGGTAGAGATCTTATTGGCAAACATTTACCTGTCTCCTCATTGTGGCACAGATTTCATATGCTGTAACCTCCAGCTAGACTAGTGGATGTTGTTCAGGGAGTACTGGTCTCTTTCTTCTGGAATGGGTAACACTAGCTGCAGTCAGCTGATTTGCATCTTCCAGTTTAGGATGGAGGGCAAGGCTAGAATAATGCCTTTAAGATTCCAGGCTACACAGAGGTTATTGTATCAAGAGGACTTCACTTGGACAAATTCTGCAACAGTGCTTTTAAGGAGGGCTGGTGGACTGTGGCTTGACAGGCATCTCTTGTTGATGCCTGGCAGAGGCTGAGTTGGCAGACCTCACCCATTTGTACAGGTCTATGCTCAAAGCCTGGATAGTTTTTACTCACTGAAGGTCACCAGATTTACTTGTTGGGACATGGTTACTGAAAGAACTTCAGTATAACGGCTATCCTCACTATGCAGTCCCGCGTGGTGGCTTCAGGGTGCACAAAGTTGGGTCATCTTTGAAGAGGTTGACCCAGGTAAACAAGCCATCTTCAAATGAGCTCGTCTGCAGAATCAGGTGGTGGCAGAAGCATGCAGCTTACATCAGGCCCTCCTGAGTGCGACAGCTGACATTGACAGCTGGGGCCGGACTGCGAGTGTGAGTTTCATTCTTTGACCGTTAGTTTCGACACAGGGATTGGCAAGAGATTGAGGAACATCTCTTGTCCTTTGGAACCCCCAAGCTGGGCAAGTTTGAACTCACAGGGAAGAAAACCATTGTGTATCACCTGCCTGGAAGTGTCAAGAGTGCCAGCCTTGGCTGAAGTGCTCTAACGAGATGGGCTGTGTTATTTTGTACTGGCTATTCTCCCAAAGGCTACTGGTGATCGCTGTATGAGCATCTGATTAAAAAGCAGACAGCCAACCTCCACTGGAGGATTGTACATGACTTGTTATCTATGAACAGACATCTGGTGCACCTCAGTCATAGTGTAGGTGTGGGATGCCCAAGTTTTTCACCTTCTTGTGCAATGCTTAGGGCTAGGTGGTTTATTATCGCTGCTAATCAGTTGGATTTCTTTATTAGGTGAAAGGTTTTCCTTTCAGCAGTTTAGTTTTGGAGAAAGACATTCAGTTAGGCTCAAAGATGTCTTGGCTTTAAAATAATGTTTTTTTTTTTTGTCTGGCACTGTTAGTCATCTGGAAGGACCCAGATAGGAGACCAGCGTGCAGTGGATACAGTGGCAATGCTGAAAGCAATAGTAGCTGCATGAATTTGGGTGGAACATTCCTATTACAGCGGGTGGGTTGTTTACGAGTGTTTCTTGTGATCTGGAGGATTAACGGGGTGTTATGCACTGTCATTTACAATGGTGAATTATTGCTGTCCTTTTAGCTGTTTTTCCTTTTTTAGATTTTCTTTTTTCCTTGTTTTTTATTTTTTTTTCTTGTGATACAGCACAAGTATGCTATTTGCACGATTTTGTCTGTTTTTTCCATGAAACTTGAAATTGTCCCAATAGAGTAGGCTTATAAATTCAAATTCTCTCTCTGTCTCTCTCTCTGCTCCCTCCATTGACTGTGCTCTGCCAATCTCGGCCCATATCCTTCACGCATTTTCGGACAGACATGCTCATTCTGGAGCTGGTCGGTGGCATTGAGCCCCGCATCTTTGCACAGAGGCCTGGGGAGGAGGCGAGGATCTGCCCTCTAACCAAGAGCAAGGGGGCCATCATGTCCCCCCAAGGGGCAGCCTGAAGTTAATTACCAGAGTACATCTCAGTCTGAGTGGTTTTTTAATATGCTTGCCTGCTGTCACTCCATAGCCAGCCTACGCTGGAAACCATTAAGTGTCGATCATGGAAAAAAGCCCAAGAGACTTAGGAGAAGCGGTCTGGTCAGCCGGCGCTGCCCCTGAAATAGGTCCAATAAAGCCTGCATGAGGGCCCAGTGGCCTGGTTCTGCCACGTTAAGCCTCCTGATTATGAGCCATGGAGGAAAGTGGGATCCTATCGAGGAGCATGTCACTGTTTATTTGGCCTTATGCCCAACAGCTTCATTGGCCTTGTCGGGAATCATTTCAGAAGGGAACCATCTGAAATCTGTGATCATCCCCTCATTTGTTTGGAGGGCATTCTGATTTAGATGTGCAGCACTGGGGACGTTTCTTTTCTCCTATAATCCGTTTTTGTGCATTGGTCCCCATAAGCAGTTTTAATGAATAGATTTTGCTGTGTTAGAGGCCTTGTTATTCTAACCAACCTAAATCCATCACAATGACAGCTTATAATACCTTCACCTTCAAACAGATGGGCTAAAACACCACCACAGAGTGAAAGTGAACATAGCCTGCTTGATAGGCCTCACTCTGCTGCCTGAGTTTTTTCTAAATCATATAATTCACCCATTTATACAACATGCTTCACAATTGCGTGGTCAGAAGCATGGTTCTCTAAATAGCAATTCTTTAGTACTATTTCCCTGTGGAAATAATGAACTGGAGTCATAAGATACAGTCATGGAAAAAATTAAGAGACCACTCTATATTTTTTATAAATCTGCATTTTTAAATCATGGTTTAATTGTGGTTCTGCTGGCAAAAGGCTAAGCTGAGCAACAGGATGTTTTCAGGTTCAAAATATCAGACAAAAAGTCAGCAGTACACAGGAATAAGGTGAAGCAGGAGACACTGGGAAGGACCAGAAACCAGCCAGATAACAGGCAGAAGCCACATTCTAATGCCGGAGTTGACCGTTAACTTATCCGACAGTTTCTCATGAATCGTAGGATGACATCAAGTGACCTTCAAAAGGAACAGGAAACATTAAGTGCAGCTGTGAAGTGCACTGCTAGGATAGTTTGTATCAGGCTCCTAGAAGCAGGACTGAAATCCCATAAAGCGAGGAAGAAGCCCTTCATTAATGAGAAACAGGCACACACCTATAAATTGAGAAATGAGTGAAACAAAAAATTGTGCTGTAGTCTCTTGTACATTCACTTTATCTTTGCTGTTTTTTGCTATATGAAGGTGATTCATCTGTGCTTGACTTCTGTGAAGGGGTTTGTGTTACTATGAAAAAAATGGCACACTGAGAAATCCCATCTGATATATCCTAGGACGTGAAATGAAAATAAGGTACCTGTTGGTGGGTTATGTGTGTGTGTGTGTGTGTGTGTGAGACAGAGAGAGAGATAGAGAGAGAGCACGTGATGCATACCCATACAACGTGGTGAATACCCATTTTTTTCCCTTTCGGGGACCAGTTTCCTGGTGCCCATAAGGGAAAACTCAATTTAAGAAAAATCTGTGACTGCAATGAAAAAACTAAAAATTTTGTTTGGTTACTTATGGTTAAGGTTAGGGCTGGGTAGGGGTTAAGGTTCTCATTGCTGGGATTGTTCCAAAGTCATATAAGGTCCATGCCCAAAAAAATATCACTCACTAAACACATGCTTTACAAGACAACTGATGTGACTGTCACATAAACCAGGTTTCAGGGCTTAGAAACCCAAGTTACTACAGTAGGTGCTTTCCCACCCTAGTTCAGGAACGCAGTTCCTGGGACACTCCCAGCCATGCGTACACACAAACCGAAGCAAACCGATGGACACATATTGATAGACACAGATTCCCATTTAATTATCAACCTTGATAAATTGACGAATAGAATGATCTTGTTACGTTCACACAACGTATACACAGGCAGCTCATGCTAATAAAAAGGAATTGTTCCAAAGTCATATAAGGTCCATGCCCCGAAAAAATGTCACTGTCACTAAACGCATGCTTTACAAGACAACTGATGTGACTGTCACAATTCATTTTCAGCAACATTCACTTGTGATCTACTGCGGCATATGACACACATTCCTTGCTGCAGCCAGTTAAATGCACCCATAAGATTACCTATTTCTAATAGCTCAGCCTCCTCCATGGCTGATGGAGCTGCACTGTCAGTGCCACCATCTGGAATGACTCCTGTTAGGGATGTTGCACCTTTGATGGCAGCTGTGTCACCATCCAGAGGTGACACTGACGTTGTGCGTGAGTGCCTGTGGGCTGCGATCCTATTGTGGTGGCGATTTTCAGATCGAACCACTTCCTCACCTCTGCTGCCGTTCTCATTACAAATGACGCAGCATTAACTGCATGTGTCACCTGTCCCCATGCTAGGTCCTTCTCTTTCTTTTACCAGCTACTGGTAAAGTTGCCAATCAGTACCTATTTGGTTTTTTGTCTGTTACATCCAGTAAAACTTACACCTCATTCCTAGTGAAGTTCCATTTTTCCTCCCTTCATTTTTTTAAACTTCATTTCTTAATAGCTAATACAGTGACAAAACAACAATACAAGCATATAGTGATGTGAAAGTTATATGCCCATATATGCTCTATTGAGGGTGCTTCATTATTTAAATAATCCTGCTCACATTTAGAATGCCTTACCAACATTCACTTCGCGTGGCTGCTCATATGAAGTCATAAAAGGTCATCCCGATTTTCCTCAGTTCAGTGCATCCCTGAGAAAACAAGGGAGCAGCTTTGGTCCATTTTTTTTCATTTTCATCCTCAAGACTTCCAGCCTTCAAACTGGCAGTGTGTGTCAGCTGGCTAAGCCTGTGTGTCTCTGTGCCTGTGATCAGAAGGTTGTGTGATTGAGCCTGGCCCTGGCAAAATAACCACAGGTCTGTGGCCCCTTCAGCAGGGTCCTTAACTCTCTGCTTATTATTATTGTTATTATTATTATTATTATTATTGTTGTTGTTGTTGTTGTTGTTGTTATCATCACCTTGAAATAAAGATGTGCCCTGAATGCTCTGTATGGCCTTTGCAGGTAAGCATGTTCCTGTGTTTAGTATCTATGACATGTCCCTTAAAAGAAGGCATGCCTAATAAAATGGATACTTCACAAATCTGTGTACCTTGCCTCTTAACAGAAAACATTGGTCTTAATTAATGTGGTGATGTCATACAAGGAAGACTGTGATTGGTTAAAGAGGTGAAATGCAAGTCCATCCCTTATTGACCCCGGGACATGACACACTTGGGAAAATCAGGACGTTAAGTGATAAATACCAATTTGCCTGTGTGTAATGGCGCTTCATATGCACAGTTAGGAGCCATTCTATGCACACTTTGATAAATGACAGCCCTGGTTCCTGAAAAAAGTTCCTACGATAGGAAAGGGCATTTAGAGGGGAGCATACTTCATCATGGATAGAGAAGCAGCAGATCCTCGTACCAATTAACATCACAGCTTGTGAATGACATTGACCCATATAGGTTTGTCAAGGTCAGGCAAGTCATAAAACTTTTAATTCATAGAAGGTGAGTTTAGATTCTGACCCAATAATTATCACCGGCTCCCAGATTTTACCCTTTAGAATGCTGCTCAGTGCCTATTAATGTATTCCATCTGTGGAACAATCAGATACCTCTGCAAACTACTGATCACTCCCATATATTTTGCTGCAGGGTTTTGACATTACTGAAGCACGCATCAGGAATGCATGTGTGAAAGTGCAGAACCTGATTAGCTCACTCCTCTTTCCTAACACTGGCTCAGGGAGATGTGATGGCCTGCATGCCCACCTGTGTGCTGCCCATACCGAGAGCCTGACACTGACACATTGGCTCTGGGTTTGGCCTCCTTTCTCACCCAGGCTCTCGCTCCCTCTGCCCTGTTTAGGTCGACAGCTGACCATCTTTAACAGCCAGGCGTCCATAAAGATTGGCGGTCGGGATAGAGGTCGGCCATTCCAGGGCCAGATTTCAGGGCTCTACTACAACGGGCTCCAGGTGCTAAAGCTGGCATCTGAGGGTGACCCCAACGTGCAGGTGGAGGGAAACCTGCGGTTGGTGGGGGATGTACCATCTGTCCTGACCACCGACACCACCTCTACCACCCCCTTGGCTGACATGTCCACTACCATCATGGAGACCACCACCACCATGTCCACCACCACCACCCGCAAGCAGCGCTCACCCACCCTGAGAGACAGCATCACACAGGTGAGTAAGTCTGCTAAGGAGGCTGTGATTAGCCTAAGCTGATGTGTGAGGTTTCATCACAGGTAAATCTACCTTGTCACACGGCTCTCCAATGGACAGAGTCACTTGCGGCTTGTGCTGGTACAAGAAGCTGGGCCGTAGGTGATGTGTCCGTGTTCTGCTGAGACAGACACAAACTGTTCCAGGACTAAGAGGCATTACAAGTAACTTGCACAAAGAAAAAGATTGCTGAGAGAAGATGGCGTGACAGAAATACTAGGCCGACAGAGGCACTTCTATATTTTAATGTATGGTATATCTGTTTTTATCTTTTTTCATTTCTTTTAATCTTATTTACTATCACAAAAGGTTAACTGTACTTTTAAAATCTAAAAAATATGTGAATACGTACAGTCTGTAAAAATGGAATTTATAAACTGCTGTTCACTGAAAATTGTTACAAAAGTTTCTACTCTTCTCGCATTAGACATGCTCAGCATTTTTTTAGGTTAAACCTAATGGAACAGCAGCTTACATTCTCTGCATGAACAAGGCAGGCCGCCTCCAACCTCAATCGAATTGCCGATCTGTGAAATGATACCCTACATGTTGCTTGCTTGCTCTGGGGGGCATTTTGCCCCCTAGAGCAGTGTGATGAGCAGTGTGGATGAGGTCAGGAAGCAGAAAGCAAAGCGGCACCTCCATCCTGTGGAAATGCCCTTCTTCTGCACCCACAGAGCCAGCAGTCACAATCTCATCTTCATTAGCTGCACTATAAACATTAGCCTTATTAATAATGTACTCTAATCGTGCCATGGCTTACAAAGCCATGCCAAAGCGTCCATGAAGCAAATAAAATAATACTACTGATGAATCCTAAATAACCATGGCAAATTGCAGCTGTCTGACATTCGAGGACAAGCACAACTGTGCAAGTGTGCAGTGCATACTTCCTATCCGCTTGTTTTTGTAATTTGTTTGTAAATTTTTTATTTTTTTTAAGAGAATAGTAGTGATTTATTCATACCTATGGGGGCATTTTGTTTTTGCCTATCTCATCTTGTTCTCAGTGACACACATATAGGCTACAGCAAGTTTGGGAGTTAGAGTGAAGGTTGTTCCATTGGTGTCCATGGAGTGATTGGGGTTAAGGGCCTCAGGGTTGCCAATCCTCACACATCTGCTGTGACACTCACACTTTCAGACTCCTACACTCACATAAGAAATATTACAGCAAATCTGTATTATTCCATTATAAACCTAAAATCAAAAGCATTGGAATAGTTTTCAAACCCTATAGACTATTTACAAGGTAATAAAACTGTTACAAACATGTAAATGCGTGTGCAGACTTATCTCAAGTTGAAAATCTTACACCAGCCAACTGACCAAAGTTGGTGACACTGGGGCCTTGCTGAAGGCTCAACGGAGGCATCAGTCTGCCAGCCACAGGACTGGAACTGGTGGCTTTCTAATCCCAGTCCTAAATGGCAGAGCCACATACCGCCACTTTGCTGTCCAGTACAGCAGGAACCCTGTATCCCTGGTTTCAGTTCTCCTTGGTTTATTCGGGGAAAAAAAAAAGGAAAATTCCAGGAATAAATGGGTTATGAGTTTGAAACTGGGTACCAATTGAGCACAAGCTGTAACATCTACCAGCCCAGTCACGCCCAGTACATGACTCATCTCCCTATACCCACACTTAGCATTCTCACTGATCATATTCATTGCCACATTATCGCAGTGTCTGTCATAAAAAAAATATAAAAAGCTTGAAGCAGTTTCAGAAAATTGATGGATGGATGGATGGATTTTCATTGCTACATCATCCCTTTTAGGCTGAAACATCAGAATTTCTTTCAACTCAGAGTACAGTACTGTATAATAATGTACAATGTACTTATTTTTACTGTATTTAAACTTTACCATATGTAAGTACACAAAAAGCATTGTACATAGGGGGTCCGTGGATGGTTCACTATTATCCACGGTTTCGGCTATCCACGATAAGTCTTAGATCATATCACCCGTGCATACGAATGGACTGCTGTGGTCACCCATGCGAGACTGACATGGTCTCCTGTGCGATAGGACATGTAGTAATATTACAGCACTATGTTTCAATTAAGCTAAATTTACATTTATTTTCCGTTCGTCGGCAGTTTCTGGAGAGTACTGACAAAACCCCCAGATCGGAGGCAAATCTGTGTTCGATCAGCGCTGGCAAATCGGCGCTCGAATGGTATATGTGAACTGTCCAGATGCATCTCTCTCTCTCTCTCTCTCGCTTAGCTGTCCATCGTGTCCAATTTTTCCAGTTTTTTATTGAGTGGTGATTTAAGTGGTGAACTCCCAGAAAAAAAGGTAAGGTTAACCAAAACTGGGAAATAATGTACATTTCAGAATTATACAAAAAGGCAAAAAGGTCTTTTTCGGGGAACAAGAAATGAATTAACAACCTAAAGCTGTTCTGCAGCAATGGAGCTCGATCAAGCCTTGAAATCCCTACAGGTGTCTCAACTTGCCCTGATTACTTTCAACCCCCTCTGTCTGCATATAAGTAGTGTTGGAACACACTGTGGTATCATACCTTCGTGAGCATTATTTGAACAGTATTGTACTGCAGAAAGTGTTGTATTGCTTTAAAAATTGTTAGGAAAAAGGTCATTAACAATGGAAGAGAGACAAACCATCATAACACTCAAAAGTGTAGGTCTGTCCTACAGAGAAATTGCGAAGAAAGTCATGGTGTCAGTGAATGCAATCTCCTTCACCATCAAACTGCAGTGCCATGCAGTACCCTCTAGTAGGCACCTAGTTGTTCAGGGGTTCATCCTACAGCAAGATAATGACCAAAAACATGAGTCCAAGCTATGCCAGAACTACCTTACGGAAAAAGAACAAGATGGTAAGCTTGAAAATATGGAGCGGCCAGCACAGTCTCCAGACTTCAACCACATCGAGTTGGTTTGGGATGAACTGGACAGAAGAGTGAAAGCAAAGCAACCTACAAGTGCCACACATTTCATCAAGCTCATTTCCGAAACCTCTGTATCATTACCACAAAGGTGTCCATTTAATGTTAATTTAATAAATCAAAAAATAGTACTTTGCTTTTAAATGCATGTGTAGAATCTATATGTTGTGTTCTTCGGGTTTGCCACATTATTTCAAAAATATATTAAGTTTCAGTGAAATATGAAAAATATTAGGTTGTAGATTCCAGAAGGAGTTGCAGTAATGACAGAAATTAGTCAAAATTAAATTAAAATGTTAATTTAAAAATATACATTATTTTAGAGTTTCAAATAACTGAGTATAACTGTTAATGAGATGACTGTTAATAAGCAATTTTTAAAAATATGAAAATGTATTGGCTTTCTTGATGGTCTTGATGTTTTCAGAATGTTGCGTTAATGAGATTTTTAAGGGCTTGTTTTTGGAAATGTTAAAAAACATGTTAAATTTTCTGTAAATGATTTAAAATATAGCCTTACAGCACTTCAGAGCTGGTTATTAATGGCTAAAAAAGAAACTTGTTGATGCAAATCTTTTTAAGTACTTCATGTTTGAAATCTTTTAAACCAAGATTTTCTGAGAATCACCCACATATGAGGGTTCATCTGCCGTGCATTTGTCAATGTCAGCATATATGTTGATTACAGAATTTTAACTATTTCTAGTGTATTGAAGTAGAATTGTGATTTCCCGGTATCATTCACACATGTGATTTTGTGACGAAACACAGCTTGAAGACCACACAGACTAGTCTGCAATTCCTCTTGGTGAAAAATCTTACAGTGTCGCTAGTCAGTCATGTAGTGTGTAATTCCCAATAACTTAAAGACTGCCGAATACAAGACGACAAGTCATGTAGTGTGAACAGTACAGCGTGTAGTTGTGTAGTGTGGAGGGGGCTTTGTACTCTAATTAAAACGTAATTCTTTCTGTACATTTTACACCATAATGGAGTCCTGGTGCCCTGCTTAGCATTATGTATCCCCACATTGCTTACACATGTGTAAGATTTGCCTGTAGGGTGAGGGCAGTGTCTCTCTGCAGGGTGACGTCCTGCTCATACCACAGGGATGTAACTCCACTGCAGCATCATAGCTGACTGCCGACTCCTCTCAGGACTCCTGGATTTCATAAGCAGAGAATTGGGGTAGAAGGCAGGATGGTGCTGAGATCAGCTGTCATTGGGATTTCGGTGTTGCTGCTTGGTTTGTGGTTAGATTAGCCACTTAGGGATTCTCTAGAAACTTCCCTCCTGAATTTTTCATGGCAACTTCCACAGTAAACTCAGTTTCCAGTTACACTATTTTCTCTTGCATTGCCTCATTATCAATCACTGAAGTATAATGACAGCACATTATATCAAGAGTCCTTCATTAGTTCTTTTACACATAGTTCTGTTTTTATCTGGAGTGTTATTGATCTGTTATACACGTCCGTACCTGGGGCTCTGTGAGTGTTAGGGAGGTGCTTTGTTTGTATGTTGTCTCCATGAAGCACATGCAAATACAGCAGCAGGTCAGCAAGCAGCAGACTCTGCTGAAAGAGGAGAGCACATTAGCTGCAGAGTAAGTAGGCTTCCCATAAAGACCCTCAACCCTAATAGTTTGTCCCCCTCTGTCTCTCACATTAACACACCATTTACTCCCCTACATGGCCAATAAAGAGCAGAGATTGTTGCCCTGAAAAACTCGCCATGCAAGCAAAGTACGGAAGGCCTAAGTGCTGGAGGTCTTCATCAGAGACTACACCCCAAACACAAATCAAAACCAATGAAAAGTATCTGCATGGAACTTGTTTGTTTGTTTGTGTGTGTGTGTGTGTGTGTGTGTGTGCGTGCGCGCGCGGGTTTACCTATTCTTATGGGGACACAATGTCCGCATAACGTGATAAATATCTGTTTTTTTTCCCTTATGGGGAAAAAAAATCGGTGACTGCTCTGAAAAAACTAAAAATGCAAATACGCTTGTATTTTGTTAGGTTACTTATGGTTATGGTAAGGGCAGGGTAGGGGTTAAGGTTGTCATAGTTAGCGTTAGCATTTTTCCCATTGAAATGAATGAGCGGTCCCCATAAAGATATGTTTACCCTACATGTGCGTGTGTGTGTGTGTGTGTGTGCGCGCGCGCGCAAGTATCTGTGTGTTTCTGTTGCGTGTTGCTCTTCAAGAGTAAAGAGCACTTACCATAAATTGACTATAATCAATAAGTAAATGAAAGCTGAATTGTCACAATATGTCATATTCAATGTATGGTATTAAGTCATCAACACTAGCATTGGTACTACATGACTAAGCCTGGACAGCTATACTGAGAATCATGTTGTTGTCTCTGCCATCCATTCCCTTCCTCTTCCTCTGTTTTTCCTGCAATAGACTACAGACTAACCATGAACTTGTTGCTCAAGCTTTTAATTTTAGTACAATAATATTTATATTTATTTTTATTGAGCAGAAGCTTCTGTCAAAAGTGATGTACAAGTAAGGCAATAGCACATTACAGACAAACTGGAAGCATACTGACAAACATAAGAAGTCGACCTGGCATAAGTGCAGCTAATGAATCCCCAGGTACACGTGTAAGCAGTATTGAAGAAGAGCTACACAATGTCTTCCAATCATCTAAGAATTTACAAAGACAACTGTTCAAATCAGCAGAAAGTGCAACAATACGAGCATCCAGGGAACATGGAACAGTGTAGGCTAGTAGGTGTGATCCTCTACAGATGGGTTTTGAAAATGGTCGGAGGGATTAAAGTTTCTCTGGGACCTGGTATGGAAACACACTGGATGCCAGATAATCAAAGGGCGCACACACATACCCACACACACACATACCCACACACACACATTTGTAGTCATGTTTTGGTGGGAACCGTCCACTCATTTCTATGGGTATAACCCTAATGTCAAGAATGACAACCTTAATCCTGCATTCGATTAAGTCGCTCCGAGTCGGAAGCCGAGTAAAAACGTCATGAAACGTCATGATTTCCTGTCAGAAACACACCTCCTTTACGATGTTGACGTCGGACAGGATTTTGTTTTTCCGAGATTCCCCTGTGAGGTAATTTCAACATGGCGGCTTAAACAGTCAACAGTAATTCTATTTTATAAATATTTAAAAATGTTTATTTTGTTAAATGTATTAATAGTTATAAATGTAATTGCACACAGTTTAGAGAATACCATATCATTACCGTAAACAGCATGCAATATCAGATTTTTACCAGACTTGTTAGTGTCTTTTGTTTGTTTGCAGTTTGTTTCCCTCTCGAAAAAAGAATATCGCTATGGGTCTACTAAAATATTACAAGGCTTTTAATGTGGTTTGACTAGTTTGTGTTTCTTGTTTGTTTGTCTCTCGGAAAAAAGAATCTGAGACCCTGTTTCATCTAATTTCATGTTTTTGGTCTGTGGGGTGAAACTAGAGAAGAAAGAGGAAACTCACTCAGCGGGAGACACAGATGGAGATTCATGGATGTGTGAAGTGACAGGGCTGCCTCTTATGCCACCATTATACCCTCTGTAAAATAGTTATATTTAGATTTCAGTCTTTTAATATTGGACATTATTGTAATTTAACATTTTGAATAGCTTATAAAGTAAAATCGAAATTTGATCATATCTAGTATGTCATTCAATAAAATACAACCGTGAAAAAAATGGAGACCATACTATATTTTTAAACAAATCTGTATTTTTAAATCCTGTTTTAATTGTGGTTCTGCTGGCAGAAGGCTAAGCTGTTCAAAATTTCTAAGACAGCAGTATATTAGAACAATATGAAACAGGAGACACTGGGAATAACCAGTAGCCAGCAAGGAAAAGGGCGGAAGCGACTTTCTAATGCCAGAGACGACCGTTAACTTATCTGACAGTTTCTTATGAATCGCAGAATGACCTTCATAAGGAATGGGAAACATTAAGTGCAGGTGTGAAGTGCACTGCTAGGACAGCTCATATCAAGCTCCTAGAAGCAGGACTGAAGTCCCATAAAGCAATGAAGAAGCGCTTCATTAATGAGAAACTGGGAAAAACCAGGCTGCAGGTTTGCAGCAAGAAAAAAATTTATTATTCCTTGATGCACACATATAAATTCAGTAATAGGCGAAACAAAAAATTCTGCTATGGTCTCATGTTTTTTCCATTCATTCATTTCATTTGAAACTAGTACGCTTATATTAGTTTTATCTGAGTACTAGTTTCATTACACATTACAGTGTAGCCACATGTGTGTTTTGATAATGGTCCTTTCAGATGGTGGATAATTATTTCCATTTATTTTTCATTTTGCAGACAGCTTTGCATGTGGACGGGACCCTGCAGTGCAGGCTGTAGAATATGCTCTCCTCATGAAGCAAAGGAAATATGGTTGTTTAAAGACTCACTAGTCTGGGCTCACTAGTCTGATCTGTAGGTATAAACTTAATATTTCTTTAAACCAAGCTCCATACTGTCAGACAGAAGTTTTATGGCTAAAGAAGACTCTTGAGCAAACAATTTAGTGGTGAAATTTCACAAGCTCCTGTATACTTTTTTTTGCATAACATAGAATCTCATAATAATAATAATTCAACACTGATATTGGTATTTTTGCTAGGAGTGGTTATCCAGCACATTCACCCCAAAAGTAGGACATACAATATAGACGTTAGATGGGAAATGTCACGCTGTGAGAAGCCCAGAAGTCAAGCAAAGTGCAAGTATGTTCTAGCTGATGCAATAATGCACATTTCATCCTTCCATCAGAATATGTGTGAAAGGCATCTAATTCCCTGACCGAGGGTGTAGGCTTCGGTATGGACAGCAGCAACAGGTCCCAAACAATATCGTGGGAGTAACATGTGTATTTAGGTGGGCGGGGGGTTCAGGGCTGATTTGGTCCCTACCAATGTTGACACCAAACCTACATGCTTGTCCCAGACACAGCATCCTCAGAGAAAGATGCTGCATACATTTGTTTAAGTCCTGCACCATTCAGCTACTGATTACATGCCATCACACCGGCAGAGTATCAGGCTGATTGGCAGGGCCCACCTTCCCAGGTTTCTGGCCAAGCTTTCACAGAAATTGCAGCTATCCATGGCAGCCGGAGAAAGCGTCACACTAAGTAAGCCCATCATTAGCAGTAGCACATGTGGTGTCACGGTCAGAAATGCTCCTTCTGGCTGACACACCTGTGGTCACCTTCAGGAAGCTGTCACTGTGCGCCTCACTGCCCCTCAGCAGACATCTGATAAGTCAGAGTCCTGGCAGCCTGTCACCTTATATGCCTTTGAGTTATGCTGTGTTTACAGTGGGGCGGCACAATTACATCCACCTTCTGAGAAAAACATGAACCATCCCCATGACGTCCATCAATGTGCAGAAGAATAAACAAAATAACTTCAGTTTAAATATATTCCATAAATTAAAGTACACTGTCTAAGCAAAGAATCATGATAATGACATTTCAGATTCCATAAAGGCTCAAGATGCTCTATAAAAACACTGCTCAGCTCCTCCCTTTGACCATTGTGATTAAAGCTTTAATTATGAAATAAAGCTTTGATGTCACTAATCCATGCACACCTGTACCCTTGATAACCCCCCCCCCCCCTTTTTGTGTGCTGTAGTGTTTGCTGAAGCTAGTCTTTGTAATTAGTAATGGAAAGGAAGCATTCAGCTCTCTTTTGGTCACCTTCCAATTTAGTCCTTTTCTCATGCTGTGAATCAGCCAGCATGTGTCCGACATCAGCACTCTCAGCTTACTTATGCGGCCAAAATTATTTCTATAGCAATTAGCCTGTATGTAGCAATTAGCCTGTAACATGAACGATGTAGGTTGCATTATCCATGTCACCAGTAGCATTTCAGTCATTGGCTGCATTTTGCTTTTCTACAAAAGCTCTGATATTAGTTGTGTTTAACCAGTCAGGCTTTTGAAAGTTGGCTTTTAGCTGTCGCCATGAAGGTGTGACAATATGTCCCTACATTCAGCACAAAATAATCCACCATAATTCCTCTATATCTCTCTTGTGTTATGCACATAGTCGTGATGTTACACCTGTAGTTCCTTATCAGGATATTCATATGGGCAATTACAGCTGCCCTGGAATCAATATCAGCAGTCAGGATGAAAATCATATATGAGCGTTTTAATACCTAAAATCTGTCCTTTGATTCCACTGTTATGATTCGTACTGTGAATTTCTAGATGTCAACATGTGTTTCACAGGAACCTCAGCCAACAAACTGCTCTGTCACAGTGGCTGTCTGCTAGGCGTATGTGTGTATGAATGGTCCACAGAGCTCTCTTTGCATACCAACACTCTTTGCGGGAGCTAATCAAGGAACAGGCACACTACAAAAAAACATAAGAACTAGCAGAGCTGAGATGACAGAATTCGCAGTATTATGTTGGGTTTATGGTTAATAACTGGAATGGGAGATCTGACATATCTGCAGCAACTTTATGATGCTATTACACCAACATAGACCAAAATTTCAAGCACCTTGTTGAATCTATGCCATGAATAATTCAGGGAGTTCTGAAGGCAAATGGGGACCTGAGCCATTCAACCTGGTGTGTGCATGTGCACGTGCTTGTGTATTTATGTCCGTGTATGTCCATGGACTACAAACAGTGAAAAGTGTAAAGAAAAAAAAAAGTTTATAAGTGCCCTCTTCTGGCAGCTGGCACTCCTAAATAAGCAAAGTGATATAGGGAGAAGCATGCTGTAAATGGATTTGTCTTCTGCCTTTCCCTTTTGTACTCCGTAAGTTATGGTGCCAGTCATAGTTAAAGCGCTGACGCGCTGATGAAGTCTGTCTCTCTAACACGTACACTAATGAAGAGTAGAGGATTTCCCTCATGCTTTGGTTCCCCATGTGTTCCAGAACACGGATGACCTGCTAGTAGCTTCCGCAGAGTGCCCCAGCGATGACGAAGACCTAGAGGAGTGCGAGCCGGGAACTGGTGAGTCCATCCTGGTCATTGTGTTTCCTGCATTCTGGTCCGAGGGCGGCTCCCCTGCTGAGAATGATACCCCTACCGCATACGCAGCTGTGATTGGCCACATTGTCCCCAGGCACAGCTTTTAGCTGTCACTTTCTGCTGCACAGTATCTACTTCTGGTCCTGTAGAGCCAGCTCCCAGTTGTTCTGTCATCAGTCATGGCTTTATATACCTTTAAAAGCACTTTGCCAAACTCACCATGGTCAGAATGGAGGCTTTAAGCTGCTTTTGTGCAACCTCTGAAACAGGATTTAAAGGTGCATAAGAGCTACATTTGGTTTGGGCTATTACAGAAATTTACTGAAATGTACTATAGAGCTCATTCAAGCTTCTTGAAGCAAGCTTGCATTTTTTTGTGGCTGAAAACCTATCAAAATGTCAGAAGCTGATTTACAGGCTGAACCTTTGTGATGATATGCGTATGCAAAGATAACAAATCAATGCCACTATCTCTATGCATGACAGGAGATGTAGGCTGCATTGTATCTCAGGAGAAACCCCTGTACACATCACCATAGCAACAACAGCAGCCAGCTTCTCTCTGTGTTCATTTGAGTCGAACAGTCAGTGCTTTCATGTCGAGATGAGACTGGATATTCAGAGCCTATGGCATTCACACAGCACTCTGTACATTAACACAAACATGCCTTAATTACCAGAAAGGCAAGTCTAAGAGCGACTCATTATACTTATACTTGAATCAGCTCTTAATTGCTATATATCAATATGCCTCAGTAATAATTTGGGAGATTTAGTAGTCAAGGCAGGAGGTTTTTTGGTGGCATCTTATCTGTGCTGTTTGCCAATTAAGAATCCCTCCCCATTGCTAGTTGTGTTGATTTGCTGGCTGCCCTCGAGTAACTGGGTGATAGACCTTAGTCCTATGTGTTGCACAATTTTATTTCTTGTAATAAGAAGCCAGAGTTGTCAATCTGAAATGGGAATATACACATGCACACACACACACACACACACACACATGTAGGGTAAATATATCCTTATGGGGACCGCTCATTTATTTCAATGGGAAAAATGCTAACGCTAACTATGACAACCTTAACCCCTACCCAGCCCTAACCATAACCATAAGTAACCAAACAAAATACAAGAGTTTTTGCATTTTTAGTTTTTTCATAGCAGTCACCGATTTTTATTAAATAGTGTTTTCCCTAAAAAAAAAAACGGATATTTATCACGTTATGGGGACATTATGTCCCCATAAGGATAAGTAAACCCACTCACACACACACGTACAGATACACACGCATACACGTACATATGCACACACAGCCTGAAAGTCTGGCTCTCATGAAACATGTTACAAGACCTGGAACGGGGCCTGAAGCAGAGAAAGCCCACTTTTGCATGTTCTGTTTGCTATGAAATACAGCTGATGTTTGTCGGTTCTTGATAAATTGCATTTCTTATTTTGTATTTCATAACAGACAATTGCAGAATGTTTTTTTTAGTATGATTGGTTATTAATCCTCAGGAAGAGAGAGAAAGGCAGCCCTAGAAAAGTCACTTTGAAGATGATCCATGTCTAGACGTGTCTCATGTCATTTCTCAGGGAAGAGATGGAAAAAGCAGAGGTACTCTCTGGTGCCTGCAGAACCCTGCAAAAACTTTATAATATATTCAAGCTTCTCTTTATCCCATGGCAGCTTTTAATCTTTGGCCTTGTTAGGCTCCCTGAATGACATCATCCAGCATAGGCTGTGTTTGAGATTTTTTTTTTAACAAACTGAGTAATGATAGTGAGCATGACCCTGTGAGGCTGCACCTGCCCTACTCACTGTGTCCACCCACCCTACTGCAGCGTATGAGCTGAGTTAGGATAGTGAGCGTAATCCTGTGAGGCTTCAGCTGCCCTACTCACTGACTCCACCCACCCCGCTGCAGTGTAGGAGCTGAGTTAGGATATTGAGCATAACCCTGTGAGCCTGCTCCTGCCCATCTCAATGTCTCCACCCACCCCACTACAGCATATGAGCTGATGTAGGATAGGGAGTGTAACACTGTGAGGGTGCACCTGCCCTACTCACTGTCTCCACCCAACCTGCTCTACTGTATGAGTTGAGTTAGGATACTGAGCGTGATTCTGTGAGGGTGCACCTGCCCTACTCACTGTCTCCACCCAACCTGCTCTACTGTACGAGTTGAGTTAGGATACTGAGCGTGATTCTGTGAGGGTGCACCTGCCCTACTCACTGTCTCGACCCAACCTGCTCTACTGTATGAGTTGAGTTAGGATACTGAGCGTGATTCTGTGAGGGTGCACCTGCCCTACTCACTGACTCTACCCACACCACTGTAGTGTATGAGCTGAGTTAGGATAGTGAGCATAACCCTGTGAGGCTGCACCTGCCAGAGTCAGTTTCTCCTCCCACAGTGTATCCATGTCCGACATCTGCAGCACGATTATTACATATGACTGTGCTGTCAGGCATCACTCTGCCTCCTATAAGCAGGGGCGCCGTAAGGGGGAGGAAAGCTAGGACGATTCCAAGGGCCCCTGAGTGACAGGGGCCCTAAAAAATTAGGAAAATAACTGGATTGGTTTGGACTGGGGGGCCTAATATGATATGCTTTCATGGGGCCCAAAATCTCTAGCAACGCCCCTGCCTATAAGTCATATCGATCAGAAACTAAGCATCACCCAGCACTATTACTGCTAATTGTTGTTCATAACCTGACAGCAGAGAAATCCTGCTCTCCTACCTCTGCATCTCTGTTTTTAAGGAGCCAGAAAATGTCTTTGCCAAGCATTAAGTGCACACAATGAGTACTACGTAAGTGCTGTGCTATGCCTGGCCTGCCGTGGCTCGCTGCCCTGCATCCATCACGCCATGGCAGCTTCAAAGAGCCTCATTCACCGCAGGCATCGGCTCCCTCGTTTCCCTTCCAAAAACTTCTCAAATGTTTTAATGGAAGTAATAGAAAGTGAAAGTGAAGACAGGCACCATTGCGGGGTCTTCATGTTGACTGGAATGAGTCACCCAACAGAGGCAGCTGGCGCCGCTCAGCCGCAGGATGTGCCACTCACGTCAAACCAAAGTAAACTGGCGGCTGACGGTAAACTGAGAGAAATTAGACGGAAGGCAGCATCTGTGCTATGTCGTCGTATGAACCCCATGAGAAGAATAAGCCCGTAATGCTGCTAAATGAGGCAGAGCAAAGTGTTTCAGGTGCAGTCCTACATGGTGGTATCTCAGTTAATGCTGCATGGAATTTGAACGTGATGTCATGACGAGTTACATGGCAGTTATACACTGCAAATGGCACTATGACATTTAGCCGTCATGGCACCCAGCAGTCACTGGACTCGAAGGTTCTGTATTGTTCCAGGTATGGAGAGTTCAACCCAGATGACACTATGAAGGACAAGTCAGTCAGGTTGCTTTTGGGCTTCTCTCTGATATCCGGTCTCTGGAAGGGGCGTGATAAGACAGTCTAAGGGTGTCAACACTGAGCAAACAGAAATTTCTGGAATGGCAGGCCAGTAAATTGTATGGCATGCCTGCAGCATTTCTGTTTCAGTACTTATTTACTTTGCAGATACTGTTTTTCAACCTCTGGGCCAGACCAAATCAAAACTGTGACCCCAGTCTTAATCCAAACAAAAATACATTACACCTTCACGAG
Source organism: Paramormyrops kingsleyae (assembly GCF_048594095.1). NCBI lineage: Eukaryota > Metazoa > Chordata > Actinopteri > Osteoglossiformes > Mormyridae > Paramormyrops > Paramormyrops kingsleyae. The sequence goes on along the minus strand of NC_132806.1, from coordinate 3,010,387 downwards.
CAGCTTTAAATGACAGCAGAAAACTTTGGCCCCCTTATGATGACTAGAGACACCATATTATTTAAAACAGATGAATTCCAGTCTGTGAACATTTATACAACAATCTAGCCATATGAATTTTTGATAGGATGGGATGAGCTTTGAATAATATACTATATTCTATATCAAGGGAGGCTGACCTGGGAACGCCTTGGGATTCCCCTGGTGGAGCTGGAAATGGTGGCTGGGGACAGCAAGGTCTGGGCATCCTTGCTTAGACTGTTGCTTCCACAACCAGGAACAGGATGTGTGGTTGAAAATAGATAAATGCATGAGCGTAAATAATGGGGGAGGGGGATTTAACCCCTCCAATAATCAAAACCAGCCAATACAACTCCCTGGACCCCCTTAAATGGTTGGAGACCTCAACCCCTCAATGCTCAACCCAAAGTTATGCCCTTGAATGGATGGATTCTATATATCAAACTTCTAAGGATTTAAGGTAGCTTGGAAGAAGGTGTTGGTCAATATTCTTCTGAATGAACAGGGAGTTTTCCTAAGGCCCAGATATTTCACTGTTTTGGGGGTTCATGATCAGTGATGTCCCATTTGGATCAATTTAACTGGTACTGGCTGAGACAGAACCAAGATGTGAAGGGGCTTGGACTAGCCAATCACAGCTGTGTATGATAAAGTCATTGTTTCTACTGTATATGGCTAGTATATTGCTAATCAGCTGAGGCACCCCAGGTTAAACTCAGCAAACCGGCCAGCTGGAATTTTCTCTAGGCTGGAGGAGTATCCACCCATGTTGTGTGTGAGAGTGCAGTACAAGTGATTGTGCAGGTAGACGTAGAGCTCAGAATGTTACAGCCCGCTTCGTGATAGGAGGACCTGTTCCAAAGCAGGGCTAGCACATGCACACCCCTGCACTTTCTACTTTGCTTCCATTATTTATTCATAGTTACATTTATTCCTACATTTTTTAAACAAATGTCCCAGTTCCCTTTCTCTGTATCAATAACTGTCTTTTTCATTATTCGTTTTATTTAGTCTTATCAAGTTTATATAAAAAAAGCAAAATTAACTTGGACTTGACACACTTGAAAAGTTCTATTTAATCTGCATAAACTAGCTTTGGATATATAAATGCAGCTTGCCTGTTTTTGCTATATGAAGTATTTCCTTATGACCTATGATCTAATTTGGCCATGCCGCTCCTCAAATGCCGCTGTAGATGTCATTTAATGAAATCTGTACTACACTCCCATTGCATGTGACCAGGCTATGATCAGATACACTGTGACACTATCTGTATCACATGACAAGGGCAACAGTGTGTTGCAAAGTATGTGACTGCACACGGGACAAGGCTGAAAAACTCAACCTGAGGTCATCATTTATGGAGGTGTGGGATAGTTAGGCAGGGCAGGGTGCAGTGCTCTACCCACAGACACAATGAAGCAAGGCAAGGTGCAGTGCAATACCGACAGACACCATGAGGCAGGGCATGATGCAGTGCTCTACACACAGACACAATGAGGCAGGTGGAGCCCTCTCACTGTAGCTTAGCCCAGCCAGCCACTCATGCCACTGGCTTTCATTGAGGGGTCGAAGTGTGGGGCACTGCAATTGCACATTGAATCTAACTCATTTCTTTGTTTTAATGCTTTTTCTTCATTATTTCTCCGTAAGTATACCATGATTAGGACCACTGCGAATCAGTAGACATCTGTTGAAATGTTTCCACTTCTGTTTGGATTTTGAAGCCTTCGTTTAGACTCATAAAAAATAAAAGAAGATAAATTAGGCCCAGGCTGGACTGTGAGCGAGATCTGTGAGCTGTGTTTCAGTCAGACTTATGCTTTACTCATTCACCTCATCAATAAAGCTGTCACTAGACAGGAAATAGGCACTTGTAAAGAGAGTAATCTACATACTACATAAAGTGTCAACTTTCCGAAATCTGAATGTTCAAAATCTCATGATTTTACTGTATGTCATTATGTATTGTTCATTTATTAACAAACCTTGTGTACTGTGGTACATCAGGGAAACCAAGCCATAAAACAGCCATAAAGGCAAGTATGGCCATAGCATTTTTGGTGCTATATCTGCACTTAGTTATATTGCACGAAAAGGCTGTGCCCAGTTCAAAGAGGACCAAGCAGAAAATGCCTCAATTCAGAAATCAGAAATCCATAGTGAGGAGCAGCGATGCCTAATCACTGACGACGAAAAAGATGTTAAATAACACTTAGCGATTCACTGAGATTCAGGAGGCTAGCTGATGAGGATACAGCTTGAGCACATAGAGGTCAGAGCACTGTAAATATACACTGCCTGGCAGGCGTCCTGTGTCTCGGGGGATGATTAAGTTACACAGAGGGTGGAGGAAGAGGTAAATATTAATGCGCATCGAGCAAACCAGGCACAAACAGCACAATGTTCCAGCGCAGCTCCCTCTGACGAGAATCTGATTAACAAATCATAAAATGAACAAATGAATCAATACAAGAAGAGGGAAGGGTGGGCTTTCTATCTAAGAGCAATCTTACACAACTTTGTTTTTGTAATTTTTTTTCATGCTAAAATCATGCGGCCAATTTGTTGATGTAAGTGCCCTGAACTCCGTGGTTTGTCATCTTATTTAAACAGACAAAGCAAAGGAAGCAGGGAGATAATTAGCTCAGCAGATGGTAGATAGGAGACTAACTGTTCAAATGTTATTTTGTAATCTTCTTTAACATTAATTATAATACTATCATATTCACTCAAATAGTAATTAGCCAGCTTAGGCAAGGAACATAGTTTAGACTAGAATGAACATGTTTATATGTTATTTTTTTCTGCCAATTCATATGTCTAACTTGTATTTTATATTGAAGTTAAGACTAATCACCTTAAGACTTTAAATTTAATACAATCAAACAGTATAACTAACCTGATATGTGTTCTTGGTATTTTAAAGAATATGATACCTGTTTCATTTGGACTTCTGTGTTTTTTCTGCTGATCCAGAGAGGAACATTCCAGGCTACACTAATCACTTTTCCCACCTTTTCTCTTTCTCATCCTAGGAGGTGAATTAGTGTTGCCCATTATTACAGTGGACACTTTAGAGCCCCCGTCTATCGCCACCCACTACCCCGTCATCCCCCCTCCCCCCACGTATCGCCCCTTCCTCACCCTGCTTGAGACCACCAAAGAGTCCCTGCCACTGGCCAATGGCCGCCCCCCCTGCCCCCTGGACCAGGAGGACTGTGAGGAGCCCATTGAGGTGTCAGCCTACGGCTCGGGGGAAATGACCGAGTCTGATGACGAGGACTTTTACAAAAATGCCCCCCTCATCCCTGATAGGACAGTGCTGCCACCCCCTCCTGCAGTGGAGGGTGCTGTGCAGAGCCCCCGCGATCGGCATTTCTCTAAGCCCCCCTCCGTCCCCACATTTGGACCCGACCAGCTCCCCCACCACAGGCCTGGCCTGGGTGCCAATGGGCGCATGCCCGCTGGAAAAATGAACACCCGCGATCAGGTGCTTCTGCCGCCTGCTGCCTCCGCCGACCCAGATCACAGCGGGCGGCACCGACACATTCCAGGAATAACTCGCCCCCCCAATTTCCGCCATTTGCCCACAGCCAGCCCCACGGCCCCGGAGAGGGGCCCGCCCGGCGCGGTGGAGGTGATCCGCGAGTCCAGCAGCACCACAGGCATGGTGGTCGGCATTGTAGCAGCTGCCGCACTCTGCATCCTCATTCTTCTCTATGCCATGTATAAGTACCGTAACCGTGACGAGGGTTCCTACCAGGTGGACCAGACCCGCAACTACATCAGCAATTCCGCCACACAGCCCAATGGAACTTTAGTCAAAGAGACGCAGCCTGGGGTCCCCAAAACTGCCACCAAAAGCAAGAAGAACAAGGACAAGGAGTACTATGTGTGAGCTTGGCCCATGAAAGGTGGACAGACAGAGGGAGAGAGTGGAGAGGGATGGAGACCATGATCTGCTTCTGCGGGGATCTATTCTCCATCCTCCAGCTCACACAGGCTCAGACAAACAACACAATTCCAGGCTCCAAGATCCTCATGTTGCCAAAAGCTTGTCTTTGCCTGACTCTCCACCACTCAGCAGTCTATGCATGTAGGCAGCGACAGGGGCCCACAAAGCAGGCAGAATAATCCCACCGTTTTCCATCACCGATTCAATTATTCATTCTGACACATTCAAAAAAAATTATTGGCTTTTTATGGCTAATGCCTCTTCGTTAATTGTTCCCTTTTGGTCGAAATGCAAATGAAAATATGCTATATTTCTCTCTGCACCTGTTGTTCTCTCATTTTATAGATGTACCATTGAGGCCTCCTCAGTAATTATTTTTGAAAACAGAATAGTTAGTTTAGCCTGATCTAGGACAGGGGTCCTAAGTGAGTCGCAATGTAATTTTTGCAGAATATGTTTGTAAAATTGTAAAAACACACAAAAAAATCACTGTAACTGTACTGCAACCAATAAATCTACAGAGCAAACTGTAGCCCCCAAATGATGAGACATCTGGCTAAATGGGGTTCACAAGCATCTGGCGCTGTTAATTTGGGGACCATGGGCTGCACAGTTTGGGAACCCTTGATGTAGGAGAATGGGGCCTCTCAAATAGATCTCTGCTTATATTTAAATTGAACAAAGTGTCAAAGATGCCTCCCTCCATCTTCCTGCTAACCTCCCGAAGACTCTCTGCCTCTCTCTTCCTCTTTCTGTTCATGGTGCTAAAAGTTTCTCTGCTGTGTCTCAAGCATGTAGTGTTCATTACAGTACAAAAAAATCAACTGTTTCTGTGAAAAAAAAGAGAAAGTGAGAATGATTCAAGACTGACAGAGAATTGAAGCCACCAAACCCAAGTTGTCCAGCTGACAAGTTGACTTCCTGACCACATATCAACTGCCAACAAATGCAAGAGTGAATGGACCATGGCTTTCAGCACGACAAAGCGACTGCAGTGAACTTGTTCTAAGCAAATGTATAAATATATGTATAGACATTGCACAAATCTGTGGACTGCACTGGAACCATATCAAAAAGGGAAGTGATATGTTTGTGTGCGTTTCAGCCAAGGTCACAAATATATACCAGGAAGAAGCAGCAACAAGAAAGCAATGCTGCTGGTGTCAAGTGAAAGACAATTGAAGTCTGTTGAGTTTCCTGGTGTCTTCATAGCAGGCAAGTGCATCCAGCGCTGAGGCTGCCCATTGGTCGCCCATCTTGTACTCCTCTCCTGGAGACAGCAAATCAACAAAGAATTGACAAGAAAAGGAAAGAAAGTGGAATATGGTTACCTTGGAGGTTAAAGAGAACTTTAGTATACCAATTTTCTTGAGTCCATAAAAACTCTTCACTAAAAAAAAAAAAAAGTTTAATCTCTCATACCATTCCTAAGAAAAGTGTTTTCCCTGATAATGTCCTCACCAAAACATGAAAATTGAGTGAGAAACTGAAATTTATATGTTCTCTTTCTTAATTGACCAATGTGATTTGGGTTAAAATGGTCTTATACTCTTCCCTTCTTATGGCATGAGGAGATTCCTTCCCTAACAGTGAAGCTCCTTCTGCATCCTGCTAACTGTCTCTCCCATTCTTTTTCATAACCTCACATTGTATGTAACAGCACTGACATAACATTTTACTTCATTTTTAGAAACTGTATGTAACAGCACTGACAAATTCTCAAGGTCATGCGTGACAGCACTGGCAAACACACGTTTTGTTTATATAATGACTCAAAGCCAGTAAGGCCTCTTTACTGTTCTGTTTCTATTGCTTATTTATCCTTGACATGATTTTGTATTATACTTGAACAGTTGCCATCTCCGTATCAGGAAGCTAGCCGAGTCCATTCATCTTTTTGGTCAGTTCATTCTGATTCCTGCTCTTCTTATTAAATGTTATTGTAAAGTGTTTCAGTGAGATATGTGTACATTAACAGAGGGGAAATACAATTGGTTATACACTTCTTAAACCAGGTTTCCTGTCATTTGTTTCTAACTTCAGTCCATCTCTAATTATATTAGATTATAATTAATATTATAATATGGTATAAATTTGGTGCTTTCGGGAGTGATACTTCACTGGTCCTACGTAGCCAGTAAAGGAAAGTCTGAGTTATAAGACATCAGTAATTGCTGTTAGTGAACTGAACCAGCACAAGCCTTTATGAAGCCAGACAGTCAAACACCAGCTGCTGGTTTTACATGATGTTCTTGTGTTGACTGTATGAATACTGTATGAAGTATGAATATGTCTATCATCATTCAGGCATGAGCCATGGATGGACTTCCAAACTGGGAATTATATATTCATTCACGAGACAGATGAAATCTATGGCATTCAGCACCTTGCAATGGTCCAATTAAAAGCAGATCTCAATAAAAAAACATGTTAAGTACACCAAGACATGACAACTGACGAAATATGATAACTGCCTGTATGCATACAGTAAACGCACCAAATAACAGCTTTGTGGAACTAGAAAGGGGGCTATCAGAACGACAGCATTGTATCCCCCAGATAATTTTGTCAATTGTTATGTTCAGAGCCGTCTTTAGATTGGTGTATCTGGTTGGGCCGGACCAGGCCCCACCCTATAGGGGGTCTTGTGCAAAAGGAAAACTTGCCTTGATAACGATAGGCTAAATAATAATGTTATTAATTTTTTCATTGATTGTATGCAGCTGCTTTTCATCTTTATATGTTGTATTGGCTAAATTTTAGGGCTGTAATGGTTCACCTACATACTGTATGTATTGGACAGTTTGGTACACCATTTTTGGATTGGTACCCACAATGAAAAGAATGAGTACTGTACATTTACTGACAGAGGTTCAACATGGAAAACTGTTAAATATGATTTTGCTAATTGTGGCTGTCAGTTGGCTAACATAATAATGCTGGTTACAGTTAGTCATTATGTGCAGTTTGGGAACACTTTAGTTTCTCTATAAATTATGCTGACATTGGAGAGAGAGCAGTTGGTAAGACCTACTGTAGACTGTCTGTCGGCTCTGTTATACCGAACCCGGATATGTTGCTGGAAACACATCCAATGTGCTAAAATCACCCGAGTGTGTGTATGACTGGAGCAAGGCAAAATCAGCCTCTGCAAGATCATCTCCCTGTGGCATTTAAGATGCCAGGAAATTCAGAACAAGAAAATTAATAGTTACTCCTATAGGGTTGTTTATTGCTACAGATATGTGACCATACTCAGTAGTAGAGAATACATGATTTAGACGGGATTTAGGTCATTACGACAGTTATGATGCTATATTTTTTATTTAATTTTTAAATTTATTTCACATATTTATTTTTACAATGAGCAAATAAATGCCCCTTAGGTTTTTTTATTCAGACATGTTGACACACATTTCCCTTGGTTTACAGATGTTCCTAATTACTGAATTAGTAATGTACTCCCTGCTGTACCACAATTCACTGAAGAGTGAATATTGAGTACCATCACAAGGCAGCAATAATGTCTATGGCCTTTCAGCCAAACACTATTCTGAGAAGTGAGCAGCTGCAGCTTTTTTATACACTCACCTAAAGGATTATTAGGAACACCTGTTCAATTTCTCATTAATGCAATTATCTAATCAACCAATCACATGGCAGTTGCTTCAATGCATTTAGGGGTGTGGTCCTGGTCAAGACAATCTCCTGAACTCCAAACTGAATGTCAGAATGGGAAAGAAAGGTGATTTAAGCAATTTTGAGCGTGGCATGGTTGTTGGTGCCAGACGGGCTGGTCTGAGTATTTCACAATCTGCTCAGTTACTGGGATTTTCACGCACAACCATTTCTAGGGTTTACAAAGAATGGTGTGCAAAGGGAAAAACATCCAGTATGCGGCAGTCCTGCCTTGTTGATGCTAGAGGTCAGAGGAGAATGGGCCGACTGATTCAAGCTGATAGAAGAGCAACTTTGACTGAAATAACCACTCGTTACAACCGAGGTATGCAGCAAAGCATTTGTGAAGCCACAACACGCACAACCTTGAGGCGGATGGGCTACAACAGCAGAAGACCCCAACGGGTACCACTCATCTCCACTACAAATAGGAAAAAGATCCATCATGGATCCATCATGCCTTGTTACCACTGTGCAGGCTGGTGGTGGTGGTGTAATGGTGTGGGGGATGTTTTCTTGGCACACTTTAGGCCCCTTAGTGCCAATTGGGCATCGTTTAAATGCCACGGCCTACCTGAGCATTGTTTCTGACCATGTCCATCCCTTTATGACCACCATGTACCCATCCTCTGATGGCTACTTCCAGCAGGATAATGCACCATGTCACAAAGCTCGAATCATTTCAAATTGGTTTCTTGAACATGACAATGAGCTCACTGTACTAAAATGGCCCCCACAGTCACCAGATCTCAACCCAATAGAGCATCTTTGGGATGTGGTGGAACGGGAGCTTCGTGCCCTGGATGTGCATCCCACAAATCTCCATCAACTGCAAGATGCTATCCTATCAATATGGGGCAACATTTCTAAAGAATGCTTTCAGCACCTTGTTGAATCAATGCCACGTAGAATTAAGGCAGTTCTGAAGGCGAAAGGGGGTCAAACACCGTATTAGTATGGTGTTCCTAATAATCCTTTAGGTGAGTGTATGTGCTTCGCTTTGGATGTACAGTTAGAGCCCATGCATTTAGTGCATACACTTGTAGGTAGGTAGGTAGATCACTAATGATATCACTTCTGAGTTTAATGCAACAAAATTCCTTTTAAAAAATATTTCAGTCCTCGTATGGGAGATATTTGACTTAATGCAATCACTAGACTTTTGGACTGCTGTGTTTCAGCACCAGTACATTCAGACGGTATGGTCATACTGAAAAGATCACATCCCCATCGTTCCTTCACTCAAAGGTGCGCTACAAAACAGGGACAATCTCTCACATGGTAAATGTGTGTCTTTGCTTGATTGTGGAAAAATAAAAGCAGGGAAAGACAAGTGGTCAAATGTAAAAAGCTGCACAAAGCTGGACTTTTCTGTAAGTGCCAGAAGGATCTAACACCAAACTCACAGACATCTGCTGTGACATGACATTTTATCACTTTATTTCAGATATCAATTGTTTGTGAAAAGCTGTATATCCTGATATGTCTGTGGGAAAATGGACATCAAGCAAAGTAGATTTAAAGCAGAAACACTAAATCAAAACATGAGGTAAATCTGACAGTATGGAGTGCTTTAATGGTATATTTACAATATTATAAAACAGCAGCCTGGTTAGGCCATTGGCAGCATCAAAAGAAAGAGAAGAATAAAAGTGAGGAACCCTTCTTACCTAATATTTCATTCTTTTAGCAAACTAACTGACCAACCAAACCAAAACAGAAAACAGACTGACTCTCTACACTAATACAAACTGCCCAAAAGCAAAGCACAGAGGAGGTGCCTGCCTCGAGCTTGTGGCTGGACAACCAACTTCTACCAGTTTACAAATATAGATATGATTGTGGATGGGAGTGCTAACCTGACCCAATCCCAGGTGACAGGTATGGCTAACGTGATGCGCACTGAAATGCAAGCTGTGCTACGCAGTTCACTCAAAGCAAATACAACCAAGAAACATAAGCAAGGCAGGGGTGCTGTAGGTCATCCTTTCTGTAGCAGGTCATGTCCAGGAAGCAGCAGGTGGCTCAGTGGCTAAGCCTGCCTATGATCAGAAGGTTGCCAGTTCAAGCCTGGCTTTGAGATGTTCGTGCTACCTGCACAGCAGAATGAACGACCCAGAATGTAGGATGTGCAGGGAAGTTTTATTAGGACTTAAAGGGCTGACAGCAGACACAAACAGGCAACAATGACTGGACTAAGAGATGCTAATATACATGGCAAATGAGGAGAAAACACAAGGCAGCTGTGAATGATAAACAGGAGGGCGATTACTAGAGGTAAGATGGTCAGGCTATAGGCGTGGCTGATTTGGAACCACACCCAAGCGGAAACACGGGGAACAGACTGGCAGAGCGGGCTGGACATGACAGTCTGCAGGATCTTGAGCGAGGCTCTTAACCCCCAGCTCCCTGGGTGCTCCTATGGGAGGCTGCCCTTTGCGGCCAGCTTGCTCTCACCTCACAGGAGAATTCCCCATGGGGATCAATAATGTATCAAGTAGGCAGCTACAGCTAACCAATCAGTGCCCTTGGGGATCAGGGTGCATATCAGGGCAGACATCTATAGCCAAGAACGCACATACACCCCATAATGTGAAACAACTTACACAACAAAGGTCTTTAGCAATTTAAAAGATACAGGTGAGACTTTGACTGGACATTAAGATTACTAGAATGAGGAAACAGGAACAATGTGTGCTCTCATAAAGCAAGGGCCCATTTCATTTGTAGTTTTTTTAAAACAGGCTATTACATGGCTTTTGGAGAGTCCCATCAAGGATCCAAAAGAGCCATACAATCATCTGTATAATGATCCACCAATCCAGACATGTTGCTTTTCTAGTTCAGGGTGGTGCGGAGCCGGGAATCAGGTGATCCCAGGAAGGTTCTTTCAAATTTAGGCTGGTGGCCCCCATTAAATTATGTCAGAACCCTAAACCCACCTCGTTCCCTGTTACGTGCTGTAAGCTTCGGGTTCGTGCCGAGTAGGTTCGTCGGACGCCCTGCCCACTCGCCATTCGTCTGCCGCCTCTTCGGCTCCGCCCGGACCTGGCCACGCCTCCCAGCTGCACCGACTTCCGGTTCTGGGAGCTGAAAAGCCGACAGGAAGACACCTCAGGAGCTCTGCTCGTTTTGGTTTTTCTGCTATTGGTTTGCTTGTTGGATTTGATTATATGTGTATGACTGGTTTTGGCTTCTGGACTACGACTTTCGCTTCTTCCCTCCCTGGTACTGTTGCTTTGATTTGTTTGATTTTCTGGTTTTTGAACTCTCGCCCGGCTCCCGACTATTCTCTTTTGCTTGCCCCCTCGGATACCGTGGTTTCTCTGTCTTTGTGTATTTGCCACTTGTTTGTCTTGTTGTGGGTGCGTAAGGAGCGACTGCCCTTTTGTTTTTGCGAACGTGGTTTATTGTGTGTTTTGGACAGGAAGTCAGGTTTAGTCTTTGTCGTTTTGGTTGTTGGTTTTTTCACTTAGGGAAAAGTTAGTTTGGGACGTGTTCGTCAGCTGTTTTGGTTGTTGTTTTGGCCTGAGTCACTCCCGAAGTTTGTTGCACCTCCTGTTTGTACCGTGTTTGTGAATAAATATAAAATATAAAAAATACAAAAAAAGATCCCTGTGTTTCCTGTGTTCCCCTTTCCCGTTCCCTGCTTGTCTCGTCTTCCCCTCTCCCTCTCCTCTACCTTTCTGGCGATTCCCAACCCTAGACTGGGGATCGTAACATCCCTAATGTATGCTTCCTATTGCATTGGTCAAAATTAAAACTTTGAAATGGAAAAAAGGGTTTTGCAAAAGTGCATCGAAATGACTTATCACTTGTAACACTTATTCATTCGTAATGTGCCTGTCAAAATGCATTAAAATATCACGTTATTCACATCTTGCATACATCTTACCTATGGCCAGGTCTAGCTAGCAAGTGAAGCTTTGGCAGCAATACGGTAAGCGAATTAATTCAAAATACAAAAGTATAGGGCAGAAATCTAAGCATCATGGAGTAATATCATCCATCCAATAATGTCTGGTCAGAGCTACTAATGAAAATAATCATTAAAGCTAATGAAAAAATATGATTTTTTGCACAAAACTGACCTTTAAGCAATTCACTTCGAAGGAGGCGGAGCTGTGCTCTGGCAAGAAGTGATTTGGACTGAATCAGACGTTGCTGGGCTCCACCGGGTTCCATCTGCATTTAATCCCTGGATATTAAGATGTGTTTGCTGGATGACTTTTGGGAGGCACTTATTTGGGCTGTGATCACAGGTGAACATAAGCATCAGTTTCTGAGGCTGGTGACCAATGAGCTTGTCATCTGAAACAGTGGTAATCCTTAGTCTGTTGGTCCTCAACAGAGCTGGTTTCGTCAGAGTGTTTAACGGTTTTTGTAACACCATCTGGAGACACATGCAGAATACTTTTTTTTTGATGGTCTCACTTTTCTTTTGGTTCTTTTGGTTTCCTGGTCCCCATAAGGGAAAACTCTATTTTATAAAAATCGGTGACTACTATGAAAAAACTAAAAATGCAAAAACTCTTGTATTTTGTTTGGTTACTTATGGCTATGGTTAGGGCAGGGTGGGGGTTAAAGTTGTCATAGTTAGCGTTAGCATTTTTCCTATTGAAATGAATGAGCGGTCCCCATAAGGATATGTATACCCTACACGTGTGTGTGTGTGTGTGTGTGTGTGTATGTGTTATGCTCCAGTCTAGGTTGGAGCCCAACAGAAAGGAAAAAAGGAAAGGGGAAGATGGGACAACCAGGGGCTAGGAGAACAGAACACGGGACACAAAGGGAATCTTTTTTAATGGTTATTTTATATTTTTGTACAGACACTTTAGAAAGACTACCGGTTCCCTGACTACTGACATGCGGCAACAGAGAGCACTAACGAATTTGGGCACATCCTGGGGAGGTAGGGATACACATGGAGACAACTACTGCTCCTATAGCGCCTTCAGAGGGCCTCGCACAGCGTGGCCAAACACCAGTTCGGCAGGACTAAACCCAGTTGATTCCTGCACAGTATCGCGGATCGCAAAAAGGAGGAGAGGTACCCCCCTCATCCCATTCCTTTCCTGCATCTAAACAGAATGTACATAGCATGTTTTTGAATGTCTGATGAAACCTCTCCGGCGCCCCCTGACTCTCTGGGTGGTAGGCGCTGGATATAGAATGACGGACTCCCAATTCACGAACTATCTGGGCGAAAACTTTTGACGTGAAATTGGAACCTTGATCCGACTGCACATTTTTAGGAAGCCCAAATGTGGTGAAGAACTTAATTAGGTTCTTAACTATCACAGGGGTTCGGAGACTACGTATAGGAATGGCTTCTGGGTAATGAGTCGCAGCACACATAAATGTAAACAAATAACAGTTGCCTGAGCAATTCTTCAGCAACGGACCAACACAGTCTATAATTACGTGCTCAAAGGGTTCTCCGATCGCAGCGATCGGACATAACGGGGCTTACTGACTGCCTGGCAGACATGGCAGGTCTTACAATAGTGTTTCACCTCTGGCCAAAAGAAATAATTCAAAACTCGTGACAATGTTTTCCGGATACCAAGGTGACCTGAACTTGGGTGATCATGAGCTAAGGACAACACATAATCGCGATACAAAATCGGGACTACCACCTGGAACACAGTAGCCCACTCAAAAGGTGAGTCTGGTGGGGACCACTGTCGCATCAGAACCCAATCGTGGAAAAAGTACGCTGTGGGATGGTTCTTCACGTCAGACTTTTCAATAGCAGAGGCACGACAGGTTTCCAAGGAGTTATCCTCCTTCTGAGCCAAGATCAGCACCTCCCTAGTGGAGGGAACTTCAGGGGAGGTAACAGGGTTGTCGGGAACCGGGGTCACAGAATCAGTCTTCAAGGGGCTTACTACCACTGGCTCGGACATAAATGTTTCAGCAAGATTGATATTGGTGAGCTTGCACCGCTGGGCCCGCGTAAGCACCCAAGCAGGGAACACTTGGGGCAGATCCACCGTTGATGATCCACATCATTAGCAGAAATCACAAGCTCGGGAACGACCTCAGGTGAGGGAACAATCCTCTCTCCTGCTATATCATTCAAGAATAAACGTAATACCTGGAACAGGTAACTGGAACTGGACCTCAACACGCACATATTGGGAGTACACAAATAAAGGGTGTGCAGGGGAACCCCAGCCACACACAAATTGATACCCTGTAGCAAAACATCGGTACCACAGTATCATCACACAGGGAAATAACCACTTCCACCAAAAATGACTGAGCGGCTCTCGTATCCTGCAGGATCGTCACAGGGTGCTGTGTCTCAGTCTCACTGAGCGCAACAGAACCAGTGAATACGAAGCGTCTGAAGGCAGGTTCAACACCACGGGTTGACAACGAAGTGCTGTTGGGACAGGCAGCAATATGCACCTTTCTGGCTGCAGCACGAGCGTCCTTACGTTTAAGCACGGGGGCAAACCGAGATAATATGACCCACTTTGTGGCAATAGAAGCATACGCGTTTCTCCACGGGTGGTGGAGACGACGCAGACACGGGAGAAGGTGCTACCGGATGGGAATGAAGTTTACAAGGTAGAGGAGTCAGGGTAAACACAGTCCTATGAGTTAATATAAACTCTTCAGCGTGGGTGGCAGCTTCAGTCAGAGAAGCAACATTCTGTTCATTCAAGTAAACCACAACTCAATCAGGAACACAATTTTTAAATTCCTCTAGCAGTAACAGCTCTTTAAGTAAGTTGAACACCCCGCTTGCGCTGCACCACTTATCAAACAATACTGCTTTCTCGTGTGCGAACTCCATGTGTGTTTGACTGGCGGATTTAGTGAGCTTCCTAAAATTCTGTCGATAAGCTTCAGGTACCAATTCATATGCCCTAAGCACAGTAGCCTTCACAGTATCATAGTCGAGGCGCTGCTCTAACACGAGAGCCGAACAAACCTCCTATGCCTTACCTACAAGCTTACATTGCAATAACAGTGACCAAAGATGCTTGGGCCAGTTCAACGTCGTGGCAATGCTCTCAAAGATGGAAGCGTAGGCATCTACCTCATTTTCCCGAAACACAGGAACAAGACCGATGTGTTGACTGACATCAAAGCTCAACTTACCAATTTCCGGGGAGACAGGGGAACTCAAGGGAGACCGAGGACTAGGCCCAGGAGTGTCTGGGGCATCAGTTTGGTCTCGGGCAGGCCGGTTGGGTTGAGGAGTCGTACTTGGCGTTGGTACCTTATGCGGAAGAGGCACTGGCTTTTGGTCACCCATGCACAATCGCCACAACTCCAGCTCTTTATCAACCTCGATTTCCACAGCCCGGAGACAGAGAAGCTGAGCCTGGTGCTCCTGCCATTTAATCTCCAGTTCAAGCTCCCGTAGCCAAATTGTGAGAAGGAACTCCTCCCGTCCCCAGATCATCGCCACCTCCTAGTGGATGAACTGTTATGGGATATTAACTTATCCCTCTGGGGTCTAGGGGTAAGAGACACACTTTCACTGACTGGGGCATGATCACACATTTCTTCAAATATCATAAACTTAATTCATGGCAAATAAATTATATCTTATATACTTGTTTTGCCATTACAGTCATCTTTATTTTAATGTACAGTGGTACCTCAGTTCTCGAACTCATTAGAACTCAAATTTCGTAAAAGTTGAACCAACCAGTTCGAAAAAAAATAGCTAGAACTCGATCTGAATCTCAGAAGTCAAACCGTAAACGCCGACCTAAGATAAGTTGTACGCATGGGGAAATGAGTCACGCAGCACGTCTCTCAGCAGAAACAAAGGGTAACGCTTCAGTCTCAGTCTCGCATTCGCTGTGATAGCATCGTGCATGTTTGCACTAGCTGAATACATATATTTAGACAGTAAAAATACATTAAGACAATGATAGACAGTAACAGTAATTATTATTAATAAAATACATTTAAAAATAAAGATTTCTTATTGATTAATATAATATTGAATAATAAACCATTAATACATTTAATTATAATAATATTATCGTGCCGAGCGGGGATGGAACGGAGACAAAGGCGCAGACGTCAGGGTAAGGCAGGTAAGTCAGGCAAAACGCAGACGGACAATACAATGACCGGACTGGGGAAACAAACTGAAACACGGACTACATACAGAGGACTAATGACAACAACCAGAAACAGCTGATCACACGGGATTCCACACAGCGTTAATGAGGGGGCGTGGCACACGGAAGGAGCGGACGTTCGGGGCAGGGCACATAGTTGTTTTTTAACTATACACATTGTTTGGATACATTTATTTTCTTACTTTACAAATTACTGTTTCGATAAATGTGCTTAGATGTGTTTAGTACAGTATATGCTCTTCTTGTTTTGTCCGGTTCATTTTGTGATTAAATGCTAGAAAAAAAAAACATATTTCGGTGTAATTTTTTGGGGCCGGGAACCAATTAATTGGTTTTCCATTATTTCATATGGGGAAAATTCAATCACAACTCAAACTTTTTAGGATTCGGTTCGGAGTTCTGAACGGATTAATTTCGAGTTCTGAGGTACCACTGTATATTGTAAATATGTCAGATTTTTGTTAAGTTATAGACAAATTATAGACATTGCAAAATGCAGTTTGGAACACTTGCAGAAACATAATAAAAGTACATAGTAAGCAATGCTGGCAGTTTGTTTTGATCCCAGATATCTGATCACCGAAGTCTTGGCTACATGAAGATGACTAAATGGTGTAGTTGCAACATTCAGTTGGATAAATAAATAAGAAAAAGGTCATTCATGTCACTATTTCTGGCTCCTTTCATTTAATATGTAGCAACTTTCATGTGTTTGAATGAGCCATTGACACCTGGCCATGTTCCCCACCCTCTTTTATGGTGCTGATGGGGATGTATCTGGATCGCGTTTCACCATTGCGTTGTTCATCAAATTACCATGCGAATGCGATTTGAATACACGCTAATGCGGCTATTTAGAATGTGAATAGCGATCTTCGGGTGACAGCGGTACTACATGCCCCCGATGCAGGTAAAATAAAATAAGGTGACATGGTTTACTTTTTTGCCGATATAATCTAATTTAAAAAACAATAGACATTTTGTAAAGACAGATTACGGATTTATCCAGTGCTTTTTTCATGATTCTACATTAAGATTTCAGCGAGATATAAACTGAAATAGATGCGAAAACTACGCTGCGTCGCCGACGATGCACTCAACCCAATAGGGTTAACAAATCTTCATAACTTCTTAAAGGAAGGGAAGCATAACACTACATCTTTCATCTCAGATTGAATGTGAATTCTGGATATGCTAGAAAAAACCCCACAAGATGTAACTTATCAGGGTCAGCACCTATTTCACCCAGTCTTTCGTGTCTTCTCCCCATTTGGCCAGCAGGTGTCGCTGGTCATCCTGTCCTCCCTGTAGTCAAAGTCTTTAATGTGTTTCACCTGCTCCCCAGACTGCCACATGGCTCAATGAGCTGAGTGTGTGGTTACCTATAATCCCCTCACTTGTGTATTCAAATCTTGCTTCCTCTGTTTTTGTATTTTGTTCCCTAGTGTTTCATTTATTAGTTTTCTTCGTATGATTTTGTGATTTGCTTTCAGTTTTGTTTTTTTTTTGCTTTGCCTTGGTTCTGTTTTACCCGCCTTCATTATTTTTCTGGGGTTTAGATTCTGTTTCCTTGTATCTTTGTCTTGTGTACTAGTCTGCACGTCCACTTCCGTGGCCTCTGTAACCTCCTGAGACCCCACCCATTCATATATGTCCATTGTAGTGGACATTTTGTTTTTGCATCTATCTTTTCAACATATTTATTCCTGTTGTACACTAAAGAAGTCTAAATTGTAAGATGTCTTATTTCCTCCAAAGACAAATAACCTACAATTGAAGGACACTTTTTTCCTTGGGTCTCAGGAGGATAATGGAGCATATTTAGCTACCGGCTCATTCCACCATGCTGTGCTAAAAATGCTACTGGGGATTATTGCTGCCCGAAGCCGTCAGACAACTGGTGACCAACATCACACTTTCTCCAGACGTTACACTCTCCATCCATAGCCATAATACGTCAGGAAGCATCCTCTCTTGTTATAGTACAATCCGGTGCCTTGTGTTCTAACTGCACGTAATTTATTTGCAGATGATTATTATTCTCATCTTTAAATATTCACGTTTAGTCTCACATTCTGCTCCTCAAGATTTTACATCCATTTGTGCACTATGTACTTTTTAAATCTGCTGCAGTATGTTTACTTTGCTCACACCGTGTACAGTATTTGTACCTTGTCTGTTTG
The DNA here is from genome assembly GCF_048594095.1 of Paramormyrops kingsleyae. Classification (NCBI taxonomy): domain Eukaryota; kingdom Metazoa; phylum Chordata; class Actinopteri; order Osteoglossiformes; family Mormyridae; genus Paramormyrops; species Paramormyrops kingsleyae. The sequence continues at coordinate 2,992,430 of NC_132806.1, read as the reverse complement.
GCATTATCTGCATTATTTGCATGTCAGGGGCAGCGTGTGGTTCAGTGGGCTAAGCCTGTGTGCCTGTAATCAGGAGGTCACTGGTTCAAGCCCAGCCTCAGCACCTCTGGGGGTCTTTGAGCCAGACCCTTAACCCCCAGCTCCCTGGGCGCTGCTATGGGTGGCAGCCCTTCACAGACAGCTTACTCTACAAAGAGCAAGTTGAGGGAGGCATAAAGACAATTCCCCCACAGGGATCAATAAAGTATTGATTATTTGTATGCACCAGAATTTCCCCCAGTCAATCAAAACCTAAACTGGGTCATATCATTTATAGAGATTATTTGTTCCCATGGTTGTGTATTGTTAAAACAGAATTTCTGCATTTACATACCATCAGAGTATTGAGTGTGCATAGTAATTAATTAGCTACTGAGGTTAGAATACTCATCCTATATAGGTTTGTGTATGTTGAGCAGGTTATAGGAATGGTTTCATTTTAATTAATTTGTATAGAATAGAACAGTACAAAAACACAGTTTCAGACAACAGTCTTTGTCTATGTTAGCAATGTTAATATATGTATATGTAATCTATGTGTCTATGTGTACTCTAGCTTTTTGATTTACGTTTCTATCTGAATCTAAGCAAAACCTTGATATTACACCTACTATATGTCCCTCACTATATTTATGCCTGAATCACCCTAACTGCTAACCTGTTTCACTAATACAATTGGATTTCAAATAATAATCGCCAAACTACTCGTTCAAACCAACAAGCCCCGATTTTTCCCTGAGGTTTTTAAATAGGTTTTTTCTCTTGCCGTGAACAATGACACGGCGGTCACGTGACTGATGTTTCGAAACATTTCATAAACTCCTTATCGACACCAGAAGTTTCGAAATTGCCATCTCTAGTTTGTACCCCTTTTAGTTTTGACCCCTAGTGGTCCCTTTGTTTTGTGGTTTCCTAGTGTTTTCTGTTCCGTTAATAAACCCTGTTCTCCTGCGAGTCACCAGTGGATCGTTGACCTCCTTCCTGCCAGCATCAAACCTCGCCCCCATGTCAGACACCCCCCGAGTCCGTGACAGTAACTAATAGAGGTACTGTAGCGGTTTCGGGAAACAGATATTTCATTTGGGATTGAAGGTATACAATGGATATAAAAATACCAGGTTTTTGTGATGCAAAAAAATAAGACCACAATAAATCATTTCAACATTATAATTGCCAGTCCCTTGAAAATATAGCCCCAGTGATGAGCAAAAGTACAAATTTTTACTCTTTTTTCCAAGAGTGTGATGCTGCCACCACCATGCTTCACTGTGGATATGGTGTTCTTTTGGTGTGGGCCTGGATGTTTTTCTTGCGACCCTACCCCATAGTCCAGACATGTAGAAAATACGAGAGATTGTTGTCACATGTAGTACACAACCAGCACTTGCCAGAAATTCCTGTAGCTCCTTCAGTGTTGCTGTAGGCCTCTTGACAGCCTCCCTGACCAGTTTTCATCTTGTTTTCTCATCAATTTTGGAAGGACGTCCAGTTCTCGGTAACATCACTGTTGTCCTGCATTTTTGCCTCTTCTTTTTTTTGTGATTAACATTTTTTATTAGAAGACACAAGAAACGTTACACTTATAAAATATCATGAACATATAAACTACACAATACAGTACAACATAAAGATTACAAAAGAAGCAGATAGTGACCATAGTCGATTACAGTGAGCTGTCACAGATTGAGATTACGAAAACATGCAAAGCATTCCCCGCATTACATCAAATTAAATTAAAAAAAAGAGTGCCTCATACCAGACCTCTAAATTTTACCATGGATCTTTTTTTTCCAAAGTCTTGAATGGATCAAGTCATCCAAGACCAAGCCTGGATGGTTTTGGGTTTGACCTTGTTAAGACGTGCACTCAATTGAAGTGATGTACTGCTAAGCAGTTAACTAATATTGTGTTAGAGGTATATTCATGTAAAACCAAAATCTTAGTATAGTTTTTTTGCTGCAGTGAGTCCTGCAAGGAGCAGTCTACGCTGAATGAGAGTGAGGTATAGCTGTGAATCGTCATTAAGAAGACAGAGGCAGGGGTTGGGTTGTATATTCTTATTCAGTAGTGAGGATATTATAGAAAATATCTCATGCCAGAAGTGTCTGATTGTAATGCACTCCCAGAACATATGCATTGTTGTACGAAGTGTCTGATCTATGCAATGAGTGCAATTAGGGCTTAAGAGCAGTTTCATTTTAAAACATTTTAGGGGAGTTGTGTATGCTCTGTGTATTAACTTACAGGTATAGTGTATAATTTGATGTGCGACATTTTTGGAAACACTATCTAGGTTTCCCCAAATATTCTCCCATAAAGGCTCTACACCAAGTGTGTTCAAATCCCATTCCCACACCCTTTCTACAGCTAGGTCTTTGGAATGATGGTGAATTAAAGTATTATAAATGCCTGTTACAGTCCCTCTTGAGCACCGTTTGGGATCAATCCACTTCTCCATGGGGTGCTCTGGAATTGGCTGACTCCAGAGCACCCCATACTGTATGCTTTCATTGAGGATCTAAGTCTTAGGTAGAGGAAGTATGAAGTATCAGACAGATTGAAATCTGTTTTTATATTTTCTCCACTTCTTGGATGACTGTCTTCACTGTGTTCCATGGTATAACTAATGCTGTAGATTTTTTTTGTACCCTTCTCCTGACTGATACTGTGGAAAGGACATTGAACATTGGTAGGCCCGGGAGGGAAGGCATAGTGGGTCTGTTATGTCTTAGGTCTTAGGCAAGAAGAGATTGTTTTGAATACTTTGTGACCTCGCTTCATGATAGCTGCCTGCGGTTGGTTCCGCAGACGCAGAAGAGAGATCAGACCTTGGAGAGAAGAACAGCGGAGCAAGGGGGGGAGTAACCACCTGCAGGAAGAGATTCAAAGCTGCCTCAACTGGTGCACAAAGAGTTATAGTTAGGGTTAGGGTTATAAAGTAATCACAGTTATAAAGTAATCACAGTTATAAAGTAATCACAGTAGGCCATACGCAATATGTTATGCGGTAGTACAAATGTATAAGTAATCGTTATGTTAATCATGTATTTGCAGTGATTTAATTACAATATGTCAATACGTTATCATTAATCAAAGGACAATATTTACAGTGATTCAATGTCATATAATCAATATCTATATTGATATCTCAAGTAGGAGCTTAACAGTCGAGACATGTTCTGGTAAATTGAGCAAGATGGGTGGATTTTACCTTGCTGCCAAAGTGAACCAATAGAGCGAGAGAATTGTGTTTGTTATACGTTTGAGCTTGGTTTGTTAGTGTTTTGTGACCAATCAGGACTTAGAAGTCCTTATCTGGAACTAAGAATTATGGTTTATCAACTGGGTGCTTGTAGTACCTGGTGCCAGAGTGTGACGGGAGCGCTTTGCTGGATTGCTCGAATAAACGAGAACTTTGCTCACCAACTGAGAGGTCCGGAGTTTAATTCTAAATGGCTTCACTGGTCATTATACGACTGGATTTATATTTTTTCTACCACAATACCTTTCAACAAGGAGATCCCTTTAATGTTTTGTAAGATCTCTGCGAACCATGGCTTTTGCTCTAGGATGCAACTGGGTGAATGACAGGAAAATCCTACTAGGACAGATGAGCTTCATTCGGGGTTAATCAGTCACTTTAATTGATGGCAGGTGTGTCCCGAAAAACACTGAATGTTGTAATTAAATCAAAAACTTCAACAAACAAAAAACAAGACTTGTTTGTTTTTCAATTGCGTCACAAAAACCTGGCATTTTACAGGGATGTGTACACTTTTTATATTCACTGTACATGTCTGTGCTGTGGTACAGAACCAAATTAATTGCATTGTTTTCATTTTGCGCTAATGTGTGCAGAAAAAACAGGAGAAGGAAAGAAATTTTCATGAAATAACATTCTCCATCCATCTATCCACCCAGGACCTTCTCGCTGTGAGACAGTAGCACTAACCACTGCGCCATCATGCTGCCCAAAATAATGTTCTCATATTTTTATATACACTATAAAAGTAAGCAAATAAGAAAGTCCAATTATTGAAAAATCATCAGTCAAGGTACAGAATATGTAAAGAGATATCAGGTAAACTAACCACTTGTCCACTTGACTTTATATAGACCTTTGTACACACGTAGTATTTATGCGATGCAACTATTCGTCATGTGATACACAGTTACCAGCACTTTAAAGTCACATGACCTATCAGCCATTCAGCAGTAGCATTGTCCGGCTACACACATTGGAGATCATCATGCAACCACATAACATCACACTTTTTGCCTAGTCCATTCCTTAAGTTTTACACAAGTGTTTGTCTAAAAAATCAAAACTTCAAACAGTACAGTAGGTCACCCAAGCACTGGATCCTGGTGTTTTTTGCAATTTTACCTGCGAAAACAACCAACACTATGGAGCTTGCAGAGTCTCAAAAAATATTTTTGTAATCTTATGTACATAACATGTTATCTTAATTGACCAATAATTTAACTTGTGCACATAATTTTCTTGTATGCACATGAAGCGCACAACAAATTAACCAACCTTTAAAGCAATGGTCAACAACCCTACTCCTGAAGATCTACCTTTATTATTTCCTTTTTTCAATGAATGACCATTTATGTGTACTGTACCACAATTAACTGATTAAAGCACAATACTTGATGTGTCTTATTTAGAGTTTTTAGCCCATTTATTCATTTCAATGCGCACTGAATGGAAAGTATAATTAGAAATAATTATATGTGGAAATACTGTATATTATCTGAAAATCCAAGAGGTGTACATTGTCCCCCACAGTCAACTGTTCGAAGCATATTTTACTTAATGCCCCTGTATCATATTGTTTTAGAGTTATTAGAACAGTTATTACACCCTTTGTGCTATGAATGGATACTCAGGGCAACTGAATATAATTGAATGTGCACATGCCTACATGCAAAAAAATGTATAAAAATTCACCGGTTAAGAAATGCAAGGGGTTTTCCATTAACTCTAATTTTCCATTGATATCCTATTAGCTATTGATGTGATTAAACACAAATAATAAAAAGGCTCAAATCGCAAAAATGATTGGTGTGCATCACTGTTTGTGTACTGGGCATCAAGAATCTGTAATAAAAACAACCTGGCTTGCTATTGTTAAAACATATTACAGCCGGACAACCAAATATAGAATATGAGACTAACTGTACTGCAGTGTAACAAGAACGTCTTTGTAAGACATTCTAAGATTGAAGTAGAATTGTATGTGTTGTGTTTGGCCTCTAGGGAGTCAGAAGGAATGAAGCCATGAGAGCCAGAGAGGCCGGCCTCTAGGGAGTCAGAAGCAATGAAGCTTTGAGAGTCAGAGAGGCCAGCCTCTAGGGAGTCAGATGGAATGAAGCTTTGAGAGTCAGAGAGGCCGGCCATCTGAAAACAGGCAAGGCACGGGAGAATGGATAGACAGCAGACAGAAAAACGCTCAGTAAGGCTTCTAATCATCAGCGTAATACTTCGCGATTAGGCTTTGGCTTTACCCCTCCTTTAAAGGGCGCTAATTGCTTCCCGACGCGTCACACCTGTCCGGCCCTGCCCTTGTGGGCGTGACAATAATTATGCCCCTTATGGTTAGTCACAGCATGTCTGATCATTTTAAATTATTGAACTGCTAATTGAATTAGTAAATGAAGAATGAAGTTTTATAGCATAGTTAAAATCTTAATTAGTTGAAGATGTACAAGTCAGAATGAAAATATGTGCCTAACAATGACCCATTTACATAGCATCTGAACTCAGAGTAATGAATAATGAACAAATATCACATGCGCATGCAGAGTCAGAATTATTACACACATTATAAATCAGTCCACATACACCATCCCTCCCACTTATCTCTGCTTCTCCTGTTTGGAGACAAAATTAACAACAGAACCCTGGTACCATCACATAAATGGATCTGTAATTTACAATTCAAATAGTTCCCTGGACCCAGGATTCTGCCATTAAATTAAATTTATCTCAGCACAGATATGACGGTAATGGTATTTCACATGAGGGGAAGTGATTAATGTGCATATCTCACTCTAAAATAGAGCATTGTATGCTTCTGTTATATGTCAATCTCCTTGTCATTGCTGTGTGATAGATGCTTCCGAGTCACAGTGACTGGAGAGAATGGGCGTGGTCCAAAAATTGCATGTAGGCTGGCCAGGTGCAGAAACAGAGCACACAGACATTGTATGTGCTAGCCCAGAAATACTCAGAATCTGACAGTTTTGCCTTATCCTTTGTTGTCATGGCAACCTACCCCCTCCCCCCCATACACACACATACACACATAGGTTTATAACCATATCTTTCTGGGAACTCTCCAATCATTTCTATGGGGAAAACTGTAATCCTAACAAGACGACCTTAACCCGCACCCAGCCCTAACCTTAACCACAAGCAACCAAGCAAAATACGAAATCGCATTTTTTGTTTCCTGATTGCATTCACAGGTCTTTGTGGGGACCTGAAAAATGGTCCCCACAACGTCAAAATAACCTATTTTTATCACATTGTAGGGGACTGACATACACACACACATACACATACACATACACACCGTAGCTTCTCTACACTCCAGCTAGAATGTGAGAGCCTCCATGTTGCTTTAGTTCTTTGAGCCATGCTGTGATGCCCTGACATGACCTGAACACAACCTCACATAAGGGGCAAACAGCTCACATACTGCCCTGCTTGTAATAGCTATTCAGCTGAGTGAAGTATTATTTTTACACAAGATCATTTAATGTCACACAGCCCAGAAATACAGCAACTGTATTTTTGCTCGATTTGCTCTCCAGAGCTCCTTCGTCTCCTGCCCCGTGATATAGGGAGCTTTGCCCTTTTCTCACTGGTCTCTTTTATTGGCTGCAGTTGAGAGCAGTGGCTATAAGCCCTATAGGAATGCATGATTCTGGGTAGTGTTGCGTGGGTCGGCTTTTTTTAACACCCGCCCCAAACCGGCCCGTCAGGAGATTCAAACCGCCCCACCCAACCCGCAAAAATACGCGTGGATAATGACCCAAAACCCTACCCGACCCGAGGAAAAAAAAAAAACACCAGTGAGCCTGTATTGCCATGGAACCTACCAATGAAGTGTCATTTAAGAACATAAGAACAAACAAACGAGAGGAGGCCATTCGGCCCATTGAACTTGCTTGGGGAGAACTTAACTAATAGCTCAGAGTTGTTAAAATCTTATCTAGCTCTGATTTAAAGGAACCCAAGGATTCAGCTTGCACTACGTTATCAGGAAGACTATTCCATACTCTGACTACACGCTGTGTAAAGAAGTGCCTCCTTAAATCCAGTTTGAAATGTTCTCCCGCTAATTTCCACCTATGGCCACGAGTTCTTGTATTTGAACTAATGCTGAAGTAACTATTTGGTTGAACAGCATCCAAACCTGTTAGAATCTTATAGACCTGGATAATGTCCCCCCTCAGTCTCCTTTGCTTGAGGCTGAACAGATTTAGCTCAACTAACCTTTCCTCGTATGACATTCCTCTAAGACCAGGAATCATTCTTGTGGCCAGGGGCGGATTAACGCACAGGCTAGATATGGCTTAAGCCTAGGGGCCCCACGTGTGCCAGCCTGCAAGGGGTCCCCATTGGCGCGGAGGGGGGTGGGGTTGGGGGGCCCACAGACTACTCTAGCCTAGGGGCCTCTGTACACCTTAATCCGCCCCTGCTTGTGGCCCTACGCTGCACCTTTTCTAAGGGCGCAATGTCCTTTTTAAGATATGGTGACCAAACCTGCACACAATATTCTAGGTGAGGTCTCACCAAGGAATTGTATAATCTTAGCATTACCTCCCTTGACTTAAACTCCACACACCTGGAGATATACCCCAACAACCTATTGGGCTTTTTTATTGCTTCCCCGCACTGGCGAGAATGAGACATGGAAGCATCAACATACACACCAAGGTCTTTCTCATAATCAGCTACCTTTATTTCAGTAGGTCCCATAAAATACCTGTACTTTATATTTCTGCTCCCTACATGGAGTACCTTACATTTGTCTATGTTAAATTTCATCCGCCAGGTATTGGCCCAGTCACTAATTAAATCAAGATCCAGCTGTAGCTGCTGAGCCGCTAGTTCAGTATCTGCTACACCACCCACCTTGGTGTCATCTGCAAATTTCACCAGTTTACTGTATATATTGGTGTCTATATCATTTATGTAAATTAGGAACAATAGTGGTCCTAAAATAGAACCCTGCAGTACCCCACTATGAACGCAGGCCCACTGTGACATTGTGCCTCTTATAACTACTCGCTGCTTCCTATCTGTTAACCAGTTATCAATCCAGGTTGCTACAGTTCCTAAAATACCTGTTGCTTTGAGTTTAAGTAAGAGCCTCTTGTGGGGGACAACATCAAAAGCCTTTTGGAAATCTAAGTAGATGACATCATAGGCCTTCTTATCATCAACTTCCTGAGTAGCTTCCTCAAAAAACTCCAACAGATTTGTTAAACAGGATCTACCTCTCCTAAATCCATGCTGGCTATCCCTCAAAATGTTATTTGAGTCCAGGTAATCTACCATTTTCTCTTTGATTATAGCCTCCATAACTTTACCAGTTATACAAGTTAGACTGATTGGCCTATAGTTTACCAGTTATACAAGTTAGACTGATTGGCCTCTGTCTCCGCTCCGCGTCCCGCATACGGCACGACAGTAATACTACAATTTTCGGTACGATAATACCCAATCTGCTTACCTAATAAACACAGATGGTGGACAACTTCTGCCAATGTGCAAATAGCGTTCAATTATTAAGAAAATTAATCCCAATATTAAAATTATACGTATCTTATGATTGGTAGAAGCAAACGGAGTCAAAAAACGGGAAACTGTGAAAGATGATGCGGTGCCCTATGCCGTTCACACTGCACGACGTGTGCCCTTTCCCATGTTGCAAAAAGTGAAAGTGGAACTACAAAGAATGGAGAACAATGGTATTATTGAGCGGGTGACACAACCTACCGAATGCTGTGCTCCCATGGTGCCAGTCCTGAAAAAGAACACAGCTAAAGCCAGGATCTGTGTCGACCTGACAAAATTAAATAAGTCCATCAAACGAGAGCGCTACATCCTACCTACCTCTGATGAAATAATCTCCAAGCTGAGTGGTGCAACAGTGTTCACCTCCCTTGATGCTGCCAGTAGATTTTGGCAGATTCCTCTACACCCCGATAGCTGTAAACTGACGACATTCATAATGCCATTTGGCAGGTACTGCTTTAAAAGGTTGCCTTTCGGCATAACAAGTGCACCAGAGATATTCCACTGGAAGATGCTAGAGACTTTAGAGGGGCTGGAGGGTGTAGAAGCCTTTATGGATGACATAAAGATTTCTAAGGTACGCGTGGAATCCCCGTGTGATCAGCTGTTCCTGGTTGTTGTCATTAGTCCTCCGTATTTAGTCCACGTTTCAGTTTGTTTCCCCAGTCCGGTCATTGTATTGTCCGTCTGCATTTTGCCTGCCTTACCTGTAATTAAACCCCGTATTCCCATATACCCTGACATCTGCACCTTTGTCTCCGTTCCGTCCCTGCTGGGCAATATTATTATAATTAAATGTATTAAGAAATCTTTATTTTTAAATGTAGTTTATTATATAATAATAATTACTGTTACTGTCTATCATTGTCTATCATTGTCTAAATATATTTTAACTGTTTAGAACATAAGAACATAAGAAATTTACAAACGAGAGGAGGCCATTCGGCCCATCAAGCTCGTTTGGGGAGAACTTAACTAATAGCTCAGAGTTGTTAAAATCTTATCTAGCTCTGATTTGAAGGAACCCATGGTTTTAGCTTCCACTACACTAGCAGGAAGACTATTCCACAATCTAACTACATGCTGTGTAAAGAAGTGCTTCCTCAAATTTGTTTTAAAATGTTCTTCCGCTAATTTCCATTTATGGCTACGAGTTCTAGTATTTAGACTAATATTGAAATAGTCATTTGGCTGAACAGCATCCAGACACGTTAGAATCTTATAGACCTGAATCATATCCCCCCTTAGTCTCCGTTGCTCAACGCTAAACAGATTCAGTTCTGCTAACCTCTCCTCATAAGACATTCCTCTAAGACCAGGGGCCTCATGTATAAACGGTGCTTACGCACGAAAATGTTGCGCACGCCCGTTTCCACGCTCACGTCGAGATGTATAAAAACTAAACTTGGCGTACCGCCACGCACATTCTCACGGCAACCCCAGACAAGGCGTACGCAAGTTTCTGCTCGATTTGGCAAAATGGAGGCACCTACTGGCAAAAGAGTGCTACTGCAGTTTCACTGTGTCAGACTCGCATTCATGACGCGGTCTGCATGAAATACACCGAAATTATTTGGCCATCGGTCACCTGATCGTAATCAATCTGTGACAATAAAACGGTGCAGGGAAAGACAAAAAATATTCCAACCATGGCTGCTCTTGCATTGTTAGAGGACATTGCAAATGGAAGAGTCAGAATAGAGCTCGTATTCAGGGATCATATAGCCTACTGATTTCCTGGCCCATGATGATGACTGGCTTCTAAGTCGATTCAGATTTCCAAGAGCAATCCTTTTGGAGCTGTGTGCTAAACTGGGGCCAGCATTACAAAAGCAGACGATGAGGAATTGCGCTATAGGCTACCTGATCCTTTACAAGTTCTGTCCACTCGCGGGTTCTTAGCCACAGGTGCTTTTCAGCGAGAACTTGCGGACTGATCGGGTATTTCTCAGTCAACACTGAGTCGCGCCATGCCGGTGTTGTATGGGACGGCAAAATCTGCTTGTCACCCAGATACATGGGCGTAATTTCCAGGGGGGTCATGACCACCTCCCCCCAATAATCATGTTTCCCCTGTCATGGGTGGAGACTTCCACCCCCAATGTTCCAGCCAAAGTTACGCCCTTGCCCAGATATATAAAATTTCCTTACACTGTGGTTGAACAGGCAAATATTAAAGTGCAATTTGCAGCGATGTCCGGTTTTCCCAACGTAGACGAAGCTATCGACTGCGTGCACATTGCTATTAAGTCACCTTCAGAGAACGAATTTGCTTATGTAAATAGAAAGCACTTTCCCTCTATTAATGTACTCTATTAATGCATTGAGGGCACCTCTTGTACTGTTGTCTGTAAGAATAAACAAACAGAATAAACGAAAGTAACACCGCATCTGCGCCCTACGTGTTATTCATAAACATGCAAGTAATTCAAAGAAGTATGGTACAAGAAAAACTCACCCGCGATGACATCAGCGTCCCCCTCACCCGATAAAAGTGTGTCCCCAATCATCGCAGCAACTAGTTGCTCAAAGGGTGTGAGACCGGGAATTCCGCAACCTCCGCCTGTGCTTTTAAGACTCTTACGGTGAGCGGCCGCTCATTTTTTCACGTCGATTTTAATGTCCGACCACTTCTTTTTAATTTCGGCCACCGTGCGAATTTTGGAACCAACACTTTTAACTGACTCCGCCACGCTGTGCCACTCCGTCAACTTTCGTTTATTGCTGATGCCACTTATACCACCAAATAATATCACTTTTCTTTTCTCGATTTCTGTTAACATGACCTCCACTTCACACTCGCAGAAATACTTCTTTTTCCCTCGTGGTTTGTCCATTGTTGTTTAAGAAAAACATAGAACAAAGCGGGCATTTATACAGATTTACATATGCAAATATACATAAATATGGGCGGGTCGGGGGAGTGGCTGTGGGCTCGTTCACGTACGTAAAATTTCACGCTCATTGGGATTTATAAAGGGAATGTGCGTAGATCTGTGCTTACGCACAGTTTTATGCATCTGGATTTTTTCTTGCTTACGCACATTCCTAGTTTTGTCCGTACGCCATGTTTTAGTGTGAATTCTACGCACGTTGTTATACATGAGGCCCCAGGAATCATTCTCGTAGCTCTTCGTTGCACCTTTTCTAAGGCAGCAATTATATTAGCATGCTTCCAATCTGATGGTACCACACCCGCAGATAACGATTTCTGGAATATTAAAGTTAAAGGTTGGCTAATAATATCCCTCATCTCTTTTAAAACTATAGGTAAGATGCCATCAGGCCCCTGCGATTTATTTATTTTGAGTTTAGCTAGGCTTAGTATCACATCAACCTCAGTTATACATATATTGGTCATAGATGATGCTGTATTCGTATTAATTGGTGGTAAGTTACTTGTGTTCTCTATTGTGAACACCCTTGAAAAATAATCATTAAACTCATTTACTATATCAATTTCGTTATCAATTATAAGTCCCTTACTATCCTGCAAATTAGTGATTTCAGCTTTTAGTGCTCTCTTGGAGTTAAAATATTGGAAGAAACCTTTACTGTCATCCTTAGCCTCCAATGCAATTATTCTTTCTACATCCCTCTTGGATAGCCTAATGTCATTTTTTAACTCTGCCTGTAGACTTAGATACTCCTGCTTAATTTTGAAATCATTAGTTATTTTCCAGTTGTGGAACAGAGCCCTTTTCCTCCTGACTTTATCCTTAATTTCCTTAGTAAACCACCTTGGTTGTCGTTTCCTAGATTTAGTTTTGCTGGAAACAGGTATGAAGTCCTCTTGCACTTGCAACAATGTGCTTTTGAAAAATTCCCATGCCTCTTCAACTGTTTTGCTATTTAACTCTGTCCAGTTTACAGTTTCTAATTTACGTCTCATACCATTAAAGTTAGCCTTCCTAACAGTGTACACTTTTAATTTCGACTTTGCTCTTCGGACACTAAAATTAACCTCGAATTTACCCATGTTATGATCACTACCGTACAATGGGTCTAAAACCTCTAATTTTCCAATCCTATACTGGTTATTAGAGAAAACAAGATCAAGAAGGGCTTCTCCCCTGGTAGGAGTATTAACAAACTGAGTAAAAAAACAATCCTGTACTAATTCCACCATCTCAAGTTCATTTACAGAAGAGCCAGAGACTGTGTCCCACTGTATCCCAGGTAAATTAAAATCACCCATAACCACCACATCATTTTTATTACTCATAATCCTGATATCATCATATAACATTCTGCTTTCCTCTACAGCTACATTAGGTGCTCTATAACAAACCCCGACAATTAGGCCATTTGAATCTTTAGCATCAAGTTTTATCCATACAGCTTCTGAATTTTTATTTTTATCAGTGAGCTTCCTTGCCTGCAAGTTTTCTTTTACGTATACTGCAACACCACCTCCCTTCTTGCCTATCCGGTCTCTACGGAACAACGTATAACCATCCATATTATATTCATCACCATCATTGTCACTCATCCATGTTTCAGTTATTCCTATAATGTCGTAATTGTCTGAAGAAATTAAAGCCTCTAAGTCATTAATTTTGTTTCTAAATATATGTATTCAGCTAGTGTAAACAAGCACAATGCTATCACAGCGAATGCGAGGCTGAGACTGAAGCGTTACCCTTTGTTTCCTCTGAGAGACGTGCTGCGTGACTCATTTCCCTGCGTTGACTTCTGAGATTCAGATCGAGTTCTAGGTAATTTTTTTTCTAATTGGTTGGTTCGACTTTTAAGAAATTCAAGTTCTAATGAGTTTGAGAACTGAGGTACCACTGTACCTTCATATGTAAGGAGACTATAATGGGACCCTACACGGATAATACGGAACAGAATTCAGAGGCCGTGTTACACTGAAACCACAGAGAGAATACACACAATCACCAAACCGATAAAATAAATGTATACAGACGCTGCTCAACTTCCAAACTTTCAACTTACGAACTTTCAGACATATGAATGAAGAGGACTAAGCATAAATTGCATTCTTCCGCAACATCAAAGTTTGTTCTGCGCGCCAAATCCGCCTAGTACAAATTTTGACCACTACTCCCGACATGCAGCAATATAGCGTGCATACTCCCAGCATCCCAGTTCTTTGTACTTGCGTATCGGTAAGACGTGCTCTCGAGATAAAAGTTTACTTTGTTTTTATTGCAAAATATTCCGTGCATCCATTATCCGTTTTTGTTTTATGTATCATTAGTAATTTTTTATTACAATTTTTTTTGTGTTTTAGGATAAGAAAACATGTATTGACTTTATATCATACTGTCATGCCCGACAAAATGTCCGAGCTTCCCGTGTGCCATGCCCCCTCATTTACCTCGTGTGGAATCCCTGTGTTACCAGCTGTTTCAAGTCATGTTGATTGTTGCTGTGTATTTAAGTCCGCGTTACATTATGTTTCCCCAGTCCGTTTTCATGTTCCTGAGTGTGTTTCCCCAAAATAAACCCCGTGTTCACCTGATTTTGCCGGCTCCTGTGCTGCTTCCCCACGCCAAATGTGTGACAGAATGACCGGACTCGGGAATCATAGTCTAACATGGATTATACACAAGACTAATTAACATGATTAGAAAACAGCTGATTACATGGGGATTCCACACAAGGTAGCGAGGGGGGCGTGGCACACAGGAGGATCGGCACGAGCAGGGCATGACACATACTTACTTATGCATGTAGATTTGAGTACCCTTAAAATGATGTTGAATAACGACTTCCGAACATTTCAAGTTATGAACGGCCTTTCGGAAGGTATCTTGTTCGTAAGTAGAGGAGCATCTGCATATGGAGACCAGACATGACCACACACAGACCACACATAACCCTTTGATCTGTCAGTTGTCAAAGAGCAGCATTGAATTGTAAATTTAAGTAAACGCATCTGCCATTTCAAATGCACTGAAAAATGTGGCTATTTGAGCTCATGCCAAATTCAGTCGCCCTGAGATAGAGCGTGATGTCACAGTGAGCTATTTATTTGTCATACCTTGTCCCAGCTCAGCAGGGTGTAGATGCATTGAAAGGCTGTGGTACACACCTAAAAACAGGAAATGCCAACAATGCCACGGGCAAAGCATCATGCGGGTGTATCTTATCCATTGTTTTCATATTTTGATCTGACAGGTAAATGGATTGTTATTTTATTCAGCCCATGTGTTAAAGCAGATGCAGACATTAACAAATGCACATAGATCCAATAGCACCATGCCAAAGTGATCAGGCTTTTTGGAGGCTGGTAGGCTGCTGGGAGAATTCCCAAGGAGAACAGAGCTATCCAGTTAGGTGTATGCAATCATCCCTCCTGTTAGGCAGGATGCTGTCTACTACCCAAAGGAGGCCTTCACTGTGGCCTTATCACAGGCATGAAAAGAGGTGCAGGTGTAAAGCGAGGCGAGAGCACAGTAACAGAGCTGAGATGACACAGGACAGTCAGAGAGCACAGTCAAAGAGAAGAGGTGACATGGGACATTCCCTGTAACACAACCAAGGTCACAAAGGACAGTCAGAGAGCACAGTCACAGGAAAGAGGTGACATGGGACATTCACTGTAACACAGCCAAGGTGACACAGGACAGTCAGAGAGCACAGTCACAAACAGCAGGTGACATGGGACGCTCCCTGTAACACAGCTGAGGTGACAACGGACAGTCAGAGAGCACAGTCACAGAGAAGAGGTGAAATAGGACATTCCCTGTAACACAGCCGAGGTGACACAGGACAGTCAGAGGACACAGTCACAAAGAGCAAGTGACATGGGACATTCCCCGTAACACATCTGAGGTGACACAGGACAATGAGAGAGCACAGTCAAAGAGCAAGTGACATGGGACACTCCCTGTAACACAGCTGAGATGACAGAACAGCCAAAGAGGACTAAAAGATATATCTTTTATAAATCCACAATCATTCGGCACAAAATTAAATTGGTTAAAATAAAAAATTCTTCATTGACACAGTCTCCCTCTAGTGGCAGCAAGGAGATATAACTGTAGAGATTATATCGGGCTTCCAGCCTAGTGACTCACACACAGCATGAAAGGACACTACAGTCCAAAGCACTGAGCAGAGTTTGGAACAGATTCAGTTGCTGGACAAGGGAAATGGAAACAGCAGGAGACTGTTAAATAAAGGAGCACAGGGTCTGGAAGAAGACATTTAATATTTCTGAGTGAGTATGTATGTGTGTTTAATTGCAGTGACACTTATAAAAGGGAGAGATATTGAATGACCTACCACAAAATCACCCTGTATTCATTCTGTGTAGAGTTTTCATGTTGGGGCTTGGTTACATGCAGATTTTTTTTCCTGGAATTACACAAACTGTTGAAAAGAAAAAAGCATTGCTACTCAGTTAGTCAACTAATCAACTGAAGACGTGACACTTTTCACAGGGCTGATTTCTATGCTAACACTCTCACACAGAACATAGTATCTTAATACAGAAAGCATGTTACTCATGGCCTGAAAGTATCCAACACGAGGTGACAACCCTAAGAGGCGCTGTCAGCAGTAAGGCATTCAACAGCATCACTGAAACTCAGCCCCCCCATAACCAGTGGGCGCCCCCCCCCCCCCCCCACACACACACACACACACACACACACACAAACACACACAGCAAAATTTACCAGGTACCCTAGCAGGTGACATTTTTTTCAGAGGGTTGAGAATTTCTAGCTAGGCCCTTCTTTGTATGTCTGTATGCACTTGTCACATGGACACGACAATCCATGATCTTATAAGCAATGACCGAGTCCATTGTGGCCAAAGCATGTCTGTCACCTCTAATAAGTCTTCACAAGGAGAATCACATTGAACATAAAAAAAATGGGAAAGGATTTAACCAAAACTTAATTACTGACTTCTTTTAGTCATTAAGGGCTCATTTCCCCCGAGAATAACAAAAAATAAATCTAGGTCATTGAGCAGGATAGGGTAGCAATGAGCACCAGCAATGAGGACTTTAACAATCCAGCCTGTATTCAGTGTGTGTGTGTGTGTGTGTGTGTGTGTGTGTGTGTGTATTAGGTTTATATTACTTTGAGGGGGCCAAATGCCCCCGTTTTTTGGTGTTTTCGGGTCCCCACAAGGATCTGTGAATTTAATAAAAAAAGTAAAAATGTCAAAAGGTTATGGTAAGGACTGGGTAGTGGTTAAGGTCGTCATGTTGCGATTAGAATTTTCCCCATACAAATGCTTGGAGAGTCCCCACCAATATATAATTACAAACCTGTGTGTGTGTGTGTGTGTGTGTGTGTGTGTGTGTGTGTGTGTGGAGTTTGCATGTTTCCCTGTGTCACGTGGGTCTCCTGCATGCATGTGCCCCTCGATGGACTGGCATCCCATCCAGGGTGAACGCCACTCTCATGCTCCATGCTAACAGTGACGAGCTCCAGGATCCCCTGCTGCCCTGACCAAGATAAACAGTTGGAAAATGGATAGGTAGAATAATTAGGAAACCATTTGTTCGGATTAAACAAGATTTCGCATTTAAAATATATGCAAGCATTTGCTGAAAAAGGCAATAATTAATGTACGCATTTGTAAAAGGTGAAACATGGATTTTAATAAAAAGTAAATAATTTTCCCAAATGAGAACAGATAAAATGATAACTATAAATGTGTAGCATAAGTATTTAAATGCAATGTTAATTGTGCATGTCATTCTAAATATCCATGCAAGCTAACAGGCATTAGCATAATAAACTGGTTATTTACTCGAGAAACTACCAACAATCTGTTTGTCTTTGAACTAAAAGGGCACAGGCAGTGGATGAGTGCCACACACTGCCCTCTACTGGTCACCAATGTGGCTCACAGCACAGATGAAAACCATCTCAATAATACTTCAAATCAGCATCAGATTTGCTCATATTGTGAGTGCAGTGCTTTAGTAATTAAACTTATCAGGACAATGAAATAGCATTCAGAGAGCAATCATCTTGTTTTTTTCCATCAAGCAACTGCTTTCAATGTTGCCAATAGAAAAAATGCAGTACTGGAGAGAAAGAGATGCGGAATATTTTTTAAAAGGTTAGGCGTAATCGGACCCTCTTACGACCTTTCTGACACACTTAGAGCCCATCCTGTCCACACCGACAGCTCACACTTGACAGCATCCAGTTGCAGCATCTAGGGTGGCTTCTTCAGTCTGATGTGTCGAGTTTGCATCAGTGTGCAGAACGAACTCCAGAGTCGTTCAAAGCCAGGATAGTCTTGAAATATTCAATAGCAAATTCAGAAACGGGAATTGCAGATTTCTACTGTATGTCATGGCAGCCTGAGAAAAATATTAAACTACATTTATTGAGTCCATTGTGTATTTCTGGGTTTATTTTAATTCAGCTTCACAAAACAGCAAAACTCATGGCTAATCTCTAAGATGAACATGGAAAACTAGTTGCTCTGCAAAATGTATGGCACATAATTTGTATAAAAATGAGACTTGTAAAAAATCATTACAGGTAGACCACATGTGAATAAATGATTCATTACTGTGATTTTGTATACCATCCTATCCAGGGTGTCCCTGTGCTTGTGAGGGTTAGAGTTAAGGTTCACCGTAACCTTATACTGGATAATCAATTGTAGAAGATGGGTGGGTGTCATTTCATATAATTAAATGTCATGAACCTTAAAATTAAGAATGTCAACTTATAAATAAAACTGGAAGGTGACACACTTGTGTAGGTGATGCTGCCTTCATTTATGCCCTACTCATTTTTGTGGGCAGTTTATTTTGCATTGGATAAGTGTTTTGCACATCTGTTTTACAGGAATTGCATAATGTGTCCGGGTAAAAACATTATGATATATTATGGATTTTACAGCCACTAAAGTGGACTGAATGCAGTAGTTTTCTAGCAGTGATTGCTGTAATTCATACATATTGCCAAACATTACTACATCAGTAACTGGCTACTAAAGTGTTTAATGGTTAATACATAGTGTTTTGTGGATTGTTCGCAATGTTTTAGTGTGTAGTAATGGGTTGGTGCTTCTAGCAGCCCATCGACCACACATCCCTCAGCTGGTTGCTAAGCTTCTACATCCCCGAAGGACAGCGGGCACTGGCTCAAAGGGGCACTCAAGGGAAAAGCCGATAGGAAAAATATAAAGCTTTTACATGAACTTCACCATATGTGATAACATATGGCTTTAATAGGAAATACATGTTTATTGCTTGTTGTTTCTTAAGCTTTTATATTATTCGTATGAAAGACATGTATGATCTCTCCAGAATCAGTTGGTTTAATTAGACCTGAACAAATTAGTGTTATGTTCTCAGAGCACAAAGTGAATGCATCAATTGAAAAAGGATGTTTCCTTTTCAAAACACTCATTCTAGTTGTGTGGAACCACTGTTCATTCAAAGAAGCATGCATAAAAACTAATACTGACAAAACATTAATTTAATGTGCATTGTACATCAACGTATAAAATATGTTTGACAAAAAATAATTTAATATGTATTTTATGAAGAAAGAACATATAAACTATATAGCCAAAGGTATTGGGACACCCCTCCAAATAATTGAATTCAGGTGTTCCAATAACTTCCATAGCCACAGGTGTATAAAATCAAGCACCTAGGCATGCAGACTGCTTCTACAAATATTTGCAAAAAAATGGGTCGCTCTCAGGAGGCTACTGCTACCTCACCGGCCCCTGCTCAGTCCTCTGCTGGCCTCCAGTCCCATGCCCACCTTTCTGACTGCCGCCTGCTCCAAAAGGCTGAACCTGGAGGAGGACATGCCTGATGACCTGGAGTGGGACCCCTCTGATCTGGCCCTGAGTCCCGCTTTGTGGACCCCGGTTGCTGTCCTGGACCTGAACCACCCCTGTCCCCTGTCCCCTGTCCCGAGGTGGCTTCCAATACCAAGAGAGAGGCCAGCTGGGTCTCCCAGAGAGGGAGATGGGGGCACGCCATCCATGGCCACCATGCTAACCCCACAGGCCCCTCCTACCCAGCAGGCTCCTCGGGTCCCTCCTGTTCCTGACCCCTTCCCTATTCTCACCCTTCAGGTTCCCTTTCTCCCTGGGGTCCCTGCCCTGCAGTCATGGTGGCGTCGCCCTTTCCCTGCCCTGCAGTCTTGGTGGCGTCGCCCTTTCCCTGCCCTGCAGTCTTGGTGGCGTCGCCCTTTCCCTGCCCTGCAGTCTTGGTGGCGTCGCCCTTTCCCTGCCCTGCAGTCTTGGTGGCGTCGCCCTTTCCCTGCCCTGCAGTCTTGGTGGCGTCGCCCTTTCCCTGCCCTGCAGTCTTGGTGGCGTCGCCCTTTCCCTGCCCTGCAGTCTTGGTGGCGTCGCCCTTTCCCTGCCCTGCAGTCTTGGTGGCGTCGCCCTTTCCCTGCCCTGCAGTCTTGGTGGCGTCGCCCTTTCCCTGCCCTGCAGTCTTGGTGGCGTCGCCCTTTCCCTGCCCTGCAGTCTTGGTGGCGTCCCCCTTTCCCTGCCCTGCAGTCTTGGTGGCGTCGCCCTTTCCCTGCCCTGCAGTCTTGGTGGCGTCGCCCTTTCCCTGCCCTGCAGTCTTGGTGGCGTCGCCCTTTCCCTACCCTGCAGTCTTGGTGGCGTCGCCCTTTCCCTGCCCTGCAGTCTTGGTGGCGTCGCCCTTTCCCTGCCCTGCAGTCTTGGTGGCGTCCCCCTTTCCCTGCCCTGCAGTCTTGGTGGCGTCGCCCTTTCCCTGCCCTGCAGTCTTGGTGGCGTCCCCCTTTCCCTGCCCTGCAGTCTTGGTGGCGTCCCCCTTTCCCTACCCTGCAGTCTTGGTGGCGTCGCCCTTTCCCTGCCCTGCAGTCTTGGTGGCGTCCCCCTTTCCCTACCCTGCAGTCTTGGTGGCGTCCCCCTTTCCCTGCCCTGCAATCTTGGTGGCGTCCCCCTTTCCCTGCCCTGCAGTCTTGGTGGCGTCCCCCTTTCCCTACCCTGCAGTCTTGGTGACGTCCCCCTTTCCCTGCCCTGCAGTCCCGGCATCTTCTCTCGGCTCTAGTCCTGCTGTACCTTGACCTCATCAGGTCCTGCTGGTCTATTCAGTCCTGGGGGGACTCGTGTCCTGTGGTCAACAACCCGTGTCCATGGTCCAATGGAACCCCTAGCCCAGCCCTGTTTCCTCCTGCCTCATCTCCATTTTCACCCCAATTTTAGCCTTATAGCCCTGTTCCGCCTTTGTTTTTCCCTGGCCCGTGCCCTTTGTTGCTCTTATTGGTGTCTATACACCTGCTCTGGTTGTCCCCACACCTGTTGGCCTTGTCTTTGTTTGACTGTCTGTTCCGTCCGGTGTTTGTGACCATGGTACCTAATGTACAGTAGTCCACGTTTGATTCCCATGGTTATGACTCATGTCTGATCTTGTGCCCCGTTTGAGCCTCTCGTGTCATTCTGCCTCCATTTATGTGGTTCTTTCCATGTTGGTTTGGTCTTGGGGTGTGTTTGTGTGTGTGTGTGTGTGTGTGTATGGTGTTTATTCTTAATTCCCCAACGACATCCTGTATTTGGGTCCGTATTTGCGCGTGTCTAATGTCTTACCCTGCTTGGTCCTGCTCTGTTGGTGTCCATCCTGTCTTGGTCCAGTCTGTCCTGTCTACTCCTATAATACCTCCTGTCTCTTCCGTTCCCTGGTCTTAGCTGTTTAGTCCCTAGTTTGATCCTCTTTTGTCTAATGCCCCGTCCATTGGCAACCCTCTCTGTTCATCCTGTTGTGTGCTGTCCCTTCAGTCCCTGGCCCCATTCATACAGTATGTTTCCTGACCCTGGTGATGTCTTGTCTGTCCTGGGTCTTGTATTGGTCACATGTCTGCCTCTGTCCTTGCCCTTTATGTGACAAATGACACATTCATTTAATATGGATTGTACATGAATAAAGGACATATGTCTACTGATACATTAAGTTAATTTGCATTGTATAGTTATTTTGTGTCATATAAAGAGCCTGTTTGATTTGGCCAAAACACGAGTCATATGTTACCTAACCACCCATATGATTTTTTTTACATAAGTCTTTTTTTACATAAGATTTGAAGTAGGAAAGATACTGTGACAGTGCAACGCACCCGGAGCGCAGATAAACGCATTGGAAGCCAGGAATCGGGGAACACGGGGTTTAATCAGACAAAAGGCAAGCAATGACAGATCGACAATACAATGACCGGACTAGGGAAACGAACGGAAACACAGATTAAATACAATGAACTAATAACAACAATTAGAAACAGCTGTAAAACACTGGGAATCCACACAGGGTTAACGAGGGGGCGTGGCACAAAGGAGGAGCGGACGATCGGGGTGTGACAGATACAATGAAAAACCACTAAACTTTGTGCACGCACAACTCAAAATATACCACCACCCTCCCCTCAATGACAGTCTAAAGATCATTGAAAGTTAAACTAGACTTATGAACTGTCAGAACTATAAGTTCCCATATTAGTTTTTTTGAATTGCTGAAACACATTTCCTAAAATCTCTCCTCCTTTTCTCAAAACATTAAGCACAAACCCTAAAATTCAAGCTATGCTCACAAAATCTTTGACTTGTCTTGCAAAATCAGTTGAACCAAAATTATTCTAACTTTACTCAAAATCAAGCACAACTGTCAGAAAACACACAAAACCAGCCAATGTAAAAACGCTACTCAGCAATTGTGACACACTACATAAACAAATGCAAAACACTCTGGGATAAAAGGAAAATAATCTTTATTTAGGATATTTGAACATTCCTGTACTTATGAAAGCTTATTTACATCCAAAGAAACCTGCGGCAAAACAAAATCCACTATGTGCTTTTACATATTTTTACATCAAAATCAGTCAGTCATTCTGCCACATCATCATGCCTCTGCATGGGGTCAGGCCACAGGACTTCATCTACATCACATGCAATGTTCCCTTGCAAGACAACGTGGAAAGAATCCTTTGGCGTGCCAAATCCAGCCTTGGCAAGATTCCACTCTTACATCATCATATGTTGCATCCATTGCTTGGATGAGATTTTCCTATATGTAGGGAGTTCGGTCATATACTTTCCAACGCCATGCTGAGAAAAATTCCTCAATAGGGTTTACAGTTTTTTCCAATTGCTAACACACTAAAATCTAATGTAAAGCTCAACTGCAGAAACTGACACTCAGAGAACAAAATCTCTCCTCACATTTGCTATATTCAAAACACAAATCACACCTTTGAACACAATAAGCAATTAACTTGACTTCTTTTGCATTAGAGTGCACACACTTTCCTACAGAAAACACAGGAATCTCACACCAAGACACTTTTAGCCATTTCCAAACACACCCAATCAGAAAGCCACACCCATGTGCCCATTAGGCTAAAACAAATGTCACCTGGTCAAACACCTGACTGCTTATTAGTTAACTCAGCAATCAGAATGTGAGAACTATAAAACTCCACAGATTTACCAACACTAAAGAACAATGGAAGCCGGAGGTAGAGGACACGTAAGAGGTGGAGGAAGAGGAAGAGGAAGAGGAAGAGGTAGAGGTAGAGGTAGAGGTAGAGGTAGGGGTAGGGGTAGGGGTAGGGGTAGGGGTGCACAGAGAGGTGAAAGAGGACAAAGACAAAGAAGACAAGCACTCTCCAATGAAATTCGGGCAACATTAGTCGACCATGTTATAAATCATGGATTGACAATGAGAGGCTGGACAGAGAGTCCAACCCAACCTGAGTCGATTTACTGTTGCTTCTGTCATCCGTACATTTCGACTTGAGAACAGGTATGTTCTGTAACACCCACTCTGTATATATACAGCAATTCAAAGTATCTATGTATATTGTATATAGAGTAGGCTAATACTGCATTCTATATTTACAGTATATGTGTATGTGTTCTTTACTTGTACAATACTACTGCATAATCTTCATTATAAGCAAGAGAGGCTGCATACCAATATATACATTGTTGTCTTCTCTAAGGACTGAGAGACAAGTAGGACGGGGTGGAAGAGGTCGGATGTTCACAGAGGCACAGGAGGTAGAGATCATAAACATGGTTTTGGCCAATACAGTTTTTCTCGATTTCTTACACACTATTACCAGGATTATGAGCTAAATTTCCAAAACCATTATGCCACCTACCAAAATACACACCCATTTCCCTAAACTGTTGACACTATTCCCCTGTTTTGACACATCATTCCGATTTGTTGAACTGTTAGAGCAAAACTCTACACACAAATCCCTTCAATTCTCACTGCCTAAACCATGTGCTGATTTACAAAGCACTTCAGTCAATATTGTTCACTCAAGTCAGCACAGCTTGAACCCAGTTAGCACACAATAATCCAGAGGGAAACACAGCCAATCAGAATTGTTCACACACCAATCAGAACCTTCACTTGTTAGATAAAAGGGCCATGTGTCAGTTCACTTGTATTGGAAAAATGGATCTACAAAGACCTGAAGGTAGAGGAAGGGGACACAGAAGAAGAGATGGAAGAGGATGAGGAAGGGCAAGGGCAAGGGAGACAAGTGGTTTCCACAGCATGCTACGGTGTCATTTGGGACAATGTCAGTTTCCACAGGACTGCTGTAGTTCGTGACTGGTTCACGAACAACCCAAGATTCAGAAATATCTTTCTGCCAGCATATTCTCCCTTCATAAACCCCACAGAAGTTTTCTCGGCATGGCGGTGGAAGGTCTATGACCGAAACCCTACATCCGTATTCACCTCCTCCAGGCTATGGAGGAGGCCTGTTCTGACATTACAGTTGAGGCTTGCCAGGGGTGGATCAGGCATGCAAGGGGTTTCTTCCCCCGCTGCCTGACTAGAGCTGATATAGCCTGTGATGTTGATGAGACTTTATGGCATGACCCAGACCAAAGACAGGATGCTGAGGTGGAATAATGTTTTTGGTGTGTGTTGTACTGTATAGTACATGAATAAAAATGTGCCACTGTATATACATTGGTTGCGTCTTTTGTGTTCATCATGTGAAAAGGTTTTTGAGGGGAAGAACCACAAGCAACATGACTTGCCTGTTTTGGAAATATTGTTTTTAATTTATTTCACCAATGTGTAAGACTATGTTGTAGTGTGTGTGTTTTTGAGGCCTTGTGTTTGATGTCTGTGGGCAAAGTTTGGTTTTTCAGCAACAGTGAATGGTTTTGAGTGTAGAGCTTCATTTTGACCTGAAAATACGATGTTTGGGAAATTGGGTGAGACGTTATGGATTTGTGTTTACTGTTTTGAGAATACGAGGCATAGTATCAAGAAATGTGTTTAAGCAATCGAGAAAAACTGTAATGCCATAAGACTTAGGGAAATTCAAAGCCACATTGTGAGGGACGACAGTTTTTGGCAACATTAGGCAAGTTGCCTTGTCTACCCTCGCTCGTGTTCGCCAGCGACACCAGGTACGAATGAAACAGATATACCGGGTGCCTTTTGAGAGGAACTCCGAAAGAGTCAAAGAACTGAGGCACAATTACGTGCAGGTAACTATTAGACTACAGGACACTACATATAATGCTGCATTTCTCCAGTACTAAACATAAACCTAAACCACTGCTTATGTAATCTTTTTTTTTGTTTTCAGACAGTGCTGGAAATGGATTCAAATGTGATCCCACATGAGTTCATTTTTATTGATGAGGCTGGCTTCAACCTTACCAGAACCAGAAGAAGGGGAAGAAACATAATAGGTCACAGAGCTATTGTGAATGTTCCTGGCGTACGTGGGGGAAACATCACCATGTGTGCTGCTATCACAGGACATGGAGTTCTACGCCACCATGCCATTCTTGGTCCATACAACACAGGGTTGATCCCGACATTTCTGGACAAATTGAGAGACATCGTAGAACAGGCAAACCACACAGATGATGAAGGGCAACAGCACAGATATGTTGTAGTGTGGGACAATGTGGCTTTTCATCGTGCAGCCATGGTGGAAAATTGGTTTGCCAACAACCCACATTTTATAGTGCTTTACCTTCCCCCTTATTCTCCATTTCTGAACCCCATAGAAGAACTCTTTTCAGCATGGCGTTGGAAGGTCTATGATCATCAACCCCATGTGCATGAGGGGCTTCTACAAGCAATGGAGGAGGCATGTGAGGAAGTTGACGTAGGAGCCATCCAGGGATGGATAAGACACTCCTGACGCTTCTTTCCTCGCTGTCTAGCAAGGGAAGATGTCGCATGTGAAGTGGATGAGGTGCTGTGGCCAGATCCACTGAGAAGACATGACGCTGCATAAATCTTGTTTCGTTGTTCATTTGTTTTTTCGTTTGCACGTTTCTCATTCTGTTTTCAAAGGTTTAGAATTTGTTGAATTGTACAGTAATATGGATTTTGTTGGTTTTTCTGTTGCAAATTGTAGCTAAATAAATTATTTGTTTGAACCTAATTTATTTCTGCACATATGTCTCTGTGTCCAATTCTCAGCATTTGCAGTTCTGACAGTCCCTAAAGAGATAAAAGTGTTTTGTATTTTACATAGTGGTGTTTGGTTGGTTGGAGGAAAAATTTAGGGAAAGAAATGTTTACTATTTGGGGCAAAAGTTTGGTTTTCATAAGTGTTTATATAGTTTTGACTGGAGAGCTTCATTTTGCAGGATATGTGAGGTGTTTTGCTCTTTGGGTGAGGTGTTTTGTGAATTGTGCTAAATGATTTGCAAAAATGAGCCTTGTTGTCAAAATTGTGCTTTAGCAATTGGTAAAAACTGTAAAAAGGGAGAGTATGGTGGAAGGCAAACATTCATAAAATTCTGGTTATTGTTAAACCAATCACGTATTCTTGGACCACGGTGAAAGCTCACATTGTCCCAAATGATAACATAAATGGGATGCTCTGCCTGACCGTGACCTCTCTGCTCATGTCCGAGCAAAGCATCCCGTAGACCATCCAGGAATGTTAGAAGAAGGTCGGTGTTGTATGGCCCAACAGTAACATGGCGGTGGACAACCCCATAGCTGCTGGTGGCAGCGCATATGGTCACATTTCCACCACGCTGGCCAGGAACTTCTATAATGGCATGTTGACCAATTATGTTGCGAGCTCTCTTTCTCCTTTTTGCTAGATTGAATCCAGCTTCATCCATGAAGATGTATTCATGAGGCCTCTCCATTGAGACAAGCTCAAAAAGTCTCTATACACAATGAAAATAGAGTACACTCCGTTCTGTGAATGACATATATAGTACAGTATACTGTACATGCTAGTGCTGAGTGTACTGTAACAGTTTACTTACTTGCACATATTGATATCTTTGCTCTTTCACTCTTTCAGAGTTTCGCTGAAATGGTATTGATAGGTTTGTTTCATCCTTATCTGGTTGCGTTGTAGGATACGGTCAATTGTTGAACGACTCACATGGTTTAATCCATCAAAATGCACATTGTCTTCAATAATCCGCTGTTGTATTTCTGTATTTCACGCAGTTGTATTGCATTGTTTTGACGGACCATCTCAACAATTACTTTCTCTTGTTGTTCTGAGAACATACGTGTTCTTCCACCCCTATGTGACCGTCTTTCAATTATTCAAAAAGATAATAATTTTAGAAGTATACATGCTGTATTGTAAATGTTCTCTACTGTACAAAAACAGATATAGTACCGTAAGGAAATTATTTTTCACTGTCCCCTTTCTAGAGATTGGTGGAGTGATTTACTGACACAGTAACTTTCAGAGACAGAAATACATTTTACCGGTTTTCTTCTCTGAAGGTCCTGACTATGGAGGCCACTGTGAACCGGCTTAAATTTGGTTGCACACGCTGTCCTGCTCCCCTCATAGTCATGCCATGAACCGCAACATGATCTATGATCGTTGCTCTAATTTCACTTGAAATTATAGCTCTTCTTCTTGGTCTTCCTCCTAGTCCACCACCTCTGACACACACTCCTCCTCCTCTTCCTCTTCTGTTGTAATGCTCCATGCTGAATTCAGTCACGCCGCTTGCATATGACTTGGCTTATATCCTGTTTATTGAATGGGTTCCACACATCACAGATTGGACACGTGTGCTCAATTTTGAGTGGTAGTGTGTTAATGATGAAAACAGGGTGTTATTTGTGTGTACCTTTTGGAGTCTGTGTGTGCCATTCTGGGTCCAAGTGCACCACACTACTAAATGTGTTTTGTGAATGAGAATGTGTTTAGAGTTTTGCTAATTGGGAGATTCAGATTTGCTAATTGTGTCTAACCAGATGAACAGTGTTTAAAGATTTTTCCAACTGTGGGATTGATTTGGTGAAGGAGTTTTGGTAATTGGCAGTTTAGTTTATAAACTGAGGTTTAGTTTTTTAACAATTCAGAAAAACTGTAATGTATATATTAATGGTTTTTGTTAATTCATTCAAGTTCATGAAATGTTTTATTAAAAATTGTTCTGCAATTCTGACTTTGAACAAAAACCTGATGCGGACCTTTGATAAAAAAAAAGTTTGAGAACCTTTGGTGTAGGGCCTCCTCTTGTGGCCAGTACAGCATCAAGTCATCTTAGCACCAAGTCCTGCACAGTGCCCAGGAGGATTTTGAGCAATTCCCCCTGCCGGGGGCCAGTGGCCAGGTCACTACGTGATGCTGCTATTTCCTGACTCACTCCTCCTAAACACCGAAAAGTGGCTCAGTAATATTCAGATCTTTACAGGCCACAATGGATGTTTAACTTTCATGTTCATTTTCATGTTCATCAAACCACTCTGTCACCAGTCTTGCATTATCATCCCAATACACGGCACAATGTTTAACCACTGGGTGAATATGGTCCTCTAGAATGGTTTGGTAGTCCTTGGCAGTGATGTGTCCATTTAGAAAAAGTAGTGGGTCTAGGGCAGGGGTCTCCAACTCCGGTCCTGGAGAGCTACCGTCCAGTAGGTTTTCTATCCTACCTGGCTTCTGATGAGCCACACCTGTTCTCAGGTAAATACCAGGAGCAGGTGCGGCTCATCAGAAGCCAAGTGGGACAGAAAACCTACTGGATAGTAGCTCTCCAGGACCGGAGTTGGAGACCCCTGGTCTAGGGAATGCCATGATATTGCAGCCCAGCCTACCACTGATCCACCCCCGTGCTGCACTCTGGGTGCACAACAGTCTGGGTGGTAAGCCTCTTTGCGGCATCTCCATACCGTAACACTCCCAGATGAGGGAAAGACAGTGAACATGGACTCATCACAGAACAATACATGTTTTGCATTATCCACAGCACAAGATTTGTGCTGATGGCACCATTGTAACCGACGTTTGGCATTGGCACGAGTGACCAAAGGTTTGTCTATAGCAGCCCGACCATAAATAGTTTTGGTGGAAACAGGAGTCAAGGTGTGCATTTAATTCTTGAACAGCTGTGGTTTTATGTTTTTTGGATACAATCCGGGTTAGAACACTATTGATCAGGTATTTCAGTTTCATTATACAGCAATGGTATATGGGTTTGAGCAAGACGCAATATGTAAAATCAATCCTATATTAATCCTACAGATTAATAAAGTATTACTAAAGTATTGTGTCATAAATGAAAACATAAATTTTATCATTTGAGTTAAATTTTATTTGGTCTTTGTATCTTTTCAGTATCTTCCACATGTTAAAATGTTTATTTTCAACATTTACACACGCACATAAACACAGACACACAAATACACAGAGTTGATTAGGCCCAGCCCAGTGTGAAATTCCACAAACACAAAACAAACTGGAACAATTAACATGGCCCTCAAAGCCCACCAAAGGACATTTCTAAATAAATCTATAAAGTCATTATACAGGCTCTTATAAGCTGCAACATAATCTTTTATATAGCCTAGATTCACAAAATAAAATAAGACTGTCAAAGGAAGAAACTTAGGCAGTGCTGAGTTGATGCAGTCATCACACCTGTCCTGCCCATTCCGCCAGTACGTCGGCTTTAGGAAAGGACAGTGCACCACTGCCCCCCAGTGGTGTATTACATGCATCACAAACAGTTCATAAAGGGTGCCTGTCAGCTTGTTCATTTCATGCAACATTTCTCATTGCAGGAATCTAAAAATTATACTGGAGCACAATGCATTACTGTTGTGCTTCATAAAAGAAAAACACTGAAAATCAATGTGGCACTATAACTGAAAACAGAGAACAGCACTGGCAAGATACCTCCCAGACAGACACCCACAGATATGTGTTTAGAAAATCCAGTGAAGTAAAAATTAAAATACAAAAAAGTTATTAAAAAACAAGAGGCAGTAATGTATCTGTGGCCTTCTTACTCCAGTGTATGGGTTATCGTTAACTTATCCTTTTAACCCTCCCTGCGACAACAATGCGAATGTTTACTGTTATTGTTTGAAAACCTGAAGATTGCATTCGTCCAGTGCTGTAGAAAGGAAAATACTTTCCTACAGCATTTTACAGTGCACGTAATGACCAAAGAATACAATTAATTCAAGTATCTTAGGAACGAATAAAAAAGACAAGCCTGGAATAGCCTATTCTCCATTTTCCCCAAGTTTGACTATTGGCCAGTCTATAAATATCAAACTACCGTTCTTCCGAAATTCTTCCTCTGGGGGGGCTTAATTCTGCTGCTCTTGACATCAGTCATTAAAAAAGCACCAGGGCACACAGCTGTTCTCTACCTTCAAGCAGGATGACATAAGATATCACAGAAAAGCATTAGTGGTTTGGTCATGTGGCCCAAAACAGGAGATAAGCAGCCAAAATCAAAACAGGAACTGGGGTTAAACCCTTTAAGGATTAGTTACCCATAAAGTTAATTTAAAAAGCTGATTAATTAATGCCAATAAGCAACAAATTGGAGTGAAAAGGAATAAAGAACTCTCTTTCAAATGTAGAACTAGCAAAAAATAAAAAAGGATGCATTGTAGAGGTTGAAAGTTTAAAGGCTGTTTAAACACAAGTTTTGCTCCAAAATTGTGCTTTCATTCCTTACAGCTCACTTGGTGGCAAGTTAAACTTATTCACAGCAATGGCCAGAATAATTCTCCTTGTCATCACATCAAATGCCACAGAGGGACTGAGAGTCGATGGAAGGATGGCTTACAGTTAGAGTGATGCAGAGAGGACGTCACAATGGTTACGACTATGTACAGTATATGCCTCTGCAACACTATGTATGTGTACATCGCTGCAAAAGAGCAATGAGGTAATCACTGTTTCAGATTTCATCCAGACCCCACTACACAAGTCATTAAATAAATATTTAAATGCTAAATGTAACTAATTACAGGTTTAATACGGAGCCCCTGAAGGGACCTGTGCAAAAAAATCAAATAATGTTACCTTCGCCTGTGCACAAGTTACTTTTGCGAGCGCTCACAAAACATTATTTTATTTTTTTGCACAGGTTCCTTCCGGGGCTCCATAGTTTAAAGACTGTTATTGCCATTCAGTTTTTTTACTATAAAATACAAAGCATTCTGCAGGAATCTTGTTCTGGACAAAAACATGCAATTTTGATCAACTTACAGGTAGCAAGTAAAAATCCAGGGAAAAATGAGGGATTAAAACAGGGTCTTTCTACTAATTACAGAAATACCCCTATATCTTGTTTTTTAAACTATTTGGTACAGGGCTCTCTATCAGTGAAACAAAGACGGACCCCTACACACATAGCCAGCGGCCAACCACCTCACCTGCAGCTAAAACTATCCCCTGTGACCCGGAAATATTTTAGCTTCAGTGCTGAAAGCCAAAGGAGACACAGTCCATTGTCACCACTGACATTGCATCACAATCACGATGCACAGAGACAGGTGCAAGGCAGTCAGAAGACTTAAGGGAATGGAGAACTGATTGTTGTGATTTACTTGGGTACTTCATCTTGTGTGAACACAAAGTAGTGGCTTAGATACCCAAATAAATTCCTCAGGGAGGCAGGTGAATAGTACGAGCCTAAAGTACTGCATGTAAAAGCAGTCCCTCATCTTTTAGTGGTCACCATATTTTAGTGGTAACCATGAAAGCCCAACTTTGTAGCAGAAATGGGTGTGAGAAAGCCTATTAAACCACAGCTTACCGTACAGTAATCAGGGACTAATATTAACAGTGTTTTCTCTCTCTAAGCAATCAAACCCCTGGGCCTCCGTTGCTAAGGGTGACAAGAAGGACCAAATCATATTTATTAATGAGCCAAATAAAATTTTGCGTAGCACCGAAACCGCAGAACCAAGAACAGTTAAGCTGGAAATCAATAAAACATTAAAAAACACAAAAACTCCCACCAAATGATGCACCATAGCTCAAGAGCTTCTCAAACAAATGGAGGCAGATGAGATTCAGCCCTTGTTCTTTGGTTCATTGCTGGCAAACTCTGCAGAAGCCTTGAGTATGTCAATGAACTATGATGTGAGTCATTACACAAAACGCAGATTGTCTCAGTCTCATGTCAAAAGCCTAAGAAAATGGCCAATGGTCATCCTTGATGCATGTTCAGAACACACATTTACATCATTTATGCTCATCCCAGTTATTGGGCAAATGTGCAATCTCATCATAATAGCAATGTGTTCATCTCTTTAGCTCCTTTTAATGCTGAGGCAGCTCCACCAACTTGATTATTTCATTTTTTCTCCAAATGCAAACATGTCTTTGTTCTTAAAAAAGTATTGCAAAAACTACAGGCATCAGCACATTGTCTAGAAATGAATGATCATCCCAAAGTAAATAAATTTAGGCAAACACACCTGAATTTGCCTGGACGTTAATGCTGGGATTATGAGAAGATTTATGTGCATATACTGTATGTTTGTCTTTATCTGTTGACCTGTGTGACATAATAATTGGTACCATGGTACTTTAGGCTTTGCATTGTATATACACAGTATACAATGGGACACTTTCTGAGAAGATTCCCTTTCCTGAAACTGGCTGCAGTATATCAACTTCCAGCATGCCTGAGCTGCAGTCTAGTCTCAGCCAGCCTTGTTCTGTGGCTCGAACATACATCACAGGGCAGTACGTACACCTTGCACTGGGTAGAGGGTTAAAGGACACCTTCCAAAGGAGTAGTTTGGCATTAATTAGATAGAACTTTGGCTGAACATAAAAGGACCCTATGAAGGTGTTAGTTTTGTATTAATGTTGAAGTTATACCAGATATTTTGCCTTAAATGGGTTATATGACAGTTCTCCTTTAAAAAAATCCAAGTAGATCAAATCTGAATGAGAAAAACCAAAGAACCACTCTGGCCTCGAAAAAGAGTATTTTAGTATTGTATCTAACATTGTCTGCACAGCTGAAAAACTTCTATCACTGCAGATGGAAAGTTTCAGTGTAAAACTCAAAATTCTGCAATACTTCTTTAAAACAACAAATGTACAGATGCTTGCTTATCAAGGGCAAGGAGGAGATGATTTTTGCCTCAAAACTGCGGTGATAAACAGATTAAACACAGGGGACCTAGAGAGCAAGCACCTTAAAGGAATGACTGCGGCTGGGTAGCAGAAAAGACGACCAGGTGACTGCAGCGGACACCGCTGGCCCAGAGTTTCACAATCTTCAGCAAAATGAATGTGCAATGCATCATTTTCAGGCTCTTAGTCAATAACACAGGACCTTCTGAATTTGCTAGCCTCTCTGTCTAAGGGTAAATTGGAAAGTAATTCTCTAGTTATAGTGCAAACCCTTGCCCTATTAGCCTCATTTCAAAATTGTTTGAGGGCTCATATTCCCATCTAGAGTGCTACTTTAATTTCTCATTTCTTGGACATTGGATTGAGGAATTTTATGGTGTTATCGGGGAAATTACTTTGATACATGTGGCAAGAATTTATTATTCTTGTCATATGACACTTGATATTTTCTACAGGCTCTATATCACCCTACAACCTAAAATGCTTGTAAAGAGATGTAAAACACTCTTCAAGCATTTATTGATTACTCATAACTGTAGCACAAAGAAACGTTCATAGAACAACCTGAGGTACCCTTTAAAAATGTACTTAATTCATTTTTAATAGCAATTTATCTCTGCAGTTATAGACCAACCCACTTTACACACATGAAAGCTTTCCAACACTTTTATGAAATTATGATTATTGTTAAGTTTTTCCCAAACACCAGTAAATATTTCCCAGGGGGAATCCCATGCACATTAACACCCGGAGCTGTGGATCAGGAAAACCATCACAATATAAAGGGGGGTTTCCCGGAAGGAATAGAGGGGGTTTGAACAGACTCGGCATAGCAGCTTGGGACCCGAAGAATCCTCCTCTTTGGTGGGAACTTGCAGACCTGGCTGTTCACGCCAAACTCCCTCGTCTGTCTCCCGCAGCAGAGAGCTGCTCCTCACAAAGGGAAGGATGCCTGGCTCAGAACTGGTCGTTTCCCAGTGTCGGGGACTTCCAGGGCCGGATGGCTGGCAGCAGAGGTCTGCTCTGGCATGACTCTTTGGCGATGCAGTTCAGGGGTGTCCTGGGCCCCAGCCATGTCAGGTCAATGAAGGGTGAGTCCGGCTGACACGAGGGGACCACCCTTAAGCCCGACAGAGAGGGGCTGCCATTGGTGGAGCAGGGGGCAGAGCGAGAGGTAGCAGGACAGGGGGCAGAAAAAGGGTCAAACGGGGAGTGAGCTGCTTTGGGGGTGATGAAAGAATCAGCTTCCCGAGCGAAGGGGTCACAGTCTGTGGCAGGGAAGGGGTCACAGTTTGCGAAGGGATTTGTGGTAGAAAGCTGGCAGCTCGGTATATGAGCCAGAAGTCCTTCAGGCTTGGCTGATTCCTCACCTACTCCTGCTCCCCTAGCAGACACAAAGCTCCAAGGATCGATGCGGGGCCGAATAGGAGAGGGCCTTGGCCTCGGGATGACGCTCACCTCCAGCCGGCGGCTCTTGGGGCTCCACAGTCGAGGGTCAGGGAACAAGGCAGGAGGTGGCGTCTGGTCGTCAGAAGCCAGGCTGTCCAGGCACAGGGGCAGGTCCAGCACTGCAAAGGTACAAGAGGAGGCTCTAAGTCTGCCAGTGACAGGCCTGAACAGCAAACCTCTACTAAACATTACAGCATGGAACTGCAGCCCTGAAGAATACTAGGTCGTTGCAACACTGTCAGTATCTGCCGTCAGCTTTGTTTAAGCCTGTTGGTTTGTGAGACAAATTAACTTGTGACAACATCTCTTAGCACATACACCTACATTACTGTGCAAAAGTCTTAGGCAGACAAAAAAAAAATTGAGGCTGTTTATCCGGGTAGCATGTGTATAAAAACGGACAAAAAAACAGAATTTAACATGAGATAATAGGGTAATTAACAGTAACACAATAAAACTAAACAATAATTTCTGTTCTCCAAAAAGTTTCTAATATATCCTGGGATGGCTAGATGAACGCCGCTTCGTTCCCAAACCTCTCTTCAGGGGCACCCAGCCATTCCATATATTTGTTACATTTCTCCACCAGCTCAACTAATTAATTAACTTAATTCATTAAGTATCTCAGTGAGGTATTGATTAACCAAAAAACGAATGGGTGTAATGGATGGTTGTGGCAAATACTGGGTGATTTTAGCAGAGGTTTTCAAACGGTTAAGCTGACACCTCGACAGACGTATCATTCCACCAACATGGAGATCATGTAAACACCAATTTTCATTAACTGCCATAGGCTTTCTTGCACAGTAGTGTACATACCAGTATTCAAACTAGCAGCCGGACTGACCTGTTTAAACTGAACCCGTATAAAATTTATACAGCCACGGAAAAGATTAAGAGACAACAGCACAATTTTTGTTTCACTCATTTCCCAATTTATGGGTGTGCATCTGTGAATATTTTTTTTCTGCAAGCTGCAGCCTGGTTCTTCCCTGTTTCTCATTAATGAAGCGCTTCTTCCTCGCTTTATTGGACCTCAGTCCTGCTTCCAGGAGCCTGATACAAACTGTCCTAGCAGTGCACTTCACAGCTGCACTTAATGTTTCCTGTTCCCTTTGAAGGTCACTTGATGTCATCCTACGATTCATGAGAAACTGTCGGATAAGTTAACGGTCAACTCCGGCATTAGAATGTGGCTTCTGCCTGTTACTTGGCTGGTTTATGGTCATTCCCAGTGTCTCCTGCTTTACCTTACTCTCATGTACTGCTGTCTTAGAAATTTTGAACCTGGAAGCAACCTGCTGCTCAGTGTAGCCTTTTGCCAGCAGAAGAACAATTAAACCAGGATTTAGAAATGCAAATAATAAAAAAATTATTTGGTCTCAATTTTTTCCATGGCTGTACATGCAGGAAACACTCAGAAGATAAATATTAGAAACTAGAAATGCATGCAGGGCTGCCATGCTGTTCTCAGAATGTAAATAGATCATGTCCAACCGAGCTGAGAGGAGTGCAGGCTGGCTGGGGCTCCTCTGCTGAGGTCCAAGCTTTGATCCCACGAGACACAGGGACGAGTGGGGGGCGTGAGGGCCGGGTTTTGGGCTTCGGCTGGGGCTGGATCCGGGAAGGGTAGGGGCAGGTTCAGGGGGCCCGAGTGGGAGAACATGATGAGGTCGTCCAGCACAGATGAGTCCTGGGCCAACACCTCCGAATCTGGGGGCTGGGGGGTGATCCTGGGGGATAATCTGGGCTGGGCTGCAGCAGAGCGGCCCAAGGCCACAGAGGCCAGCATGGAGCCCAAGCTCAGCAGGGCCCGATGGGTGCCTTTCTCAGCACCGCCCACTGAGCCGTGTTCTGCTCCAGGGGAACCACCCCCAGACCAAGAGCCCCAGTTTAGGCCCCCCCCCCCCTCACCACCCATATCCCCCTGAGGTAGACCGCTCCTGGGAGATTCTTTGGGACAGAAGCCTGAGGGACAGAAGAGACAGGCTCTGCTTTACTCAAGTACAGTATGGGGCAGTAAACTTTTTATTTACATTGGTAACTTTTCAAATATTTAAACTCATAACATTACAAAAATAACAACCATACCAGTAGCTACTAGATACATTAAAAAATAAGCTTTTCTTGAGTAAAGACAGTTTTTGAAATGCATGGCCTCTCTTGCTGGGTCGCAAACTCTCCGGAAATGCTCAAAGGGCAAGCAGGCACGCGTACCATTGGGGGCAGACTCCGGGGTGGGAGGTCTGGGAGGTCTGTACAGCTCGAAGTCGGATCTCAAGCGGCCAGTTTCATTGCTGTCCATCTCCAGAAGCTTGGCTCTCATGGAGAGACTGATGCACACATGCATGAAAACACAGAAAGAAGGAGAGAGATGAGATAAACCCACCAGGGAAGCGTATCAGGTTCAGGTGAGAAGGGGGTTGCAGGCGGGAGGGACGGAGCCATACCTGCCCTCAGGTGTATTGAGGCGTAAAATCTTGGGGTTCTTGGGACTCTGGGGGCTCCTCTGGGGGCCTGCCCAGCTGTCACAGCTGGCCTGCATGATAGCAGAGGTCTCTGAGGACCATACAGGGCTTAAGGGAAAGACCCTGGTGTTTTCACTGGGAGTGACTGGACAGGACCAGAGACAGAGGTATAGTGTCATGTAGAGCTGGGCGATATGGCAAAAAAAATTATCACGATATTTTTTCCTGTATTGACTGAAATCGATAATTATCAGTATTATAGTTTCACAATGCTGTTCCATGTAATAATGTAATAATCAAAATAATAATAAAAATAACCCTATTCTGACAAATAGAATGAATACATTGAAATAAACAATACTACTAAACAAATACTTATTTTCCAACAAATTTTACTGTTTACATACAAAATTCCCTTAAAATTATAAAAGGTTATTGATTTTCAAGTATTCAAAGAAACATAGCTCAAATGAACAAAACCATATAATAATGTAACAATGTGCAAAACTGT
Source organism: Paramormyrops kingsleyae (assembly GCF_048594095.1). Classification (NCBI taxonomy): domain Eukaryota; kingdom Metazoa; phylum Chordata; class Actinopteri; order Osteoglossiformes; family Mormyridae; genus Paramormyrops; species Paramormyrops kingsleyae. The sequence continues at coordinate 2,954,819 of NC_132806.1, read as the reverse complement.
ATAATATTGCAAATATGTTAAAGGGCAAACATAAAATAAAGCAGGACAGAACTGACTGCAACAAGTATCTTCCTCTATTCTTGGTCTCTTAAAAACTTTTTTAAATTCTTTTTTTGTCCGGCGCTGCAAAACGTCACCACGCGTCGCCATGTCACATGGTACAAAATCCACGCGAGAGCAAGACGACTTGAGACAGGCCGTGCAGCACAAACTGGAACCGCCTCCGTGACGACACAACTTTGCCCTTATTGGCCGAAGATTTTAGTCACACTCATGACGTTTGTATCCCAGGCAGTTACGATGCGTTACGATGCGCTCCACGTCGCGTCAGCTGCAGACAGACCTAAGCCCAAGTCGAACGTACCCATTGCTTCTTTAAGGGAGGATAGGCAAAATTACAATGTCATCGGCGATTGGCTGTTGTGCTGGCGTTCAGTAAACCTCTGCTCGATAGGCCATGGAGTTGTCTGTCTCAGCGCATTCAATTTGGTTGATCGAGTTTTATAGTCTGTGTGTATCATCGTGATCGTCCTCATTTTTTATCGATAAAAAATCGAGATCGTTTTATTGCCCAGCACTAGTGTCATGTGCCTGACTGGACAAGACCAGAGACAGAGGTACAGCATCATGTGCCTGACTGGACAGGACCAGAGACAGAGGTATAGTGTCATGTGCCTGACTGGACAGGACCAGAGACAGAGGTATAGTGTCATGTGCCTAACTGGACAGGACCAGAGACAGAGGTACAGCATCATGTGCCTGACTGGCCAGGACCAGCTTTGATACTGATAATAAAGGGAACCATCTTCTGCAACAATTACCTATTAAAACAATGGCAGTGAGACATCTGATGTAAGGGAGATAACCAGTGTGACGTGCATTACTATTACTGAAAGATTTTTTTCTAAAACTGTGCATCAAGGAAAAGCTCATTGCAGTATGCCAGCTGAGAGGCACTTCAGACTAAACCAAGCAGCCAATTATGTCATTCACATGCAGTTGCAATGTAAAGAGCAGATAATCCACTCCTTATATTCACCACATTCCTTTATTATAGACCTTTTTATAGTTATTTCTTGAGTTGTATTTTACTTCTAATTAATAAAGAAAGACACTAGAAGGAACTGGAAAACTTATTATGAAATGAACATCCACCCATCCATCCACTTTCTAGACCTGCCTGTCCTGTGCAGGGTAGCAGAGCTCCAGAGCCTATCTGGTAAGGCAGGGAATGAGCCATGAAATAAACAAGGTATATAAACAAGGTATATATACAGTGTATTTGTTTACCATGTGCAGTGCATTTTGCTACAGAAGAATCAGCACAAAATAAAACTTTTGTAAACATCACTCAGCATTTGTAACGTTAAAATATTACCATTAAAATCAATGAATGAGGGTTATGTTTTATCATTTTAAAACTGAACAAGATTGTGGTTCTATTGTGTAGACTAAACTGCATGTAAAATATTAACCAAAGGGCCATCCAGAAAATACTGTTTACTGGGTGTGTGTGTGTGTACGAGCGGGTATACCTATCCTTATGGGGACACAATGTCCCCATAATGTGATAAACATTAGTTTTTGTTTTCCCTAATGGGGACTGGCTTTATCCCTTATAGTTATGGTTAGGGCTGGGTGGGGGTTAAGGTTGTCATAGTTAGCGTTAGCATTTTCCCCATACAAGTGAATGAGCAGGCCTCATAAGGATAGGTATACCCGACATGTGCATGTGTGTGTGTGTGTGTGTGTGTGTGTGTGTGTGTGTGTGTGTGTGTGTGTTTGCGTGTGTGAGGGAGAGGGAGAGAGAGAGAGTAAATGGGAAGGACACATATGAGATGAAAGACTGAAAGGCTGTGAACCCCTGACTCACGCAGAAGAAGGCGGGGCCCAATGGAAGGGGAGGAGCCAGAGGGGAGGTCCTGGGAGTTCTTCCTCTTCTCCAAACCTGGGGATGCCTGGACGGTGATCTTGTGAATGAAGTCTGAGGAAGCAGAAGCAGACAGCAATCAGAGTGACAGAAGCAGCAGGAAACACATCAGATTGGAGAGGCCGGAAACACGTGGAGACACCAAAGATGCCTGGCGGGAAATATACATTTTTAACGTCATTTAGAACTGAACATTTCCTATAACTGTACAAGGTATTCAGAAATATAGGGTCATTCCCTATGAATTAAATTTCAAAAAAAGTAATTGCATCAGCATTTTTGATTCAGATTAAATTTGGCATGTGAATTAAACATACCTTCCAGAGCTAAGAAATGTTTTTTTGTTTATTTATAAAAATTTCCCGTTGAGATATATGATATTTTCTACACTGCAGGTAGCAAAGAATGATCTAAGAAGGTTTCCGTATGAGCTGTGAGTATTTTACAATTACAGCTACACTCTTTTTTTCAAGGTCTCTCAAACTGATTTTTGTTACATTTGGCATTTGGTTGTTAAAAAATGAAGGGGTTTGGAGTAACTGGAGTAAGTCATTTTTTTATATGTGACCCTTCATGAGATAAGCATGAGATTTTATTTTTAAAAAGCTACACTTGAGCCTCAAAATAAGTTACAAGGCCGATGAAGTAAAAAAAAAAAAACATTAATTTGGAAGAAAGTCATCTTTCAAACAAAAAAAGATTGTGTTGTTACTCAAAAGGGTGTAGGAGTCACAAGGCTCTGAACATACAAAAATAATAATTATTATTAAGATTAGATTCAGTGCTGTCAGAAACAACAGCATTGTGTTCCCCAGACAGCCCTGTCGTTCGATCCGGCTCTCTAAGCTGTACTCGTCCCACACTCACCAAATTGTACTATTTGTAGAAGTACTGAATGGATCACCTGGAGATGTAAAAATTAAAATGAAATGAGGTGTACATCTTCATCCATATAAATAATGTATCCAGTGGTCCTGTCCAGTCAAACGGCTTTTGAGGTATCATCTTAACAGGATCAAGTGACAAAACTGCCATTTTTTTGCTATCACTACGAGGTGCTGCTTCAGTTTTGGGCTGATCTGTCTCGACATTTAATCAGTTTTAGTTGCACACCCATCCAGTGCCTGAATGAAGTTTGAAAAAGATCTGAACAATGGATTTTGAGTTATCGGTTTACAAACCAAAGCATCTGCAGCGGCGGCAGACAGGGACAGCGATCCAATGCTAAAGCCATACGTATTCACGGAAGGCTGAGCAATACAATTGTTCTAAGCCTGTATGGCTGGTCCTAGCTCTTCCAATAATGGAATTTTGTTTTGCATCAAATCAAATGCGTGAATTAAATAACATTCAGCTACGTGCGTAACACATGGAAAAAAAAAAACTTCATGCCCTTGGCTAGAGAACACAATTGGACAATAAGGTCATTGAGTGCTTGAATGTGGTTGGGCATGATCTTAAAGCTCGAAGGGTTCAGGTATTCAGTTTCATGTGCGCGTTGGTGCCCCCACCCTGCGGCATGCTGATCTTCTCGCCGTTCTTGCCCTTCAGCTTGTGCTTCTTGAAGGTTCCCTTGCGCTTCTTCACTTTGGGCTTCTCCTGGTTCATGTGCAGGATGAGCAGGCTGAGCTCGCGCTCGAACACGTCCTGCTCCCAGCGCGCCAGCTGCTGCTCCCGCTGCCGCAGGAACTCCTCGTGCGACTTCTGCTCCAGGGCGGCGCGTTGCAGCTCCTCCTCGCGGCAGCGCAGCTCCTGCACCGGGCGAGACCCACATCACACATGGACATGCATGCACACACACACACACACAGACACACACACATACACACATATGATTGTGCCCCCACCTTCTCCTTGGAACGCAACTCGTCAAACATGTCCTGAATCTCCAGCTTCCAGTCCTCCTGTAGTGAGTGGAAAGATTCCTGCGGCATCTCGTCCATGACCTCCTGCTCCAGGGCAGTCAGCTGCGAGAGGATGGAGGCAAAGTTTGGCCGGTGGTGGGGGTCCTGGTCCCAGCACTCTGCACACAGAAACAGCAGCACCTACGTTCACACACCTGTGCGGGTTCCTCCGTAATCAGCAAAGGGGGCCGTGGATTTCGAAATAAAACTCTTGGATTCTAACAGTGGGTGAAAGCTGGTCCATGTGATAAAATAATGGGGTTTATGTTAAGTCGAAGAAGATTTTTGCAAACAAATATTTATTTAAATTAATAATAAGTATACAAGTTAAACATGAGAAATGCATTGGTTATCTTGATTTCTGCAAGTATTTCCAAAAAAGGGCTGAGTAAAATGTAAAAAGCCCCCTGCTGACCTAGGGGGGCTTGCGATTGGCCCAGGCCTCCTTTACAGACCCAGCAGAGGGGAAGTAAAAGCAGGCCGTCAGCTCCCCGAGGTGGCAGCGGCAGGCCGGCTTAGCAGCAGGTGGCTTACCGGCCATAAGCTGGGCGAAGGGCTCCGGGCAGGTGGACGGGATGGGCAGCGTCAGCTTGTTAACGGCCACGCCGTAGGCCACCGCCAGGCCATCAATACCGCGGTACGGCACCTCACCCGTCAGCAGCTCCCACAGCAGCACGCCGTAGCTACGGAGGACAGGCAGTTAAAACATGACATGATGGATGGGGCAGAAGTCATGAAGCACAGCTACACACACATAAGGGGAAGTACCAGGAGAGGACAGGGAGTACAGCACAAGCACACAGCAAAAGGATTATGGTGGTTGTGGTGGTGGTGCTGGTGGTGGTGGGGGGGGGGGGCTCGCGAACGTTTTGCCCAGGGGCCCACACAACCCATAATCCGTCCCTGCACAAACATACATACTAAGAGAAACATGGACAAATAACACACACACACACACACACACACTTAAACACATGCAGTCACT